>NC_044988.1:59077172-60277172 GCF_008728515.1 Papio anubis
TATGTATACTTGTGCCATGTTGGTGTGCTGCACCCATCAACTCGTCATTTACATCAGGTATAACTCCCAATGCAATCCCTCCCCCCTCCCCCCTCCCCATGATAGGCCCCGGTGTGTGATGTTCCCCTTCCTGAGTCCAAGTGATCTCATTGTTCAGTTCCCACCTATGAGTGAGAACATGCAGTGTTTGGTTTTCTGTTCTTGTGATAGTTTGCTAAGAATGATGGTTTCCAGCTGCATCCATGTCCCTACAAAGGACGCAAACTCATCCTTTTTTATGACTACATAGTATTCCATGGTGTATATGTGCCACATTTTCTTAATCCAATCTGTCACTGATGGACATTTGGGTTGATTCCAAGTCTTTGCTATTGTGAATAGTGCTGCAATAAACATACGTGTGCATGTGTCTTTATAGCAGCATAATTTATAATCCTTTGGGTATATCCCCAGTAATGGGATGGCTGGGTCATATGGTACATCTAGTTCTAGATCCTTGAGGAATCGCCATACTGTTTTCCATAATGGTTGAACTAGTTTACAATCCCACCAACAGTGTAAAAGTGTTCCTATTTCTCCACATCCTCTCCAGCACCTGTTGTTTCCTGACTTTTTAATGATCGCCATTCTAACTGGTGTGAGATGGTATCTCATTGTGGTTTTGATTTGCATTTCTCTGATGGCCAGTGATGATGAGCATTTTTTCATATGTCTGTTGGCTGTATGAATGTCCTCTTTTGAGAAATGTCTGTTCATATCCTTTGCCCACTTTTTGATGGGGTTGTTTGTTTTTTTCTTGTAAATTTGTTGGAGTTCTTTGTAGGTTCTGGATATTAGCCCTTTGTCAGATGAGTAGATTGCAAAAATTTTCTCCCATTCTGTAGGTTGCCTGTTCACTCTGATGGTAGTTTCTTTTGCTGTGCAGAAGCTCTTTAGTTTAATTAGATCCCATTTGTCAATTTTAGCTTTTGCTGCCGTTGCTTTTGGTGTTTTAGACATGAAGTCTTTGCCCATGCCTATGTCCTGAATGGTACTACCTAGGTTTTCCTCTAGGAAGTTCCAGCCTTTAAGTGCACAAGCATCTAAGTTGCTGTTTTAGTTTACTAGGTCTGCCGTAACAAAATACCACAGATTGGGTAGTTTAAACAACATAAAAATACATCCTCACAATTATGGAAGCCTGGAAGTTTAAGATCAAGGTGTTGGCATTGGCAAGTTAATTTCCTCTGTGGCCCCTTTTCTTGGCTTGAGGATTGCCACTGTCTAGCTGTGTCCTCACATAGGTTGACCCACTGTGCTGTCTGTATCCTAATTGCCTCTTCTAATAAATCATATTGGATTAGGGTCTATTCTAGAGACAAGATTTTAAATTAATTACCTCTTTAAGGCCCTATGTCGAAAGACAGTGAAATTCTGACGTTTTGGAATATGATTCAACATATGAAGTTTTGGGACGTTCACACGTCAAGCTTTAACAGTCGTGAATAAAGTGAGATTAGTCTGGAATGAACTATTTTCAAATAGTAGATTGCATGTCCATGGTGTTAGCTTATTATGTGCATAACCACATGATTTGAGCAGAGAGGATTTTACTTTGGCTATACGCTGTGTTCACAGCAATATCCAAAGAAGGAAGAAAGAAAGGAAGCAAGAAAGGAAAGAAGCCAGGAAGGAAGGAAGAAGGAGAGACAGAGAGAGGGAGAGAGAAAGAAAGAAAGGAAAGTCCCATTCAATGATACAATAAGAGAACATTATAATGTGTCTTTGATTTTAAAAATATATCTATGTATTTATCTGTATGTTTTTCCTGATTATCTCCTGAGTACTTTAGAAGATTATAATGAAAGTAGCTTTAAATGATCAACTCTTGTATACACAAGAATGTTCTGACAAAAAAAAAAGTTACCAACGATACTAAAAAATCAAACACAATGGAATGAAGAAATAGGACCTACTTAATACATATTGTCATTTCTATATTCTTTGTGAACAAAGAAAGGAAAACATACATAAAATAAAATATATAAATCATCAGGTGAATGTCACTTGTGAATATAGACAAAAGAAAATAGCATAGGTCATATAGTATATATAAGAGTTCATAGAGGTGGTCAGGCACAGTGGGTCACACCAGTAATCCCAGCACTGTGAGAGGATGTGGACTTGAGCCCAGGCGTTCCAGATCAGCCTGGGTGCGCCTAACAAAATCCCGTCTCTACAAAAAATACAAAAATTAGTGTGGTGTGGTACTGTGGTGGTATGGGGCGTGGTGGCGTGGGGCATGGTGATGCATGCCTGTAGTCCTAGCTACTCAGGAAGCTAAGGAGGGAGGATCGCTTGAGCCTGGGAGTTCAAGGCTGCAGTAAGCCATGATTGCACCGCTGCACTCCAGCCTCAATGACACAGGAAGAGCATGTCTTGAAAAAACAAAACAAAACAAAACAAAAATCTAATAGTGATTCAGTTAAGTTATAAAAATACTTTCACTACATTTTACATTTTCATAGTGATGATTAGTAGTCATAGTCATACACACATTGTCAACATATACATACGTATTTAGGTTGTCCCCAAATATAAAGACATGTGTTTCTAGATTTAATATCATAATCCCTCATCTTTATGTGCAATCTCTAAGCTATATATAGTAAGTAAAGTACTACACTTTGTATTTTAAAATGAACTAGCTAAACATTTAACTGGTTATCCTGAGATTAATTCACTGTACTGAAGGTATTAATATTAAAATTCTATTAGTTTATCCTACGTGATATAAATGAAATTGGCTCCTTCTTTAAGGCACTGAGTTTTTTTTTTTTCTATTAATTCTAAATTATATACATGTTTTTACATCCTATTACAATTTCTCCAGGTGTCTTCCTGCAAATATGTAGAAACACTTTTGCGTATTATCGAATTTCCACTACTGTACCCTACTTTACCTATTAAAACAGACTTTAAATTGAAATATACAAAACTTAGTTTCAATTTTCTTTGTGTTCCTTGTCCAAAACACTGTAATTCCTTCAAACCTTCTAATAAAAATGGCTTCTATTAAACCTCTTCAGCCAGTTACTTTTCGAAAGAAATCAGAGGCTCCATTATTGTGTCAAGTCCATAGGGAAGAACCTTTCTTTGGCATAATTAGTTATCTTCTGCCCTGTGTATATATGGCCCTAAGGATATAATAAATAGTATTAACAATTTCCTCTCTGGATCCTGAGGGCTCACTCTCCCAAATTATACCTGGAAATAAATGAATGCAATTTTAGAAAAAAATGTGTTCTATCCACTCCTTTTGATTGAAAGAAAATAAGTTAATTTAAGCAGTATCAGCAGAACAAGTGACCACGACAATTAAAATATCTTCCAATTCTATTTCAAAGCTAATCTTAAGAAATATTTTTAGATGAGATAAATGTCTGAAATACTGTGGACTATTTTTGGACACTGTAAATATTATGCATTGCCAAACTTAATACACTTATAACTTATGAGTTTTGTAAATCATTATTTAATTTTTACAGAATCGTAGTTATGTCTTGTCCATTTGGTTAGGTGCATATATTAATTATTTGCTCTCATTAGAGATTAGCTATGTGTATAAATGTGTGTATTGACTTCTATATCACAGATTCCTTGTGTACATTTTAATTATCTTTAAATCTATTACCAGAACTTCAGAGAGTGTCTTATACATAGTAGGCATTAAATGTTTATACATTTTTAATAAATCATTTTTAAGTTAGTGGAATTGTCTCTTTCTTAATTTTTACTGTCTTTGTCTCTTCCCCATTTCAAGATCAAACTTGAATATTTATATCAGTTCACTAAATCTGAGTTAAGAAGCATACTGCAAAAGGCCATGCATTATTCATGCCTTATTATGTAGGTATGATAATAGTAAGTAATTTTCTGTCATTAAATAGTAGTTTGTGATTTGTTAATTATAATTCATGCCTTACTTTAAGAGTTGTCAAATTTTTGTTTTGAGGAAAAGTTTCCTTAGTTTACTTAGTATGGTACAAAGTACTACCTCAGTCTTATTTTTTTCTTTAAATAATTTTAAGCCTTTTTTTAAGTTTCAAGGTAAATTTTAATAGGAGATGGAACATGAAATTCAATAAGTAAACCTGCAAATGGTATTTTTGGTTCTGTTTTTAAATCATAGTATACCTGGTAAAGACAATGTTTTCTATAGAAAGAACAATACAAGGCTATAAACTCTATTAACACTTAATATTTTTTCCTAAAATGCCTGGCTAATGTTTAAGAATGAATTGATTTCAAAATCTAATTTTTTTAAGAAATAAATTGGGTTATTCACATTTAAATCAAAATAGGTTTTATTTAGACCTATATATTTCCTAGGGACATCAAAATTATTATAACTTTGGAAGAGGTGTACTTTATAGATACATGAAATTTCATAACAATACTAAATTTTCATAGAAAATTCAAGTTTTTCTAAAATGTTTCTAGTCTTCTGAAGAAAATACATGTCTCTGTAATCAAATAAATCACATTACAGTAATCATGACTATCTCCACCACAACCAAATAAAACCCTGGCAGGTTGTGTGCCTCTATGAAATTTACATATATAAACAGATCTATTTGGCATTCTTCATGTACCAAGATATATGATGTGCAAAACTAACTAATTAAATAAGACATTCTCTTTTATCCCCTGAAAGAACTTTGCATGAGTTATACTACAAATTAGGTTTCAGACAATAATAATTAGATCATTATTACCTTTCAGCTAGTTCCTAATAGCAAAAAGAAAAAAAAAAATAGTTTCCTAATTTAGGCAGAAGAAAGACAGACCAACCAAAGAATGGTCACTATTAATGACTGGAGATGAAGATCAAGAGTCAAAAACATCTTGTAAGGGTATTTACAGAGTGCCAGACACTATGGTAAGAATTTTGCATTCATCGCCTCAATTATTTTATCCTATTTAACTATGAAGAAAGTACTAATACTATGTCTATTTTAAGGGTGGACATACATAAGTTAAGGATGCTTTGTCTGCATTATATGTATAAAGAATAGACAGGATGCAAACTCACTCTCTAACCTAAGGGCTTATACTGATTTTGGTTTCTATTTGGTTTACAATTGACACATAATAAGTCTACATGTTTATGGGGTACAGTGTGATGTTTCAGTATATGTATACGTTAATCCTTGTTAAATCAAGGTAGTCAGCACATTCATCACCTCAAACCCTTTCATTTCTTTGCTTGGTTAACTTTCAAAATCTTCTGTTCTGCCAATTTTGAAATGTATGATACATGGCATAAACTAATACTTCTGAGAATGTGAATAACGTATCAAAGCACCTCTTCTTTTCTTGGGAAAAAACCCAAACAAAAATTCTTATGTAATTTTAATATTTCTGAATTTTACCACTTATTCTTTTCAAACTCTCAAAATATTATTTATATTTTCTATTAATTGAAATCTAATTTTGGTCAGTGGTGTTGATTTTTTTTAATAACATTGCTATATAAAGAGTTAATACTTCTAGTGGCAAAAGTTTCTACACATATATACTTATACATACAGAAGTAACTGCTTTTGGATACATCTGTGTGAATTTGACTTCCTACCATTTCTTACAGTAAAGAAGATGAACCATATCTGTCATTATTTCCCTAACTATAATAAATTCTTGTAGCAATACTATAGTAGCAATGACAACAGCAATATTGCAAGTCTTTGGCGTATTAGTCCCATGCTGTAGAAAATGTCCAACTGATAGCAATCAGTTGTACCCCTCCCAGCTGTTATGCTAAAAGGCGTATGTGATGATATTGTAATTAAGGAAATTAAGTGATGGAAGGAATTGGAGAAACACCAGTCTGTGATTTAGGCAAATGTTCAAAGGAAACTTCTTTACAATTTCTCATAGTTAAACCTGTGAATATAAGAGGATTTACTAAAACTCTGTTTCTCACTTTTGGAGAAAATATAGTAATAAAATTACTTGTCACCAGGTTGAGCTTTCAAATGGTCACTGTGATAACCGAAATAGAGAAAATATTGCTTAATATTTATAAATCATTCAATTATTATGTACTGTGCTATGTGCTTACTAATTGCCTCTGGGGCGTTAGCACTATAGAAAACACATCTTGTTCCTTCTCTCTGGAGTTTACACTGAGGTCGGGTACTAAATGACCATCTTAACAAAGTGATAAGATTTAGGCATTGATACGTATGTTGAAGAAAATTAATGGGATAGAAATTGGATTATCACCTAAATGGGAGAAAAAAGGCAGAAGACAAGTCCCTTATCAAAAAGCATTCCTCATTTATACCACAGGGCATAGAAAATGATTTTAGTTACTATGTTTCAAGTAATCCCAAGAGGGTTCATTACTAGCCATAGTCTAGTTGCATTGGAAAGATAATTCAAGGCCAGGCGCGGTGGCTCACGCCTGTAATCCCAGCACTTTGGGAGGCCGAGGCGGGCGGATCACGAGGTCAGGAGATTGAGACCATCCTGGCTAACACGGTGAAACCCCGTCTCTACTAAAAATACAAAAAACTAGCCGGGCGAGGCGGCGGGCGCCTGTAGTCCCAGCTACTCAGGAGGCTGAGGCAGGAGAATGGCGTGAACCCGGGAGGCGGAGCTTGCAGTGAGCCGAGATCGCGCCACTGCACTCCAGCCTGGGCGACTAAGCGAGACTCTGTCTCAAAAAAAAAAAAAAAAAAAAAAAAAAAGAAAGATAATTCAATAAAAACAGTGAATATCTTAGAGCAAGAGGGTTTAATTCACTTGAAGAAGTCAGATAGAAGAGGAGCTATCAGAAACAATCTTTGCTGGAGTTGTTATATTTGGCTTAAGACCTGAATGTTAAGAAGTCTGTGATATTAACGTTATAAAGACCTTGTGCTCTAATCTAGGAAGATGGAACAATATATGGAAAGGGTTGAGGCAGGAATATGTTCGTTCTTTCAGTTGACCCTCTACTAGACGTTTGGTGAATTAGTTCAGCTACTCAAAGGCATACATCTTGGCTCAATGAAAAATAAATACGATGCAAATGTTGATGTAAGATGCCTCTAAATTTTAAGAAGATTCCAGTAAAATCTGGATGATTTTTATTTACTATGATATTCTGTGTTTTTGTAATAAGAGTTCACGGTTTTTTTCTGTCCCCCATTGGATTTCATATCATTCATCAAACTGCTCAACCTAATAACTTTTGAATTGCTATGTTTCTTTTTCTTTCATAATAATGTGATCAAATCAGTTGTCTAATGTAGGGTGGAATTATAAAAAGTATATTATTTAAGAGGACATTTTAAAGCCATATCTCATGTTAGTTTTATATTTTTTTCTGAATTGATCACATCATAAATTTCAGACTTGCTTACCTCTCACTGATGCTCTTTTGCTCATCTCCCTGCAGCTGCCAATCTTGTTTTTACTCTTTTACATATTAGAATAATATAGCACCTGAGAGATTCAAAACAAACACAGCATATCACACGCTAAGAGCAAATTATAAATAGGATATATATTATCTAATTCCTGCACAGCTTTCAATAAAATTTGTCATAATAACTTGTGCATATTTATTTACCTTTTAATAACATTTTCTTGGTGGTACCTGCCCACCTCTTTGGTAAATAGTACTATGCTCAACCCTCTCATGTTTCCACTCCTGCCCTCCCCTCCCCCAAATGCAAAGCTGTTTCTGATATAAAATTACATATGCAACCAGGTTTATATAACCATTCTTTTAAGGGATCATAAACCCAAGTTATGTGTATGAAAGAAAATATGTGACCTAAGGTGTTAGTGAGACATAGATTCAAATTTCAGTTCTGCAGCTTACTTCTAATCAATTATAAGTTAACTTTTTTTAGTTAAACAAAATGAATTATGTAAATTATTGTCACATAAATAGCACTAAAAATAAACACTAAATATGTGGGTTTTTTTTTTTCTTAATTCCCTCCGTTTTTCATGTGAAAGACATTGGAAAAATTTTTACATTAAAATTCCAATCTTGTCAAAATCCTTCTTAAATTATGCCCCAAAACATATCAATATTTAAATTCAAATCTCTATCCTATTCAAAACTATGCCTTTTAACCTATTTAACTGCAAGCCAATTCCAATTCTGTGCCCTACGTCAAATAATCAGTGTAAACTGGTCACTGAATCTAGAACAAGTGAAAAATTCAAGACACCTTGTTTTACTTTTTCCTTACACTCCTATAATTAATCTCCATATGCAGCTATTCTACTTCCTAATTAAATTCAAATTTATTCTTTTTATCCATTTTAATGGCCTGCTCAAGCTCAGGACCTTATTTTCTCTTTTGCATGCTCTTCTAATAAGAGCACATATAAGATAAACCTTTATGTTTCTCAGATATATAAACTATATATGAACTATGTATAAAACATATATGAACTATAAATAACGTATATATGATTCATATATAGTTCTTATCAAAATAAGACATGCATATAGCAATAAAATTATCTACTACAGAATAGCTATTAGAGGAAAGCAATTATTTCTTTTTTTTTTTTTTTTTTGAGATGGAGTCTTGCTCTGTCGCCCAGGCTGGAGTGCAGTGGCCGGATCTCAGCTCACTGCAAGCTCCGCCTCCCGAGTTTACGCCGTTCTCCTGCCTCAGCCTCCCGAGTAGCTGGGACTACAGGCGCCCGCCACCTCGCCCCGCTAGTTTTTTTGTATTTTTTAGTAGAGACGGGGTTTCACCGTGTTAGCCAGTATGGTCTCAATCTCCTGACCTCGTCATCCGCCCGTCTCGGCCTCCCAAAGCGCTGGTATTACAGGCTTGAGCCACCGCGCCCTGCCGGAAAGCAAGTATTTCTAAATTCATACCTTTGTAAATGTAATTATATTTCTCAAAATTATATTTTATTATTTAGGAGATTATCTCCATAATGCTACGCAGTAGGCTTACACCACCATTTTATTAACCAACTTTGACCATTTCTGTTTAATTCTCAATATGAAAGATGAGGATTTACATTACTGAAGCTAACTACACCTATCTTTTCTCCTCTGAATTTGAATTTCTGTTTTACTGTTGGATTGCTTTGTATTTTTAATAATTTGAATGTCTAAAAATATGTCTAACTTCCCATTTTGTAACAGAAATATAACTTCCACTACCCTTTCCCTCACCTTCTTTATCACAAACACACACACACACACACATTCCTTAATTGATTTATCAGCTATGTCTTTGTAACTTTTAATTTAGTAACTTAAGACGACTTCAGTTTTTTTCTGATGTTATCTGTTCTTTATTTTGTGTGCTTAGTATTCTCCTTAAACTATGAGTACATTAATCAGAAATGTTACTGTTTAATTTTCCCTTCTCTTTTCTATTAAATTTCATTTTTTATTTGTTGATTTTGATTTTCAACTTTTATGTCTGTGAATCTGCTCAATTGTTTAATTACCCTGGCTATCTACTGAAATTTAAGAAAGAACTAGTGTTTTCTAAATCTCTAGTTTCCACAGTGATGTTTCCCAGTGGCTCTCTCCCCTAAATTTTTCTGATTTGCAAGTTAAATTATTCATGAAATTTGTTGACATAATCTATAACATTCTACTACATCATAAAGACATCTTGAAATCTGCCAATTATTTTGGTTATGTCAAAAAGATAAATACATAAATTTAACATTAAAACTGCTATTTGAACGATAGCCATTTCCCAATTTATTTCTAGAATTCAGAGAAAATCACTTAGCAGCTCACATGATAATGTAATGTTCTAATTACATAAATTAATAAACTCAATGCATAAAAGATATATCTAGATATACTTAGTTTTCTTAACTAAATATTTGTAATACTTAGTGTTAGCCTACAAGGCAGTGTCAGAACAAAAATTATTCTTGCTCAGAAATGAAAGACCTTCTCTCTGTTAATTATTAAAAAGGCAAAAACAGGAACTCTTACCAAAAAAAAAAGAAAAACCAATGTCATAAATTTTCAGCAGCAGTTACCACTTGTGATTAATAAAATATAGTTAGAACAAAATCTTGCATTCCTCACCAATGCCTAAATGTCTTTAACCATTTAAAGACTTTATTTCCATTAGTTACTTTATAGTACTAAGAATCACTGGGATTTTGATGTATATATATGTAATAAATTTATATATCTTTTCTCATTTAGAAGGTCTGAATCTAATCAATGGGAAGTTTGTGAATTATTGCATTTATATGTATATTTGTTTTAATATTAACAAAGGGGTGAGAATATAGAATTTTTGTATGTTTAAATTCATGAGAATAAGAAAGTTTGTAATGACATTTAAAAGATAGTTCGAAAGCATGGAGTAGACAACACTGCTAGAAATTCAGCAAGTTTGACAATGCCACAAGACAAAGAACTAAAATCAAATTCACTTTTTCCAATTCGTTAAATTTAATAAAACTTCAAAAACTATTGTGATTTTAATTTGGAGGTAGATATTGCATTCTTTTTAAATAAAATCTCTGTTTAATATTTTACCTATGTAAATTTAGAAATTAAACCAGAGTATTTTCCCATAAATGATTCAGACATCTTTTTTCTCAGTTAGATAACCCATAAATGATTCAGACATCTTTTTTCTCAGTTAGATAAAATTAAAGTATCAGTTAGTTGAAAATTTGTGTGATATTTTCAAAATTACCTAAGAAAAACTTTTATGTAAGTATACCTACGTATTAACTATAAATTCTCCATAAAGTTTGCTAAATATTCAAGACTGAATATCATTTCGTATGAGGAGAAAAATAAATATCTTAGGCTATGGAAACCCTGTCTTTTTATCTTAATGAGAAAAGAGAAAAGGACATGTCTTCTTTCAACCATTAAAAAGCTTATAAAGTTGTTTAAGTTTGAAATTTATACTTATGGGTGACATTTTGGCTTTTACCTCTGTATTTGTGTTTAATAGCAAAATTTTGGGAATATAAAAATACAGCATTATCATTATCATTAAGAAAATAATAAAAAAAGGAAAAATACTCTGATTTGGTTCTTTGTGAACAATTGGTCAGGACAGCATAAAGCAAATGTTTAGTTTTGCTTTAGGTTGAGAATGTAGGAAGCATTAATATCAGAACTGAATGAATGCAGTATCAATATACAGATTTTGTAAGAAATCTGCACATTCAGCACAAGTATCCCAGAACTTAAAGTAACATTTTTTAAAAAGTGAGAAGTAAAAAAGTGAAAAAAAAATTAAAGTACCAGATATTTTTTCTGAATACTTGGATTTTATCATGAAACAAAAGAGAGAAATATTTATGCCTTTGGGGAGTTTACATTCTATTGGAGGAAGAGAGTAAAAAACACAATAAATATAATAAGTATGTGATAGAAGGTGGTAAGCACTATGTTAGGAAGAAAAAATAATGGAATAGATTAAGGATGCTATTCTGAAATTCCCCATACAAGCAAAAATGTATTTGTAATATATATATGTATAGTTTTAACTAATAATAAAACCTACTCTTTTATGTAAATGAAATACTATATGAGGAAATAAATATAATATGTCTGGTACATGACATTACTTAAATCAGTGAAAAAATAATTTTTTTCCATCAAGGTTACAAAAATCTTGTTTGCTTATGTGCACTCTTTCACTGGAAATTGCTCTACTTTATTCATTTCTCAGTATAATTATGTATATTCAGCTAAAAATCACTTTTTCCTCCTTAAGAAAAAACATCGGTTTTGAAAGGTGGATTCAATTATTAAACCTTTATGTTATTAAGATGTGATATATATGTGTGTATATCTACATATGTAAACATTCATATTTGTAGATATGTATGAATACACATGCACTCATACTACTTGTCTTCTATAGGAGGCAAAGACAATTAAAATACACTAATGTAGAAATATAAAATTTGATCCCTAATCTCCATTTCCTTCAAGGTAGCACTTTTACAGAATCACATGAAAAAATAATGACATCATGAGAATTTTTGACATCATGCCAAGAACCAGTGTAAATTGAAATAAAAATGTATAAAAATTCCACATTACCTCAAAATTCTAAGATAATCATTCTGTACTGATTCTTTTTACTTCCCTGAAAACCACACTATCAGAAACATTAACAATCCTTATTTTTGTTAAGCAAAGATTAACCTATTAATGGGTGGAAATTAAACTTAGAAAGAATACAAACACATTTAAGATATTTAATATTTAACATCTGTGTCTGACTAACAGAAGATATTTACCTTTTCTTTCTTTCCAACTACACTGCCATAAAAATACAGATAATAATTTTGTTAATAATATTTATAACAATGGCATAAAACCAGAAAGTATAGTCCAGAATATGAGAATAATAAAAAATGTATGAAGTTAAAAATAATTAAAAGATGACCATCATCATAATAAAGAAACTATATTCCTATAGGTGGGGAAATAGAATATATAAAAATATATCTTTTCAGCAAAATTTTAGAATTTATCCAAAGTGTTTGAGGAGCTGATACTTAGAGAAACAGTGAGTTATAGGCAATCTATCCTCAAAGATATTAAGGAAAATCCAGATAGGTCTTTACCACACTTTCAGTGCTATTTCCATCTTTAAGAGCTTTTAAATGTCTCTTTCTCTGAGAAAGGTGCCCAATAATATTAAATTGCATGAGGGCTGACACCATATCTTCCTTGTTAATCATTACAACCACAGCTCATAACTAAATAATTGTGTGGCAGGGTTAATTATGTCAACCTAGTGAAGCTGGAACAAATTGCCCAGAATCCCCTTTCTTACCTAATTTTAGATTCATATAGACTACAAGAGATGCTGTGGTCTTCATTTGGAAGGGTTAGTGAAGCTGCAGCCATCGTTTTACACACAGAAAGTCAATGAAGAGCAGAAAGTCATTATCATTTGTGTGTCATTTCTGCTGGCTCAAAGGAGAGCAGCAGGATCTACAACTCCTATAACTCTGACCAGATCTTCAGCTTAAGATGCTCTGATTTTGGGGCCTAGCATCATGTAAGAATTCAACGTCTCCTGCAGGACACCTGGAGCACTGAAGTTCGAGGATTGAAAGAGGTGAAAAACCATCATAAATTCCAACTGTCCTTATAATTTTCAGAACAGCCTAGCCAATTCTGGTTTGTTCTTGCTTCCCTAATTTACATCCAATTTCTGCTCCCAACAGTCTGTTCAGAGCTAGACAAAGAAGCATAGCCTGGCTGGCATAGCCCTTTTTAACCAGGCTGTTCCATTGAGTAAAGTCAAATCCCTACACTGAAACTCTGATTTTGTATAAATTGCTTAGTGCTCTAGGTGAACCATCACTGATTTAATCTAATTTTAGATTTTCAATAAATATTAATTATATTAATTAATAAATCCTTAAGAGAATTTCTACATTTCTAGCATCTAGAATGGAGACTGTCACAGAGTGTGACATCAGAAATTATTTGTAAATAAATGTAAAATAATAAATGAATAAGCTAATCAATCAATAAATAAATGAGAGTCCCCATCAGAAGACAAATTAAAGTAGGATACAGGAAACCTTGGAGAAGATTGTCATGATTTATTTCTACTAAGATATCCTTTAGCATATAATAAAAGAACAATATAAAATATTGATTTGAGAAATAATGACGAAGGAATTGAATTTTTCCTATTATGCTATTTACTTACCCTGCTCATCTATTTATAAAAGAATTAGTAAAATAAAATACTTGAGACAATGTCGTTGTTACATATCATATGTTATTAAATTCATTATGTGATAGTCGCAGTTTGAAATTCTCAATGAAATATTGATTTTTCTGAATAACTATAAATATAGTAATTATTGTAAAAGCACTAAGAACTGTGTCAAAACCCTGGATGTCTTACCTGATATAAGAAAGGATTTATGCTTAAATAAAACAGTTTAAAAATATTTGGAGCAGAGTTTCACATCAGGATAATGTTTGTCTTGATACTATATATCAAAATGCATTTAAATGCATTAAGTGCTGGTGCTGGAAAACAGTAAAAATGTTGACCTGCCTTATTCTAGTGAACACATCAACTGTGGAAAGTCATAAAATCCATATTCTAGTAATAATAGACATTGTTCTAAGGAGAAATCTAGACAGCCTTCTTATAAATGGTAAAGTACTGTGTAACTCTGATAGCTCTTGTCTTGAAAACAGCCTAAAAGAAACTCAACTTACATAAAAATAAGCTTTTTATGATAAATGTCTCCATAAGACAATCGTCTCTATTTAAAGTGCAGTTCAAATTATCTTTTTCATTAATTTGAAAAGTAAGTATATACAAGCAAAAGTATTAATACTAATTCCAGTGGAAAAACCAAATGTTTCATCTACATTATGATAAGCAAAGCCAAGTTTAGAATCATAAGGTGAAATATTATTGAGCAATAAAAATAAGATGAACCATTGCCATTTACGGCAATGTGGATAAATACCACAAGCATAATATTGAGCAAAGAAGTCCAGTCACAAAATACTGTACACTCTATGCTTTGGATTAAATAAGTTTCAAAATGGACAGACAGATGACATTATTGTAAGTCAGGATAGAGGTTAGCCTTTCTTAGGTATTGATGACTATAAGGAGCAACAGGGGAACTTTCTAGGTTAGCAATACTATTTTTTCTGTGTATGTCCATTTTTTTGAAAAATCTATTGGTATGTATACTTACATTTTGTACATTTTCATATGCATTTTGTAGTCTAATATTTTAAATATGTGCAAAGAGAAGAAAATAATATTTGTCTCATAGCAAAGATGACTCAAGATGTCTAAGATATATTTCAAAAATGTATTTTCTATTAGATAAATTAACTTTGTAATCAATAAAGACTCATGCACCCTTTTAAAAACTATATATACATTTAAAATTATGCACAGAGTTGATCCCCATTATCTAGATAATTTTCCCTGATTTAATAAAATTTGGATGTTTAAGTAGCCAAATATAAAATTTTCTCCCAGTGTATGAATTATACATAAATAATTTCAATTCATCATTGTTTGGTGTACAAGTTTCCCCTTAATGATTTAAACTGGTTAATTGCTCTTGAATGAATTTTAAATCAAGTCGGTTATTTATAAGCGTTGACACAATTTTTTAAAATACCCAGCAGATATAATTTTCTAACAATGTTTAGAGGAAGAATCTTCAGATAAAGCACAATTATTTTTAAAATAATTCTCATTTCCTTTATGTGGAAAAACCATGATGCCTCAAGAAATTACCTTGCTTAAAATTATGGAAAATGGTCATAATATGTTAAACACACTTACTTTCAAGCAGAAGAACAAATACTTGTGTAATAAGAGTGAGGCATATCTCAGGCTACATATGGAGATCCCTCCAGTCTCACCAAGGTCATCCCAAGCTCCAAGGAAAATGCAACTATATAAACATAGCATAAGTGGAGGATCAGCTACATAGTTTTAGAGGCCCAGTGCAAAATGAAAAATGTGTACTTTTGTTCAAATATTATGAAAAAGTTTCAAGATGGAGGTAGCAGAGCATTAAGCCAAGTGCAAAGCCCTCTTAAGAAGGGAGCACCATGGCTGCTTAAGTCACAAACCCATGGACCAGCCCTGCACAAGGGTTTTGCCCCCTACAGCTTTTTCGCCTCACATCACTCTTTATTTTTAAAATTCAAAATGGCAATGATAATATACAAATTAAGGGAAAAATGCTTTGGTTTGGCATTATTTCAAGCCTTTAATTTTAGCCACAAATATGTGTTACAACATTTTCTTCTCTCAGAACAATTCTTCAATTGAATATTTGTAGTCTGTGGGCTACGTAAATCTTTATTTCTGCTTTTATCCCCATTACCTACATCCTAGCCACCTGCTTACCTACCTACTTAAAGTCCAGCCATTTAAATGTTCTAATTTTCAATCACAAGACTAAAGGCATGTGATGGATAATTTTATGTGTCAACTTGACTGGTCATTTTGGTGCGCCTGTGAGGGTGTTTCTGGATGAGATTAGCATTTGAATCAGTGAACTCAGTGAAGCAGGTTGCCTTTCCGAATGTGGATGGACACCTTCCAATCCCTCAAGGGCCAGGATGGAACAAAAGTTGGGGAAGAAGAAATTTGACTTTCTGTTTTTCCTGCTTCACTGATATACGGGGACATCTTACCTCCTCTTCTTCTGCTCTTAGACTAGGTAGGATTTACAACATCAGCTCCCCTAGTTCTCAAGCCTTCAGATGTGACAGAATAACACCAATGGCTTTCATGGGTCTTCAGTTTTCAGACAACAAAGCAGGGAGTGTCTCAGTCTTCATAATTCTTTGAGTCAGTTCTTCATAATGTATGTATGTCTCTATCTCTTTGTAAACATAGGAAGTCCTTATAAACCATGACTGTAACTCAAGTGAAACATTAAGTTTTCAAAGAAGTTTCTACTCCCCATCCTTCCACTGAACGTCCTTTCCACACTGATACAATGGGAAAGTAACCCTCACCAATATGTGAAATCTCTCACATCAGCTTTCCAATTCTGAAGGAGGTATCATCTTGCACCATTTTCTCAGAGATAACACAGGATTGAATGAGTAGTTATGAAACTCATTGTAAACAAAAATATGTATGGGTAAAAATGATATTCTATTTGAAATACCCAAATAGAGATATCTTAAAGTCTTTGCACAGCCTTCTCCTTAGCAATGCCCAGCTTGATCTTGCCCTCAGACTGTCTCTGTGGCAGCTAGAAACCTGCTTCTTTTTAAGGATATAAGTTGTAAAAATACAAAATGGCTCTCAGTATTGAAATCCAAAGGAAAATTTCAGTTGACATAGGATAACTTCATCATTAAACTTGTATAGAAAAGATAAAGAGATTTCAAAGAAGTGGCAATGTAATGCATATTCAAAGAAAGAACAAAAAGATAGCAAGTATAATAATCGACAAAAGAGAAGATTCCTGGATACTATTGGCCTTTTTTCTCGTTATTTTCACACTCAGCATTTACCTTTCTTAACAGAAATAACACAACTCAAAATATGAATGATTTATGAGAAAGCTTGACCATAAATATAGTAAACCAAAAGACTTTAATCCTGCAAAAAACACAGAACATTTCAGGCTATGTTTTATGAGACCATTAATAGATGTCATGGCCAATTGAAGAAAATCCCTTTCTGAGTCTTGTCCCCCAAAGGAATCAGTGTCTGCTTTGTGGCTTTCTGTACTATAATACTTTGCCATTCATTACAGCTTAATTAATTCAGATTTTTATCTTCTGATAAAAAAGAAATGTGTAAATATATGGAAGCAGGCTCTACTAAAATTTTCATTGTAAATTTAGGTAAACTCATTATTTTTGAATACCATTAAAGCCTGGTTTTAGAAGACCATTTTAAAGCAGCCCTTCTAATGTAAACATTTTTAATTCTAAGATAGCCCCTAGTGGATTGTGTGAAGTTCATGTTTTGAAGAAAGATTAAACATAGATTCATGAATATAGAACTGTAATTTTATAAAAGTATTTTATCAGTAACACATTTATAATTTTAAAAATTGTATCAATATTGGATGGCAAAGAATACTATCTCCTTGTATTTTTCTAAAGCATAAGTAATACTGCTGCCAAATTGATACTTCTTAGAGCAATGAGGAAGTTTAATTGACTCTTGCCTTCCAAAGGCAAATATGAAATAAGGATGATATCATTACAACCAAGACTGTCTTTTGATGGGCTTCTGGGTCAAGTAGGTAATGCTAGCTCAGGTATTTTAGATTTAAAAAGTATAAGTGATATCTGAAGAGAATTGTGAAGTATTGTTATCTAATAAAATGTGTTCTAGAAAAGGACTTAAATTCAGAGGCAATTCTGTGTCTCTAGAGTTTATTAGTATTTTTGTGACCATTTTGTTTACACAGCACAGAGATCATTCACTGACAACTTCACACTTTGACCAAATGAAAAAAATATTTCACTTTAATAAGCTACCTAAACCTTCAGCATTAATCTTAATCAATAAGGAGTTAAGTCTCAAGTTATTACCTCAGAAGATCAGTAATATGTAATGCCCTAGAATTTAAATACCATGTAAGAACTGAGACATAATTATGAAACACATTTCTAATATTATCTCAGGAATTATAAGCATGTTAAATGAGTCATTAAATTAGACATGGAAAAATAGAGAAATAAATATTGAAGCAATAGTTTCTTCTTCAGACTTGTCAAATGAACATCCCCACACATCAAATTTCTATCACCAGTGCACAGGAATGCTCCATCATTTTCTCCAGGGACAAGAGCTCTGCCTGATACTTGTTTTCCTACTTAAGCCTTATTATTATTAACATTTATTACAATCTAAAGAGAAATATTGAATGACAAAATTACAATTTACTTGAAGCCTTCCAAAGCAATTGGATAATTTATATTTGTAGCTGATGGTTGATATTTAATGTGTATCTCTGTAGTGAGCATGTTAATAAAAACATATTATGAGAAGCTTTATGGTTAAAACCTGCTTTTATGTACACACAAATGCAAAATTCTTATTTTTGATAAATTGACTATTGATTTTATATATTAACTCTCACTCAGAAGTTAATATTTAAGTAGTTACAACATTTAGGCAGCATAGAGTGTGTTTCTTACAACTATCCCTGCAAGCTCCCTCCAAATGAAAGAATAAAGTTCTTCAGAATTACTTTTTTGAGAGGATCACTTTCAAAGAAAAAGAAATTCAATTTTTGGAAAAGTTTGTTGCAAACCAGTTATTAATACTTCATTCTGGCACATAGTCCTCCTATTTTTTATGATTACAATAAAAGGCACACAATCTATATAAAGGATATAATACAGTACAATGCACTAGATAACAGAGATCTGTAACTAAAAATTGAAGGTGACTCTACAAGGTAACTCCATAAATAACAAAACTTTCATTATGAGATTTTCTTACTGGTTAGGTAATCCCCAAAATGGAATTCAAGACATTATATCGGTAAGATAATAATAAATATCTACATATTTTAAAGGTTAAAAAGCACTTACCTATACATTATATTCAATAATCTTATGACATTGAACTACTATTATCTGAATTTTACAGCTTAGGAAATTGAGATTTATAAAGCTTGTGACTCATCCAGTTTTACAGCTAATAATGGCAAGAGTCAATATTTTAAGTTGGTATTTAAATCACACTCCATATGTTATAGTAAGTTGCCTCCAATTTAAATATGATAGACCATATTATATACAATTTAAATTATAACTAATATTTTTTTCTTTATAAACACAAGTACATTAGGTTTATATGAAATTCCGATTTATTACAAGTTCACCCTTTAATGGGGCCTTTCCTCGTTGAAGATAATAAAGAAAAATTTCAGGTGTCCCTGAAGTGGGAACACAGGATTCTCATAATGAACAAGACTGGATCTAGGATAAGAGGCAGGGGAAGCTGGCGGTGGTGGGGGTTATGAAGTTGTGATGTCAGTGCCAACTCTATGACTGTAGAAGGGATGGTAAACTACCCACCAGTCCTATAGCAATTCCCACTGTCCTTGGGAAAGGAGGAAGGGAGAAGCAGGGGTCACACTCTGCAGAATTATAACTAATATTTATATTGAATAATATATTAATTTTAAAAGACTTTGAGGTGTAGTGGTTGGGAAAATTGAAATAGGATAAGTCTAAAAGATTTCAGGTTCACTGCAAAGTTGTACTGAAGTGTTTTCCATAAGACCCTCATTTTATTTGTCTGTTTATCAGGTTTTGCTCCCTAGTACAACATATAGAGAATAAAGGGTATTGTCAGAGATAATTGCTAAACTTAATAGAATTATGAAACTGCTTTTTAGATATATTCATTAAAGGTACCACTTAATATTGTAATTCTATCTGCTTTTTCATTTAACATTGAGTTACATAAGAGTATTTGAATGTCAACTCATTAGACATTACTTTAATTGAAAACCTGAGGAATTAAAGTAATTTAAAAGAAGAAGAAGAAGTGGAAGTGAAGGCAAATGAGGAGGAAATTTTATTATGGGACTCCTTTCAAGACTTAGCATTTTGCTTGTGTTACAGGTATATAGGTAATGATGGTGGGTGTAAGGGTCGTCGTTGGTGTGACACTGTGTGCTACCTACTTGCTATGTGAGCTTGGGCCATTTGCTTAAGACTCTCATTGACTCAGTTTTCTCGTTTACAAAATTCACATGCTAATACACCTAACTCATTGGTCTGTGGTAAAATGTATATGAGTTTATGTAGGTAAGGAATTTAAAACAGGACTGGATTCATATTAAGTATTCTACAAGCATCAGTTATTTGATTGTTATATGTGTTTGGTTTGTGAGTTTATAAAGATAAAAGTATGATATGTCTAAATTTTATTGTTTTATCTAGTTAATACTATCTTCATATAGATATAAACAAATTTTATTTCACAAAAGTATTCTCACAAATCACAAAAAATATGCACATACTGCATACTTTTATGCAGTTCATCTCCTGGGTACAGCTTATGATATTGTATTGCCTGATAGTTACCAGAATAGTTTATCTTTGCGGCTGGTTTCAGTAACTGTTAAAGTAATAATTTGAATTTATTAATTAGCTTACTGACCGATGACCCAAGAGAAAATATACCATAATGTTTCAATATTCAAGTCTTTTTTCATGTTTTTGTAACATGATGCATTTTGAGTACATGACTTTCACTAGTTTAGATTTCTGAGCAAGAATAATTGCAAACTTGCATTTTATATTTAAAATAAAATGTATTACATAAAGGTATAAATGTTACATATTGAAATTAACTTTAAAATTAATAATAGGCACAATTGCTTATCATGAAACAAGTGAATTTATTTATTTTTTTAGATAAATTAGTACCTTTTATTTTTTATTTATTTATTTTTTTATTATGCTTTAAGTTCTAGGGTACATGTGCACAATGTGCAGGTTTGTTACATATGTATACTTGTGCCATGTTGGTGTGCTGCACCCATCAACTCGTCAGCACCCATCAACTCATCATTTACATCAGGTAAAACTCCCAATGCCATCCCTCCCCGCTCCCCCTTCACCATAATAGGCCCCAGTGTATGATGTTCCCCTTCCAGAGTCCAAGTGATCTCATTGTTTAGTTCCCATCTATGAGTGAGAACATGTAGTGGTTGGTTTTCTGTTCTTACGATAGTTTGCTGAGAATGATGGTTTCCAGCTGCATCCATGTCCTTACAAAGGACACAAACTCATCCTTTTTTATGGCTGCATAGTATTCCATGGTGTATATGTGCCACATTTTCCTAATCCAGTCTGTCACTGATGGACATTTGGGTTGATTCCAAGTCTTTGCTATTGTGAATACTGCCACAATAAACATACGTGTGCATGTGTCTTTATAGCAGCATGATTTATAATCCTTTGGGTATATACCTAGTAATGGGTTGGCTGGGTCATATGGTATTTCTAGTTCTAGATCCTTGAGGAATCGCCATACTGTTTTCCACAATGGTTGAACCAGTTTACAATCCCACCAACAGTATAAAAGAGTTCCTTTTACCTATATTACCTTTATAAACTCTGCAAAGGATATATTAGTACCTATGTTCTTTTTGTGAGCTGAGCAAAATCAGTTTCAGAAAGAAAAAGATATCCTGAAAGCTGGAGCTAAAAAATTGAAAATCTGAGACTTGAACTGTATCAACTTTACTTCTTTGAAAGATAATATTGAATTGTCTAAATCTATCAAAACACAATTAGGTGAGAATTGTGGGCAACGTCAGAAAATTATAAACAAAATTGGAAGAAAATGTCATAGTTTAGCATAAAATTGAGGGAATAAATATCCACTATATGCAGGTTTTTATAATATGTCTTTCATTCCCCATTATTTCTTTAAATTTTATCTTCAAATGTGTAAAAAATATTTTCAATCTATGACATATTTTGAAATAACACTTCTTGTTTGTGATACCAATTAAATGTTATAAATTAGCTATTTTTGAATTATATTTTAGGCTTTTGTTTTCAACAGGCTGAGAACATTGCTAACATTTAGAATCTTACCCATTCTAAAAGCCTTAGATTGTTTTAAATCTACATTATACAAATATATATGAATATATATATCCTATTTGACAAAACGTTTATCTAAAACAGATGTTAACATATACAATACAAAGATATATTATATGCAGTTATGACTTTTTATTTCAAGAATTAGATATTATGCTGACCCTCACCTGAAAAATACACAAACTTGATTTCGGGTATTTATTTTCATAGTTGTAAACTTCAGTAATACATAGTTTTCTATAAATGAGCTTTTTCACAATTTAAGAAGTGAATTTGACACTTAAAATTGAACTATTTATTATAAACAATTGTTTGCAAATAGCTTTGAAACTAGCATCTTTCTTTTTTGCCCAATATAAATAAATCATATCATCATGCTACTTTGAATCTATTGCTACATTTGAATGTCACAATACGTGCATTTGTTTTATTTGTATTATGCATTTGAACACAGCATTTTTGTTGGTAGAAACTGAGTGTAAAAGCTAACATGTAAATCTGTGCTAAATTGTAAATTTTAAGTAAGACTATTGGGTTTTATTATGCTATCTATTATTAAAATTACCAATATTATAAAAGCAGGCCATATATATATATACACACACACACACATTTCTATACATACACATATACATAGTTTGTATATATGCATAGTTCTATATTTCTATATATGCATAGTTCCATTACTTTTAATGACAAAACCACAATTACTTTTGTGCCAACCTATATATTCACACAAATATGTGTCTATATACAGATGTATACATACACACACACACACACATATTTATATTCTATTGAATCACACATATTTATTTGTATGGTTTGTCTTTTGCTTAGATCTTTGCTAATAACACATTTTGCCTATTGATTTTTCTTCAGGAAAAAAAGAAAATCACAAACTCATGAAAACCAACAAAGGTAGCAGGAAAGATTTAGACAATCTTCAAAACAAGACATTGATAAACAATATATTTACTCAGTTGAGCAATTTCATAAAATAAATCATTTTAGAGAAATTAATGCCAACTCAGTTAACACAGTTAAACAAACAACTGCAAGTTGGTGTCATGAAACATTACTTAGCAATTGTTTCCACATTACCTTGTCCTTCTAAGAAATGAAGTATCACAGTAGAGATCTGCACACTTACTATCTTCAGTGGCACTATTTAGGAATTTTACATTATATTGTTGTTTTATCATTGTTTCTACCCTCACTTAACGTTCCAGTCTCAGCAATTCTCCATCATCTAGTGAGACATGGGCATGCCCTTTCCAATAAATTGGATCCCAGTTCTGGGGTGAGAGGGGCACAGTCTTCACTGAGTGTTTTATCTCAGGCGTAGGAAGAGTGACTGATCTTTATATTTGTTATTCCTATACATAATTATTTGTACTACTTTTTTTTTTTTTGAGACGGAGTCTCACTCTGTCGCCCAGGCTGGAGTGCAGTGGCCGGATCTCAGCTCACTGCAAGCTCCGCCTCCCGGGTTTGCGCCATTCTCCTGCCTCAGCCTCCCGAGTAGCTGGGACTACAGGCGCCTGCCACCTCGCTGGGCTAGTTGTTTTGTATTTTTTAGTAGAGACGGGGTTTCACCGTGTTAGCCAGGATGGTCTCTATTTCCTGACCTCGTGATCCCCTGTCTCGGCCTCCCAAAGTGCTGGGATTACAGGCTTGAGCCACTGCGCCCGGCCTATTTGTACTTCTTATTTGCCAATTCTTCATTATTATGACTTTCTGATACAGTAAATAATTACTTACATTAAACTATTTTTATTTAAATTACTATGCAGTTTATGCCTTCTAGGTGGATGCCGAATTCTACAATATATCTGAATTAAAATTATAGGTATTTATCCAGTTGCAACTTTAAGAGTAGACTCATGGAGGACTAAAATAGAAGCAGGTTGTCCAATCAGTAAGCTATAACAATTAAACAATCAAAAATCTGTAGCAGCTTGGATCAAGTTTGTATCAGTCTGGGAGTGGAAAGTGCTCAGATTCTAGATGTAATTTAAATGTAGAGTAACAAGATTTATTGTATCAAATGTGAACATGTTACAAAGGAGGTTTCAAGATTGACTCTAGGCCATTGACCTGAGCAACTGGAAAAATGAAGTTACCTGTATCACAATGAAGAAGTCTGTGAGAAGAGCACATGTTGAGAAAAATATCCGGAGCTCAGTTTTTATATAGTTAAGTTTGAAATGTTTATTAAATGTACAGGGGACATGTTATATTGACAGTTTGGTATATCAGTCTAGATATATATAAGTAGATAAATTTGGTGATCATTATCATACTCACAGTCATAAAGCAAAGAAGAGCTAGAAGGCTGAGTTCTGGAACATCTTAATATTCAAAAGTAAGGAATACATGGGAAGCAAGAGAGGCCACTGAAAATTGAGCAAGACCTCACCCTAGAAGCACAGGTTTGTCAAAGGAGAAAAAAGTAATTGGCCCTAACAAAAACTATTTATAGGTCAACGGATATGAGAGACAAAACAGTGTCATTGGATTTAGCAATTTGAAGTCATTGGTAAATCATTAGCAACACTATACACAGAAGACAAAATAAGAGGAGAAACATTTGACACTATGAGTAACAATTATAATCTATTTGAAGGAGTTTTGCTAAGAAGAAAAAAGGGGAAAAGTTTTTGTGGCTCTAGAGAGAAGAGGGATCAAGATGAAGCTTTTTACAAATATGTTTAGGGACCTCATGAATAAGATTAGTGCTCCTATCAAAGGAACCACAAAGAGCTCTCTCATTCCTTCTGTCATGTGAGGACACAGTAAAAACGTATCTGTCTATGAACCAGGAAGCCACCTCTCAGCAGACACAGAATCTGCTGACCATTTCACCTTGATTTTACCATCTCCAGAACTATGAGAAATAAATTTTATATGCGACCTGGTCTATGGCATTCTGGTATTGGCACCCAGATTAGCTAAAGTACCAGTATGTCAGCTTGTACACATAATTTTTGGAAACTCTGATGCCAAATCCTTGATGTCAAAACGTGATTGATCTGCTGAAGAAATGAACGTACATGATTCCTCTTTCCACAATAAACCGGAGAGTCAAAACTGGCAAAAGTAGGTCAGGGTTTTCTAAAAGCCATACCTGAAAGGTTTCCAATAACAGTTGATTTGATGGTAATTCAATCACACAAACAACCACAACAAAAAGACATAACTATCAGAGATTTTCAGGATAGCCTCAAAAACACCATCAAACACTAAGGAGTTAAAGAAGGCACGAAGTTTCAAAAAGTCAAGCTTTATTTAAACGTCATTGTATAAATTTGTAATTCTTTTTTTTTTTTTTTTTTTTTTTTTTGAGACACAGTCTCGCTCTGTCGCCCAGCCTGGAGTTCAGTGGTGCGATCTTGGCTCCCTGCAAGCTCGGCCTCCAGGGTTTAAGCCATTCTTCTGCCTCAGCCTCCTGAGTAGCTGGGACTACAGGCGCCTGCCACCACACCTGGCTATAAACTTGTACTTCTAATACTATGAACAAATACTAAGGCAGGTGGCAGCATAGAAACCCCGGGGCACAAGTGCTGAGTTTGGAAGCTTTGGTTCCTGTGCACTTTGCAGCCACCCCCTGGTCCCCTCAACCCCTGCCCGCCTGTTAAGAAGATCCTGTCCCTGGCAGCAGATCAGGGGCAAACAGCCCAGATGCCCGGTTGCGGGCAGACCTCCATGCCTGGAGGAGGAGGCCACCTCTGGGACAGGAGGAGCTGCTGGAACCCCTTCTCGCAGGCTCCTTTTCCTGCTCTCAATCACCTCCTGCCAGCATATATACACCCCCAGCACCAGCATAATGAACAGGTCCTGCGCAGCAGGGCTGCAACTCTGCTGAATGAGAGAAGCCTCTCTCCAGCGAGATAGAGAAACCCAGGCTACACACCCTGGTCTCTGTCTCCAGGGCTCCCACCGTGCCCACGACTGAGAGCAGCATGGGAGCTGCTGGCTGGGGCTCTGCTGACCACCCCCACTGTGTCACCACTAGCTCCACCCACGCTTTCAGTGCCAGGACTGAGGCCAGTGGCTACAGCAAGTTCCATGATGTCAGGCAGCTCCTCTTTGAGCTAGTCCTTTGCTGTACCAAGGCAGGGGCAGGAAGGCTCTGGAGCTGCCTCTAGTTCCAGCGCTGTCCCTGGAGGGAGCTCTTCCCCTGGTGCTGGCACTAGCTCAACAGCTAGCACTGGAATTTCCTGTATTGCTGTGTATGGAGCAGGAGCTGAAAAAGGAGAAAGAGTCATCAACAACAGTCACTTTCCACTGGAATTTCCAAACGTGGAAACAACCTCACTGAATTTAAAGGAATTCTAGCCCCCAAAGAAAGACTCCCACAAAGTCTTCCAGACTGCAGGCCACCTCACCATATGCCTGTGCCTTGATGGGCTCTAGAATCTCCAGCCAGACAGGGACAATGTGCAGATGTGACCCAGATGAGATCACTGGTAAAACCTGGCCTGGTAAATGGCCAGAGGCGTCTGGGGTGAGCAATGAGCCTACATAGGCATCATTGGAAAAGGCTGTCACTCCTTCCATTCCTGAAGCAGGACCCTCGAAATGTGGGTCAAGAACATCTTGCTCTCCTGAACATCTTCCACCAAGTGAACTGGCTGCGGGGCTGCCTCTAGGATATGGGTGCCTGGTTACCCATTGTTCAGGTCTGTCGTCAAGGAAGTGAGGTTGCATCTTTAAGTTTCTGTCCCCTCGGCCCCTACCTGCCATAAGACCTACTAAGGACCCCACTGGACTGCTGACTGCTCACCCTCCCCACAGGTCAATTCTGTACCTGTACACAGTTATGTCCACCCAGGGCCTGCTTGGACACCTGTGCTTGATGTTCACCAGGGGCTGGATGTCCTCCTCAGACCTGAGTGTTCACCTAGGGTCTGGTGTCCCCCTTGGGCCTATGTTTCACTTGGGGCCTTGTGTTTACCTGGGGACTGGTATCCAGCTGTGGACTGATGGCCTATTGGGTCCTGTTGTTAACCTAAGGCCTGGTGTCCACCAGGGGCCTGGTGATCACCTGGGATTTGGGTTTCAACCTGGGGCCTGGGTGTCCATTAAGGCCTGATGTGCACCTAAGGCCTGAGTTTTCACCTGGGCCTGACAATCACATGGGGACTGGGTCTAATATCCACCTGGAGCCTATGTATCTACTTAAGGCATGGTGTCTACCTGCAGCCTGATGTCCATATGACTCTGCAGTTCCACATGGGCCTGTTTTACACCTAGGGCTTTGGTGTACCTCTGGGGCTGGTTGTCATTTTGGAGCCTGGTGTACACCTTGGGATCAGTGTCCACCTGGGGCCTGATGTCTGCCTGAGGACTGGTATCCTTCTGAGGTGGGAGCATAGCTGGAGCAATATATATACACACACATATACATATATATAATATATAATATATATATTTATATATATTTATATATATTTATAATTATATAATTATATTTATTAAATATATATTTATATATAAATTATATATACATGTTATATATTTATATATAAAATATATATATTATATATTTTTTATATTTTTTTAATGGGGTAAAATTGCATACTTTGGGGAATATTTCAATAGAGAAGGAAAAATCAATTGTACATAAAAGAGATGGAAGAGAATTGCTGCAGCAATATTCTTGAGTTTTCAGGGGATATTAGCTTAATTGCATACGATTAGGGGTTGTTCGTATCTAAAGGCACTGAGTATCTACAGTAGTGAACGAGAAGGTAGTAGATATGATTAGGTGGAAGTTGTTGGTGGAGATAGTAGTGAAAACCTAGACAAGTTCTTTTCTAATTACATTTACTCGACTTTGTAGAGCGAGGATAAAGCAGTATTCTAGAAGGGGACCGGGAGGGTACATAGACAAGGGAAATATAAAATGAAGTATTGTGGATCCATTTGTGGTTAGTGAATCATACATTTAAAGTGAAACCAACCAGCCAGCATTGTTGTGGATATGTAGAGTTAATGTGTCATTCCAACCACTTTCACTTACACAGAGGCAGACAAGATATAAGTAGAATGTTGCATTTAAATAAGGCTGTATCAAAAGCCTAACATAAAGTGATTGAGAAACTAGGGTATTGGAATAGTATGAATGACAGTGATAATGATTGATCATGAAATTCAAACTGAGGAATGAGAAAACTGAAGATGTGATTGGGTAAAAAATAGTAAAAGAGTAAACATGTGATTGATTGAGTGAAGATATGATTGGGTGAAACATAGTTGGATCCGTGGGTCAATGTCCCTAAATGGTTAAATTATTTTTGGAGCTGGGAGGCTAGAGAGAGTGAGCTGGAAATATAGAAGGTGGTATTTGGGAAAAAGAATGTTTGAAATTGACTATGGAGAGGTGGTAGTTTAATGGCAATATAAAAGTCTAGGACATGGTGACAATAAGATGACTAATAGGGAGAAAAAGCCTTATAGTAGCAGACTTCTAAGGTATTAGAAACATCATCTCTATGGATCATTTGCATGGTGATCCCTGGGTACATAAGGACTGATTCCCTTAGAAAATTGGATTGAAATGATATCTGTGAAATTTCAATGTTTTATTTGCTGAGATAGCAGCTGCATATTGGTCTGACCAATGTATTAATGTATTTATAGCCTACAGAAAAAATGGTCAGAAAGTCTTTTTTAGAATATACATCAAAGGGGTAATTATTTTTCTTCTGCTCATTGAAAATAACCAAATATTACTTATGAGAGTCAGATGGTCTCTCTAGCACAGATATAAATGTCTTGCACTATTTGACAAGTATTATTTCATCGTGTAAGATCAGTCCATTTCAATACACTTTTTTTCAATCTCTTATATTCTGATTTAAATAACTATGGAATGCAGAGGAAACCAATGACATGCTATATAGAACAAAATGCCAAGGTAATGCAGGTTTGCAAATATGAGGATTCACAACCCATTTTTAGTCTAGTTAATATAATTTTGGGCTATTTTTATTTCTTGTTTCTATGTTTATAATATGTAGTTATTTCCAGAGAGTATAAATGGTTTATTTTTTAGAAAATATAAAAAATTATGACTGCCATACAGTGGAATACTTAAAGCTTTTAATAAATGGAAAAATATTTTTTCTATTGCATTTTTTAAAATTTTTACTGTTATATTTAACCTGTCATACTGAATTTGGGTTGGCTAACATAACCCAAATTTAATATAAGAGCAATTTGTATATATTATTAATAGAAACAATTGTATGTTGTTCAGTTCCTGTTACCTTTAATGGCAAGCCAATTTATTTCAATACCAAAGAATTTTGTTAACCATTTATTGTATTTAAGTAACTGTGCTTGATATGGGGCAGTCTTTAAATAATATAAAAGGAGGCATCACAATTCAGTGAAAATAGATGTCTTTGCATATATCCAAAATGTAAAAGAATGAGAATATTTAATCTTTGTTTGGTGAAGGATTTTAAGGCATAAAATTAATGAAAAATATGTATAAGTAGACATGACAAACATTTAAAATGATGTCTTAATATTTTAAAGAAACCAAAATTATTGTAAACAGAATTAAAATTGAATGACTTTTTAAAATTGCAAATGTAGGGTGGAAAACTGATCAATATCCTTGATATATACTGTACAAATAAATCAGTAAAATGGCAATAAAAATTTCCCAGTATAACACTGGAGAGAGGGCAACGAGGAATAGATAGAATCAAAAGATTAACTGGAGAATTCTCTTGGATTCAAGGTAGACAAGTGATAAATGTTTTGTATATTCTAAGAGAAATGAGAGAAGTAGTAATATTTTTGAAAGATAGCTTTGAATTTTAATGGAGCAACAGGGAAGCCAAAATTCTCAAAGGTATGAGTGCTTTGTTGTCAACGAAGTGTTATTTAGAAGATTTTAATATGTTTGCCTCATGACAGCAAATCCTAAGGTCATATAACTGGTTGGGTTTGGATAATAGAAGGGATTACTGATAATATTCTTAAGTTTTTATGTATAAACTTATGATTATGATTACAGGAAAGGACAGTAGACTGGAGATTGTCACTTAGGGTGTTGATTGTGCAGCATATTATGCACACACTATAACTGATATAATAAATATAGTGTCATAATCATGTTAGGATTTCTGAATATGCATAATTTGAAATTTATTCTCAGAGTCTCAAATTTAACTGTAGTGGAATTTTACTAGCTGTTGCATTTTGCTGATTCAAGGTGCTTGACATTAATTGCTTGTCCTATCTTCCAGTAGAAATGTAGGATGCTGGTACTATTAAGCATGACAGCTCACTTTCTGTATCTCCACTCTTGAAACACATTTATGAATCAATTTATTTTTTTCTCTAACTTTTATAGATCACTTTATTTTCCTTCTCTCTAAGTGATCAATTAAATATTGAATATTTTAGTTTTCATTCAGCTCAATAATTTCATTCTTCGTTAATTTACAAATATTATCAATGACATATAATCAAGTGGAGTTAACAGGCTTTTACTATTCTGCAATTTCTTGGAATAATATAAATTATTTGCATTTAGTATCAATGGGCCTTAACCAACTAGAATTATAATTTCCAGCTGTGTCTTAAGCAAAGAATTAAACTTGGGAGCTATATATCTATATATATACTTATTTTTCTGATTTCTTTTTCTGGAAACTATGTTTAAATTTTAACAGAGCAGAAACTTGCCTGCAATAACTTTAGAAAAGTAATTTCACAGTATGACGCATTGGTATTTTCAGAATGGATTTAGATTCAATAATTCAGTTACTAAGACCTTCAGTCACAAACCAGTCTCTACTAGTGCTGCCTTTGACCATCATAGATTTCAGGTAGTCTATTTCCCTGCCAAGTTTAATGTCTCATCATATATCTTTGCCTTGTTATTTCACATGGCTGACCTTGTTCTTTCTCACAATATTATGGGCCATACTTACCCCTTATGTTTCACCTCAGACCTCAGCATATTAATTTTCATCTTTTAAAACTTCCCTACTCATCCAGAAAAACAAAGATTTTTAGGCTAATGTTTGAGTTTAAAGTCTACTGCAATATATTACTGTTATACACAGTTCCTTGAATCATTCATGGTAAGGAGGATTACTGTCAAACTGACAGCAGGATTTGTAACGTCAATAGAGGTAAACTGTGAGAAATATATAATTAGCTTTTTATTCAATCCCTTTTAAATGAAAATACAGAAGGAAGTGGTAATCCTAATGCACAAAAATGAGCAAAATATGTTTTAAATTGTTTTGTAATAGTTTTTGTTAACCACTGATTACAAAAATTCAATTGCGATATTCTCACTGATTATAAGGAACCAAATGCTTAAGAACTCTGTTTGCTATAAATACCACAGGGAAACGAAATATCACGGGTTACATGAATGAGCAGGAACATAAAACAGCTGACAGCTATTTTGTGATTGAATTGACTGTAATGTCAATCAAAATATTCTGCATCCGAGTAGGAAAACTAGTCATTAGTGCCAGTAGTTATTTTAGGGTTGACTTATCTTGCATTTGCTTCCCTTAGCCAGAAAACTCAATCAGTACACATCAACTCTTTTAGTTCAAGTAATATTATATCAAAGAGGTCCTATTTGATTGTTAATGCTATAAACAGTCATAACAATCTTAGATAAGATTTATCAATGAAACAGTCACCAAGATAGAAATGGAAAACAACGTAGTTGAATTTTATAGTGGCTTTAACAGAGAAAAGGGAGAACTCTAGTATATGGTTGGTTTTCTTTGTTGGGTATACACATGTCTGAGACCTGATTCTGATCAATGCAGAAATAGAAAAAGGCCCTAATTATCTGGATGGAATCTCTGATACAACACTACTATTGGAACCTCAATCTTGATCCCTTTGGGTCCTAATGTTCAGATTTGCTCTTTGAAGTTCTTTGGGCTTGAGAATCATCCTTCACTCTACTTCATTAACCCTGAATACTTCTCAATTATTTCAGCTTGAACTCAATCCTGGTTGCTTTGGGTTAAACCATTGAATTAACTCATGCCCCTTACACCCAACTCTGTTAATGATCAATTTGGTCAGGTCCACCAGGAGTGAAGTAGTTCTGACCTTGAAATTGTGGGTACTAATAGCTTAACATATAGGAATGTTTTAGATTTTTATTTATAGAAATTAAATATATGAATGATGTACAAATGTGTGATTTGCAGTTAATATTTGGTTAAAAAGTATGATGTAAACACACATAGATAAATAATGTAAACCTGAAAATTGTACATGAATAAGATGTTTCTAAAAATGCAAAACTCTCTATGAAATTACATTAGACAAAAATCTAATGTAAATAACGTCTGTTATACAGTTGTTTCGACGATTTCATTTGAATTCAGTATCTCCAGCAATGCCTGATATATTGAGTAGGCCCTCAATATAGATTTCTTGAATTAATAAATAAATGTTTTAAGCAAAATTAATAAAATTAATCATTAATTTATCTTTATCTCTGCATAAAAAGACAAAGATAAAACAATAGAATAACAATACATTTATTTTCCGGTTGGTGAGATTGTAAGTAAATTTATGGTTTATTGTCCCAAAAATTCTTTGTTATTGTTCTAATCTTCTATAAAGTCACTGATTATTACTTATAATCTCTCTCTCACACACAATCAAATGATTACAAGTAGGGGTATGGCCATATCTCAAGTAGAGGGAAATGCCACAAAAATTACAGATATAAATAAAGTTTTTTAGGAGCAAACTTAAAAGTAGAATAGTTGAAAGAAGTATAATGTTCAAAGTTCCCAATGTAACATACTTTAAGTTAGATATAGATAGTCTGCATGCACAGTGACCAATATTTCAATTGAGAGGGAACCCACACATTTAATACTCTGCACATAATGTTGCGTAAGAAACCACTCCCATTTCAGTGGCTTAAAATTATATGCTTTCATTTAGCTCATGAAGCTACAGGTAGAAAATTTATCTTCGTTTGGCTGGGTAACTTTTCTAGTCATTGTTGTATTCCCCTACAAAAGTGTCATTTTACTCATTGTTGTCTAGGACAATAGAGGTAATTAAACCATACATTTCTCTTCTTTCATCAGCCTAGTTTGGACATCATCTTCTCTTAGAGATGGGAAAATTCAGGAAGAGTGAATGGACAGTTGAAAAAGTTTCTTATGGTATAACATTTACAATTATCCCTTTGTACAAAGAGAGTTACATGGCTGAATACAAAGTCAGAAAAGCAGAACTGTGGAAAGTTATCTATAATGATAAATAAATATCTACACAGGGAAGGGTAAAAATTGAGACCATTAATATTATCATCACACAGCAGCTATGTAGCAGTATAAACTTCTTCATCTGGTAACTGACCTTGTCAAATGGGCCAGGTTTTAGAACCTAGTGATTGTTATCAGCCTCAGTTTCTTTTGTGCTAACTCAGATTTGCAGTTAAATCTCCTAAGTTACTAAAAATGCAATTAATGAGACTTCAGACGTTATTCAGTCCACCTTTGATTCTTGGGCATTCATTAAATATATCAAGTGGCTCTGACTAATGTTAGATCATGGTTTTCCAGTGATGTCTCTGGATGAGTCATGCAAAAATTGACCATCTAGTTGGACTATGTGGAAAGTGAAGTCTGCAACATCATCCCAAGACATTTGTCAACATAGATGGGGAGCACTTTGTCAATACAATATCATAGAATATTTAAAAAGTTATTCAAACCCTTTCGGCCCTATACTAATCTATTAGGGTTATCTGCATTGATTTGCAATAAATTAAGGTCTGCCACTCTAAACTGGGATAAACCATAATGCTGTTTGCTTTCCCCAAACAATTCTTCCACAGGATTACCAAGATTTATTTTTATTATTTTTTCATCAGAAGCAGGGAAGTGTGGGCATGTAACCACCCAAGGCAAGGTCAGTATCCAATTTCATGTAGGTCTTACATCTTTGATCTAAGTAATATGAACTGTCAATCCATTCATTGAAGTCATATAAATTATCCACAAATCTACAGAAGTCAAACCAGGCATAAAATGAACTACCCATCCATCAACTGAGGCTTAAAAAAGAGAAGTTTCATCTTCCTTGTGGAAATAAAAAAGATACATACAATGTTCTTCCTCAAATTCCCTTCATTGCCCTACTAATTTCTGTACCTAGAAAGTAAACCAAAGTAGATGGAAGTATGGCTGTAAATAGCCTATAAATAGCTGACTAAAAAGACAATGCATTGGTTTATTGAGTTTTTGTGACTGGCTATATGCCTTAATTTTGTTGTTGTTGTTGTTGTTGTTGTTGTTGTTGTTGAATATACCTAATGCTTTCACATTTCATGCAAATATTTTCATGATTTTTCAAATTACATCAACAATATTGTGCACGATGCCCTTTTTGATATATTTCCTAAGGCATTTACATTTGTCTACCATCACGGTGCCCCTCAGTTACCTGAAGAAATTCTAACCGTACTTTTGTTTGAAATTTTTCTTTTTTTCTTTTAAAATAAATTGCAGCAAGACTGTCAAGTAAAATAGGTTAAAATCATCATTGTGTTTGTTTTTCCATGAGTGGGTGGCCACAAGCATTACTTGGCCAGGATACTGAGGGCACCTCAAAGAAGTCTGTTCCAGATACTAAGATGGTGTCAGCAAAGTTGTATATCCATCAACAAAGATCTACAACAAATAGGTAATTTAAAAGAGAGGTGAATTACTGCAGTAGGAAATTCCCAGCTTGCCATGCTGCTAACATGCAGAGAACAAGAGACCAGGCCTTTCCACAGTTCTATCCCTGAAGGAAAACAAACACACACAAAAAGAAGCAAACAAACCCTACATGAATTTGAATGTTTTATAGCTGAAGGGTAAAGGACAAAAAAAAAAAAAATTAAAGGAACAAGGGAAACTTGTCAAGATGGGGCACTCTCTAGCTGCTCAAACAGCAGCAAAGCAAATGGTCTGATTAAGCACACGCACACACACAAATTCGATTTGGCTGCTCTTTTTAGAACATACTCCAGCAAGCCACGTGCTGATATCAAAATCACACTGGATATTAGAGACTTACAAGGATTATATGAAGAAAGAAGATCTACGTCTGAGGGCCAGTCAACCTACTTCTCTGTCAGGAGGAGGCTCTAATTATTCCATTTGTTATAGAGCTTTCATAGTGTGTGTGTGTGTGTGTGTGTGTGTGTTTGTGTATGTGTATATGTGTGTGTATTAATTCTACTTGCATTTTTATTTTTGAGTTTTATTTTTACAACTCTGGTAACATAATTTCCTGTAGAAGACCAATCAGTTTACAGAGAATACGCTCAGTATATTTTACAATAGTTACTGTATACGTTTACCAAAGTTTCTATTAAAAAGTATCACCGAGCAGGGGATGTAAAAAAACAGAAATATATTTTCCCACAGGTCTGGAGACTAGATGTCAAGGTATCTACAGAACTTCTTCTGAGCGTCTCTCTCCTTGGCTTCTAGATGACCATCTTCCAGTTTCTTCACATGGTTTTCCTGTTATGCCTGTCTGTGTTCTAACCTTTTATTACAAAGACACCAGGCATATTGAGTTGAAACCCAGCCTTAGGACTTCATTGTAAAGGTTCTATTTCCCAGTGTGAAACAACTCCTAGTCATATTAAGATGAAAATTCACACTAAAAGCCTAATTATCCTCGTGTAATGGGAATGCCAGAATGACAAGTAAGGGGAAAAAAGGCAGACAAAATATTTGATGTAACCATGGCAAATATTTTTAAAATATTAATAGAGATACCAAATAATAAATTCAGGAAGTTTAGAGAGAACTGCGCAACAGAATAAAAAAAATCCACAACCAGATTTATCATATTCAACTGCAGTAAACCAAGGATAAAGAAAAAATCTTGAATAGCGCCAACAGGGGAGGAAAACACCCATCTATAGAGTATCAAGGCTGAGAATTCCACTGGATTTATTGTCAGAACCCATGAAAGCATGAAGATAGTGGAGTGAAATATTTAAAACATTGAAAGAAAGAAAACATCAACTTAGAATTCTGCATCCAGTAAAATTATTTATAAAAGTGGAGAAGAAAGACCGTCAGAAAACAAAATCTGAGGGACGTTGACTCTAGTAGACATACCTGTATTATGAACTAATACATAAAAGATTTTTAAATTAATACTACCCAGAATATAATGAGTAATTATAGCACATGGATAAGCGAAATGAATGGCAATAATGTTACAACAGGTGAGAAGAAAAATCGAGAATATACTGTTATAAGTTACCTGCACTACTTCTGAGGTGGTATAGTGTTATTTGAAAGTGGACTTAGGTTAGTTGTAACTCTGTATTACTGAAGCAATTTAGTAATTCTGGGACAATTACTAAATTTTTAAAATGTGTAATTGATATGATGAAAGAGAAGAGAAAATGGAATCATGAATAAAATGCTCAATTAAAACCAGAGAAGACAGAGAAAGAGGGGAAGACTAAAAAGAAAATACAGAACAGCTGCAAGTATTAAAAAATTAAACATGGAAGATTATTTAATGTATCTTAAGCAAGGGTAAATTAGCTGGAAGCATAGTCATTTGGCTTCTTCTATCCACAATGGCCAATGCAAGAAATACAGGTAATCCAGTGTGAGTTAAAATGTTTTAGCGGATAGTCAAACTTTAAATCTACAACCCGGTGATCCTGAACCTGGCAGCTACAATGATAACATCATTTAAGTGATTCTCAAATGAGCATGTTTAGTTCCCTTTATATTGGCAACCCGAGGTTTTTGAGGGTTTTTTGGGTGGAGGAATGTATAAATTGCATAACCAATGTGGTTTGAGGTAAGTTACAGTGAAAAGAATAAAAGTAAAATTGGACATTTCTCAACCCTAATTATTCAACACTTTTTAAAATAAAAATAAGGATGTTGATTGAAAATAAGATAAAATTATCTTATTTTTTACTAGTATGTTACTATGATCTTGAAATTGTGATTATTTTGCAAGCTAATTTGAATTTACTTTAATTAGATTCAGAGAATATTATCTCAGCAATAATTTTCTATTTTGAAAAGGTTACATTTAATTAGAAATATGAAAATAACTATTTGAAATAATATACTGATTACTTAAATATGTTAAATACTAACGTCTTGTTCTTCAATCATGACTTTCCTCCAAAATATGACCTTGTAGATTCAAAGCCATGTGAAGTAAAAGGGGCATAACACTATGGCTACAAAACGATTATTACAAGTTCTTCTCAAATAATGCCTTCAGGGAATATAAGTGGGAAAAAATGTATAGTCAAGACACAGAAAACATGCACAAAAATTTAAAAAAATTATAAACAAGACTTTGTAAGAATTAAAACTTTTGATTTTCAAAAACATATTTAAGCAAATGAAAATGTAAGCTACCTGTTGGGGAAACACACACACACACACACACACACACACACACATTTACATACACAAACATACAGAGGTTTGATGGGAATCCCACATACACACACACACACACACACACACACACACATATCTTACCATGACATATTTTGCAGAATACATGATGGCATAAATAACTCAAAAAATCAATACAGAAAAAATCTACTAAAAATGGACAAAATATTTTGAACATGTATTTACAAAAGAATATATAACCAATAAACACATAGAAAGATTCTTAATATTATTAGTTATCAGAGACATTCAAATTAAAGTAGGAATGAGATAACATGCTTACCAGCTAGAATGGCTAAAATATATATATATAATTCAAAGTTTTGTCAAGAATATGGAGCTCTAACTCATTCTCACATTTGTAGTAGGAACGAAAAATGATTCAATGACTTCGGAAAACGTTTTGGCATTGTTTCATGAAGCTAAACGTAGTCCTAGCTAATCATGTAGTCATTCTACTCCTACTTTTTTACCCAAGAGAAAAGAAAATATATTTTTACAAAAAGACATATCCAATAATTTGCACACAATTTATATTAGTTTTCTCTTGCTGTGAAAAAAAAAAAATACATCTGAAAATGAGCAGCTTAAAACAACACCCATGAATTATCTCATAGTTCGCTAAGTCAGAAGTGCAAATAGGTTTGATTATGTTTTCTCCTTAGTGTCTCACAAGGCTTAAATCAAAGTCTATTCCGTAATAATTTACTTTTTGAAATATCTAGGGAAAAATCTACTTCCAGTTTCATTCAGATTGTTGATAGTCTTCATTTCTGTGCGGTTATAAGAGAGAGGCACACCCTCCTCAGTTTTCTTGTTGGCTATTATCTCAGAGTCTTTTATCTAGAGATTGTTCTTCACTCTTTGCATATAAAACTGTCCATCTTCAAGCCTTAATAGTATGACAAATCCTTCCAGTCCCTTAAAATGCTGTGACTTTCTCCTCTGCTATCAGATAGAGGAAACTCTATACTTTAAAGGGGCCTTGAGAAATCGCCACACTGTCTTCCACAACGGTTGAAGTAATTTACACTCACACCAACAGTGTAAAAGCATTCCTATTTATCCACATCCTCGCTAGCATCTGTTGTTTCCAGACTTTTTAATGATCACCATTCTAACTGACGTGAGATGGTATCTCGTTGTGGTTTTGATTTGCATTTCTGTACTGTCCAGTGATGAAGATCTAGAAGCAGAAATACCATTTGACCCCGCAATCTCATTACTGGGTATATACCCAAAGGATTATAAATCTTTCTACTATAAAGACACATGCAGCCAGGTGTGGTGGCTCACGGTCGTAATCCCAGCACTTTGGAAGGCCAAGATGGGTGGATCACAAGGTCAGGAGATCAAGAGCGTACTGGCTAACGTGGTGAAGCCCCGTCTCTACTACAAATACAAAAAAAATTAGCCTGGCATAGTGGTGGGTGCCTGTAATCCTAGCTATTCGGGAGGCTGAGGCAGGAGAATGGCATGAACCTGGGAGGCACAGTTTGCAGTGAACTGAGATCTTGCCACTGCACCCCAGCCTGGGTGACAGAGAGAGACTCTGTCTCAAAAAAAAAAAAAAAAGAAAGAAAAAAGACACATACACATGTATGTTTATTGCAGCACTACTTACAATAGCAAAGATTTGGCACCAACCCAAATGCCCATCAATGATAGACTAGATAAAGAAAATGTGGCACATATGCACCATGGAATACTACGCAGCCATAGAAAAGAACGAGTTCATGTCCTTTGCAAGCACAGGAATGAAACTAGAAACCATCATCCTCAGCAAACTAATACAGGAACAGAAAACCAAACACTGCATGTTCTTATGGGAGTTGAACAGTGAGAACATATGGACACAGGGAGGCGAACATCACACACTGAGGACTGTTGGGGGGCTGGGAGAAGGGGGAGTGAGAGCATTAGAACCAATACCTAGTGTATGCGGGGCTTAAAACCTAGATGACTGATTGATAGGTGCGGCAAACCACCATGACATATGTATACCTATGTAACAAACCTGCAAGTTCAGCACATGTATCCCAGAACTTAAAGAAAAACAAAGGTGGAGGGGGGTGGGGAATGTGACTACATAGGCAAAGCTAGACCATCTTCCTTTTAGTTAACTCCAGATCAACTGATTAGTAACTTTAATTATATCTGTAAAATTACTTTTACCCTGTAGTCTTACAAAACCTTGAGGGTGATAATCTCATTATAACCACAGTCCCTGAAATGTGGGTGGGGATATTGTACAGGGAGGCATTTTAGAATCCTACTTCCTACATCACTTTATTCACAATAGCCCAAAGCTGGAAATAAAATAAATTGCCAGTGTTTTAGAATTTTGTTATGGTACTACACCAATTGCAAGCACCAAATTCGGTTCCAGTATTGATTGTTTTATAACAGACAAAACACGTGGTGGCTTAAAACAACAGCAAATATTTATTTAAGCCAGAATCCGTTACTTAGAATATGGACGGGAAACTATGGAGACACTTATAAATGCTTTAATGTTTTAGCTGACATGACAAAAAGGTCGAGTGCTGGACAAGCATCTCTCCACATGACTTGTCCAAGTAGCTAGCCTAACTTTCCCCCACAGCATGATACTCCAAGGGGATTAAGACTACTTACATTGTAATTAATAGCTTCAACAGTATTTGTACCTATGTATCAGAAGTAGAAGATACTGAGAAATTGAAACAACCTCACTTCTACCATGTTCTATTGATTATGAACTCACACAGTCCCATAATCAACAGAGACAGACATAAATTCTGTCAATGGGAAGAACATTTAGTAATTATCAGAATTTTGGGGGAGTAATTAAAATATTTGATAACTCACACTTTTGAGCAGTAAAAAATACAGAAAAAATGGAATACTTGGAATGAAGGAATGATAGCTGCAGAATGCCAAAGATGGCATTAACTCTGAAATTCTGAAATATTTTTAATTGAGAAAAACATTTTTTGAGGTATAAAGACTTTAGTAATTAAGATTTTTGATTTGTTTGATAATTTTGATGCAACTTCCTGGTCAATTCACATAAATTTCAATCTCAATTATTTTTTTCTGAATGAAGTGAAGAATTATTCAATATCATGTGCATGTGCCTTTTACAACTATAGCTGACTTAGAGTTTAATGCAATATGATTAAAAATTGGGACTATAAATGTAATAACATATCAAACCTGTTATTGTGTTACATTACATGCTGCCTTAGTCCATTTAGGTTGCCATAACAAATGTCTTAGACTGGGTGATTAATAAGCTACTGATTCTTTTTGGCTTACAGTTCTAGAGGTTGGGAAGTCCAAGATCAAGTTTCCAGCAGATTTGGTTTCTGGTGAGACCTTGCTTTCTGCTTCCAAGATGGCACCTTGTTGCTGTGTCCTCACATGGTGAAAGGGCAAAAAGGGGTAAAGAAGTTCTCTCAAGCGTCTTTTATAGGGGCACCAATCCCTTCAAGAGAGTAGAACTTTCATAATTGAATCACCCCCTGAAGTGCTATGTTTTTAATCATATTACATTGGGGGTTGAATTAGTCTGTTCTTGCACAGCTATAAAGAAATACCCAAGACTGGGTAATTTGTAAATAAAAGAAGTTTAATTGACTTACAGTTCCACAGGCTGTATAGAAGACATGGTTGGGGAGACCTCAGGAAATTTCCATTCATGGCAGAATTTAAAGGGGAAGCAGACACATCCTACATGGGTGGAACAGGAGGAAGAAAAAGAAAGGGGAGGTGCTACACATTTTTGAACAACCAGATCTCATGAGAACTCACTCACTATTATGAGAACAGTAATGGGGAAATCTGGCCATGTGACCCAATTGTCTTCAACCAGGCCCCTCTCCCAACATTGAAGATTTCTATTTGACATGAGATTTGGGTGGGGACACAAATGCAAAGTATATCAGGTACTATGTTCCAACATGAATTTTAAAGATAAATCGACATTCAGATCATAGAACATGGCAAGAATAATTTGCAGGTATAGGTATTGGTTTTTAATTATGTTCATCCATATATACAATTAGACATAAAAGTAAAACTCTTTCCAGCATGCAGCTGTATGAATCATTTTAAAATATTAGGTAACTGTAAATAAAATCTTACTCCATTTTTAATTTTTGACTGAGACATCTTTCAGGGCCCACGATCTCCCTATTTCTCCATGAGAAAACCACAAAGCAATTGGCACAATGAGCAGGGTGTCTTAGGCAATGACCACCACCAGTGGTGTTTCTTCTGTTGCTTTGACTTACAATGTGGCACTGCTACCTGCCACTGTGCATGCATTTTGGGCTGATTCCTGTAGCTATTATGTGTTTTTTAGCTCTGCTATTGCCCATTCACAAGCATGCACTTTGAATTATGCTGCTGTTTGCTGAATTTGCTCAGCTTGACCAAGATTCTGTTATAGATTTAGCTAAGTGGGAAATTTTGATTGACATTTAGGCACAGTGATATGATATTAGGGCCTTCTTTATAGTGGCTCTGAGTCATGTGTATTTGTATGGACCTATCATGTGTATTAGATTTTATTGTGCTCCTCAATTTTAGCATAAGATGTAGTTACTAATTTTAGCATAAGTCATGGGAAGGACTCTTGCCCTGTGACCACTAGTAGTGTGTTTCAGCCAAATGTCTGGCCAATACTATTAAGTGCTCAGGGAAAAGAATATATCCTATGCAGTATGAACCCTTGGGTGGTCACTTAGATTTGAAAGAGAAGTTGCTATCTGGCTTGCTGAATTCTATACTCCTAAAACCAGAAGGCTCACTGGCAGGCTATAAAAAGCCTTTGCTGCCTTCGGTACCACTTCCACCAAAAAGGAACCTCTCTATTAGAGTTATAGGGTAAAACACCCATAGCTCACCCATGAGATAGACTCTTATGAAAAGCGACCTCCAAAAGTTTTACTCCACCACTCTTAAAGGGCCAGAGGACATAATCACCCTATTTGATAACTATAAAACATACAACAACAACAAATGTGCTGGGTTTCATTGAGTGTCATGGCTCATAAACATGCCAGGGAGCTAATTTATACTCAATTCATGAGCCCAATAAAGCAACATTTGCCACTGGAAAGGCCTGTAACTATAATGATACAGATTTGGAAATTTATGAAGGAAGACTCTTATAAATAAATGATGCATTTTATGCACTTTTTCAGGACATAAAAATACTCAAAAAGGAGCTCTCTCTCCCACACACACACACAAAACAAAAAAACCTGATGAACCATTGACCCAAAGTAAATGGTCCTGCCACCTCAACAAACATTTCTAGGCTTTATTTGGTTAAATTATTTCTTGCTACTTTTAAGAAATATGTGAGAAATAATTTTTCACCCCCTTAGAACTCACAACATTTAAACAAGCCCAATATTATGTAAGTCATTTGCTTTCTGGAAACTACCTATTCCCCATTTAGAAATTACAATTAAGCCTATTTATGCTAATATTTCTAACTCAGTCATTTTAGAATGAGACTGCTACTAAAAAGAAAACTCTAGAATCTGTACAAATTGCAGTACAACAGACATTCCTGTTAGACTTCCTCTGTCCCTCAGAGTTTTTCCTTATAGAGGCTTTAGTGATCTCCTCTCATGTCTGCTGGAATCTCTGGTCCAACAATGGACTTCTGATACAAAAACTGACCTTCTTGACCCCGCACTACATACCATTAGAGCACTATCTGATAGCTGCATGCTGGGTTCTTCTGGGAATGGATGTTATTACATGCCTTGACACTATGAATTTCCATACCTGGCTGCCCATTGTGACTGAATCATGGAGGCAGCAACTGAGGCAGATTCAAAAAAAGAAAAAGCTTTCTGAATTTAAACCCATAATATGCCTAAGCATGAAAGATTTTCATGTGCTATGGAAGAGAAAGTGGTACTTTAAATGATAGACTAGAATCTAGGACCTCTGGCATCTTCATCCCACCTAGAATTAGAAATTGCTTCCCTTGCTAGATGCAATGAAACAATAGAAGGCCACGTGGAGAACAACTGGAGAACAACTTGGGAAAACTAAGTGGACAGAAACTGGAGTCCTGCATACTGTATGGATGACAATGATATCATCATGCATGGTGAAAGCCATTGGAGAGCTGCTGCCTTCCATTTCCTAACCAGGATATCTCTCATTAAGTGTAATACCCAAGGGTCAGAAATATTGGCTAAATTTCAGGCAGTCGCCTTAGTGTTAGAGAATTCCTTGACCAACAATAGACTCCATCTTCACATTTTATAGACTCTTGGGCCATTGCTAATAGCCTGAGTTCTGGTCCAGCCAATGACAACAATTCTTTATTCAAGTTGCTCCTTTAGGGTAAAGAACTCTGGTAATTTCTTGCCCTAACAGATAGCCAAAAATATAAATTAAAGCCACACACATCTCTGAACATTCTAAAGTCACAACACAAGTCATTGACAACAAATCTTTATGCCCTTCAAAGTTCACGACATCATTTATAGTGACCAAGACACACATTCTCCTTCACAAAATGCCAAATGATTGGCTCCATTACATGGCATTCAACAGAACATTAACCTTTCTTGCTGGTTTCAAGTTGTGTGCTTCAATGCTTTACTTAAGTAAGTTAAATTTAAACATCAAGGGTAGAAAATAATGTAACTTAATATTGGATGTTTGATTCCTGATAAATTTTATATCCTGCTATTTACCTTTTGTCTCACATCTGGACAAGTTGTTAAGAAAAGCCAGAAACTCAATCTCTTGAAACCAACAAGGACATTCAAGCAAGACAAACCCAACCAGTGTGTGGGAACTCTGACTCAGGCCCCACCACCTATTATACACACACACACACACACACAAAAACCACTTGCTCTTTCCTTTGTTGAAGTCATTTTTTCACTAACATAGGAGTCTTCTCTACTATCAAAAAGCTTCAATATGTGAGTAACACATCTTTTTATAACATCTTGGCATGTGTCCATCTCAACATCAAACAAAATTTGTGTAAAGGTCAGTCCAATCTTCTATGGGACCACTAAAAAAACCCAGATCCTTTAAAGAATGGAAAAAAAGGATGAGTTCATGTCCTTTGTAGGAACATGGATGCAGCTGGAAACCATCATTCTCAGCAAACTATTGCAAGAACAGAAAACCAAACACTGCATGTTCTCACTCATAGGTGGGAATTGAACAATGAGAACACTTGGACACAGGAAGGGGAACATCACACACCGGGGCCTGTTGTGGGTAGGGGGAGAGGGGAGGGATAGCATTAGGCAATATACCTAATGTAAATCTAATGTAAATGACGAGTTAATGGGTGCAGCACACCAACATGGCACATGTATACATGTGTAACAAACCTGCACGTTGTGCACATGTACCCTAGAACTTAAAGTATAATAAAAATAAATAAAATAAAAAGTAAAAAAAGGAAAAATTACATGCAAAAAAAAAAAAAAAAAAAAAAAGAAAAAAAAGGAAAAATTACATGCAAAAAAAAAAAAAAAAAAGAATGGATAGATGGCACAGAGCTAGTCACTATATAGCTGCCAAAAATTACTTTGCTATAACTGTTTTATTGTATGTTGAAATCCATGCATTGTTGTAAAACTGTGGAACTCTTTATGGGGCATACTTATCTTTTACGTTCCACAAAGTCATAATATGTGGTATGAATACAAAATTAATATTTGATTAAATGAAAATTTGTTTAATATGTATCATGTATGTAGTATACAAGATAAAATAAAATAATTAAATTATATTTCTCTGTAATAAAATATTGTATAACTCTCAGGGAGTATAATAAAGTTCACTGGATTTAAACCTATTATGTGTCAAGTTGTGAAATATTTTCAATGTTTAATTCAAAATTAAGGTAGTCAAATTCTGAAAACTCACATGATTGGATAATTTAAAACTCCTAATTGTGTGTATAGATTGAATTTTTCTATAGTCATGAGCTTCCTTATGAGAAGCTGAGCTTCCTTTTTAGAAGTTGGTCTGATCCAAAAAAATTGTGTGGAAATTAAACAGTGTTTGAGAAACTACACAACCAGAAATAATATCAATAGGAAAGGTGAGGAATGGAAGGATCTATTTTGAAGGGAAAAGCTCTCATTGTATCTGGTAAATGCATTAAACACAAAACTTCATTAAAATATTAGAAAAATAGCTAGAAATAAATTGTTAAACACTGAGGAAGACTCAAATGCAGCATAATACATTACATAGAGATTTTATGAATAAACAAACAAGGGAAATTTCATTTATTCAGTACTTAGGGTGCTCTGCGAGTGTGGGCATAAATGATCCCATTTAATTAGCAAATCATTATGTGTTAAATTCTGTTTTTAATAACATAAGGACAAGTCCAAATAAATTTATTTTTCAGTCACTATGTGTCAGTTGCCATGCCAAGAAATATATAGACCAATAGCAAACATTATACAAATGTTTCAACAAAGGACTTAATTTCTCCAGTTTCTTAATGAAAAACCCAAGTTCTGCAGCTATGTTTTGCAGATGATGTGATATTAGGGGTCAAACTCTCAGTAGACAAGATACCACTGAATCATTACAATAAATTTCAAAAAGGAAATTGGTAAATATGCATCTTGAGATTATACAAAATAAACACGAAAACATAAATCATTTTGTTTACTTCTATCAAAGCAGTAAGGTAACAGATTGATAGTTGTAGAAATAAACAGAAATATTTTCTATTTTATTTTTCATGCTTCAAATACTTGATTTTATAAACTTAAAAGCAAATAAAATAGTATGCATGATAGTTTATATTAAAACATCAACATGTTATGCATGGAACCCTATATATCAAATCCTGATAATAATCATTTTATAAAGCACCAAGTTATATGTGTGCATGCCCATGCTGTGTATTCTATGCTTTAAATTATTTAATGTTCAATATTATTATAAAACTCATTATGTTATCAGTACAAATAAAAAGGCGGCTTTCAAATTCTTCTCAAATTGGCACATAATAAGCAACCAAATAGTAACTTTGTATTTTTTTTTTAGCAATAAACTCTTAATTTTGTGAGGACAAAGGCCTCCCCCTCTTTTACCCACAATCATAACTGTGATGCTTGAAATACGACATCAAACATAATAGACACAAATAGATTTGCTTAATGGACACCAACAAATAAATGGATGAATTAATTGAATCTATACACACATATTTCATAGTTTCCTAAAATTTGTGTATTTTAGAACAATTATTAAACTTTATATTGAAATAGTAAATTTTAGCATGTCATTCACCATGCCTTTTCAATTAGGTTTATTCCTTTACATTTAATTTCAAATCTGCTTTCTTCAGTACATGGTGTTCTCATGTACAATGAGAATTACATAGATACACAGTTGACCGTTGAACAACACAAATTTGAGCTCCCTGGGTCTGCTCATATATGGATTTTTTTCAATACAAGTTGCATGGAATGCGCCTGCCTCTCTTGCCTCCCATGCAACCTGCTCCACCTGTTCTGCTCCTGCCAACTCTGAGAAAGCAACCAACCCCTCCTCTCCCTCATCCTCCTCAGCTTATTCAATGTGAAGACAATGAAGGTAATGACATTTATGATGGTTCACTTCCACTTAATGAATAGTAAATGTATTTTCTCTGTCTTACGATTATCTGAATAATATTTTCTGATCTCTAGCTTGCTTTATTGTAAGGATGTAGTATGGAATACATATAACAAACAAAATATGTGTTAATTTACTGTGTTATCAGTAGGGCTTCCAGTCAACAATAGGCTATTAATAGTTAAGTTTTGGGGAATCGAAAGTTATATGTGGATCTTTGACTGTTTAATCTTCTGGACCTCTAACTTTCAGGTTGTTCAAGGGTCAACTCTAACGTCAAAAAAAAAAAAAAAAAAAAAAAAAAAGGAAGCATCATTTAACAAACAGTTCAAGTCCTTTCAGGAAATTACATTATTTGTCCAGTAATATCTTGAGATAGTTTTCTGATAAGTCAAATATACTGGGATGAAATAAAACACTTTTGTTGCAAATTATAATAGTTTCTTTCACACAATATGTGAATACAAGTAATTCACTTATTTAGGCTTTCATTTCTATATTTGAAAAATAAAGTTATTTAAGTAGATTATTTTTACATGAAACATTTTGTATTTCACTTCAATGCAATTCCATTGCATCCAATTTAATCCAATAAATGTTGATTAAACACAAATCACATATCAGATACTGCCAGCTGAGGATAGGAAAGATAAGTAAAACATGGTTCAAGAAACACAGCCCAAATTGCTCATTCATCTATGTGCCAACTACAAATACCTTTGTGTTATAGTCGCAGAGTAGAGTAATTGCAAGATACTATATGGACCACAATCCTGAAATATTTACTATATGGACTTTGAAAAAGAAAGTTTGCCGATGCCTTTTGAAGATAATGATGTTTTGCTTCTTTATTATATCCACATACCTGGAGATTCAGAATGAGCATGTCGGGGGCCCGGAAAAGCAATTCAAAGAATAAATACCAAACTGATAGTGACATTTCTCTTCTCCAACAATCCCCCAAGCCTGGCTTCACTACTGCATGCTTCTAACTAACGACCTCTCACTTAAATGAACAGCGCTTAGAAAATATATATTAGTATACTACATAAAATGAAGAACCAGTAGTGGAACTTCATTCTAAAGGGGATATTTTGACATATTTATATATCTCTAAGGGGATCAACTGTGTCTACTCTACAACTGATAAGTGAAAGAAAATAATACACAAATATATCTAATAACTAACAAAAATGTCAGTATATAAAAAAACTTTCAAAAAACATCAGTAATATCTTTAAATACTTATCAAGAGAAATCCCGTTATCAAATATTTCTTGGAACAATATTGTCTGGAAATACAAAATTACCCTTTGAAGTGGATAAACTTTCTCTAAAATGGATAAAATCCCTTTTCAAGATATTATGAGGACAACATTACTTTGAGAATTCCAGTATTCACATAAAATTTAATCATGAAAAAATCCTACAGGCCATCCTTTATCACACAAACTTTATGCACAGGAGCAGATTGTATTATTTTACTATTAATCATCCAGCCTTTACATATGTGTCTTAGCCAGATTTAGATATAGTGTAGAAAGTTGTTGAAATTGAGAGCCGGAATTCAAATTAACTACAGTAGTCCAAATATTCTGAACCTTCCCTTTTAATACTTTATGTGGCTTACCTGTCTGTGAAAGGGATATAACTCTTACTATCTTGTATTAATTATGCATTGAAAGTATAACATATTTTTACTGCCCCAATTCCATAGCAATGCAAATTATTGTGAAATACTTATATCTAAAACTTAAAGTATTATATCTAAAAGGAGTCGTGTGTGTGTGTGTGTGTGTTCTTTGTGTATTATTGCTGGTGTTTGCTTATATTCTTTGCTTCATCTTAGGTATCCGTTATATATTCAATCATCAGTATTTTTAAATTAAACTGAAATAAGATCATTGAGGAAATTGTGTGATAGGATAGATTTCTAGAAATGCTGATTTTTCTGCAAAAGCAGGAAGTAAACAAAATTAATCTTATTTTGTTAACACTTCTCAAAATGACAAAGTTAACAGGGTGTGGAGGATGGCAAGTCTGAACAGTTTTCATCTTCTCAAAAAGCAGCTCCAAAGATTCTAATGCCATAGAACTGAGAGGGAGCAATGTTATCATCAAACACCGGCTATGATGTGTTTCCTTTTCTCTGGAAATTATATGGAAATAGGGATGAATCCAATTGTTAAGATCTCTTTAGTGCTATTTTTACAACCAGCTCTCAAACCATAGTCTTAGTTTCTTTTTCCAGTTTATTAAGGCATGTATATAAAACAAAAATTTTATATATTTAAGGTATATAGCATGTTTTCATACATTTAAACATTATGAAATATTCAAAAGCAAGGTAATTCACCTATCATGTCACAAGCTTATCAATTTTTCTGGGGAAAATTTGAAAGTTATTCTCCGTTAGCAATTTTCAAGTATAAAATGTATTATTATTTAATATAATCACCACACTATATAATATTTAAGAACTTAATCATCTTGAGTAACTGAAACCTATCCTTTGATCAACATCCCCGTATACCTTTCCTTTAGCCACTGGTAAGTGCCATTCCACTCTGCCTCTAAGAGTTACATATTTTTTAGATTCCACATATGAGCTTATGCAGTACATTTTTCTATGTTAGTTCATTATTACACTGCTGTGAATAAATGCCTGAAACTATATAATTTATAAAGAAAAAAGGTTTAATTGGCTCACAATTCCACGGATTGTACAGGAAACATGGCTGCGGAGGCCTCAGGAAACTTACAATTATGGCGGAAGTCAAAGGGGAAAGCAGGCATGTCTTAAATAGCCAGGGCAGGAGGTAGAGAGAGAAGGGAAGAGTGCCGTACACTTTTAAACAACCAGATGTTGTGAGAACTCACTCACTATAATGAGAACAGCAAGGGAGAAATCTGCCCCCATGATCCAATCACCTTCCACCAGGCCCCTCCTCTAACACGGAGGATTACAACTGGACATGAGATTTGAGTGAGGACACAAATCTAAACCATATCACTTCCAAAAGCCCTACCTCTAATCAACATATAAATTTGGGAATTATGATTCCAACACATGAAATTCTATTGACACATTCACATTCAAATGATAGTAGATTTTTTTATGTGTAGAATATTGGTTCTAAATCTCATAGCTTTTTCAGATGTGATGATAATTTTGTATAATTCAGATAAGATATTTTTGAGGTAAAATGTATCTACGTATGTAATTAGCATATCTGTGCACAGAACTGTCATGAAGAAATCTTTTTTGAAATTCATCTCTAATGTGTGGGACTTATTGCCTAAAGCAATATACCATAGCATTGTCCACATACTTTTTTTTTTTTTTTTTTTTTAATTTATTTATTGTTATTATACTTTAAGTTGTAGGGTACATGTACATAACATGCAGGTTATTACATATGTATACTTGTGCCATGTTGGTCTGCTGCCATCAACTCGTCATTTACATGGAGTATAACTCCCAATGCAATCCCACTCCCCCTCCCCCTCATGATAGGCCCGATTATTGTGATGTTTCCCCTTCCGAGGTCCAGTGATCTCATTGTTCAGTTTCCCACCTATGAGTGAACATGCGGTGTTTGGTTTTCTGTTCTTGTGATGGTTTACTTTAAAATGATGGTTTCCAGCTGCATCCATGTCTAAAGGACACTTAAACTCATCCTTTTTATGGCTGCATAGTGTTATTCCATGGTGTTATGTATGCCACATTTTCTTAATCCAATCTGTGCTGATGGACAGAATTTGCTGGGTTGATTCCAAGTCTTTTGTGTGACAAATTGCTGCAAAAAAACAACCGTGTGCATGTGTCTTTAGAGCAGCAGCATAATTTATAATCCTTTGGTATATCCCCAGTAATGGGATGGCTGGGTCATATAATTTTTTATCCTAGTTCTAGATCCTTGAGGAATCGCTATACTGTTTTCCATAATGGTTGAACTAGTTTACAATCCCACCAACAGTGTAAGTGTTCCTATTTCTCCACATCCTCTCAGCACCTGTTGTTTCCTGACTTTTGAATGATAAATACATTCTAACTGGTGTGAGATGGTATCTCATTAATGGTTTTGATTTGCATTTCTCTGATGGCAGAGTGATGATGACATTTTTTTCATATGTCTGTTGGCTGTGAATGTCTTCTTTTGAAATGTCTGTTCATATCCTTTGCCCACTTTTTGATGGGGTTGTTTGTTTTTTTTCTTGTAGAATTTGTTTGAGGTTCTTTGTAGGTTCTGGATATTAGCCCTTTGTCAGATGAGTAGATTGCAGAATTTTCTCCCATTCCTTGGGTTGTCTGTTCCTCTGATGGTAGTTTCTTTTGCTGTGCGGCTCTTTAGTTTAATTAGATCCCATTTGTCAATTTTAGCTTTTGCTGCCGTTGCTTTTGGTGTTTTAGACATGAAGTCTTTGCCCATGCCTATGTCACAAGATGGTACTACCTAGGTTTTACTCCTAGGGTTTTATGGTATTAGGTCTAACATTTAAGTCTCTAATCCATCTTGAATTAATTTTCGTATAAGGAGTAGGGAAAGGATCAGTTCCAGCTTTCTACTTATGGCTAGCCAATTTTCCCAGCACCATTTATTAAATAGGGAATCCTTTCCCCATTTCTTGTTTTTTGTCAGGTTTGTCAAAGATCAGATGGCTGTAGATGTGTGGTATTATTTCTGAGGACTCTGTTCTGTTCCATTGGTCTGTATCTCTGTTTTGGTACCAGTACCATGCTGTTTTTGGTTACTGTAGCCTTGTAGTATGGTTGAAGTCAGGTAGCGTAGTGCCTCCAGCTTTGTTCTTTTGACTTAGGATTGTCTTGGAGATGCGGGCTCTTTTGGTTCCATATGAGCTTTCAAAGCAGTTTTCAATTCTGTGAAGAAACTCATTGTATGATAGGATGGCATTGAATCTATAAGTACACCTTGGGCAGTATGGCCATTTTTCAAGTCAATGATTCTTCCTATCCATGAGCATGGTATGTTCTTCCATTTGTTTGTGTCCTCTTTTTATTTCACTGAGCAGTGGTTTGTAGTTCTCCTTGAAGGGTCCTTTACATCCCTTGTAAGTTTAGTTCCTAGGTATTTGATTCTCTTTGAAGCAATTGTGAATGGAAGTTCATTCATGATTTGGCTCTGTGTTTGTCTGTTATTGTGGTGTATAAAATGCTTGTGATTTTTGCACATTAATTTTGTATCCTGAGACTTTGCTGGAAGTTGCTTATCAGCTTAAGGAGATGCTAAAACGCTCAATAAATTCGGTATTGATGGAACGTACCTCAAAATAATAAAGAGCTGTTATGATGACCCACAGCCAATATCATACTGAATGGGCAAAACTGGAAAAATTCCCGCTGAAAACTGGCACAAGACAGGGATGCCCTCTCTCACCACTCCTATTCAACGCATAGTGTTGAAGTTCTGGCTATTTAAATTTAAGGCGAAGAGAAAATCAAATTCAGTTGGGAAGGAAAGAGAAGAAGTCAAATTGTCCCTGTTTGCAGATGACATGATTGTATGTTAGAAACCCCATTGTGTCTCAGTCCACATACTTTTGAGCTTACCTACATCCTGATAGACGCAACAAAATGTGCGTTAAAACAATCTTGCCCTTACAATATTTACTAAATGTATAATAGTTTGAATTTCTAATAATATTGATTTAAATGCTTAAGGGTAAGATTGATGAAAATACAATTTAGATAGCCTAAATGACTGTAAATGAATAAAAACTTTAGTAGATTATTGGAGTCTTCACCAAAAAATAGTATTAAAGGATTATTATAGATAGAGGGCTTCCTAGTGTTCACAATAACAAAGAATGTATAAGTTTAATTCACATATTATTCTAAATTACTGAGATAAAAATTAAATAGGAAGGGCTTAAGGAACAACATTATATTACTCCATTAGAAGTCAATTTTTTCTGATGACGATCATCAAGGTTAATTTAGTTTACATGGCTTTATTATCATGCAGGTTTTCACTATTCATTGAAAAACTTAGTCTCATAGAATAGTCATTATAAAGAGAAATAAATAAATATTATATTAATTGTTAAAAATTTCTCTGTGAAATAAGACAAAATATGAGTGTTGAATTATTTAAATACACAATCTCATGCAAAATATTTAGATGAAAAGCTCAGAGTTGCTGATTCTAGAAGAAAAATTTAATGGATTTTGCTATGTTCAGGTGGAAAAAAAGTAATAGAGAATATTAAGTAGATTGATGAGTGCTTGGAATTACTAATAATGTATTATGTAGATAGGATAATAGTCTTTAGAATCTGTAGTTTGTGAACTATGAGAACAATCATGCTGATGATTATTTTTTAGTTTAAAGCACTGTAAGACAACATGTAAAGCAATAATTTGAAGCGTAGTAAAATATTTGTAATTGATGAATATATTTCTATTTTCTATAGTTAGAGAAATGTAGCTATATGCCGCCAAAGAAATGCTAATTTATATTAAAAAGTGCAATCACCAGAACTTTTATAGAAAGTTAGATATTACTCTTCTGCTATTATTGAATGTGAATGTGTATATGCAGAAGGTAGACAAGGAGAGACAGACAGACAGAGAGAGACAGAGAGAGAGAGAGAAAAAATATGAAATTATTATATGTTGATATACATGTGATTTAAAGTCCAAGCAGTTGTTAATGGTGCCATCATTTAACATTGAGTGTCCTCAAGGAGTTTCTCCATCCACCTCTGGTACATAACATGGCATTTTTATTAAATAATCTTATAGACCAGGCGCGGTGGCTCACGCCTGTAATCCTAGCACTTTGGGAGGCTGAGACGGGTATATTGCCTAAGTTCAGGAGTTTGAGACCAGCCTAGACAACATGGTGAAACCCTGTCTGTAGTAAAAATACAAAAAAATTAGCCAGACATGGTGGCGGCCGCCTGTAATCCCAGCTACTGAACAGGCTGAAGCAGGAGAATTGCTTGAACCCAGGAGGCAGAGGCTGCAATGAGCCGAGATCGCGCCATTGCACTCCAACCTGGTGACAGAGTGAGATTCCGTCTCAGTAATAATAATAATAATAATCATCATCATCATCATCTTTTATAGCACTTCTTAGAGTTTTTTTTAAAATACACAATGTGTTTTTTTTCTTCTACTTCTAATTTCCTTGGGTACAGGTGCAGGTTTATTACATGGATAAATTGTGCATTGCTGAAGCTTGGTGTACCAGTGGTGTACCAGTCACCAAGGTAGTGAACATAGTACCCAATAGATTGCCTTCCAACACAGCTTCTTCTCCCACTCTACCCTCTCAAGCAGTCCCTGTGTCTATTGTTCTCATCTTTGTTTCCATGTGTATTCAATGTTTAGCTCCCACTTCTAAGTGAGATCATGTGATATTTGGTTCTCTGTTTCTCTGTTAGTTTGCTTGGGATAATGGCCTCCAGCTGCATTCATGTTGCTGTAAAGGACACAATTTTATTCTTTTTTTAAGGCTTTGTAGTATTTCACGGTGTCTATGTACCATATTTTCTTTATCCATTCCACAGTTTGGGCATCTTGGCTGAATCTATGTCTTTGCTATTGTGAACAGTACTGCAATGAACATGAGTGTGCATATATCTTTTTGGTAAAACAATTTATTTGCCTTTGGGTATATATCCAGTAGTGGGATTGCTGAATCAAATGGCGGTTTTAAGTACTTGGAGAAATTTCTGCACTGCTTTCTATGGTGGATGAACTAATTTACACTAACACTAGCAATGTATAAATGTTCCCGTTTCTTCACAACTTTGCCACCATCTGTTGGTTTTTGACTTTTTATTAATAGTCATTCTGACTAGTGTGATATGGTATCTCAGTATTGTTTTGATTTGCATTTCTCTAATGATTAGTAATGATGGGTATTTTTAAATGTATTTGTTGGCTACATGTATGTCTTTCTTTGAAAAAGTTCTGTTTATGTTCTTTTCCCTATTTTTAATAGGGTCGTTTTTGTTTCATGAATACTTAAAATTTCTTAAAGGTCCTGGATATTAGATCTTTGTCAGATGATTAGTTTGTGGATATTTTCTTCCATTCTGTAGGTTTTCTGTTAATAGTTTTTTTTTCTTTGTTGTCCAGAAGCTCTTGAATTTAATTAGGTCCTACTTGTCTATTTTTGTTTTGCAATTGATTTGGTGGACTCAGTCATAAATTCTTTGCCATGGTCAATGTTTAGAATGATATTTACTTGGTTTTATCCCAGGGATTTTTATTGTTTTAGGTTTTACATTTAAATGTTAAATCCATCTTGAGTGAATTTTTGTATAAGGTGAAAGAAAGGGGCCCAATATTAATCTTCTGCATATTGCTAGCCACTTATCTCATCACCAATTATTGACTAGGTAGTCCTTCCCCATACTGTTTGGTAATCTTTTAGTCAGAAATCAGGTGATTGTAGGCATGTGGCTTTATTTCTGGGTCTCTATCCTGGTCCATTAGTCTATGTGTACATTTTTGTACCAGTACCATGCTGTTTTGGTTGCAATAGCCTTGTCGTATAGTTTAAAGTTGGGTAGTAAAATGCCTCAGGCTTTGTTTTTTTTTGCTTAGGATTGTTTTGGGGATTCAAGCTTTTTTTGGTTCCTTATGAATTTTATGATATTCAAGAGCAAATAAATATATTTACGATGGTGATAGTGCCATCAATGACTAAGGTTTTGGAAAATCTCTCCAAATTGACAGGATGACAAAAAGGAGGGAGTCATTAAATCAAGTTTAGCCTAAAGCTGCCTCCTTATATATTTTAAGTTTGGCCTAAATGTTTCTCTGTACATCATAAACTATAGCATAAATTGAAGTGTAAACAGACTGTAATCTACTCTTGTGCCAATCACTGAGTTTTGGCCAATCAAATGTGGCCAAGTGTTGACTGTGTTCAATTAAGACAAATGCCAAGCTGTAACCTATCTGGCTGTTTCTGGACCTCACTTTCACTTTCTATAAGTCACTTTCCTTTTTCTGTCCATAAGTTCTCTTCCACCATGTGACTGTGCTGGAGTCTCTGAGCCTACTCTGGCTTGGGAGGTTGCCTGATTTGCAAATCGTTCTTTGCTCAATAAAATGCTTGTAAATTTAATTTGGCTGAAGTTTTTCTTTTAACACAAGCTACCTTTATCCAGAACAGTTTTAATGTAGGCAAAGATTGAGACACTTTGAAAAGAATTCTACTCTTCAACTAAAGTTTTTTTCTACCCTAGAATGGTTGGCCTCTTTCCCAAAATTTTAAGGCACTTAGATTGTAAAGCACAGCATGCTTTTGTCATACTGACATATACCTAATGGTCACTATGCCATCTCAAAAAACCATATGTATCAAATTTTATCCATCCCTCTCCTATTTAAAAAATCTTCTCTTTTATTTATTCTGCCAAGTTACTTTGAACGTGACTTCACAAAGTTTTTGGAGAGTCAATTGAGGTACTATATAGGGACTTACTATGAAAACAGTAAAGCACTAAGTAAGCAAATGATGCTATTTTTGGAAAAGAGTGCAGTAAATTATGTGAGATCATGTATGTTGAAATACATTCTCAAGCAGCACAAACTATTACAAGTACAATATAAGTGTTTTACATGCAAAACAATTACCAGTAATTTCTTTCTAAAAGCACTAAGTCAATCTTCAAAGAAGACCTTGAGAAGAGTCAATACCATTCTAATCTTCTTCTGTTATTTGTAGTCACATCTGCCTTTCGCATGAGAACATACATTTATTTTTTTAGGACAGGGCTCTGTCTTACTCCCTTATCTGTTTCCTCAGCACAATGCCTCACCCACAATATAAGTGCAAAAAATTAAAATTTGTTTTTTATTTTTAAAAAATTGGAGGAATTTGGTAGATCTTTAGTATATGCCACTTATATAGAAGCCACAAGAGAATTTTACTTCCAATCTAGCAGTAATATCAAAGTAGATAAATTATAAAATTAGATTTTTTGAGCCTATGAGAGAACTGAGGTCACAAGGTAACCCAGTAAACTGAAATCCAAAGAATGACAATATTTTCTATAGAGACCATTAGCGGCTTAAAGTATAAAGAATACAAAAACATTTACAGCTTTTCTAAAAGAAAAACCTAGAGAAATAAGAACATAACGAATGAGCAGATAATCCCCTCATTGTTATGAAGTTCATAAATTGGAAATGCCTTATAATGAAGTTTTAAATTATTTGTGAATTTTGATAATTTTAGGTGTAGACTGTGATAGTTATAAATTTATTTTGTAAATACCAAAGAAACCAATAAAATAAGAAGAAATAGTAGTTAAAAAAATGTACGAAAAAAATAAAAGGATATACAACATAATTAATTTATCGAAAATAAGACACAAAATTAGGAAATGAGGAAAAAGTGTATAAGAAGTGTATAAATTAAACATCAAGAGAGTAGACTTTAACTCACTGAGATAGAGACTAAAATGATGGTTACTAGAGGCCAGTGTTGGAAGGGGAGCATGAGAAAATTTAGAAAAATGTTGATCAAACGAAATGAAATTTTAGGTAGATAGAAAATATTCAAGAAATGTATTATACAATAAAATGACTATTGTTAATAAGAATGTGTTATAATCTTAAAAATGGTAAGAGAATAGATTTTAAGTGTTCTTACTACAAAAAATGTTAAGGATGAGGTAACTCATAATTAGCTCAATTTAGTCATTTTACCATGTACACATATTTTAAAACATCATGCTGTACATGATAAATATATACAATTTTTACTTGTCAATTAGAGAAAGAAGTAAATTATAAAAAATCCAAACATATCAATAATTAAAATAAATGCATCAAAGACTCCAATTAAATGGGATAGCATAATAATAGATATAAAACAAGATTAATTATGTGTTTGTAAGGTACAAATAAGTTGAAAATAAAAGGATGGAAGAAAATTACAATATGAACACTAAACCGCAGGAAGCTAGTGTGACCTGCTAATAACAGACAAAATAAAGTTCAAGGTAAAGAGTATTATTAGAGCTAAAAGGCCCACTGTTCTGCAATCAAGGAATAGTTTGACATGAAGAAAACATAATGCCAAATATATATGTACTCTATAACAAAGTTCCCACATATAGAAAATGGATTTAACAAAACTATAGGGAACTAGAGACAAATCTCCAAATCATGTTTGAAGACATTAAGATGCCTCTCTCAATAATAGATAAAACAAATAAAAAAATTCATGGAAATGTGGACACCATAAACTGAACCTCAGTAACCTGAACTCACCTCATGAGTTATCATAGATAAGCAAATAAAACCAAAATGAGATACTACTGGATACCCACTGTAATAGAAAAAATAAAATAATAATTGACAACACTATTTCTAGAATATGTGGAGCAACCAGAACTCTCAAATAAAGAGAAATGAGATCTTAAGCGTTTCTTTTTCACAGGACCCTTGTCTGCCTTGACTGGAAAAGTGCCCATGGGAACACTGCATGGTGATGGAAAGATAATCTGTCTTGATATTCTGTCATCAAATCTGATTAAATGTTACATTTAAGATTTAAATCTTTCATAGTATGTAAATTACACTACAATAAAAATAATAGTCTTAAAATGCATTTAAAATGCATCCCTCTTTAAAAACTTAGTTTAAAGTATTTAGAAAAAGCTGAAAGGAATGGTACAAGCTTGACTTTACAGATTAGCTCAAAATAGTGCTATCAAGAATGAGTTCCAACCTTAAATATACATTTATGAATATGAAAGACGTCATTACTTCCTTCATATGGCAGACAGTCTGCACCATGTCATATATGCATATACTTCTGCCCTATTTCTCCATAACTTGAATTTGCTTGAAGACAATGCTAGTTTTTTTGAGTGCTGAAGCTAGATCATGTGCTTATAGAGAACCTGTGACCTCCAACCTTAGATGTTTTTAGGCAGACGGCTTGATTTTCATTTAAATTATTCTCCCAGTGAATATATTAACTGAACTTATTCTGCTGAGGTAATCAAATTATATGCCATATACTATATAATATATACTATTAATATACACACACACACAATTACTGACCACTGATTATATGCCAGGCATTTCACAACAAATTTATCTACCTTTTCAATATAATATAACATAATATAATATAATATAATATATAATATAATATATAATATAAATTTAGCATGATCTTTTAATAGAAGATTATTTTGTCCCTTAAAATGACAAAAAAATGATGCTCCAATAGGTAAATGCTTAACGTATCATAGATACTTTACTAGTAAGTAAATAAGTCTAAGAAAAAAATTAGATTCAAACCTGGTTTTGCCTTATTCTAAGAATATGTGTTTATCCCTATTTATATATAACCTCCCGAACGGTAAACACACTACCCTTGAAGAATAAAATTGACTATCCTGTTTTACACACTTTTGTATCCCAAGCATAAAACATGTCCCTGACAAAAGAAAAATCACATATAAATATTTCATATGTTGATCTGTACAGAATAGAACACACAATAATTGAGGGAAAAAAAGACAAAAGCAAAGAGGAAAAAATAAGACATTTTGGCCTCAAACAGGCAATGCCATTTCTACAAAATATGGGGGAAACAGAGCTTCTTTGCTTTATTTTTTCCTTTAATCTTTTGATCCTAAGGTCAGGTCCTTAGAAGAGTACCTGTAAAGACTTCAAAGGCCTATACTTGAAGTAAACATTGGAACAACACCTATTTCTTCTTTCAGATTAGAATGAAGGAGTGTTCATTGCCTTAGCTGTTCATGAGATTCAAAAAGAGAGAAGTGTATCTCTAAAAGGTTTGGAGCTGAAATATAGTGGAGTCTGTCATTTTTAACTTTCTTTAGTATGTTTATCTACAAAAGAAACAGAAGTATACTTTAGTAAAAGTTTAGAGTGCCCATAACCTTGGGATAAAAATATTTTTAACATTTTCAAATATGTTGGATTTATTTTACTTTTCGATTTTTATTTTCAAACCAGAGGGTACATGTGCAGGTTTGTTACAGAGGTATATTGTGTGCTGCTGATATTTGCAGTATGAATAAATCCATCAATATTTGAAACCTAATTCACTCATACTTATTTTACTATTAACATAATAATTTGCTGAGGAAAATAATCTCAGCTCAGCGTTGGAATTGATATATTTTACAAGGTAGAAAATCAGTTTGTCATAAAATTTAGGGGAAAGTGACTAAATTTATTCAGAGTATTACTTATTATTTAAAACATTTTTAGGATCAAACTTTAGCATATTCAAATTTGACAGATGATTTTGAGACAGAAAATCTATAGGATATATAAATTTACAAAAAGTTAGATGGTAAAGCCCTCTTTATTTTTCCAAAGCAAGAAATGTATGCAAATATTTTTAAAATCCTTTGTCAGTAAAAATGAAGAAAACAAAAATCGAAAGAAGAATGAGATTCTATATCTCCAGTGATCATATGTGATGTGGCAACATTTACAGAAGAAGTGTGTAACTGTGTTTAATAAAAAACATGAGGTATTTAATCTCTAGATTAAACTGTCAAAATGTCTGTGATGAATATTGCTTTTGGGAGAGTTCAATACAGACTTTCACAAAGGGGTCTTTTATACCTCTCTAGTTATGTAGTCAAGCCAGGCTGACAAAGCAGTTAGACCATATGAAAGTCAGCACCAAATTGACTCTGGGTATCAACAGGAAAGTTCTGAACTTTACTCAGCACATCATAGTTGATTAGTTAGTTGGTTAGTTAGTATACAGCCTTGACAGTCCAAACCAGGTATCCAGGTACTACTGGAGATAAGCTTAAAGCTGTTCCAATCCAGCTGCAATACAATTCTAACCTATGTAACATTCATAATCTAAGTTCTGACTTTAAGATGCTGGAAAATAAACAAGAAATTAAATCCAAAATAAGTAGGAGGAAGTATGGGATACATAATAAAAAGAAAAATCAATGAAAGAGAATAAAATAATGAAAATTGATAAACCCAATATTATTTATTTTAAAGAATGAATAGAATATATAAAAAATAGGATATACAAAGAAAATGTATTACACAGAAAAGAATGGAAGATGCACACTATCTGATTTCAAAGCTCGCCAAATAGCTATAGAGGTCAAGAAAGTTTTGTATTTGTGTTAGGGTAGACAAATATAATAGACTCCATACCTAGATTACCTATATATGATCAACAAATTTTGGCAAGGCAATTCACTGGGGAAAGGAAAGCATTTTAAACAAATCATGCTAGTGACTTGAATAAATTGTTCAGAATCAGTCGAGCTCAGAAAGTGGCTGACTTCATGGTCTAATTTCAATCATGTCTTTCATTATATTTTTTTAATTAAAGGTAAATTGAAGGTTATATAATACACACACACACACACACACACACACACGCATTTCTCACATGTCCATGTGAAGAGACCACCAAACAGGCTTTGTGTGAGCAACAAGGCTGTTTATTTCACCTGGGTGCAGGCAGGCTGAGTCCAAAAAAGAAGTCAGCAAAGGGTGGTGAATTATCATCAGTTCTTATAGGTTTTGGGATAGGTGGTGGAGTTAGGAGCAATGTTTTGTGGGCAGGAGGTGGATCTCACAAAGTACATTCTCAAGGGTGGGGAGAATTACAAAGAACCTTTTTAAGGGTGGGGAAGATTACAAAGTACATTGATCAGTTAGGGTGGGGCAGAAACAAATTACAATGGTGCAATGTCATCAGTTAAGGCTATTTTCACTTCTTTTGTGGATCTTCAGTTGCTTCAGGAGATCTGGATGTACACGTGCAAGTCACAGGGGATATGATGGCTTAGCTTGGGCTCAGAGGCCTGACATTCCTGTCTTCTTATATCAATAAGAAAAGCAAAACGAAATAGTGAAGTGTTGGAGCAGTGAAAAATTTTGGAGGTGGTGTGGAGAGATAATGGGCAATGCTTCTCAGGGATGCTTTGAGCGAGATTAAGGGTGGCGTGGGAACCTATGGTGGGAGAGATTCAATTGAAGAAAGATTTTGGGGCAAGGGGTGATATTGTGGGGTTGTTATAAGAAACATTGGTTGTATAGAATGATTGGTGATGACCCGGATTTGGTTTTGTATGAATTAAGAAACTAAATGTCTTCCATTTAGTTTAAGTCCAAATAAGAGAAGGAGAAAAACAGGTATTAAAGGACTAAGAATTGGGAGGACCCAGGACATCCAATTAGAGAGTGCCCAAGGGGGTTCAGCATAATTACTTGCTTGGTTGGTGAGTTTTTGGGCTCTATCCTCGACAGAGTTCTCCTTTTTAAGTTGGAGGCTGAGCTTGGTAAGGTGTGTTTTTAAAAGACCATTAGTCCTTTCTACCTTTCCTGAAGATTGAGGACGGTAAGGGGTATGAAAGTTTCACTGAATACCAAGAACCTGAGAAACTGCTTGGGTGATTTGACTGATAAACGCCAGTCTGTTATCAGACTGCATAGAAGTGGGAAGGCCAAACCAAGGAATTATGTATGACAGAAGGGAATAAATGACCGTGGTGGCCTTCTCAGACCCTGTGGGAAAGGCCTTTACCCATCCAGTGAAAATGTCTGCCCAGACCAAGAGGTATTTTAGTTTCCTGACTCAAGGCATGTGAGTAAAGTCAACTTGCCAGTCATGGGTGGGAGCAAATCCCTGAGCTTGATGTGTAGGGAAGGGATGGGGGCCTGAACAATCCCTGAGGAATAGTAGAATAGCAGATGGAACACTGAGAAGTGATTTCCTTGAGGACAGATTTCCACGATGGAAAGGAAATGAGAGGTTCTAAGAGACAGGCTAGTGGCTTATAACCTACATGGAAGAGGTTATGAAATGACAACAGAATAGAATGGACCTGTGAGGCTGGAAGGAGATATTTTCCTTGGTCTAAGAACCATTTGCTTGTGTGGGAAGAGATTGATAAGTGGACGTTTTAGTTGGGGAGTAGGTGGGAGCGACCGATGAGAAGGAGAAAAACTGGCCATGAGGGACAGAAGTTGGAAGTTAGCTGCTTCTTTAGCTACCTTATCAGCATAAGTGTTGCCCTGAGCAACAGTATCTGATGCCTTTTGATAGCCCTTTCAGTGAATGACTCCAGTTTCCTTTGGAAGTAAAGCAGCCTTGAGAACAGTTTTTATTAAAGAGGCATTAATGATGGAGGACCCTTGTGTACTGAGGAAACTTCTTTCTGCCCATATAACAGCATGGTGGTGCGGGATATGGAAGGCATATTTAGAGTCAGTATAAATATTGACGCTTAATTCCTTTGCAAGAGTGAGGGCTCAAGAAAAGGCAATGAGTTTGGCTTGCTGAGAGGTAGTGGAGCGGGGCAGAGTGGTAGCCACAATGATAGATGTGGAAGATACTATAGCATAGCCTGCCTTTGCTGATGTGTGGCGATTAGGTCTGGTGGAACTGCCATCAAAAAACCGAGTGTGATCAGGGTGAGGAACAGGAAACAAGGAAATACTGGGAAATGGACTGAATGTCAGGTGGATCAGAGAGATACAGTCATGGGGGTGAGGGCCAGCCTAAAACAGTAAGGTCAAGTTTGGACAGAAAGGCTACAGGGCATGGTCCTGGCTCTTGTGTAGGAATTTTGACCACACAGTCCTGCACTTTGACTGTGTGTAATGAAAAAGGGTTGGGATGAGTTAGGGAGAGCTAGTGTGGGGGCAGCTTCTAGGGCTGTTTTTAAGGAACAGAAAGAGGAGTGGTGAAAGGATTTAGGATCTATGGGGCCAGTGAGGTTTGCTTTTGTGAGTTTATATAATGGTTTAGTCAGGATGGTAAAACTAGGTATCCAAAGACAGAAGTACCTAACCATACCTAGGAAGGAAAGAGTTGTTGTTTTGTAGAAGGGGTTGGGGTTTGGGAGATTAGCCAGACACGATCAGCAGGGAGAACACGTGTGTTTTCATGAAAATTATGCCGATAGGTAACAGATGAGGAAGAAATTTGGGCTTGACTGAAGTAATGGGGGCTGTCCGTGAAGCCTTGCGGCAGTACAGCCCAGGTAAGTTGCTGAGCCTGATGGGTGTCAGGGTCAGTCCAAGCGAAAGCAAAGAGAGGCTGGGATGAAGGGTGCAAAGGAAAAGTAAGGAAAGCATGTTTGAGATTCAGAACAGAATAATGGATTATGGAAGGGTTGTGCAGGGAGGTATTGAGGATAGGAGAGTATATGGGTTTGGCACCACGGGGTGGATAGGCAAGACAATTTGGTTGATAAGGTGCAGATCCTGAACTAACGTGTAATACTTGTCCAGTTTTTGGACAGGTAAAATGGGGGAACTGTAAGGAGAGTTCATAGGCTTTAAAAGGCCATGCTGTAACAGGCAAGTGATAACACGCTTTAACCCTTTAAAGTGTCCTGTGGGATGGGATATTGGCATTGAGCGGGGAAAAGGTGATTAGGTTTAATGGAATGGTAAGGGGTGCATCATCCGTTGCCAAGGAGGGAGTAGAGGTGTGGGGAGATACGAGGAGAGAATGTGAAGGAGGCTTTGAACTAGGGGAAAAGGCAGCAATGAGGTGTGGCTGTAGCCCAGGAATAGTCAGGGAAGCAGATAATTTAGTTAAAATATCTTAACCAAAAAAGGGAGTGGGGCAGGTGGGGATAACTAAAAAAGAGTGCATAAAAGAATGTTGTCCAAGTTGGCACCAGAATTGGGGAGTTTTAAGAGGTTTAGAAGCCTGGCCGTCAATACCCACAACAGTTATGGAGGCAAGGGAAACAGGCCCTTGGAAAGAAGGTAATGTGGAGTGGGTAGCCTCCATATTGATTAAGAAGACAGGCTTACCCTCCACTGTAAGAGTTACCCAAAACTCGGTGTCTTTGATGGTCCAGGGGCCTTCCGAGGCGATCGGGCAGCGTCAGTCTTCAGCTGCTAAGCCGAGAAGATCTAGGAAGGGGTCAGTCAGAGCCTTGGGCCAGTTGGAGATTTCAGTTTCCAGTGGGGTCCCACACAGATGGGACACGGCTTAGGAGGAATCCCAGGCTGCGGGCATTCCTTGGCCCAGTGGCCAGATTTCCAGCACTTGAAGCTAGATCCTGGGGAAGGAAGTCCTGAAGGAATGCCTGACCGCTGTGGCTTAGGCATTATGAAGTTTTTGTGTGCTGGAGATATGGCTGGGGTTTCTCTCACAGCAGAGGCAAGTAATTGCAACTCTTTATTATTGTACACCTTGAAGGCGAGGTGAATTAAGTCCTGTTGTGGGGTTTGAGGGCCGGAATTTAATTTTTGGAACTTTTTCTAGTGTCAGGAGCGAGTTGTGTAATAAAATGCATATTGAGAATAAGACAGTCTTCTGGCCCCTCTGGGTCTAGGGCAGCAAAGCACCTAAGGGTTGCTGCTAAGTGGGTTATGAACTGGGCTGGGTTTTTTTCTTTACCTTGGGTAGTTTCTTTAAGTTTGTCATAATTAACAGCTTTGTAAGCTGTCTTTTTAAGCCCTTCGACTAGGCAGGAAACCATGTTATCTCACCTAGCTATACCTGGGGAATCTGCCTGATAGTTCCATTGGGGATCTTCTCGGAGAACTGCTCTAATGCCTTGCTGGAGGTCTGGCTCATGAAGCCGGCGGTTATCAGTGTGAGATTGGGCTAGAGAAAAACTCTTTCCCGTTCATCTGGGGAGAGGGTAGTAGTTAGGAAGACATTTAAGTCACTCCAAGTTAAATTGTAGGACAGAGTTAGATATCAGAACTCCTGTATATATTTAGTGGGGTCTGATGAGAAAGAGCCTAAACACTGGCTGATTTGGGAAAGGTCTGATAGAGAAAAAGGCACATATACCCTGACTGTGCCTTCAGCTCCAGCCACCTCTCTAAGAGGAAATTGTTGGGCAGGTGGGGGAGAGCTGGTCGCAGAATGAAACTGTAAACCAGATCCGATATGGGGAGGGGAGATAATAGAAGGGTTATAGGGTTGGGAAGCAGAGGCTGAAGAAGAGTTGGGACCTGGCTCAGCCCAGCAAGGAGCAGCCTAGGGAGAAGGGGAGAGGTCAGATGAGTCTGTAGAAAAGGATTCAAAGGACTCAGAGCTTGGGGTGGAGACTGAAGGAACAGACAGGAGAGAAAGAAGAAAGATTTGGGAAGAGTCACAGTGGGAGCGGAGACTAGGGATGGACCAATGTGTAAAAGAATGCCTAGATGTCAGACACCTTAGACCATTTGCCCATTTTTCGATGAAAATTATCTAGATTTTGTAAAATGGAGAAATAAAAAAGTGCCATTTTCTGGCTATTTAGAACCATTATCAAGTTTGTATCGGGGTCAAGTAGCATTGCAGAAGAAAACAAAGCCTTTAAGTTTTAGGTCAGGTGTGAGTTGAAGAGGTTTTAAGTTCCTGAGAACACAGGCTAAGGGAGAAGAAGGGGAATAGAGGGCGGAAGGTTGCCCATAGTGAAGGAGGTAAGTTTAAAGAAAAGGGTAGAGAGATGGAGATGGGGGGTGGGGAGCAGCCCTGGGCTGCAATGTAGGTGAGCAGCCAAAGCAGGCGTCCCCACAGTTGACTTGCCACCAAGGGAATGTGGGTGAATGACCAAGGCAGGCATCCCCACAATGATCAGACACCAATGGAGTGTGGGTGAATAATCAGGCAGGCATCCCCGTAATGATTAAACACCAAGGTAAGTCTGTCTTCCTAAGTCTGTGACCGGCGCCAGAGTTTTGGGTCCACGGATATAATATGTCTCCTTTGTCTCTACTAGAGAGGAAAAAGAACTGGAATTGGAAAGACAGAGACTGAAGGGTAGTGAAGAGAGGCTGGAGAAGAGAGTGAAAAGTCCGCTTACACAATTTGAAATTGGTGATATGTTCCTTGGGCTGGTTGGTCTGAGGACCCAAGGTTGTAGGTGGATCTCTTCATGGAGTGAGGGTGAGGACAGAGTACTGGTCTCCCAAAGGAGTCCCTCTGACCCGGGTCTTCGGCACCAAATATCTCATGCATCCATGTGAAGAGACCACCAAACAGGCTTTGTGTGAGCAACAAGGCTGTTTATTTCACCTGGGTGCAGGCGAGCTGAGTCCGAAAAAGGAGTCAGCAAAGAGTGGTGGATTATCACTAGTTCTTAAAGGTTTTGGGATAGGCGGTGGAGTTAGGAGCAATGTTTTGCGGGCAGGGGTGGATCTCACAAAGTACATTCTCAAGGGTGGGGAGAATTACAAAGAACCTTCTTAAGGATGGTGGAGATTACAAAGTACATTGATCAGTTAATCTGGGACAGAAACAAATTACAATGGTGGAATGTCATTAGTTAAGGCTATTTTCACTTCTTTTATGGGTCTTCAGTTGCTTCAGGTGATCAGGATGTATACACGCAGGTCACAGGGGATATGATGGCTTAGCTTGGGTTCAGAGGCCTGACAATACACATATGCATATATGAACACACACACACGCACACATATATACACACACGTACATGTATATGTATGTGAGTGTGTGTATCATTTTTCTCATATTTTATGTATCTATTAAGTTTCTCAAACTAATTTGTCTCTATAGTGACTGTTTCATTGATCAGGAATCAGAAAGAAATGTTCCCATTTCTTGAGAGAAAAACTCTTTTCAACTCCTTTGGCATAAGTAAAATCAGATGTTGTTCTGTCTCAGTATGTTCCATTTTGAATTGCTTCTCCCACAGGCAGAAACTATAATTGACATATTTTTACTTCCCCTTGTGTGCCATGTTTTATTAAGCTAATATGTCTTTACATTATTGTAGGTTCAACTAATTTTGGATGTAAATCTTTGTGAAATACAGATTGCTAATACCAGCTTGGTCGTGGAGACCCTAACCTGGTGGCACTAGAGGAATTAAAGACACACACACAGAAATATAGAGTGTGGAGTGGGAAATCAGGGATCTCACAGCCTTCAGAGCCGATAGCCCCGAACAGAGTTTGACCCACATACTTATTGACAGCAAGCCAGTGATAAGCATTATTTCTATAGATTATAGATTAACTAAAAGTGTTTCTTATGGGAAACAAAGGGATGGGCTCTGGCCAGTTATCTGCAGCAGGAACATGTCCTTAAGTCACAGATCCCTCATGCTATTGTTTGTGGTTTAAGAATGCCTTTAAGTGGTTTTCCATCCTGGGTGGGCCAGGTGTTCCTTGCCCTCATTCTGGTAAACCAACAACCTTCAGTGTGGGCATCATGGCCATCAGGGGCATGTCACAGTGCTGCAGAGATTTTGTTTAAGGCCAGTTTTGGGGCCAGTTTATGGCCAGATTTGGAAGCCTGTTCCCAACAATAGACTTGTAGCAATGTCTTGTCTTTTATAGAGTAAGCTACTTTTTAATTCAGCAAATGTGTACTAACATCGATTATATTCATATCATTAGTTCAGGAGTTATCAGTGGTGTACACATTTAAAAAAGCTGAAAGTGTTTCAGTGGACATGTATTTTTTTTTCTTTCAAACACAGAGACTGTTCTATGGAGATCCAGCATCTTTATAAATAACTAATCATTTATAAATAGATAATCATTATTTGGTTAAGTCTAGTTTTTAAAATTCTTGCCTTAAGTAATTATATTTTCTCTGGACACACCAAAAACTTCACAAAAGGGCATATCTAAATGGTCCCTGGACATGAAAGCATTGCATGTCATTAGTCATCATAAAAACACAATATAAAATAATAATTCAATGTCACTATACACCTTTTTTTTTTTTTTTTTTTTGAGACAGAGTCTCGCTCTGTCACCCAGGCTGGAGTGCAGTGGCGCGATCTCGGCTCACTGAAAGCTCTGCCTCCATGGTTCATGTCATTCTCCTGTCAGCCTCCCAAGTAGCTGGGACTACAGGCGCCCACCACCATGCCTGGCTCATTTTTTTTTTTTTTTTTTTTTTTTTGTATTTTTAGTGGAGACGGGGTTTCACCATGTTAGCCAGGATGGTCTCGATCTCCTCATGATCCGCCTGTCTCGGCCTCCCAAAGTGCTGGGATTACAGGCGTGAGTCACTGCGCCCAGCCTATACACCTATTAGAATGACTAAATGCCACACAAACAACTAAAGATTATATTTTAATTTTTCTGCTGACTCTGATATAGCAAAATCTGCATAGTTCTGCAAAATTTCAACTTGTATTTCTGGGTACCCTGAAGAAGATCTCCGTTGACATCACAAACAATATTCACATTTTTTTCACTATTGTACCCCTAAGTTTGCTGCCAACGAAGAATCTTAAAGAAGAAAAATTACCACAATAAATGATGCTAATAGCAGTCTGATAGGCACTAAATAAAATTAATGACAGGTAAGCTCACAAGAATTCTTCCAAAGTCATATAATAGGTATACATTAATAAAAACACAAAATATTGTTGATTTCATCTCAAATAGTACACAAAAATAAAATCTGGATGGACTACACTTATGTTTTTTAAAAAAGAGTCACAATTCTAGAAAAAATTTCAGAGTAGCGTCTTCCTAACCTTCAAACAAGCAAAGATTTATTGAAAAGGACAAAATATGTGCTAACCATAAATAAAATAATTAGTAGCATGACATTTTTAAAATGAATAATTTTTATTCATCAAACAGTAAGATAGGTATAGGTTAGTGACTGAATGAAAAGTTTTCAGTAAATATACCCAACAATAACACTGATATGAGAATAAATGAACTCTTAGAAATTGGGAATAGGCAGACGACCCAGTAGCAAAAGGAAGAAAAATAAAACATGAATAAATACTTCACAGTAGCGGACATATAAATGGCCTCTGGATATAGGAAGATGTTGCACTTTATTTTAAAATAATAGTTGAATGGCAATACATATCCATTAGAATGTCTAAAACACACACACACGCGTGCGCGCGCACACACACACACACACACAATACCAAGCATTTGGAAAACTATGGAGTAACTAGATCGCTCATGTACTGACTGTGAAGTGGAAATTTGTTGCAATAGTAGAAAAACTGATTGACAAGATCTGCTCATATGTAACATATATGTATCTTGTGACCTAACAGTTTCACTCTTAGATATGTACCCAACAAAAATGCATGCATATATGTAGCAAAATTTAGACTTACAAATGTACATGGCAACTTAATTTGGCCCAAATTAGAAACAATCCAGTTGTCCATAGTAATAAATCAATTAATTGTGGACTATTTACACATGTGAATACTATGAAGCAATAAAAATAAAGGAACCATTGCCCATGTACAACATTTGAATTTCAAAAACTTTAAGTTTAGCAATAGTTAGACACAAATGAGTTAATAATGGTTATTTCAAGTCTATGATGATACACTTTACAGTAGTTGTAACTTCTGTGTAGTTAGTGACTGGGAGAGGGCAAAAGAGGCACCTTTGGAATGCTAGTAGTGAAATATTTGTGATTTGGCTAGTTGTTACAGATAAAATATATGGCCTCAAGATTTGTGCATGTCTTTTTAGGTTTCTTAGATTTCAGATAACAGTGTTCTTGATAAATATGTAAATAAATAATCCGAGAGAGAGAATGGTGGTTTGGACTAGAGTACTAATGAAGTGGTAAGAAGTGGTTCAATCTATTTGGATGGTAAAGTCAATACTATATGCTGAAAATTAACTGTGCAGTGCCAGAGAAATAAATTATAGATGACTTCTGAGAAAGTAGAAAGTTATACTTGGTACTAAAAAGAAGAAACAGCAGGGTTTGGGAGGTAAGATCATATATTTGGTTTGTGACATGATAAATTTGATGTGCTTTCAAATAGTCAAGTGGAGATAAAAGAAATAAATCTCATATTCCTATTCGCCATTCAGAAGAGAAATCTTAGAAAAACTAAAATACAAAAAAAAAAAGTTGAAAGAAAAAAGCAAAAGAATATACACAGTTGGCATATCTACAATAATATATAAATATACATCATTTTAGGAGCATTTTTTAGATATAGTGAGAGAAATTCATACAGATGAAATATTTCATTCATCATATAATTTCCAAGATCCATCAGCCTAATATAGCTGCAAACACACAAATTTAAATTGAATTATTATTTACATATCTCTTTCATAAAATAAGAAATCTGCAGACAAAAACAAACAATAGTTTGGGCATAGAATATTTGGGAAGAAAAAATACATCTTGTCTAATGAACATATATATATATACACACACATACACATACACTGACTATAACAGAATATATATGTTCTTTATAAGCATAAATGAAAGTTATTTTTTAAATTGAACACACAAAACGATAAAGCAAAAGTCAAAAACAGGAAAGAATTGTACGTATTAGGTTTCCAAACACAATACAATCTCATTAAAAATGCAATAAGCATAGACAGTGGTTTAAGCTGGGAGAGTCTATTTTTATGTCCAATAGCCCATATCCATGGAAAGACATATAAAAGGATACCATTAAAAGCACCTTTATTTGTATGTTAAATTACATTATCATCCTAGTTATACATCAATAATAAAAGATATTCTCAAATTATGTTTTGAAACAAAAATTGAAATAAGTAATGGATTAAAAAAACATTATATGGGAAATGATACTTAGAACTGATCAATAACAAATTTCTATAATCATGTACATTGGAGCTTTAAAGAAGAATTTCTCAAACTTTTTGTTCTCGGGACTCTGTTAAAATATTAGGCATTATTAAAGTACGTTATAGATCTTGTGCATGTAAGAAGTATCTTTCAATATTTTCCATATTAGAAAATGAAGCAGAAAAATTTTTAAAATACAATATTGCACAAGCACAAATTTGATTAGCCATAAGAGCAATTATGTCATATTACCTAGCTTCTGGAAAATTCCATCTTGCTTCATGAGAGCAGGAGAGTGAAAATAGTGAATAATATGTAAGTATTATTTTGAAACAGTTTTAAACTCATAACCCTTTGAAAAAATCATGAAATCAACCTAGATGTCCATCAATGGTGGACTGGATGAACAAAATATAATACATATACATCGTTAAATGCTATGCAGTCATTGAAAAATCTCAGAGACAACCAGGTGTTTTCAAGTCACACTTTGAGAGCTTCTATTTTAAGAAAATATATATTCATTTAAGTTGTTTTTAAGAGAAATTTATAGATTTAAATAAGATCTATTTAATTATCATACTAAACTCTTATTACTAAAACTTATGTGAGCTGCCAATTAGTGAGTTAAGTAGCACCAGTGAAAAATTAGAATATATAGAATTAAACTATAAAAATAAAGGAAGGACATTATAAAAATGACATAAATGAAGCATAAAATTAAAAAGTAACAAAGGATATCAACAATATCCTAGTTACTTTGTAATATTTAATAAAATAGGCATACTTGTGTCTATACTGATGAAGACAATATAAATAGGAATAATATGAAGAATGTTCATAAATGATACAAAGAAATAAAATAGTATTCATAAATAATATGAAAAATAAAAAGTGAACATACTACAAATACAGTAAAAATAAGCAAAATAAGAGAGAGGAAGGATCCTCAGGAAGGATCTCGTGATCTTTTTGTGCTGTGTCCCCTGCCATAAGGTCTTATATGCCTCCTCTAATCCCATACTGTATAAAGAACAAAAGATAGAAGAAGAGGATAAGGAAATAAAAAACACTGATAGTTAAAAAAGGAGGGAGAGAAACTCAGAAAAAGGATTTTTAAACTCAAGAAGGAATTCACAAACTTAAAGTTCGCATGTTAAGTCCATACATTCTACTACATAGATAGATGGTAAGCTTGTGATGAAAATCAGTACTGAGTTAGACAGTTTTATCGTACAGTTTAATGAACATAATAAATGATTAGTGTGAATAAATTTGCTGTTCTAATACCAAAGCTTATTCTTTAGAGGACCCATTATCTCAATTTTTCTTTCAAACTATTTACACCCAGTTATAGTTCATAGTCAAAGTCTCCCTCTTTCTCAAATTGTGTTGCTAAGAACAGCCTTGGGACTGTCAGATACTGCTGATCCCAGCCACATTTGTGTTGTTAGTGTTAAGGTGAGGCTAAGCCATGAGCCACAGTGTGATTTGCCTTAGACAAGTCTACCTACCAGCCCAGGGAAAGATTAATTGCTTCCATGGTTTTTCCTTCACAGTGCCTTACATGGGGTTTCATTTTCTAGGCCCCAGGGCTTTTGTAAAATAAGCAAGTGAAAAATAGAGGATATTTTATTCTACTCTTCATTCCCTTGGTTCCCATAGGCAGTGAACTGAATTAAAAATGAAATGTGAGAGAGTGGGGAAGAGAAAATCTCTTTAATAAAAGTGCGGCTCTGTTCCTATTACAAGTGTTTTACATTCTGGCTACATATTACATGTAGTACAGGGACCCAATTCTTTAGAAGAGATATTTTCAGAAGGAAACAAATAAGAAGGCATCAGCTATGAAGCTGCTTCAGTATTTGTGGATTTTATGCAGGAATAAAACCTCACAGCTCCTCCACTTTCTCCTTTCTTTTCAGGAAAAGCAGCTTCTCTCACTGGCATAGAGCTGCCCAACATTGACTGCCTTTCATCTGGGCCAATTATCTTTCTTCTGATTCCCCTAGCAGAGACAGTAGCCCCTGCTTATCTGCAATTTCAGTGTCCTCCTTTGACCCATCTGGGGCATGAATTATCCCTTTTTCCAGACTTTCCACACCATCTATGCTATCTTCCTGTTAGTCACTGAGCAGCCATCCCAGTTACTAAGTCAACTGTTGCAGTACCTCAGTTCTTGTGTTCAAATTAAAAAAAAAAAAAAAAAAAAAAGAACATCTTATTATACTTAATAATGGTCTCAAAGTGCAAGATTAGTGATGCTAATACACTGCTGTAATTGTTCTATTTTATTATTGATTGTTACCAATCCCTTTCTGTGCCTAATTTATAAACTAAATTATAAACTAAATTGTTTTATAAATATGTATGTATTGAAAAAAACATTAAATATATAATACACATATATATACACATTATATAGATATAATGTGTGTATATATAATACACACACACACACAGTTTGGTACTATCCGTGGTTTCAGACATTTACTGGGGATCTTGGAAACATATTCCCTGCATTTAAGAGGAAACTACTGTATTTCTCTTTCTGTTGATTCATTAGTCTTAGTAATTTCTAAAAGAATGAATTCTGGCTGGCTCTTTTGGCCCTTATTGCATGTTTACTTTATCACTCAGGGTGGTGATGGAGAGAGGAGCTACTCAAAGTGCTTGGGTATATTTAACAAATTGATAAAGCTCTCTAGCATATAATCAGGCTGTTAAGGGTTCAAAAATCATCAACTTTTGAATGATGAGTAGAATTCCTACAAAATTCTCTGTTCCTCGGGAAAATAATTCTCCAACCATTTGCTAAACCTCCTATGTATTTTTATAGAACCCATAAATAAATTGAAATTTAAAAGATTTAATTTGCTCCTGAAGGTCTTCACAAAGCTCTCCACAATGTAGGAATTAAAAAAAAAAAAAAAAAGACAAGTTAAAGAGATGGAGTTGCACAGTGAGATTTTACAATTAAATTTTAAGGAGCAATATGACATTGGGTATTCAAAGAAGAAAAATGGATAGGAGCAGGGAAGCTGGAATAGATAGACAGGATCAACAACATAAAGCACCCATGAAACAGTCAGTGCTCAAGTGCTCAACAAGATAAGATTTTTTTTTTTTTACTCAGTTATAATATGAGCACCTCAATCAGGCAATGATTTACATCTAGAGATAAGAATTAGAAAAAATATCCTAGAAAAAAGTATTAAAGAGTGAAATTATAATAATCCCTAGTGCAATTAAACAATTAGGTTATATGACATGACTCTTGCCCCTTTAATTACTCCAATTATTCCTAAAAAGAAGAGATCTGTGTTACTAATAGTAACTAACAAAGTGGCCCAAGAATACAGGCAGAATAAAATTCAATGCTTATTCACAGCTTGGTCTATTTCAGGTAGTAGGATTTTCTATTGATTATTTTGTTTGTTTGTATTTTTCTTATTTAATCCTTAAAAAAACGCATTTCCAACTAGCTCATAAAATTTTTTTTGAGGGGGGGCACTCAACGTATTTTTATAAAAATAAAAAATAGAAGATAAGGCAAATATAAATGACTTCCAGGTTTTGAGTTTTATATGATATACCTAATTGAGTTAATAAGCTTCTAGGTTTTGAGTTTCATATGATATACAATATATAATATAAAACTACAATAACTGACAGAGCTTTGCTAGAACAGCTCAGGGCCTGCATCCACTGAGGAAGGCAATATAATTGAGTCTGCTCTGGTAGGCACTGAGCCTGTATCCCTGGCCACCAGCCCAAAGCCTGGGCCACAGGGGCTGACTTAATGCCAGGGTAGACATAAACCCAGAAGCTGCTGAGGACGGCCTCATGCTGAGGCAGGCCCAAAGCTCAATGCTGCTTGGGCAGCTTGGCATTGGAGTAAGTTGAAGGTGAATGCCACTAGGGGTGGCCTGGTTTTGAGTGTAGATCAGAGTGTGGGGCCACTGAGTTTGACCTTGTAGTGGGACAGACTAAAGATAGAGTCTGCCTTGCAGGCCTGAAGCCTGGGTCTATGAGGTCCAGCCTAGCACCTGGAGAAGCCTGGAGGAGCATCAGTCTGTGGGATCAGTATAGAGGTGGGGTGGTCATAGTGGCCTGCTCAGTGCTGGATTTTGCTATAATAAGTCTGGTTTTGAAGTCCAAGGCGCAGTTCTGTGCTCACTTCCCTTTCCTTCCTCCACATGGAGGGTATCTTTGTCAATACCTTCTTGCCTAGGGGATATAAGTAACGTAAGACTATACTTTCTACCCTCTTTAATGCATTTGTTTCTATTTTTGTGTTACGTCCGGGTGATATCATCTCTCACCTGATTTGCACAGCTAATGTAAAAGTATTTTGATGTGTGAATAGTTGTTCAAACTGATGTTTTTACAGGGGACAACCTCTGTAGAGTTCTAGACCGCTATCTTGCTCCCTTGGAACATTCTTAAACTAGTTTTTCTCTCTCTATCTCTGTGTGTGTATATGTGTGTTTGTGTGTGTGAACATGTGTGTGGGTGTGTAGCATACATATATTTTCCTTTATCTTGAGTAAATGGCAAGATATTGAATTGCTGGGTCATAGTATAGGTGTATATGTAACTTTGTCAGAAACTGTTAAATGGTTCTCCAGGTTGGTTGTATAATTTTTGCTACCCACAAGCCACCAAAAATGAATGACTGTTTTTTGTTTTTTCCATATTGAAAACATTTGATATTATTGATCTTTTCTATATTCGCTATTTTAATGTTTTCAAGGAAATACTTTATTTTCATTTTAATTTACATTTTCCTAATGACAATTTTCATCAGCTTATTAATGTGTTTGCTAACCATTCATACATCATCTTTCTAAATCTATATTCCAGTCTTTTTTCATATTGAATCGATGTCTATATTGATCAAATATCAATAAAAAACACATAATTGAGTCTATTTCTGGACAATCAATTCTGTTTCAGTGATTTTTTTTTATACTTAAACTTTACTACACTGTCTTAATTACTTTAGCTTTAAGTAAGTCTTAAAATCATATAGTATAAATATTCTGATTTCTTTTTCTTCAAGAATGCTTTTGGTTTTCAGTTCTTTTCATTTCATACAAAATGATTTTTGCACAGCTTGCACTGGAGCTGTTCTAGAGACAAATTATATTCCTTTTTGAGAGCATATACCTTTACTTTGTTTTCATATTTGAATAGCAATTTATTTGGATATTAACTTATAGGCTACTTCTTTTCTTTACAATGGTTTGAAGATGTAATAGTTATCAGTTAAATATATCCAAGCACACACTTGTAATAAATGTTTACTGTATGAAAAAGGTGTCCCAGGAGGAAACATGAAGCCTCTCTTTTAGAAGGTGTAAAGAATGAAGTATTACAGAATTTGAACTTGTGCTAAATAATTTTGTGAAAGATTCAAGGAGAAAAAGTGGTTCAGTTTTGGTGCTATCAGTAAAGAGAGTAATCTAGTTATTAGTAAATCTCATCGAGAAAATCGTAACAATAAAGCTGTCCTAAAGCTGCTATTGGTAAAGAAAATATCAGTAGAGTGAAGATTGTATTTATTCTTGCATTGCTGTAAAGAAATACCTGATACTGGGTAATTTACAAAGGAAAGAGGTTTAATTGGCTCATGATTCCACAGGCTATGCAGAAAGCATGGCTGAGGAGACATAAGGAAACTTTCAACTATGGTAGAAGGCAAAGAGAAAGCGGGTACATCTTACATGGCCAGAGAATGAGAAAGAGAGCAGAGAGAAAGCGCTATGCACTTTGATAAAACTAGATCTCAAGAGAACGCACTCACTATACAGTACCAAAGGGGATGGTACTAAGCCATTCTTGAGAACACTAGCTCCATAATGCAATCACCACTCACTAGACCTCACCTCCAACACTGGGGGTTACAATTTAACATCAGATTTGGGTGGGGACATAGATCCACACCATATCAAACAGATTGTTCATTTTTGTGTCTTTTACAGGGACTTCATTTTTATCTGTGTTCAGAAATGATTACCAAGTCTCTCTTTTTTTTTTTTTTTTTTTTTTTCAGTTTGTCATAGTCACAGGTGATTATTTAATGTAGTTCTGAAAGATTGTCTGTGCTTAATGTGAGACCACCAACATACCTGTAAGAACTGGGCTGTTCCTATCAACATGAAAGTATATGTATTAGTGAGTCTGGCTTCCAAATATCAGAGCTTACTTGACATTGTTTCTAAGATGTTTTATTATTTCTGGTTAGAAATTATCCATTTTTATTTTTTAGTTCCTCAAATACAATGTATCATTATCTTTTCTAGCTGATGTTAACCTTTCCTCTTTTTCTTTGATTTTCACCAGTACAACAACGATGTGCCTGATTTCAGTTTCTTTGTATTCATCCTGTTTGGTGTTGTGTGTGTGTGTTTGCATTTTACTTTTATTTTAGATTCAGAAGATAGATGCACAGGTTTGTTATACGGGTAAATTGCATGTCACTGGGGTTTGGTTTATGCACGATCCTGCCACCAGCGAAGTGAGCATCATATTGGTAAGTAGTTTTTTAACCTTCACCCTCCTCCCACCCTCCTACTCTAGTAGTCCTCAGTTCTGTTATTCTCATCTTTGTGTGCATGTGTACTCAATGTTTAACTCTTACATAAGATGTGAGAGAACCTGTGAAATTTGTTTTTGTTGTTGTTGTTGTTCTCATGTGAATTCCACTAGAATGATGGCCTCCAGCTCTATCTTGCTTCAAAGGACATGATTTCATTCTTTTCTATGACTGCATAGCATTCCACAATGTATATGTATTATATTTTGTTCATCCAGTCCACCACTGATGGACATTTAGGTTGATTTCATGTCTTTGCTATTGTGAATAGAGCTGCAGTAAACATACAAGTGCATGTGTCTTTCTGGTAGAATTATTTATTTTTCTTTGAATAGGTAACTAGTAAAGGAATTGCTGGGTCGAATGGCAGTTTTGTTTTAAATTATTTGAGAAATCTCTAAAATGCTTTCCACAGTGGCTGATGGGTACATGATATAAATAGACACTTCCCCAAAGAAGACATACATGTGGTCAATGAATATAGGAAAAAAGGCTCAACATCATTGATCATTAGAGAAATGTAAATCAAAACCACAATGAGATATCATCTCATACCAGTCAGAATGGCTATTATTAAAAAGTCAAAATATAACAGATGTTGGCAAGTTTGTGGAGGAAAGAGAATGCTTATACGCAGCTGGTAGGAATGTAAGTTAGTGTTCTTAATAAAATAATTTTAAAACATTCTCAGTCATTATCTTGTCACTTCTTTTAGATGATTTTTTCTCTTTTCTCCTGGGATTCCAATTGTATTGTTGTTTATTTTTCTACAAATATTTGAAGCTCTGTATTTTTTCAAATCTCTTTTCCTCTTTATGTCAAAATTTAATTTCTATTAATCTGAGCTGTTTCAAATCCATCCTTTTTTTTCTTCTGTTATATTTAGCCTTCTCTTTAGCTTATCAAATAAATACAAATTTCATATTTTTTTTGTTTCACTTTTACAATTTTTGATCTGGTTGATTATAATGTCTATCCTTCTGTTGAAATTTCTCATATGTTATTAAATGTTATTCATGTCTCTGAAAAGACCCTTTAACAAGGTTTTATTAATTATTTTAGATTTCTCATTTGACTATGCAAACATATGAGCCATTTTAAGTTTGATTTTCTCTTTTCTTTAAAATATGAGTCTTATGCTCATATGTCTTAGTTTCATGCAAAATATTCTCTGAGAAATAACCATAGAGTGGAGTAAATAATATTGACATTAAGTAAAGAGCAACACGCTTATTCTTTTAGGCTACTTGTATGAAAATTTGAGTTAATAAAAATTTTAAGTTGAGCACAGTATGGGCTATGCTGTGACTTTAATTAGGTTCACTTCAGTACACGCTTTAAGTTTTAAGTGTAACATCAGGACTGTTCAGAAGAGCTTGAGATATGAGCATAGGTAAAGAGTTAAAGATTCTTGGAGACCCATCAAACAACTGCTAGCTTTTGGAATAAGAAGATATTTATATCCGCGTTGTAGTCTGGATACCACATTTGTGTGTTGCTACAGATTTCTCTCTTTTTTTTTTCACTCTTGTCCTCCAATTTTTGCAATAAGAAAATCTCTCTGTGCTATACTTCCCTAGCCCCAAGTTTAGAAGGCAGAAAGCATACAAATCATGAAGACCCAGATCATCTAGAATATTTCTCTCAGCTCTCCTATCCTGCATCTATCCATTGAAAACTGTTGCCATGCTACCAGAGATGTTGCATGCTTCAGAAGGAATGTCTTCGTGCGATTATTTCCTTCCCTACCCTTTAGCCTAGTATCCCTGTGCACTTGTAAAGTTTCAATAGCATGCTTTGGAGAGTGGCTCAAACCTCTTCAGTGTCTGAGGTATGCCAATAATTTCATGCACATGCCACAGACAACTATTAAAAGTTGGTTGGTTTCTTCTTAAATACACCAATTGGGAATTTATTTTTTACCTGACCCTCATCTAGAGATGAAAGCAGCCATGGGTATTTTTTCTCTTCATAATGGCTTGTTGCTCTGCTGAAATTCAGCTTAATCAGTATTCATTGCAGACCACAACCTGGAGAGTTGTGATTAACAAACTATCATTTGTTAATCATATCTGGCTGGCCTTGGTTATTAAGAAAAGTAATGCCTATTGTGACTTTTCAATTCCTAATGAGAAGATAAGCTCACTATTATTATATTTGATGGCATTTAATTTATGTATGTGCTGTTAAAAATACAAAAGAAAAATCACAAGTTTCCACTATCATAGATGCTTTTATTTATGAATTACTAATACTTGTAGAGGATGATTTTTTTTCCGTGTTAACTGAAAGAGCTACTTGATATTTTCTTAATAATTAGATTTATAAAAATTTAAATTTAGTCAATGCCCTTATTATGCTAAAGAGGGTGAATATGATCATTCTCTGCTACTTCGGGAAAGATTGAGATTGAAATTTTACTTGAAGCAATATATATGTGTGTGTGTGTGTATATATATATGTGTATATATGTATATGTCTGTGTGTATAGATAGATAGATAGATAGATAGATAGATAGATAGATAGATAGATAGAACTTTGACAAATTTGAATAAGATGCTTTTTTTCTAACATCCACAGTGAAATTCTATATAATGGTGACTCTCACTCTGAGGAGCTGTCCTTAGACATGTGTCTCCAGGAACTAGCGCAACTAGAAAGTTTTAAAAAAACGCTTCAGGTTATTCTGGAGAGATAAACCAGATTAAATTAGAATTGAGAATTGAATCTCTGTTTTTTATATATTATGTGAATGGTATCTTGATAACTTATGTACCTAATCAATTATTTGATCAAGTCAATCATTTAGCAAACATTTATTGATATGTGACCTGTGGTAATAATAGCCAAGAGTACAAGGTACCTTTCCTAGTATCACTTTCCTTTGTAACAAAACTTATTTTTGATTGTCATTCAGATCTGCCGTTGATGAATTCTCTCAACTTTTGTGTGCTTGCAAAAGTCTTTCTTTTACTGTTATTTATGAAAGATAATTTTTCTAAATATAAATTTTTCTAGATATAAAAAAGCTGTCAAGTGCTTTTTTGTTTTGTTTTTAGTGTTTTTAAAGGTGCTGTTTAATTATCTTTTCACTCTTAAGATTTCATGGTCTGACAGGAAATCTTCTGTAATGCTTATGTTTGTCTCCAACTCTCCATCTTAAAAAAAGTGTCTTTTATTGTGACTGTATCTAATAATTTTTTATCACTAGTTTTAGGGACTATCATAATGATGTGTCTTCATGTTATAGTTGAGGTTTGTTGAGAAACTTATATCTGTGGATTTAGTTTTTAAATTAAATGTGAGAGAAATTAAATCATTTTAATTTATGTATTTTTCTTCCTACCCACCAAGCTATTAAGCTATTTCTCACCGGTTTTTTTGTTTGTTTGTTTTTGTTTTTGTTTTTGTTTTTTAGACGGAGTGTCTCTCTGTCACCCAGGCTGGAGTGCAGTGGTGCGATCTCAGCTCACTGCAAGCTCTGCCTCCTGGGTTCAAGCGATTCTGCTGCCTCAGCCTCCTGAGCAGCTGGGACTACAGGCGCCCGCCATCACACCCAGCTAATTTTTTGTATTTTTAGTAGAGATGGGGTTTCACCATGTTAGCCAGGATGGTCTCGATCTCCTGACCTTGTGATCCACCCACCTCGGCCTCCCAGAGTGCTGGGATTACAGGCGTGAGCCACTGCGCCCGGCTATTTCTCACCTTTTATTTGGAAATTCTAGTCACATGTATAATGGACACTTTGATGTTGTCCCCCAAAAAATTTGTTGTCCCCAATTTTTTTTTTGTCCCAAAAAAAAAAAATTACTGGTGGTATTTTTTTTTTTTTTTTGGCTTTTCTTTCTCTCAGTATTTCATTTTGGATAATTCCTATTGCTGTTTATTCAAGTTTAATATTTTATTTCTTCTGCTAAGTCTAATCTGCAATTAATCAGTTGTAGAGTAGATGAAAGGTGTTCATGGAGAATTGTTACTTAACTAAGACTTGAATGACAGAAGGTCAGTTGTGAGAACATCTTGGAGAACAACTCAGGCGGACCAATTGACCAGAGTAAATAACTTCCATAAAAATATGTTTGAGTGAGTAGAGCAAGATGGCAGAATAGAAGATTGCACTGAGCAGTCCCCAATTCAGGAACAACAAATTTAACAATTATCGACATGCAAAATAATACACCTTCATAAAAATAATAATAAAAAAATAGGTGAGCACTCACAGTACTTGGTTTTATTTTATTTTTTATTATTATTTTTATTTTTTGAGACAGAGTTTCACTCTTGTTGCCCAGGCTGGAGTGCAATGGCGCAATCTCAGCTCACTGCAACCTCCGCCTCCCGGGTTCAAGCGATTCTCCTACCTCAGCCTCCCAAGTAGCTTGGATTACAGGTGCCTTCCATCACGCCCAGATAATTTTTTTGTATTTTTAGTAGATATGGGTTTTCACCATGTTGACCAGGCTGGTCTTGAACTCCTGACCTCAGGTGATCCGCCCACCTCAGCCTCCAAAATGCTGGGATTACAGGCGTGAGCTGCTGTGCCTGGCCAGTACTTAGTTTTAACTTCATATTACTGAAAGGCACTGAAAAGGGTAATAAAAACAGTCTTGAGTTGCTAATGCCACTCCTTCCCCATCCCCCAGAAAGGGTGTGTGGTGTGGAGAATCTGTGTACTGAGGGAGAAGTAGCTCAGTAATTGTGAGACTTAGCATTTAACTCCATGCTGCACTATTACAGTGTAAAGCAGAACCAGGCTGTACTTAGCTGATGCCTGCCACAGAGGAAGAATTTGAACTGACCCTGGACAGATGAGAATCACCTGTCCCGGTGGTCAGAATTTGAGTTCAGCAAGCCTTTCCACTGTGGGTTGCCGTGCTCTGGTGCTTTGAACAAACTTGAAAGGCAGTCTGGGTCACAAGAATTGCAACTCTTAGATGACTACTAATGTTGATCTGGACTCAGAGTCAATGGACTAGAGGAGCATGAGACACCAGCAGCAACACATAAGGGAGTGCTTGGGCCACCATTTCCCCAACAGCTGGCTACACAACTTGTGGCTCCAAAAGAGACCCCATCCTTCTGCTCGAAGAGAAGAGAAGAGAAGAAAAAAACAAGTAAGATTGTGTCTTGCATCTTGGATAACAGCTTAGCCACAGTAAAATGGGGTACTGGACAGAGTTGTGAAGTCCCCATTCTAGGCCTTAGCTCCTGGATATCCTTTCTAGACAAATACTGGACTGGACCAGAAAGGAAACTGTTGTCTTGAAGTGAAGGACCCGCTCCTGGCAGGACATATCACCTGCTGACTAAAGAGCCTTTGAACCCCAAATAACCAGCAGCAATTCCCAAGTAGTAGGTCATGGGCCTTGGGTGAGACTCTGAAACATGCCAACTACAGGTGAAACACAGTGTATTTCCAGCTGTGGAGGCTAAGGTGAGAAAATGTATCTCCTTGAGAAAAGCAGGGGGAGAAGTAAAGGGGACTTTGTCTTGCACCTCAAACACTATCTTGGCTATAGGATGGTAGAATAGCAAACAAGCTATTGAGGTCACTAATTTCGGGACTTGGCTTTTGGACAGCATTACTGAACATTACCTGGGCCAGAGGGGAGCCTACTGTCCCGAAATGTGAGCCCCAGGCCTCGCAACCTTTACCACAAGCTGACTGAAGAGCCCTTGGGCATCAAGTGGACACTGGTGAACACCTGGCAGTACTCCCAACGGGCCTGTGGTGGTGGTGGCCATGAGGTGAGGCTCCTCTGCCTGTGGAAGAGGAGAAAAAAGTGGGAAGGATTGTATTAAATGGTTTGAGAGCCAACTCAGCACCAATTCATAGGATGCCAGGTAGATTTCTAAGGATTTGTACTCCAGATCCTGGCTCTTGGACAGTGTCTCTGGATCTACCAGGGGCCTGGCAGAACCCATGACCTGGAAGGGAAGGCCACAAGCTTATCTGGCTTCACCACTGATGATTGTACAGCCCCAAGGCCTTGAGAAACCATAGGTGGTAGCCAGATAATGGTTACTGTGGGCCTTGTGTGAGACCCAATGCTGTGCTGGATTCAGATCTGACCCAGCGCAGTCCCAGTGGTGGTGGGCATAAAACTGTGTTAACCCATCCCCAGCTCTAGGTAGCTCAGCACAGACAGAGAGACTCTGTTTATTTGGAGGAAAGTAAGGGAAGAGAATAAGAGTCTCTGTCAGGTAATCCTGAGAATTCTTCTGACTCTTATCCAAGACCACCAGGATTGTATCTCTATGCGCCTGCATGAACCACAGTGTTACTGTGCCTGGGATGCCCCCTAATCCAGATATGCCTTAGACTACAACACTCAAGTCCTTTCAAATACCTGAAAGGCCTTCCCAAGAAGGATGGGTACAAATAAGCCCAGACTGTGAAGACTACAATAATTACCTCACTCTTAAATGTCGAGGCATGGACAAACATCTACAAGTATCAACAGCATACAGGAAAATAAAACCTCATCAAACAAGCTAAATAAGGCACTAGGGACCAATCCTGGAGAAACAGAGATTTGTGACCAGTAAGACAGAGAATTCAAAATAGCTGTGTTGAAGAAACTCAAAGAATTTCAAGATAACACAGAAAAGGAATTCATAATTCTATGAGGTAAATTTAAGGAGATTGAAATAATTAAAAAGAACCAAGCAGAAATTCTGGAGTTAAAAAATGAAATTGACATACTGAAGAACACATCAGAATTATTTAATGACAGAGTTGATCAAGCAAAGGGAAGAATTAGTGAGGTTGAAGATAGGCTATTTGAAAATACATAGTCAGAAGAGGCAAAAGAAAAAAAAAAAAAAGAAGAAACAACAATGAAGCACACCTACAAGTTCTTGAAAATAATCTTAAAATGGACAATTTAAGAGTTACTGCCCTTAAAGAGGAAATAGAAAAAGAGGTAGCAGTAGAAAGATTATTTAGAGTGATAATCACATAGAACTTCTCAAACCTAAAGAAAGGTATTAATATCAAGGTTATAGAACATCACGCAAATTTAACTTGAAGAAGACTACTTCAAGGCATTCAATCATCAAACTCCCACAGGAAAAGAAAAAAAAGAAAGGATCCTAAAATCAGCAAGAAAAAAGACAAAAAAAAAAAAATTACAATAGAGCTCCAATATATCTGGCAGCAGGATTTTCAATAGAAAACATACAGGACAGAAGAGAGTGGCATGACATATTTAAAACCCTGAAGGAAGAAACTCACCCAAAAAATAGTATATCTGGCTAAATTATCCTTCAAACACGAGGAAGAAATTAATGCTTTCCCAGAAAACAGAAGCTGAAGGTCTTCTCAACACTGGGGCTGTCCTACAAGAAATACTAAAGGGAGTCTGTCAATCAGAAAGACACCTGAGAGTACAAAATGCGCTGGTAATGGGAAGTACAAAAAATGTTAATTGCAGCACTGTTCACAATAGCCAATATTTGGAAGCAACCTAATTGTACAACAACAGATGAATAGATAAAGCAAATGTGGTATGTACACAAAATGTAATACTATTCAGCCATAAAATAGAATGACATCCTGTCATTTGCAATGACGTATGTGGAACTGGAAGTCATTATGTTAAGTGAAATAAGTCAAGCACAGAAAGACAAACTTCATGTGTTCTCACTTACATATGAAAGCTAAATATTAAAACAATTAAACTCATGGAGATAGACTAAAAGGATGGTTACCAGAGACTGAGAAGAGTAGTGAGAGGTGTGGGGAAAGTGGGGATGGTTAATGAGTACAAAAGAACACTATAAAGAATAAATAAGAGCTAGTATTTGCTACCACAACAGGATAGCAATAGTAAAAATAATTAATTTAATATTATGTACATTTACTAAAAGAGGATAATCAACTTTTTGAAACAATGGATAAATGTTTGAGGGGTTGGATAACCCATTTACCATTATTTTTATACCTTGCATAGCTGCATCAAAATATCTCATGTAGGGCCGGGCGCGGTGGCTCAAGCCTGTAATCCCAGCACTTTGGGAGGCCGAGACGGGTGGATCACGAGGTCAGGAGATCAAGACCATCCTGGCTAACACGGTGAAACCCCGTCTCTACTAAAAAAAATACAAAAAACTAGCCGGGCGAGGTGGCGGGCGCCTGTAGTCCCAGCTACTTGGGAGGCTGAGGCGGGAGAATGGCGTAAACCCGGGAGGCGGAGCTTGCAGTGAGCTGAGATCCGGCCACTGCACTCCAGCCCGGGCGACAGAACGAGACTCCGTCTCAAATAAAAAAAAAAAAAATCTCATGTAACCTATAAATATATATGCCTACTATGCACTCACAAAAATTAAAAATAAAAAAGTAAAAATAATATGTATGACATTATACCTCAAGAATGCAAATAACAACCTCCAAAAGTTTCAAGTTACGTCTAATAAATATTTTTACCTTGTAAAAGTGTGGAATTAGTAGTTACCCAAATGTCTACTACTTCCTCACTGAAAACTAATGGGTCTCACAAATATTTCCTTCTGGTTCTGGGAAAATGCTTACTTTATTAGCCTGTCGACACAACTGATAATGAGAGAACCTAATATTAAGCCAATGCATAGCCTCCTAGAATGAAGCAATCTGAGATCTTCTATCCAACTGTTCCAACAACTCATCCTTCAGCTAATTTGGGAAACACAACAAAATGCAGAAATTATGGTTGATCCATAGTTTTGTTATATACAACTGCAAAGAAGACCCATTGTTTTCCAATGAAATAATTATTTATAGCACCAACAAATAATTGTACTTCAGTAACAAAATGGGCATTCAACCAAATGACAGTCATAGAAAACAGTAGCTTCCTGAGACCACTTTAAGAGAGTTTGGTTCTCATTCCTGTGCCAAGAAGCATAAAATAATTTATCCCGACATGTAACAGTATATATACACACACATATGTATTATATGTAATATATATGTAATGCATATTATGATACATATGTATAATATATAATACATACATTACACATATATAATACATATCTATTTCACATATACACACTTTGTAATACTAAATTTTCGACTGTTAAAAGATAAAATCTGGGTACATTTTGGAAATGTTGGTATTAAGATATAATCTGTCTGCTGGTATGCACTCCAAGTCTACCCTTCACAGGCCCTCAGATTAAATAATGACATTGAGAAAATTTGTAAGTTATGACTGTCACTTCTTCCAAACGACTATTTCCCTTTGCCTGACTGCAGCTCTTGCAAACTTGTAAATAATATAGGTTTATGATAGCCCACTTTCTTCCCAGCAGGAAGGAGTATGTATCTTACTGAGTTAACAGGCATATGTTTAACTTCTCTTCAGTTTTCTCGTGTGTTACTTAATCTTAACAATTTAAGTAGCCAGAGATTTGGATTATTCCATTTAAAAAAATAACTATGCATTTCAGACATTTCAATCATGCCCCCAAAAGCATTAAGTTTAAAATTTTATCTTCCCAACTGTATTATTCTTTAAAATTCATAAGATTTATGGTGAAAATAATTTTATCTTCATTTCCTTTACTGGTCATGTGTCTATTATGACACCACATTTGCTGTAAAGTTGGTTATTTGGTCCAAAGTTACATTATATGAGATTTCATATTAGTAGAGCAAATACTATCTAAATCTTTATATATTAGTGAAGAGTGTGGCCAGGAAATATGAATCTATGCTTGCAAAATGTTTTAATTCTATTTGGGATTTATTTTTGCTCTTTGCAGATGGAATTGGTCCAATATAACCATTTTGCCACCAAGCGCTGTCCTCTTTGAGAAGAAGGTATCATATATCTAGCTTAGCATTGTTTATGTTTCTGACAGGTGAGATAATGAGCACTGACATTTTAAATACATATCACTCTTCAGATATGGTGGGCCAGATTTTTCTTCTGTCCCATTTACTCCTTTTCTGTTAAGACTGAATTAGAAATGGTAATCAATTTAATATGGTCCCATATGTATCTCATATTCCACTCATGTCAACCTTTTTTAAACTAATTTTTCATTTTATATATTTTTTATTGACCATCCTTATGGTTTTTAAATCACTTCTCCTGATGTGTCCTTTGTGCTGGTAAGTCCATCTGTTATATTCTTAATTTAGATGTTTCTTTTTCATTTTAGAATACCAATATTTTTCTTTTCTCAGTGAGTCTGTCATTTTGTTAAAATATCTATTTTAAAATCAAATTTCTCTGTACTTGTTTTTTAACGTGTACATACAGTTCTTCCTGTTATTTCACATCTGGGGCATATGTAGATGTGGTTTTGTATACTATTTTCTGTCTTAAATATGAAACACATTTTTCTGTTTCTGTATGTGTCTCATATTAGTCAGTAAAAGCAGGGCATTGTGTTTTTAAAAATAAAAAAGAAGACATATAAATACAATTTCCCACAGAAGGGTATGCTCTTCCTGTCAACCACTGAGACTGAAAGGCCGATCACTTTGATCCAACCAGAGGTAAAGCAATATCAGGGCTGGATTACACATTTTGTCAATTTCATTTCCTTTTTAATTTCACAAGGTTTATATGTTGAATCTGTCCTGTCGGTATAATAGGATCCTTCTTCTATAAGGACTTCTGACACTAAGTAACTTAAGACTATGCAACCTCTCTCTCTCTCTATCCCATCCAAGCTTCCAGTCATGCAAACACTATTCATCACAGCTCTGAACTTACCATTAACCCATCAAATGAAAATTAGATGACAGAGAGAATTACCTGTATGTTGGAGTTGCCTACAGATTCTAATTCATTATACCATTCCTCATAGCTCTTATCAGCTCTCCTAAACTTTTCTCACCCTAAAAATGTTTACTTATTGTCATATTTGATCAAGACAACCAGGGAAGAAAGTAATCTGCAATCCGTCCTTACCTAGGGAAAACTTCTCTCTCTTTCTTAGTGTCTTCAATGTTTTTAAGATCTCCGTGATATTGAAAAGACATTGCTTTTTGATTTCTAAATTGTTATAGCATGTGATAGTGTGAACTTATCTTCTGCATTCTACCTAATAGATATATATCTGGATTGTTTTAAAAGTACTCTGCCCAAGAAACCTAGGTCATCTAAGTAGAAAAAGGCTGGAGATGTACCTCTATTGGAGTGACTTATTGCTCTGAATTCTTCAGCCCCCATATTGCATTCACATCCATTGTCTTGGCCTTATCTAGGGTACGAATGATTCCAATCTCCATCTTTTGACTTTCTGTTAATGTTTGCTATAGAGTTTGGCCAATGGCATGTGGCAGAAGCAACAGTGTGTCAGTTCTAAATCTTACCTTTCAGAGGACTCCTTGCATATCTCTTCTCACCTTTATGCTCCTTTCTCATCCCCGTTAGCCCACTAGTCCAATAGCAGGGGAATAATGTGTATGGTGAAATGCCCTCACCAGTCTGTAGATATGTACTTATAGGCAGAGCCACCTTACCCACTGGAACTTCAGGAAGAGGTACCCAGTCAAACTAAACCACCATCACCTGAATTACAGCCTACCCACAGACTGTGAGCAATGATAAATAATAAATACGTGTAAATTTAAGCCACTGTGATTATGAGTTGTTTCTTATACATACTGGGTTTGAGAATAGTTGTCAATATTAACATTCTGGATGCAAAATCTATACATGTGTCATAAGGTATGTTAGCACACATATGTACTGCCCAAGTCAAGAGAGCTACAGTCAAAAGACTAGCCAGGAGAATGTCCATGAACACATGGAAGAAAGAGATATTTTAGACATCTGTCACAACCAGAGGGAAGTATGAACAATCGTATTTGTAAAGGTAATATCTTTCATTTCCCTTACTTCTGCCTCTCCCCAGGTCAATCTGGGGAAATATAGATGTTGTCTAGGAAAAGAAAGGGCATTCTAGTCGGGCGCGATGGCTCACGCCTGTAATCCTAGAACTTTGGGAGGCCGAGGTGGGGGAATCACAAGGTCAGGAGATCGAGACAATACTGGCTAACACGGTGAAACCCCGTCTCTACTAAAAATACAAAAAATTAGCCGGCCGTGGTGGTGGGCGTCTATATTCCCAGCTACTCGGGAGGCTGAGGCAGGAGAAAGGCATGAACTTGGGAGTCGGAGCTTGCAGTGAGCCGAGATGGCGCCGCTGCACTCCAGCCTGGGCGACAGAGCGAGACTCCGTCTCAAAAAAAAAAAAAGAAAGGGCATACTATTAATAATCTATTTTATAGTTTTAATTTTTATACTGAATTGATATATTAATTATAATTTTGACATGAACTCACAATTATGTGAGTTATTCCATAATTAACAATTATGGAATCTGCCCCCCCAAAATTATGGAATTCAGTGGCTAAAAATAAATAGCCCCTGCAGAGGGAGTTTGAACAGATAGTGTGAGAAAGAAAAATTCATTACTGATTGGATTCAAAGAGTGCCTCTGTAAAGTCATCAATCGTGTTACCATACTTCCATTTCATTCAAACTGTAATTCATAAATAACTAAAATGTTTAATCAGTGGATGTGAATAATAAAATATTTTCATATGTTTAAAAATAACAAGGGATTCTATTTTTCTTATAGAATCAATTAACCGTGAAAACAATCTAAATGAATAGTCATACATGCAGGAAGTGATAGCTTTCTTTTTAAAAATTATAGAATGTTGTGAATACTTTCATTTTATTTCCTTCTCTAAATTTCATTGCTGTGATCAACAAAAATAAGAAGATAGAAGCTATAGGACTGATTAAAAAATCTTTGGTGTCATAATGATTAATTTACATATCAACTTGGTAAACCACAATATTAAAATATTTGGTCAAATACTAGTAGAGATGTCACTAGAAGGCGTGTATGTGTGTGTGTTTAGATGAAATTAAAATTTAAATCAGTAAACTTTGAGAATAGAAGATTATTGTATGTAATGTGGGTGGGCTAAATCCAATTAGTTGAATGCCTTAAGAAACAAAAGCAAAATAAAACTGAAGTCTTATGTATAAGAAGGAATTCTGTCTCCATACTTCCATCAGACCAAACCTGAAACATCAGCTGTTCCTTAGGTCCCAGCTTCCTGGTCTGCTTGGCAGAATTCTGACTTGTCAGGCATAATAATCAGATTTCCAACCCAAACCCCAAGAAAATCTTTAATGTTTGTCAGCACAAGAATAGGAAAAGGAGAGCAAGAACACCCAGTGCACCTGACTGCTACATGGGAATGATGTTCAATCTCATTAACAAACACACATTAAAATATTATCTCATTGGGAACAAAAATGAGCATATTAATCATTGTCAAGGCTGTTTTTATATAAGTGCCATTATATATTATTGATATATTTATATCATAACTTATAAAAATGAATATTGGAAAAAAATAAATATATTTAAAATTAGTATTAAATATTGAAGTCACACATTCAAAAAATATGATCGTGCTTTCAGTAAAATATACCTTTATATAGGAAGGAAATTAAAATGTAGTAGAAACATAGTGAAATTTACATAGGCTTGAAGCTAGGATTGTTTAAGTTCATTTTACTGAAAGGAGATTATAAGTATAAATAGGATATTATTTTATAGAATACATTTCAGACAAAACTTGTATACCTTACAGCTTGGCTTAATATCCTGCATGGTCTTAGGACTCTATCAAGGTCCCTTGAGTTTCTTTGCTGCTCTAGAAATTGGATAAATATTTTCTCCTCTAAGGAACACTGCTATCCTTTAGCAGTAGTGAATCCAGAATGAGTGATGATAATAAAATAGTGAGTCAATATAGAAAACACTTAACATAAGTTCTTGATGTTTCAATGAAGCAAAAATCCCCATCTGCCTTTTATTATTGCACTAAAGAGCTGGATTTTTTGAGAAAATAATTTGAACACTTCAGTTTTGTGGAATTGATTATATCAAATTAAAGAGACACAGGTCTTTTCTCTGTATGTTGATTCACTGCCAGGGAAAAAGTGAAATAGAGGCATTATTGAAATGACAAAAACAAGAACCCCATTTGACCAATTGCCAACACACACACATTCTTTCTTCACTGAGAAGAAAAGGTGTGTCTGCTTACATCTAATATAAAATATTGCTATTCTGTATCTAAACATAAAACTTGTCAATAACGCACTGGTCAGCTGATCTCGACGTTCAGCTGCTTGTGTGTGTGCCCGCTAAGGTCTCAGTTTTTTAGGTATTTTATGATTTTTAAAAATATTTATTTATTTATTTATTTATTTATTTATTTATTTATTTATTTATTCATTTATTTAGCGGTAGATTCTTGCTTTGTCACCGGGCTGCAGTGCAATGGTGTGATCTCAGCTCACTGCAACCTCCACCTCCTGGGTTCAAGCTATTCTCCTGCCTCAGGCCCCCGAGTAGCTGGGATTACAGGCACCCGCCACCACGCCCAGCTAATTTTTATATTTTTAGTAGAGACGGGGTTTCACCATGTTGGTCAGGATGATCTCGATCTCTTGACCTCGTGATCCGCCCGCCCCGGCCTCCCAAACTGCTGGGATTACAGATGTGAGCCACCGCACCCGGTCAGGTCTCAGGTTTATATGGGGACAGGATAGGTGACGTGGTGGGCCAAAAGGCCACTTTTTGGACATGAAAACAGAAATGCCTGTCCTCATTTAGGGCCACAGGTCTTCAGGCTCGAGGAAGGAGCCTTTGCCAGGGAACCGCCCTCTTCTGCCCTGTCTCCTGTCCCTATCACTGTCATGCAAAATATTTATCCCTGCTTTGGGTGGACATTTTGTACGTTGACTACAGTCATTCACTCGTTGGTAATTCCAATTTTTCTTTATGGCACTACCAAGCCTCCACTCCTTTCTTATTATTTCCTACATTCATTGGTACAGGCGTAGCGTTCTGTATTAATGCTAACCTCTATTTACCACATGTAGCTAAAATTATAATCTAATATCATTTGTGACTCAAGTGTTTTGAGTGGAACTGACTCTATCCCACAGCTACAGAAGTGGATACCAATGCCCTTCTTGGCTATCACAGACATTCAGAGATTTATAAGCTATTGCTCACTTTTATTGGTTGAGGGATAATTACTTGACCCAAGATAAATGAAAAAGACTTAATAAAAGAATTTGGCTGGAATCATTGTGACAGAAAATCTTTATTTTCCTTTGGAACTGGTAACTATAAAAGTAATATATATTTGGAGTTGCTGAGGGCTATTGGATAAAAGGACCTACATGACAATGAATCCATTCAGAGGAATTATGAAGCAGGAGATGTGTGAGAGATTCAATTGATGGTGTTATTTGAGCCTCTGGTTTAACCCAAATGAAAATGCCAAACTGAACATGAAATTTTGTGTTTCGTGAGGCTATAATATCACATTTTTCCTTAAACCAGTTTGAGTTGATTTTCCATCATAAGGAAGCCAAGAATCACAAATATTGTATGAAATAATTACAGATGATATTAAATTATCAACATCATCTCATGATTGAAATATATTTGGGTACTCATTGTATTTAAATCTTCCTTTTTCAATGTTTAACATGATTGAAATAATGTTAAGTGAGTCTCCATTACAGTAAAATTAATTCTATCAATCTACTTGGTAACCAATAATAATTTAAAATATTTTAGAAAGCACTAGTAAATAAAATAAGTATTATTTAGTTAAAAATATGTCTACATTGCATAACACATGAATTTTTTTTAAATAGAAGAAAAGCAAGATATAATATCAGTTATTTGATTAAGGGTCAATTATTTGATCAATTTTTTAAAAAAAATTAAATACTCCAGTTTTATGTATTGGTATCTGTCAAAAATAAAAGTTTGTAATTATTATTTTATGTTCAAGTAACATGGAAAGTTCAATTTATTACTGATATGCTTATATAAAGGTAATATTATCATATGTTTTGAAAATCCAAATAAGAAAATCACTGGAAGAGGAAAATTTAAATACAATGTCTATCCAAATACATTTATTCTGTTTTATTAGTAAACTTATAAGTAAATATTTAATAGTGAAAAATAGGTTCTAGGGCTTTAAGAGAATGACCATTCTAATTAATAAAGATGTACTTTAATGCTATGGCAAATTTAACACCTGACTTCATAAACTCCAACTTTTAAAACTTGTATAAACATGTTACAGATCATTTTATTATGTTCTCAACAGATACTTTGAAGCTAATAAAACTGTAATTTAGAAAATGATTTTACCTGTATTAAATTCTGAATCAAGTGCTATATATACTTTCTTACTGTCTGCCAATCTGCAAGACGATCATGGCAAAATTTAACTCTAAAATATAGATGCGTTTTAATATCTAAACATAATTTTATTAACTCTTAAAAATACCTGATGTAATTTTCTCTTGACAAATAATTATACTCCTTATATTCTGATTAAAATTTTGTAATTCAGGCCTCACTTATGTTAACTTATACCGGAATGAGTTGAAACATTTTGAATTAACATTTAAAAAATTATTTACGTAACATAAGCTAATTTGGAGCCATTAAGATTTAGTGGCTCCTAATTATTATTTTCTGAATTGTATGAAATAGCTATTTTGTTATTTTAATACAGCTTGGCAGAATTTGATGCCTTCTTCTTTATTTCTGTGAGTTTCTTAACGTAGGGTTTTTGTGTTTTCCTTTGTGTCTCTCCATCCTCAAGAAGAGTGCCTAATACATGTAAGAGTGCAATACATATATTAAATGAATAAATGAATACTTAGTGTATCATACTTTTATGAGTTTTTATTATACATTATTTCTGTGTGTTTGTTAGAAATTATTAAGGACCTTATAACAAAAATGTCATCAGCCAGGCAAGTTACTCTTTGATGAATGACTAACAGATCAATATTCCTTTGTGTGTGTGGTATTATTTACGTTTATTATATTGAAAGCTGCTTTCCATTTATATGAAAGCACAAATATCTGGGGGGTTGGAACCCTCAAAAATCATAGCAGTGATAAAAGGTATCTCATTTCACTGAGAAGGAGATTAATTAGAATTGAAATTAAACTAGGGCTACATGCTAACAAAAGCAGAATGAATCAAAGCTATAGAATAAGTCCAAAGTTTATTTCTGAGAAGAATAAAATAACTAAGAAAAAATATATTTACATATAGATAGATAAAGAACCTTATGTATATTTATTCAATGTCAAATTACTAAGTGTAAAGCTAAAATATGTAGTATTATTGAAATTCTTTCTTTCTCTCTCTTAAGTTATTGGAATTAAAAGGACACTAGACTAGATTGGTATTTAAAATAACTGGCTACAATTGTGTTTCTGCACATTACAAGATAAGTAAACTTGGGAAATACTAAAACTCAGAAAGGCTCATTCACTCTCTTGTAAATTAAGAAATAGCAGGAACAGAAAAAATGGCAATAATAATATCTGACTTGCCTAAGTTAAATATGGAGGTGTAAAGGACTAATTTCCATAACTAGTCAGATATTCTATGGAATATATTTTTTACCTGATTTAATTTAGTAGGAGTGAATATTTTGTAAGATAGCAATCATTGTTTTCAGTTTACAAATGAGTTTATATTTAATAACACTTCCCTTACTACAAATTTGTTACAAATAATTATTAACATTGTACATAAAGGCTCACCACACATTCTTTGTTGAGTAAGATAGGAGAATAGAAATTACATCTATAATGTTTCATGCCAATAGTTGTAATGTTTGCGACCTAGCAGATTTGTTCATTACGCATATCACATGCTTAAATATGGCTATATTTATGAGTCTTCCAAGAGAGATGGGTGAGCTCTGTGAAGAAGTTACCATACCACAAGATATAAAAAATTTATAATTGCTATAATGTTTAATATGAAAGTTAGATTTTTTTGTTTAATTTCATTTTGCTTATCCTGGCTGCCAAAAGTAACAAGATTTTTTTTTATTATGCATAAGTAAATTAATGATTCTGTTGAGCAATGACTCAATGAAGATATTGAATAAATAGATCAATGGATCTCATCCTTCATTGTATATGTACAAAATATAATACTTAAGGTTTTCACAAATAAGGAAAAAATGCTTTCCAAGAATCTCATCCTAGTGATCATGCCCCTAAATACGACACCATTAAAGTCATGAAAAATTACTTTTCACGTTCTGTGTATATACCAGAACCACAAATTAATAACATTTTAGTGTTTCATGAGTTATTATTTTTCTTCATACTCTCTCTTGCTGTTTACTCTCAATATAGCAATTGCAATCATCTATTCTAATGAAATATAAAATGCCAGAATATTACAATTTGTGTGTATGTGTATATGTAAATATATGTGTTTGTTTTATTATTGATACATAATTTTATGCATTTCGTTTGTTTGTTTCTGAGATGGAGTCTCACTCTGTCGCCCAGGCTGGAGTGCAGTGGCACAATCTCGGCTCACTGCAAGCTCCGCCTCCAGGGTTCACGCCATTCTCCTGCCTCAGCCTCCCTAGTAGCTGGGACTACAGGCGCCCGCCACCACGCCCGGCGAATTTTTTGTATTTTTAGTAGAGACGGGGTTTTACCATGATCTCGATCTCCTGACCTCATGATCCGCCCACCTCGGCCTCCCAAAGTGCTGGGATTACACGCGTGAGCCACCGCGGCTGACCAATTTAATGCATATTTACAAGATACATGTGATTTTTTTTACAAGCATAGAATGTGTAATGAATCAATCAGTCAGAGTATTTGAGATATCCATCATCTCAACATTTATCATTTTATGTATTAGGAAGATTTTAATATCTTTATTCTCTAGCTATATTCAAATACACAATACATTATTGTTAACTATAGTTATCCTAATCTCTTATTAAATATTAACACTTATTCTTTCTAGCTAGCTGTATGTTTGCATGTATTAACCAGTCTTTCTTCACCCTTCCCCCAGCTCACCCCACAGCCTTCCTAGTCTCTAGTAACTATCATTCTACTTTTTACTTTCATGAGATTAGATTTTTTTAACTCCTGCATATGGCTGAGAACTTGTGATATTTGTCTTTATGGATTTGGCTTACTTCATTTAACATAAGGACCTCCAGTTGTATCTATATTGCTGTAAGTGACAGGATTTGATTTTTTTATGGCTAAGTAGTATTCAGTTGTGTAAATATCCTACATCTTCATTATCCGGTCACCTGATGTAGGACATTTAGTTTGGTTCTATATCCCTGCTATTGTGAATAGTGCTGCAATAACCATGTAGGTGCAAGTATCTCTTTGACATACTTATTTTTTCTTTTGAATAAAGACCCAGTAGTGGGATTGCTGGAACATATGGCAGTTCTATTTTTAGTTTTTGAAAAAACATTCATACTATTTTTCATAATGGCTCTACTGATTTACATTCCCACCAGGAGTCTAAAAAAAGTTCTCCTCCACAGACTTGCCAGCATCTGTTAATTTTTTTTAATAATAGTCATTCTAACTGGAATAAGATGAGAGCTCATGGGGTTGAGCATTTATTTATATTTCTGCTGGCCATTTTTATATCTTCTTATGATAAATGGCTATTTAGATTCGTTTCCCAATTTTTGTTATTATTTCTTTTCATGTTATTTCATTAAGTTCCTTGTATATTCTGGATATTAGACCCGTGTGAAATTAATAGCTAACAAATATTTTCTCCTATTTACCAGGTTGTCTCTTCACTCTGCTAATTGTTTTTTTTTACTGTGTAGATATTTTTAGTTAAATATAATCCATTGTTTTAAATTTTTTTATTTTGTTGCTTATGTTTTTGAAGTCTTGACTATACAATCTTTGCCTAGAACAATGCCCTGGAGTGTTTTCCTATATTCTCTTCTAGTTGTTTTATAGTTTGGGGTCTTAAATTTAAGTATTTACTCCATTTTGAGTTGATTTTTAACATATATATACAATGAGAGACAAAGGTCTATTATCATACTTTTGCATGTGAATATCCAGTTTTTTCACTACTGTTTATTGAATACGGAGTCCATTCTTCAATGTATGTTCTTGGTGCCATGTCAAAAATCAGTTGACTATAAAAATGTGGATTTATTTCTGGGTTCTCTATTCTGTTCCATTGGTTTATGTATCTGGTTTTATGCCAATGCCATCCTACTTCGGTTACTGTAGCTTTGTCAAATATTTTGAAGTCAGATAATATGATGCCTTCAGCTTTTTTAAAAAATTGCATTGGCTATTCAGGCTATTTTTTGGTTACATACAAATTTTAGAATTGTTTTTCCCATTTCTGTGAAAAAAAATGTCATTAGTATTTTGACAAGGGATTGCATTGAATGATTGCTTTGAAATGATATTAATTCTTCCAGTTCATGAACTTGTAATGTCTTTCCATTTGTTTGCGCCCTTGTTAATTTCTTTCATCAGTAGTAGCTTTCTTTGTAAAGTTCTTCCATCTTTTTGGTTAGGGGTTTTTTTTTGTTTTTTTGTTTTTTTGTTTTTTTGGTTTTTTTTTTTTTGTATTTTTTAGTAGAGACGTGGATATTCACCAAGGGTTAGCCAGGATGGTCTTGGTCTCCTGACCTCGTGATCCACCCGTCTTGGCCTCCCAAAGTGCTGGGATTTTTTATCTAGTTCATTATTGTTGTATAGAAATGATGCAGGTGAACCCCAAAATTGGGACCCGAATCTGGAGATATTTTGGCCTCACTCGGGAACGAATTAAAGAGTAAGCCGGCAATGAAGAAAGCAATATATATATTTTTTTTTTTTTGAGTAAAATTGTACAGCAATATGGTTGCTCCTTAGACAAAGCAGGGCTATCCTATAGGGAGAGTAGTTCCTATGGTGCTGGGCTACCCCAGAGGAAGCCCTTATGGATTGCCAGCTAGCTATATTTATACCTAATCCTAATGATATGCTAGAAAAAAGGTGGGTGGGGGGGCAAATTATTTACAAACTTTCTGGAAACAGGGAAGAGAGTTCCTGGAACCATATAAGGTAAATTCCAGGTTGCTGCCATGGCATTTCTAACTGTCATGGCACTGGTTGGAGTGTCTCATGTAAATGCATTAATTCCTAGCCCTAACTGGTTTGGGCTGGTTTCCTTGCTACATCTTGTTTTGATCAGCCGGGTAGGAGAAACAAGTCCTACTGATCTCTATCTCAGAAAAAGTATTGATCTTTTTATGATGATTTTGTGTCCTGCAACTGCTGAATTGTTTATGAGATCTAAGAGGTTTTTGTGGAGTCTTTAGGTTTTTCTAAATATAATATCATGTCATCTGCAAAGAGGAACGATTTGACTTCCTCTTTTCCAATCTGTAGGCCTTCTAATTTTTCTCCTGCCTGATTGTCCTAACTAGGGCTTCCAGTACTACACTGAATAGGAATTTTGAAAGTGGACATCTTTGTCTTGTTCCAGATGTTAGATTAAAGGCTTTTAGCTTTTCTCTGCTCAATATGTTATTAGCTGTGGGCTTATAATATATGATCTTTATTATATCTAGGTATGTTCCATCTATGTCTAGCTTATTGTGAGTTTTTATCATGAAGAGATGTTGAATTTTTCAAATGCTTTTCAGGTATCTATTGAGATGACCACATTGTTATTGCCCTTTGTTCTGTTGCTACAATGCATCATGTTTATTCAATTGCTTATGTTGAACTATCCTTGCATCCCTGGAAGAAATTCCAGTATTGTTGGATTCAATCAGCTAGAATTATGTTGAGAATTTTTGTATCTATGCTCATAGAATCATTGGCTTATAGTTTATTGTTGTTGCTGTTGCATCTTTTCTGGTTTTGATATCAGTATAATGCTGGCCATATAGAATGAGTTAGGGAGAATTTCCTCCTCTTCAATATTTTAATAATTTGAGGAGATTGGTGTTAGTTCCATGTGTGTGTGTGTATATATATAAATATATACATAAATATATATTATGTTGCAAGTAAATATATAAATATATATATCATAAGTTAATATATAAATATATATACTTATATATAAATATAAAACTTATCTATATAAATATATGTATATAAAATATGATTTGGCTATGTCACCACCCAAATCTTGAATTGTAGTTCCCATAATTCCCACGTGTTGTGAGAGGGAACCAGTGGGATGTAATTGAATCATGGGGGCGGTTCCCCCATACTGTTCTAATGGTAGTGAATAAGTCTCAGGAGATCTGATGGTTTTATAAGGGGTTTCTCCTTTCCCTTGTCTCTCATTCTCTCTTGCCCGTCACCATGTAGACATGCCTTTTGCCTTCCACCATGATTGTGAAGCCTTCCAAGCCATGTGGAACTGTGAGTTCATTAAAACTCTTTTTCTTTATAAATTACCCAGTCTCATATATGTATTCATCAGCAGTGTGAAAACAAATACAATATATAAACATATATATGTGTGTGTGTGTGTGTATCCACACACATGAAATTGTTGTATAGAAATGATGCAGGTGAACCCTCAAGTTGGGGCTCAGCTCTGGAGTGATTTTGGCTTCACCCAGGAAAGAATTCAAGAGCAAGCCAACATTGAAAGATTCATATACACACACACACACACATACACATATACATATATATATATAAAATCAGACTGACAGGAGCAAAAGCAGTGAAGTAGCTGAGTTTGGACCTTGTGCCCAGTCATGCTTGTTTAGGCCCTTGTCCCTGTCTGCTTCCCTGGGTCATGGCTGATCATATATATATATATTTAATATATATAAAAACATATATGTGTGCATCTAAATATATATAAATATTTATATATATAAACATATATATTTCTTTAAACATGTATATAAGCTTATAGATATATATATAAGTTTGGTAGAATTCAGCAGTGAAGCCATCTGATTTGGGCGTTTGTTTATTGGAAGACTTTTACTATTAATTAAATCTTATTTATTACTAGTTCATGGAAGTTTTGTATTTATCTTGATTCAATCTCGGTAGTTGTGTATTTCCTGAAATTTCTCCATTTCTTCTAGGTTTTTCAGGTTGTTATCGTTCATTATATTCTCTGATGATATTTTGGAGTTTTGTGGAATCAGTTGTAATGTCTCCTTTTTCATTTTTAGTTGTGTATATTTAGATTATCTCTCTCTCTTCTTGGTTAGTTAAGCTAGTCATTTATCAATGTCATTTGTATTTTTTAAACAGCGACTTTTTGTTTCACTGATCCTTGGTATTGTTCTTTTAGTCTCCTTTCATTTCATTCAGTCACTATTTCCACTTTTTTCTTCTTTCTTTCTACTAATTTTAGGATTAGTTTGTTCTTGTTTTCTAATTCCTGGAGGTTCATTTAGTTGCTTATTTGAAGGCTTTCTACTTTTTTATTGTAGGCATTTGTTGTTATAAGTTTCCTTCCTAGAACTGCTTTTGTTGTGTATTATAGATTTTGGTATACTGTGTTTCCACTTTCATTTTTTAAAAAATATTTTTTTCTCAATTTCTTCATTGAATAAATAATTATTCAGGGGCATGTTGTTTAATTTCCATACGTATGTACAATTTCAAAAGCTCATCTTGCTATTGATTTTTAGTTTTATTCCATTGTAGTCTGAAAATATATTTGATATGATTTTGATTTTTAAAAATGTGTTGAGATTTGTTTTGCGTTTTTACATATGGTCTATCTTGGAGAATTTTTCATGGGCTGATGAGAAGAATGTGTATTCTGCAGCTGCTGGATAGAATGTTCTGTTAATGTCTGTTAGGTTCATTTGGTCTGAAGTGCCGTTTACATCTGAGGTTTCTTTTTTTGATTTTCTGTCAGGATGATCTGTCTAAAGCTAAGAGTGAATGTAAAAGTCCCCAACAATTATTTTATGAGAGTCTATCACTACCTTTAGATCTAATGGTATTTGCTTTGTATATCTGGGCACTGTGGTATTGGGAGCATATATATTTAGAATTGCCATATCCTCTTGCTGAGATAATCCCTTTGTATAATGACCTTCTTTGTCTCTTTTTACTGTTTTTGACTTAAAATATATATTATCTGAAATAAGCATAACTACTCCTGCTCACTGTGGCTTCTATTTTCATGGGATTTTTTTTTCACCCTTTTTAAAAATGTCTGTATGTCTTTACAGTTGAAACTATTTTCTTGTAGGCAGAATTTTGATCATGCTTTTATTAATTCATTGAGTCTAACTCTTTTAAGTGGAAAATTTAATTTATTGACATTGAATGTAGTTATTGATATATGAGGACTTATTCTTGCCATTTTGTTAATTATTTTTCTGGTTGTTTTGTATATCTTTTATTCCTTTCTCTCTCTCTTATTGTTTATTATTGTGTTCTGGTGGTTTTCTGCAGTGGTAACATTTGAGTCCTTTTTCTTCCTCATTTGTGTGTTTGCTCTACCAATGAGTTTTATATTTTCACTTGTTTTTATCATGGTAAATAGCATTATTTTGCTTCTAGGTGTAAAATTGCCTTAAAAATTTCTTGTAGGGTAGATCTAGTGGTGATGATAACTTTACTGGGCAAAGTATTTTTGGCTGACAGTTTTCTTTATTTTTGTTTGTTTGTTTGTTTTTCTCTCAGTACTTTGGATGTATCATCCCATTCTCTCCTGGCCTGTAAGGTTTCCACTGAGAAGTGTTTTGTTATTCTGATAAGGTATCCCTTATATGTGGCTAGACACTTTTGCTGTTTTTAGAATTTTCTCTTTATTTTTGCCATGTGACAAGTTGACTATATAATGTGCCTTGGAAAAGAATTTTGTGATTTGTGTATTGGGATAACTGACTTGCAGTGTCTGGATATCTAAACCTCTTGTTAGAAAAAAATAGTTGACATGTTTCTAGCTACTATTTTGTTAAATAAGTTTTTTAGCCATTTATCTTCTCTTTACTTTCTGGAATAGATAAAATTCAGATTTTTGGTCACTTTATTGTGTCACGTATGTAACATAAGCTTTTAAAAATTATGATTTGTCTTATTTTATTTTCTCTTATGGCATTATTTCAAAAGAAACATTTTCAAGTCCTGATATTTTTTCTTCTGCTTGACCTAGTTTATCATTGAAGCTCTTGTTTTTTTGTTTTTGTTTTTTTGTTTGTTTGCTTGTTTTCATCCCTTGAATTCTGCAAATCCAAGGTTTCTACTTGGTTCTTTTTTATGATATCTACCTATTTGATGAGTTTCTTATTTATATCCTGAATTGTTTTCTTACCTTTTTTTGTATTATTCATCTGTGTTCTCTTCTATCTCACTGAGCTTATTTAATATCATAAGTTTGAATTTGCTATCAGGCATTTCATAATTTTTAAAATTGAAATCTATTGCTGGAAAATTACTGTCTTCCTTATGAGGTATTACATTTTCTTGTTTTGTCATGTTTCTTGTGTCTTAATGGTCATGTCTCCCATCTGGTGACAGTCACTTCTTCCACTTTTTTTGAATGGTTTTCATAGGGGAAGACCTTCTACTGAAGATGTATTTATGGAGTATTTTGGGTAGGGTACTTTGGTTTTTATTTTGGGTAATGCAGTAGTGTAGCTTTCTCTTTTTTTTTCCAACTGTAAATGTCAGTGGTGTCTGTGATTTACTCAGTGACTGATGCTGTGTTTGTTAGTGGAAACTGTGGTGAGGGTTTGCTGAGGAGAGGGACAAATGGGTGATCTTCAGACCCTTGGTGACATTTTGATGGTGGTGACAGTGTCATCAGTGGTAGACAGGAAAGGCCTATCCTCAGGGTGCATTCAAGTCCTTTGAAACCCTGCAGTTGGTTGCAGCAGCACCAGGAAGGCAGCTCTCAGGCTTTGGGAAGTATGAGTTATGGCCTCCAGCATTGGTGGCAGTGGTAGTGGCAGCAATAACAGTCATAGTGGAAGCAATTGGGGGAACCTGTGTTCAGGGCATGTGAGAGTATGTAGCATCCCTGCTGCTGGTGTGGAGGTTTGCTACTAATAGCAACAGCCCAGGGTAGGTAGCTGTTGGGCTCTGAGAAATGTGTATTTTATGCCCTAGCAGAAGGTCAGAAGAGTCTGTCCTCAGGTTTGGGAAAATGTGTGGTGGTCCTGCTACTGGGAGGTGGAGTAGCTGTCAGTGGCAGTTTCCCCAGAAAGGTGGCTCTCAAGCTTTGAGAAGAATGTGCTTCAGCCCCTGGAAGCAATGGTTGTGGTGGCAGTAAGCACAGGACATTATACTTTTTGTAAAAATTTATTAATACTAAAATTGAATGATTCTCAAGCTTTATTGTTAAATGAAAAAGTAAGCCCCAGAAAGATATATTCTGTAATGTTTGCTTATTTTATATATTCCAATTAGTAACAACAACAAAAAGAAAGAGCCATGGCACATTAAGGAATGAAAATTCATGTAAGCCATTTTGGGAAAGAATATTTTTATGGAGAACAAAAGTGAATTTAATGGTTAAAATGTGCTTTGGGAATATCAGTCATCCATGTGTAGACAATGATGAATGAACGTTGGCTCACTCAACTTTCATACTTCCTCTCCCTTGCTTCACCCCAGTATTAAGTTTGGAAGTAAAATAGTTCTACTATAAGCTTCCTATAAAGCTGAAGCTGACTGTGTCTTATAGATGACATAGTTCTGTACATTGGGACATACATTAAATTATGTGGTGAAGGTTTTTTTCTCAAATGAAACCTTACAAAAAATAGCTCCTTTCCTTTTTTCTTGCCTGGAATGTTAGTATTATGCCTGCAAATGCAATAACACCCCTATGACCATAAGGATGAAGAAAGTTGGATCCTTGATCTGGGCAATCCCTGGGAGAGCATTCACAATGTACTCTGTGTAAACTGTTCTGTTTCCTTCATGTTCTGCAACAGATTTGGCCCTGAATAAAAGTCAAGTGCTAATGTCAGTAGTGTGGAAAGATTGTAACAGCCAGGGTTTTTATTATATCTAAGAATTCTATTGGATCAGATTTGAATAGTATCCCTGAAGATCTCTTTTGTTACATTAAAAAATATACTTTTTTTTCCTGGTTTAAGTAATTTGTATTGACATTTTTTGTTACCTTTATTTATTTTATTTTTTTATTTATTTATTTATTTTTTTTTTGAGACAGAGTCTCGCTCTGCCGCCCAGGCTGGAGTGCAGTGGCGTGATCTTGGCTCACTGCAAGCTCCGCCTCCCCGGTTCATGCCATTCTCCTGCCTCAGCCTCCCGAGTAGCTGGGACTACAGGCGTCCGCCACCTCGCCCGGCTAGTTTTTTTGTATTTTTTAGTAGAGACGGGGTTTCACCGTGTCAGCCACGATGGTCTCGATCTCCTGACCTTGTGATCCGCCCGTCTCGGCCTCCCAAAGTGCTGGGATTACAGGCTTGAGCCACCGCGCCCGGCCTTTGTTACCTTTAGATAAACATAGACCTAACTTACCCAAGATGCTACTTGTGTGTTTTTTTAAGGTTTACCTAACATGAAGTTTTTAAGCTGATAAATATCCAGATCATATAGTAATAATTGTAGTAACCATATGTAATGGTAGAAGCATCATATATATAAATTAACTTGTATTCTATAATATTTTAGATAATTTGATAACCTGACATCATTTACCTCAAATTATATTTGAACTCTATGAGCACAAATAAATTAATATTCCCATCTCACAAAAGACATGATATTAAAGAATATGTTCCTGTGACAATTATGTTTTCTCAAATAAGAAAAAGCAGAAGAATATAAAATGAAAGGAAGGAACAAAAAATAGAACAGTTTTTTATATTTATTGAAGGTATAAAGACTGGTATCTCCATTTCCCTCATTCACTTAAAAATATATTAAAAACAAGCTGGATGGATAAATATTTATGTATAAATTTTATCATTTTTTTCTCATTGGGCAAAACTCCTTAAATGAAACTTTAGGTTCGTCACACAACCTTTAATTTCATTTGGGTTACAAAAATCTGTAGCATTCACAGATGCATATAAAATAATTCCCTTTAAAAAACAGAATTAAATGTATTGAATTTATGTGATAAGAATGTGTCCATTATATAAAATTTAGAAAATAAAGAATGGAGAACAATAACATATTTTAGTTACCTCATCACACAGAATGCTTTAAAAAATTTGACTTTGCATCTTCCAGATGCATAGATAGATAAGTAGACAAACAGTTGATTGCTTTCTCTGTATCTCTAATTCTCTCCCATTCCTTACAAAAAATATAAAAGCGATTATACTATTAACTACATTATACTCTGAAATGTTCTTTGTAAACTTACTATATTGTGAACCAATTCATAGTGACTAAAGAATATCAGCATAATGATGGTTACTCTTGTAATGTGTTTATCCAATTGGGGGATATTTAAATTATTTTCTGTCATTTCTTTTTAAAATAAGACTATGATTAAAAAAAAAAAAAAACTTTCTACAAATTACCATTATGAAATTGCGCTTTAAATTAGTTGTACCACTAGGCTTATGAAAGTAATTGTTTCTCCACATTGGCATTAACACCATGTACTATCTTTTTCTCTTTTTTATTTTACTAAAAATTTTAATTCCTGTTTTTTTATTCTAATTTGAATGCTTTCATAAGCTGCTTGCTTATATCTTTGTGTCATGTTTCAATGTAGTTGTCCTAATTAATATTTTAAATTATTTCATAAACTAAATATTATCTATTATAGATGATGTAGATGAATTTATTTCACATTTGTAATCCATCATTTTCATTTGATTCTAATTTTACTACAGTTGTAATTGGTAGTGATGATTTTTTTTTGTCTTTGTGAGTTAAATTTATTTTTGTGTTCAGAAAGCTAGAAAGATGACTTTAATTTTCTATCCAATTCCAAATTTTCCTAATATTCTAAGATGCAATATTTTTAAATAATACATTTTTATATATTACTGAGTCAGCACAATATTTTTAAACTTAAAATGAAATTATAATAAATTTTACTGTTTGATAAAACAAAATTTTTTCTTTTTTAATATATTTATAGTTATTCTGAGTTTTTAATTCATTTAGATAATGTTAGAATCGTTTATTATTTTTAGAATTGTGTTTGGACTTTTGCTATACTATCCATCCGGCTGGGTTGATTTTACATTTAGTAATGCAACTTCTCATATAGAAACGTTTTATATATTTTCATTTATTTAAGATATTTTTTGAACTTATATGTCAACTTTCATCATAGTCATCATGTGTCTTAAACATTTTCTATTTTTTGTTATGTATCTTAATTTTTCATTATTATATTGAATGAAATTTGCCATCACATTTTCTAAATGTTTGTGAATTAAACAGCTACCTAAAAATTCTTATCCTATTACTGCAAAGTTTCCAAATAATTATTTATTATATTAATATTAAAATTTTCACATTATATTTTTAGTTATTTCTATAGTTTCTATTTTTTTGATAATTTTTCAAAACAGCATTAATAGGTTGGAAAGTAAATCTGAAACATAAGTTTGGATAATATATTTGAAATGTTTCTATTTCTAAGGGGCAAGAAATTTCAAGGCAGACAATGTTTCTCCTTAAGGCTGAAACCATTCAGTATGTTATTTTACATATTTCTCAAAACAGAACAGAACACACTAACATCTGTCCCTTTAAGAGAAAATTAAGAATAAGAATAATGATCTGAGTAAAACCCTGACTTACTCCAGGCATTGACTCTAGAGTCAAATGTCCAGAGAACCAAATTTTGTGGTCAGTAAGAGAATATTCCTAACAAGGTTATAGCTAGTGAGATTAGTCTTCTTGTAAACAGACTATAAAAGTTCAAACAGAATGGTAAATTGTAAGGAGCTCAGAGGCTTGAGTCAGAGGGAGAGGTACTTTGTATGAACCAAAACCTGCACTTTGTAGCAAGTTATTATGATCTTTTTCTCTTCTGTTTTGCTTCCCTTCTGTGATATCATTTTCTGGAAAACTTCAGTCTACAAAATCTTCTAAGATGAAGCTATGGAAAAGTTTATTGTTTCCCGATTGGTTATAACTATTTGAATCCAAGAAGAGTTCTGTCCTTGGTTGGGTAGAAAGGTGGTGGGCTACACTTGGGACAGTATAAATCAGAACCTTAGAATTTGTAAGTCAGTAATTTTCCACATCTGTTAATCAAATCAACTTGCAGCTTTATATGACTGATAGATTCTTCAAATTCTCCCTAAAGTATCTAATTCCTAAGCTTTTAAAAAATGTGTATTATTTGAAACTTTCTCAGAGGTTGTGTGTATTTAGACTGTTTGAGAAATTAGTGTGATGAGAAAAGAAAAACACAAGAAAAAGAGGTAATGCTCTTGTCCCATCTCCCATCATTGATAAGGAGATGTCTTCAAAAGCAAAATCATAGAGGACATGGGTCTTGTTGTATCATCTCAGAAGTTTTTACATTTCTTTGTTTGAATCCTTCCAAGACTGAACATTTTACCAGCAAACAGATTTATCTGATACATTAGGAGCTGGGTGCCTACTATTCTTAAATAAATCTTATGTTCACAGGGACAAATATCCTCCTAACTATTGCTCTAGATCAGTAGCACTTAGAGGTCAAAGACAGAGATTATCCAAGTTACACAGTACAATTCTTAACTTTTTCTTGGCGGGCTGAATGTTGGCACAGACTTATTCAGGGAAATTTAGAAGCTGGAAAAGGTAGGCTCTTCCAGAAACTATAAATAATGGAAGACCTTGTTTCTGAACATATTTTGTCAAGACAGATTGTAGGAGCCTGAAATCCAGGCTGATTTCCCAGGAAGTTTTCTTGCCTCTCTGGGGAAAAGGGTGATGGTAGGAGGCATGCTAGGAAGGGAAGGAAGATATTTTGTTTCATTGCCTTGAATTGTGTCTGAATTTTTTAATGAGGTATGAAATTCTATATTTGATAGCTGATTAGTATGTGGCCTTCATAAGTCAACTTTTGTTTACTTTGCTTGAACATAGAGGCACTTATATTTTACAATTGCACATTTCATTTTTTAAAATTATTTTATGTTTTTGTATTAAAAATTACATATTAGTGCTTAGTAATAATGATGGAGAAGATAAACCTACAACTATCTGACTATTATATGAAGAAGTTCAAAACCGATTCCTAGAGTTGAAAAGACAGGAGGCATAATGCTGTAGTGATAAAGCACAGAAGCCTTGATTTTAGAATAAATTGGAATCAAATCCTATATATGGCAAATATATATGTTGAGTTCCTGACATGTAATGTTTCTATTGTCGTCATCATCATCATCACCATCACCATCAAATAATCCACATCTGTGTAATTAGATTTGAGAAATAATAACCATATAGCCTTTAGAGTAAAATCTATCATGTGTTTTCTAGCATTTATGAAAAAAATCTGGCAGTAATTGAGGAATCTGTTTCTAGATTAGTGAATTTTGAAAATTTTAGGCATCCATCTGCTTTTTCTTAATCTCACCAGAGAGAGAATTCTATCTGGTAGGCAGCAAGAAAATTTATTGGCGATATGACAATTTGGGGATCTTGTATGAAACCAGAAGGGCTTTGATTTGCCTTCTATTGAATTTTTTTTCCAAATTAAGACCTGTTAGATATTTGCCTAAGTCTAATAATCATTTTCTTTTTTATCATTTTTTTGATAGTCCGAATAAAACTGTGTGTATTTATTGTGTACAATAAATGTGTACATGATATTTTGAATTTCGGATGCACCGTGGAATGACTAAAACTAGCTTATTAACACATACGTTACTTGACATAGTTATCTTTTTGTGGTGAGAGCAGTTTACATGCACTCTCTTAGCATTTTTCAAGAATGATTATAAATCCAGACAAGAACATTACAACACATGAAAATTAGCTCAATATTACTGATGAACATAGATGCAAATATTCTCAGAAAATACTAACAAACCAAATTCAACAGTATATTAAAAAAAATCATTTGCCATTATCAAGTGGGATTCACTTCAGGAATGCAAGGATAATTTAACATACATTTATAAATCATTAAATACAATGCATGACATTTACAGAGTGGAGGAAAACAACTGTTTGATCATTTCAATAAACATTTGCTCATTCTTATTAGAGAAAATTCCCGTGCTGCACTTTCAGTACCTGATTATTAAGGCCAATACTTAGGATGCTTATCCAGTTTTCAACTCAGAAAAACTGTGAAGGAATATGTTTAAAGTGGTTGCATGATTTTTTGGGTGAGGCAGGCAGTTTAAAGAGTCTAGTTTTTCTGTGTAATATAAAGAATAATCTGAAACAAAAGAAAAAATCAATTTTTTCTCCGTTTCTGCCTTGGCAGCCTGTGGCCATTGGGGAAATTACTATTTGTTTAATCAAAAATTTATTTTTCTACTTTTTAAACACACAGAAAAACAATTTTATGCCTTTTAGTTAACTTATATCAGTGGTTTGGCATGTATCCTTCTGCACACTTCCTCTATTCATAGAGCGAGTGCTGGTTTTGAGCAGGGCAGAGGGATAAACGGATTGCCTCTTTCTGTCAGCTCCAGGACCAGATCACAGGTTTATGTTTTATCCCAAAGCGTCTGGGAATAAACAAGACATCCATTTACTTACTAAGAGAAATCTGCTCATGTATTGTACATAGTAGTACATTATTATTGTTTCTCATGAAGCTCATGAGTGTGCCATTGCCTGTTAACCTTATCAAGGTTTCACATTGTAATGTTGGGTCCTTTTTGTTGTATTGCATACTATTGAATACTTCCTATTTCATTGATATTATTTTATAATTGGAAAACTGAGGAAACAAAAATTAATCATGAGGGCTAAGAATGATATCTTTGTTCAAATACTGCTTAAATGTAGTTAGGTTAGACAGTACTCAGAAATTTCATAAATTCCTGATACAAATATATTGTCTGTAATATAATACACATTTAGTACTTTGTGATTATATTCTAATAAAAATAAATGTTTAAAAATGCACATGTTATGTTCAATGTGGAAAAGATAATCGATTGTTTAAAAGGCTACCATTAAGCTGAAAATTATGGAAAATATGACAGTTGTTACATAGATATTAATATTATTATTTTTATTTAGTAATAAGTCTGAAATCAGGAAGCATAATGATGATGTAGCTTTTGAAGTCATGAAAATAATACTTCTACCTTTCTGCTCTATTAGCACCACAGCATGTGGTGTTTGCATCCATGGTCATAAATTGTATATATATGTGTATGTGTATGTATATATACTTGTGTGTGTATGTATATGTGTGTGTGTTATCTATTTTTCTACCTATCTATCCACATGTACATATATCCACCATTATGTGTCTTGATGTTAAATTCATGTTCTAAGAAACAAGAAGGAAAATAGAAGAATTCAACTGCTTACTGCCTTCATGTATTTAGCCACGGTGGAGTCATATGGCCAACCCAGCTGCAGGCAGACTGAAAATTTCAGTGTTATGTTTCCAAGTTCTGGTAAACGAAGATAAATGAAGAAATAGTTGCAATGGATATTGTTTAAGTCTTCCTGCCAATATTTTTCACCAAAAAGCAACCTGCATAAACCAAAACAAATTAATTTTCTTGAAAAAAAATCTTTCCCTCTGAGTGAAGTGCAGTCCTCAAATGATCTCCTCTTCATGTTTTTTGTACTTGAATCTTATCCAACATGATGGTTCAAATAAGTACCAGTGTTGTTTTTTATTTAGTTTGCAGAAAACAATGTAAGAGACAACTATTGTTTATTTTCTAATTCTCTGCTCTTTCTCTCTCTCCCTCTTATAGTTTATATTTTCTTTTAACAAAGTCTAATCCCTTTTGCCTCAGGCTGAAGATGCAGTAGCACAATCTCTAGCATCGACTGCAATCATCCACCTCTCACAGATTCATAGATGATCCATTAAACACTTTAACTAAATGACAGATACTTTTCCAGGTGCTAGGGATTTAACAAACATGTGCCACCACGCCCGGCTACTTTTTGTATTTTTAGTAGAGACAGCATTTCATTATGTTGGCCAGGCTGGTCTCGAACTCCTGACCTCAAGTGATCTGCCCACCTCGGCCTCCCAAACTGCTGGGATTATAGGCGTGAGCCACTGCACCTGACCCTTATTATTAAGATTTCTAAAATACATACAGCTAGAATATAAATAAACAGCACTTTGTAATTTAACACTAGCATATTATGATTTAATATGCAGCATTCTTATATGTTGTATAGTTACCTTTATAAAAATTCAAAGAACTGAGAAAAATATGTAAATGTTATAAACTTCAAAAATGATTTGTAAATATAAGGCTTTTACAGATAAAAGAAATGTTAGCAAAAGAGTCTCAATAACGTTTTGATAGCATGAACCAGAAATATAAAATTTCATTTAATACATTTACTAATGAAAATCACATTGTTGGAGGCAGGCTGAAAAAGATATTTCATCATAAATAAATTTAAAATAATACTTTCGAAACAGGTGATATGTTTGGTTTAGTGTTCTTTAGCTCCATCTCAGGCAACACACTAGCTTTGCTATATACCCACTTATTCATAGACTATCTGCCTACTTTCGCTTAACGATTAGGTGTTTTATATGCCATCATTACTTTATTGATTTGTAGCATTTAAAAAAAATTTACTAGAACCACACTCACAAGCACTGTATTCCTTAGGTTGAATGGTAATTTACAAATTTCTGTGTCTCTGTCCAAGCCAAAAGTCTTATAATTGTTTTCGTAGTCAAATAGAAATGTTAATTACTCTTGAAGTGATGCTTTTTGAGAGCACTCATCCTTGAAACTTAGACCCTTGCTTATAAACTCTTTGCTGATATTTGCTAAGAGGCGAGAAACATTTATTTAAAGTCTTTATATTAGAGGATGATAGAGCAGAAGACCTTGGCTAGATGGCTAAGTGGTATGTGAGAATTATTTTGAAAATATTCCATAGCCAACTGACTACTGGAAGCTAATAACTTATGCCATTGGCAAGAGCTCTATGCTGATGATATGGATCTAATTGGCTGAGTGTTTAAGTGTGAGTTTTATGTCAAATAGTACAATCTACAGGAACTATTCAGAATGCGGTTGTAAAAATAAGAATTTTACAGACACATCTAGTTTACTATAGAGGCTTTTAAGTCATTAGCATAGTCTCTAAGGTCATAGATGGGAATGGGTTCACCCAGATAATAAAGTAAAAGAATGACGTTATGGAAACTCAGGGGACACTAATCCTGTTTTGATAAGATAATTAGACCAACTAAACCATTGACCTAATGATTTCTACCAAGCAGACAGATTTTCTCCAGTAGCACTACTGCTAGGAACTTCGAGTTAAAATATATGTATATAAGATCATTAAGCAGGCAACATTGTGAAACTTCATAGGATTCTACTCACACTAGACTAGACCTAACAACATTATATAGTTTTTGTCATTAAAGGACTAGAGTACAAATAAAGCTGAAGCTGCTTCTATAATTATATGGGATGCCCCTTCAAAAAGTCTACCTCTTCTTTTATTTTTCAGAAATATTTAAACCAATTAAAGCCTAATGTCATTATGCCCACATTTCTGAAAGAACTTTCAGTTGAGATAATTTCCCCTTCATTATATCTAAAACAAACAAAGACATACTAGATCCAAATGTAACATAAGCAGCACATGCTGTATTTGGCCAACAAACACTGCTGAAGGTTCATGTTAATATTATGACTATTTTTGCTTCTGACTGGTTTCAGCTTCCTAAGGGCTTCAGGTTCGTAAGAAAACTTTTCATATATTTCTATAAATGTGTGTTCTGGATTGTATTAATAGATATATATTTTTACTTCATTTTAACTGTATATATTGAGGAAAATATGCACTAATTGCCACAAAATGCAAAACTCTCAATCAGAGACTTAAAACAATAGACGTTTATTTCACATTCTCTCAAATTTCAGTGTGGGTCAGTAGATGCTCTGTATCCTGTCACTTAGGATCCATACTGTCCCCATTTTGTAATGTTATCTAAGCTTGAAGCATCCACATTCATTGCATGATGGAGGAAAATAAAAAAAGAGAATGATGAAGGAGGCATTAACTGTTTTTGAGAGCCAAACCAGAAGTGATGCACCTTAGAGTCATGTGTCCCCATGTGATTATAACTCCAAATCCAGTTTAGAAATCCTCTAAGTATAATAGAGAGGTTTACTAAAATTTCTGAAATTCAGAAAAAAACTGCTTTTAATGACTTTTCCGAAATTTATAAATTGTTACAGTGAAAAATATGATATTTCTATCTATGAAATACCTTTGAAAGTTTCACAAGAAACCATAAACAGCTAATTAAAGTCTATTGCAAATGCCTTTTCAACTTTAATTTTAGGAGTACAGCTACAGAGCTACCAGTATATATGTGTGTCACGTTCCTCTATGGATGGTAAATCAATAGGCACAGGAAAACTTTTAAGTAATTCAATATAAAACAGAAAGACATTTATAAAACGGTATTTTACAAAAACACAATTTGTTCTTCCTTAACTTAAATATAAATATTCATAAAATTATAATAAGGTTATTTTAATGTTTCTAAATATAAATAGAAGAGACTCATTTCATTAAAAACAGTACATGCCAGACAATTCAGAAGTAATGTAAACATACTACTTTTTATTTAATCATTTAACAAGCTCATGAAGTAAGTAGTAGTATTCCCAATTTGTATTTTCAATAAAGATGCTGTAATTTATCTAAAAGTCCACATAACTATAAAATTTATGACCAGAATCTATACATATTTGTACCTAAAGCCTATTTTTTATTAAACTGTGTATAAGATCACCCAACTGAAACATTTGAAAACAGACTTTAACCTAAATTGCTAGTAATCCCATACTTCGTTATAGAAGGAAGGGAGTCAAAACACACTGCTGTTTTTAGGAAACATACACTCATAGTATATGAATAGATATTTCACTGACCCTATTAGAAATATGGTGGTAAGTAAATGTTAAAGACTATTCAAAAGAGAGGTAGGTTATCAGAAGTGTATGTGGTCATAGAATAAAATGGCGGAACATACAGAGGTTCAAGAGAATGAATTTGTCAATTATATTAAATTCTGGGAAGATTAGAGAAGAGGTTCATCCTGGGAAGTCAATTTTATTTCACAATTAGGAAATGATTATAACTTGTTCAGTCAGAGTTCAGTCAGGAAAAATAAAATATCTTAAAATAAATAATGATTTATTCTAGGAAGTTAGAGATTTACATAAACTGGGGAAGAATTAGAAAAGAACAGCAAACTGTTTTCAGATATTACCAAAGTGAGAATATCTAAAGTTTCTGCAGCCAATAAAGCCAGATGTCTACAGCAGCAAAGTGAGTAATTCTCATGAAAAGCCTTGGAATCCAAGCGATGTTCTGAACTGCCTGCGCACAGTAGATATGATTTCGAGTGTCTGCCTGCAACAGGTGTTTCTCAGTAGGACTCCGAAAACAAGGAAAGCTGCAACTGCAATTCTAAGCTGTCTATCTGCATTTGCCATCATAGAACATTGGCTTTTATTTTTCTTCCACTTTCCAAAAAATTTGATTAAATGTCTCTCACTGACTAAATCTAAGGGCTGAGATTCTGGAAATTAAGGCTTCTCCACAAAATGCAAAAGAGAATGCCAAATAGGGTAACTCTACTGAGACCCTATTTCTTACTAGGGAGAAGGTTAATGGGAAAATATAAGGCTATGACACAGAAAGTATGTGCAGCAAACATTGTGTAGCAATCCACATAGACTTTCTGCATTTTATTAAATATTTGTCCCAGATGCTATCAAATTATAGAGAATAAAAAAGGAATTTATGGAAAATGAGTTTCTGTGGAAAATTGTATATTTTAAAGTTTCTCGAGGTCTCTAATGTAGTGGAATGTTTTAACTCATTAAAAAGAGACTTTCCATTATTATGTTGGACATTGTTATTATCTGGCATTATGTCTTGATTGGTGTAAAGTCCTAGCTACAGACATTAGGAAAGGTTGTTGTGGAAACACGTTTATTATGCAACACTAAATAAGAAAGTAAAAATGGCTAAAAGTTGCCAAATGGACAATTTCAGTTCAAAGCAAATATAATCTTCTGACAACTAGAGTCTTTTGTAGTTGAGAAAAATATTAATATATAGGATAGACAATCATAAAACAGTGTTGCTAAAAATGTGTTTGAATAGATTGAGTTGATCCCATGCTCCATTCAATATAGTTCTATTGAAGGAATATATATATTTATATAACTGGATATGTCGTATCATATCCAGTTTTATATATATATGATGATATGATAGGGTTACATACATGTGCTACGCATGCAATAAATGTGCTGCATATGTGTTGTACATTTATACATGTGTATGGCTACAATATACATACCATATATGTAGTATGACTATATATTTATGAATATAGCTATATATATACATATAAACCATTAGTATGGCATGGCCACTACCAATCAAAAGAGGCATTGCCATAGCAACCTTAAGGCTGTAAAATGATTTATTTGAATATCAGTTCCAATTTTTGGAACCAATGCATTTGTTCAGTCTTACATTATATATGCCTATTAGTAATTTATAAGTAACATTAGAGTACCAAAGGTTCTGGGAAGACCTGAATTTATGTGATGTTTAATTATGTTTAATTCTGCATTTCTGATAAGTATTTTACTTGGCAATATCTTTGTGCTGTGATTTTTTAAATATATGCTCTAATAAACATTCTTTGGGAATGACTAATCTATAATGGTGTTTCCATTGGATGGTAATACATTTCTCAGCTTCAGTGGGTCTACCTATGTTTTGTAGTCATTTAGCAGAATCAAGATGGTCATCAGCTGAAACTTGGTTCAGATGTCAAGACTGATGACACCCCACATACTTAAAGCATTTGAGATAAAATTTATTGCATGAAGAACTTCTGGATATACCTGGGCAGAAACAATCAAATCTGTGCTGGCTTGGACAAAGCAGAGATTGTGGGTTGAGCTTTTGTAAGAAGAGTTGGAATTGTGGAAAATTTCCCAAGTGCAGGAGGCTTAATTGTTTTGTTTACACCAACAAAGTAGGCTCTTGTGCTTGAGCGTTATTATAACCTTGGCCCCATATCTGGGGCCAAGAAAGGAGAAAGGAAAGTGAGGCACAAAAAGAAATCAATGATAAAACATCTGTAATGGAATCAGACTCCTCTTTATTATTCACCTCTGATGTTTGGTTGAAGACTGAAATATGCCATGTCTCATTTCATTGAAGTTGAGTGTAAATATAAATCTTAGAACTATATGCCTATGCACCCATCTATAATGAAAATGAAAAGTCCTTCAATGAATATATGCATTGATTTACTCTAGATAGATAAGGACATCTGAGAGACCTCTGCAGGTGTTCAGGGTATTTTCTCAAATATCCAAGTGATATGCTAAAATTTAACCTGTTGAATCTTTTTTTGGGCCACCTGAGCAACTTTGCCTGTGCTGTTTATCCACATGCAGCAAAAGGTTTAGTGCACCAAAATGCTGTATACCCAATTGTGAGGGTTAATATTAGCTGTTAACTTGACTGGGTTGAGGGATGCCTAGATGGCTGGTAAGATATTGTTTCTGGGTGTTTCCATGACGGTGTTGCAGACAAGATTGACATTTGAGTTAGCGGAATGAGACAGGAAAACTCACCTTCATTGTGTGTGGGCACCATTCAATCAGCTGCCAGTGCAGCTAGAACAAAGCAGGCAGAAAAAGGGGGATTAACAGTTTGCTAAGTTCACCCACTATCTCTCTCTCTTCCTGTGCCTGACACTTGGTTTCCTTTCCTTCTACCCTTGTGTCACAGTATACTTAGGGTGTCTCTTCACAGCTGGCAGTGCCTTCTGCCTAAATATTGCTGGTGCCTGCTGGGCTCCTTCTGCCCACTCCACCTGGCCGGCTGTGCTCAACTCATGCTACCGGCCCATATCCCACACCTGCCAAGGATAAGCCAGGCACAGAGCAGTGAGGGGTGTGTAGGCGAGTGAGTGTGGGGCTCTGCCACTGTGCACAGCAAGGCATGCCAGCAGCTGTGGCATTGGTGGGAAACTCCAGGCCGAAGCACAGGTGCCGGCTCCATGGGAGGCTGTGCTGGACCAGATATACCGCTTTCAGCTTCCACTGAGGGCACCTGTGTCTGCACAAGGGGAACATGGTGGCAACCAGAAGTTTGGAGACTCCAGGAATGGCAGAGCCCCAAAGAAGGTGTGAAAGCCCTGGCTCCCGGAGCCCATAGGTCTGGGCTTCCCAACAGGCTTCAGCTCTTCTCTCCTTTTTGTAGCCCACAACATGGTTGAGGGGTAGCGTATTTCAGCCCTGTTTGTGTCACAGCTCTTTCAGTCCCGCCATTCGGTGGGTCTCAAGTTCTTTTACCATGTCCAGGAAGAATGAGGTACATGGAAAACTAGAGGCTGAGTAAGATGGAGAGCAGCTTCATTGAGCGACAGAGCAGCTCTCAGGAGACCTTCATTTCCACAGGCAGGTCATCCGGAAGAGTGTGCAGCTTTCAGTGGAGAGGAGACCCACAGTGGGTAGCTCCTTTCCACAGGCAGGTTGTCCCAACAAGTGTCCAGCTCTCAGAGGAGAGGAGACCTGCCAGGGATAGCTCCTTTGTGCAGGCAGGTTGTCCGAATGAGTCAAGGAGACCCAAAGTGGGTAGTTCCTTTCGGCAGCTGGTAATTCTGATGTCTGTCCAAGTCTGGCTGAGTCCAGGGGTTTTTATAGGCTCAGAAGGGAGGACGTGCATGATGATTGGTCCATGGGCAGCCACGGGCAGGCCTGGAAAAAGCATCATAAGTTCTCACTCTGGGCCGCAGACTCCACCGGAACTGGCAACCAAACCCCCAGGCTTCAGGTTGTTCCTGGCTTGAAGGTGGAGTTCATCATGGACAGTCCATTTATTTCCGAAGGCTGCCTGCCTCCTGCTGCCATAAACATGCCCTCCACGCAGCCCAGGCTGTTTGTGCTGAGGGGCACACGCAGGCCTTCCCCGAGCTGCCCTTGACACCCCCTCAGCCTCCCTCCTGTGTTCCTGGAGGGGACTGAGGCAGTAGGGAGATGATGAGTCAAGCACACCTGGGTGCGAGCACACCTGGCCAGGTTGAGACAGCACTCAGGCTTGGCCACAACTTTGCTTTGCCTTGCACTGGGCACCAGGAGCGAGGAGAGGCCAAGGAGAGGCAGCAGGAATTTCCAAGCCTGCAGGGTAGGGGAGGGTTCCCGGGCCCCCAAGAGCGTAGGAATGCCGGGGTCTGGAGCCACGGCTGAGCGGCTGTAGCTACACTCGCCCCACCAAATCGTTAGAGAATGGGGCTCCCGCCTGTTCCAGGCCCCCGCTGGCTCGATGGAGAGCATAGCCCCGGCTGCACTTCCTCTGCTGCAGCCATTGTCTTTGCAGCAGCCAGTCCAGATGAGTCGCCACTGCCATCACTTGGACATCAGACTCCAGGTTCTTTAGCCTTTGGACTCTGAGATTTGCACCAGTGGCCTTTTGGAGAATCTTTGGGTCTTTGGCCTCAGATTGAGGGCTGCTCTGTCAGATTCCCTGTTTTGGGGCTTTTGGACTTGGACTGAGCCATACTTTCACCTTCTCTCTTTCCCCACCTTGTAGATGTCCCTTTGTGGGAATTCGCCTTGTAATCCTCTAAGCCAATTCTCCCTAATCAACTCCTAGATATAGATATCATATTGGTTCTGTCCCACTGGTTAACCCTAATACACCAGTCGGTTGAAATCTAAATTTTAATACTTTTATTTCCAAGATTTATTTGGCTAGTAGATAGTCTAAGGCTCAACCATCATTCATAACCCATATCTGCCAGAGTTTTGCCTCTCCTTTAGGGTTTTGAGGGCTTTAGTGATTTTAATCACATATTTGGATATTATTTTGGACATTTACTGAGTGGCATCATTTTAGAAATTTTGCTGAATAATAGTGTGGGTTCCTAAAGGAGCACCACTGACCTCCAATATAGTCAGCAGAATAAGAACGATTGACAAGTATATAGAACACTGGGGAACAACATTGGTGTGGTTTGTTTAGGAGCAGGAGCTCAAGAGGCATGTTTAGGTGTGAATACAGAGAGTAGAAATCAAAACAGGAAGAAAAATCTAAGGCAAAGTGATAAAGTAGTATTCAAGGGTAATAAGACCAATAATCAACAGGGGATAAAATCTTAAACCAATAATTTATGTTTCTATATCAGCTTTAGAATTAAATTGGGCCTCAGCAGCCTGAACTCTGGACTTTGGTGTGGGCAGACATAGGTATGATTTTCATTTGACGCTACACTATAGGAGTCGAGGAATTCTCAAAGTTTTTTTTCCCTAAAAGGACAGCCTTGAAAAAATATATATATTACCAGTGGCCAAGCCAATTACTATCCAGTTGAAAATGGCCCAGAAATCTGTAAAGATATCTAATTTGGGTCATTGGTGGGGCAGGGCATCCTCTAATTCCTACACACCTGTCTGGACTTTAACCAATTTACTTAATCTTGGGTTTCATCCTTTATCAGGAATATCCCACACAGATGAAAAGCAAAAGTTCTCCAGTGAACTCCATCACATGTGACTGGGTGTTTCTGTTCTTTTTTTTTTTTTTTTTTTTTTTTTTTTTGAGACGGAGTCTCGCTCTGTCGCCCAGGCTGGAGTGCAGTGGCGCGATCTCGGCTCACTGCAAGCTCTGCCTCCCAGGTTCACGCCATTCTCCTGCCTCAGCCTCCCGAGTAGCTGGGACTACAGGCGCCCGCCACCGTGCCTGGCTAATTTTTTTGTATTTTTTTTAGTAGAGACGGGGTTTCACCGTGTTAGCCAGGATGGTCTCGATCTCCTGACCTCGTGATCCACCCGTCTCGGCCTCCCAAAGTGCTGGGATTACAGGCTTGAGCCACCGCGCCCGGCCAGTGTTTCTGTTCTTAAATTTATGAACTCTTTTTGTGTTCACTCTGTTTATCCCAAGTGGTTTCTCAGATAACCAAATAATATGAGGGAGGTGACTTTCCCTAGCACTCTAGCACTTGGCAAAAGACTACCGACAGGAGATAACGACTCTTTCTGCAGGTTGAATATGCCAGAGAGCACAGATTTGGCTCCATCCTGTTGGTATCATTTCCGTTTGACAAGGAGGCCTCTGTGCTGTGACAAACTTGTGAGATGTCATTTAAATCACTCAGGAGCAAAATGAAGAAGGCATCCTTTTGCATATGAAGCAACTTACAGCCATTAAGAGTTTTCTAGACACTCAAAGAAGCATAGCGGGTAGTCACAAGAGCTTCCTTTTTGAAGGTCTCCAACAGGCACTAAGAGAAGTGCCTTCTATATTGTCATCCCATATAGGGCGAGGGCCTTTGGTTATAAAGCACCCCATTCAAAGTGGACTCATTTGCATGTGACCACATACACAAGTCTTAGTGTATATGAAATATGGGAAATTTTGCTTTCAGGAGCCAGAGACCTAGTAAGTATTGGGCCTACTTGACAGTGATGGTGTCTGACAATGTTAGGAATTGCCTTTTCACTACATCAGGAATGGAACAGCCTTCAGTGGACCATATGATGCCCACGAATTTTACTAAGTTAGAGGCCACTAAATCATGTATGGGACATAGATTGCATATGTAGTCATTCGTAGCCCACACCCTCTCAGGAAGTCAAATGATGAATGTTTATATATTCTCTGTGAGAGTATCAAGTGAATTTTCACACAGGAGCATGCAATTAATGTAGTGTAATATGTAGGTGTCTGGAAACAACTAGTTCCAATTAAGCTCTTGCTAACAGATGTTGAATAGAATGGCCAGACTGTTGACGTACTTTATGGTCAACTAAGTAAAGACGTGTTGTGTTCCTTTAAAACTGAATGTGAATTGAGCCTAAGACATTGTTGAAATAGGCACTGAATATAACACATTAGCCAAATTTGTAACAACAAAGTATTTGCAAGTAGAAGATGGAACAAAGTATTTGCAAGTGGAAGATTGTATGATACTAGTCATTTCAATCATTTTGGGTATGCAGGGGGCTTAATGGGTGCAACATGTCATTAAGGTTGTGCTAATCGACTATAAGACACCATTCATTCTTTCCAAGTTTAAGTATAGACTAAATTGTATGTTAAATGAAGAGATAGTGGGAATAACTACCCCTTCCCTTAATAAACCATGTAAAATTGGCTTCAATCATTGAAGACTCAGTTTCAACTTCAATTGGATCATACTAAGAATTTTAAGAGGTGTGATAGCAAATTCAAAGGATCCCATTTGGAAAGACCAACAGTAAGGACCAAGGTTTCAATTTTATTCCAATGGACTATATGGTTGGGTACAGCATCCATTCCAACAATGAGAAATTCGAGGAGGGGTGAAAGCCATGACTACTGGGATATTAGACAAAGTTATGGTGTCAATGTTCAGAGTAGGAGAGATATATTTGCCTTTAGTCTTATGTCTGATAATACTCAAGGGATTTCTGTGTTTTAGTGGGTTTCCAAGGATCTCCATGATTTGGGAACCAGAAAAAATGAAGCCCATAAAAGTCCTTTAATATAAAGTGATCAATCACCGCTATGGAAATACAAGGATGACCATCCCTGGGTGATTACTGGGGTCCCAAACATGTTGTATCCCTAATGAGGCTGGGATGTTTGCCATTGCTTAGGTAAGGAAATGGAGTAGTGTGTCACACAACTTGGAGACCTCAAGGGATTAGGACATTAGATTAACTCTATACCTTGAAATCATATAATTGAATATGTTCTGTTCATCAAATTCCAAATACTAGGTCTTCTGATGAAGATTCTTTAGTTTTGGAAGATCTATGTGAAAACTCAGACATAGAAACTTACCTTGGTCTGTTGCCTTGGGAAGCAAAGACCTGGGCCTTAAGGCCCTCCTTATAGCAACTAATAAGTCTAGACTATGTAGAGCATCTCTAACAGTAGCTTCTTCACTAATTAAAAGAAGCAGAAAAAAACAAAAAAACCCTATAACTTATGAATGCTTCCCAGATAAATAGCTGCTTAGTTTGTTATTAAAGACAGACTACTCAGGACTGTCTGGGGGATTGTGTTCACTAGAATGCTCAGAAAAATAATATGGCCATTGAGCCATACCAACTTTTCTAAATAACTGGCATCCATTCAACAAGTTAGAACACATTCCAATTGGTAAGGGAAGGCAGAATAATGACTGTGTATACGGATAGGATTGTCTACTTTCTATGCCATGAATATCCAATGGAGCAATGGAAAAGCTGGGAGATGTGCCTTGTAATGTTTGGGATAGCAGATGTTACACATCTCTTTCCACAAGTTTAGTGAATTCCACAATAAACTAGTAATTTGAAGATTACACAATGCTATGGTCTGATTTCATTCCGCAAATTTATGTGCTGAAGACTAAATCCCAAACGTGACACTCTTGGGAGGTGCGGCCTTTTGTGGGTGTTTAATTCACAAGGGGTTAATTCTGTTATAAAATGGGCTTTCAAGAGTCTGTTCATTCTGTATTGCCCTCCACCTTCTGCCATGTGAAGATGCAGTAAGAATATTCACACCAGGTGCTGCCACTTTGATCTTATATGTCCCAGACTCCAGAATTATGACAGAAAAGCATTTCTGTTCTTTATAAATTACCTAGTCTCAGGTATTCTGTTATAGCAGCACAAAAAGGACTAAGACACAAGACAAGCAAGGCAACTGTTATGCCTCCTCTGAAGCTAAAGTTATTTCAGAGCTAGTCTTATATAAGCCCAAGAGCCGATCAGCACTCTTTCCATCTGCTGGTCACATAAATTTGTAAATAAGTTTTGAATTTCCAAGAGTCAAACCTCAGACCTCTGTTTCAGATTTTGCCTCTGTATTTTTGTTGTAGACTGGTTATAGAAGATATTTTAGGAGGGTCTTTTTAACCCAATTCAAGGTAATAAGCTTTCTCCACCAAGGAGTCCCAACCAGTATTTTTAGAATTTAGGGAATCCTCCCTTGTTGCTTCCTTATCAAACGCCGGAGTTCCAGGCATAAATTAACAGTAGAGTAGCCTTTCAGTATCTTGATATCTCTAGCACCTAAGGGGCCCATCTTAACTTTCAGTCTGTTTTATAATTAACCAATAGAATCATGATGTCTTCTGACCATTTAGTGAGGTTCAGATAAAGATCTGGGGTCACTTTTCATAAGCATTTTTGCCGCAGAATGAGATGGGTGTTGCCCCTTATAATGAAAATCTGTTCTGAGAGAAGCATGGGTAGCAGCCACAGTAACAGAATTATTCAAGGACAGGTAAGTATTCTGCTTTTACAATACAGACCTCAGCATACCACATAATACATAATAGCTGCTTTTTCTTTTCACTCTCACTTTTTCTTTCTGTAACTCTCTTTACATGGTTTTGTTTTGTTTTGTTTTGTTTTTTTTCATGACTAACCTCCTGATGGACTCATTCGTAGAGAGTATGACAGTGTTTCCCCTGAGCACTCTATATAAGGGAGGTCAACTTCTGGCTGAAACAACCAGTCAGTCACAGAGTAAGTTTTCCCTCTGAGCCTAGGATCAGTTACATGCAAAATTCATTCAAAGACACACAAATAGGTCTGGGCTGAGACACATGACCCAGGAATACTCTAAAGAGAGCCTTGATTCCACACCCCTGTTCCTAAATGTCAAATATCAAAACTTCCAATTGAGGTCAGCAAAACTTATAACACGGGGGCATCAAGGCTGCACAAATAGAGCACAATGCAGGATGATAGAAAGTACCAATTTACTAACAAACAGAGGAGCCATCCCACACGCTATATGCAGTGATTTGTACTTAGTAAGCGGAGCGCAAGAGAAGAAAACTCAAAGCAGTAGTGGTCATCTGTTAGTGCATCCTTCTGGGTCTGCCAGACTTTTGTTGTTGTTGTTGTTGCTATCCTATGGAGGCAGAAATGGATCCACAACTGAAATGGTTTGGATGTCAAGGCAGATGATGTTTCACACACCAAGAACATTTGAGTGAAAGTTTATTCCTCACACAAAGGATCCCTGGGGACAGCTGGTCAGGTACAAGCAGGTTTGAGCTGGGTTGGGCCAAACTAGAGGGTGTAAGTTGGGTCTTTATAGTGACAAGTAGGTTGGAATGGGGATAAGTTCCCATGCTTAAGAGGTTTAAATTATCCATTACTGCCAAAGGAGGAGATACAGACATGTAGAGGCTTTCTTACTAGCCTTTTCAAATGCAGTGTCAAAGGGGAAAGGGGAGGTGAGGCTTTAGAAGAGGTCAGTGGTCAAACATCACAAATGAAGCCAGACCTTATTACTAACATTCCAAACCCGGGAACACATTAATGATGAGTTTCCCACTGATATTACTACTGTTACTACTGCTATTACTACTACTTGTAGCAATAATTATTATATCAGCAGTAGTAATGATGTTTATCATGTGATGTTTAGTGCCTTTTATTTACCAAGCCAGATGCTAAACACTTAAATATTATCCTGTAATCTTCAAAATCCTAAAATAAAGCTGGTATAATTATTCCCATATGTGAGGAAGATAAGGATCAGAAGGGTTATTTGGACATTAATATTTTTTATTCAAGAATTTTAAAGCTAAACAATTACTAACAACCGCATATTTTACATTGTCAAATTTCCCTTTTTCCCAGCTAAGACACATACAGATTTTAGAACTGTACATTTCAATTGCTTAGTTTCTTTTTTGTTTGACATTTTATAAAAAACTTGAAATCTCATGAACTCTTACCTTACCAGTTCAGAATTTCTCCAAATTTATAACTATGCTCATGTACAAATTTTAAATGGTCATGCAGGAACAACTGCCAGCAAAATGTACATTATACATATAAAATAAATTATTTATGAATGGTGCATATAATCTTTTTTTTGTTAATAAAAATGTGTTTCCTTTTGTTCAGATTTCCTAAGGACATTTGCCTAAATAAAATACCAATATAAGGGTATATTCAACATTAATGTGCTTACCATTCATATAATAATTTTTGTCTTCATCATTGCTAACCAATAGTTCCTTTAGGAGGTATGAGTTAGTACAGTTTCCTATACTGAACAAGAATGATTATGAATTCACATTTTATTACCTAAGATATTTTATTTCCTGTTTATGGTTAAGAACTATACCTTATTTGTACAAACTAACTTATTTCTCAGGATGAAATTCAGATTGTTTATCTGCTAGTATCCAGTCAAGAATGGTTAGAATCTGGCCTATTTCTCATCATCTTTTTTGCATTAGTGGATGTGAGTATGCTAATGAGGATATAATGGCATTTATTTGCAAGTTACTTTCACATTCACTTTTTCTTTGTGCCAAATATTCAGAAGTTAATGAATATTAATTTAAAATAAGTATGCTGTAAGAAAGCTATGTACTTTTTATGATGTAGCATGCTGAGGTCTTTGCTGTGAATCAGAGAGACTTGGCCTATTATTAATCTACACATAGATCACAGCAATGGGCCAGGAAGTTACAGGAAAATGAAAATCTGCAGCATTTGCTTTGTGTTATTCTTATCCCTATTGCTGAGAAGTGGTAAACTAGTAAACCAATAGAGTGAATTCAGACCTCTGAATTGGTTTTATAGGTTGTTCACAGATAACATTGTCTTACATATTGAAAAATATAAATTGGCAAAGCTAAATATAGTGATGCAATGATGCTTTTAAGAGTGATAATAATTATTATTATCTTTTGTGAATTTCAAACTGTAGGATAATGTTTAAGCCAGCAAGATGCAATTCTTCTTGACATTAAGTTTTACATTCACAATATGGTTTAATTATTGCTATAGTGTTTTATATGATGGTAGGCTATTTTTACTAAAACCATATCTTGCTAAGTTCTTATTAAATATTATATTTAATTTCAGTATATATTTAAAGATTAAACATGATTATATGTGTTGAAAACTATCAATGTGTATTTGAAGTAAATCTAACTTTAGATATATATTACTTTATTTTTGAAAGTCTAGTTATCTACCCATAAAATGTGCATCATTTAGTACACAAAAATTATTTTAATTTTGAATAATTTTTGTCTTTTTTTACAAATACCACTAATGTTATAGAACTTGTCTCTAAGGTGGAGTTTGGTTAAGCAAAAATGTGACAGCTTAATATGCATCATAAAATCAAGAATAAAATGTGTGCCTTGTATATTTTAAACAGTGGAAAATAGTTCAAATCAGTTACTACCACCAGTTGATAAAACTATTGAAACTCCATTGAAAAAGGATTTCTTTTGGTGCTCATATCCATTTATCTTGCACATTTTCTGAGTAGGCATTCTATTCATTTTCATTTTATCTTCTACATTTGTTCTTCCTCAGGGAACTGGCAAACAGATGTTGGCACAGCTGGGTTGGATGGTAATTACGCCACTCTAGAATGGCATTCTTTAGTAACATTGAGGGCAGAGCCCTTTAAATTCTTTGGAGACTAAAACAGTCACTTTGCTATGTACTTCATTCACTAGCTTGAGGCTAACATTTTAAGACCATTTAATAATTTTAAGATCATTTAATAATTATTATATTTCAAATCTGAGGTTACTAATTCATATTTGGCTAGATGTTAGCCAATTTATGGTTTTTATTATTGAAAACTGTATCATCCAAATAATATTTTCAGATCATTAAGACTTTTTCCATGAATATTACCATACATAGAGGATATTGTACTGAAACCGTGCTGTGGAATGGGTCACCTTTTATGTATACATTTTAACATATAAATGCACAAATGATTCATGTGTTATAAAAATATAAAACCAATATGAAAACAGATAAATAATAAATTATGTATATATGAATATAAGAGCAGTGCAAATTGTATTGATTTTAATGAGACAAATATTTTCATATATAGCTTAACTTTTTAAAATATCGTTTTCTTAAGTGGTTGTATCATTGTAAAGTTCCTTCCACTGGCAGTGTACCAATCCAGCTCCTCTATTATCAACACTTGGTATGAGAAGATGTAAATATTTTTTAAATTAGCTAAAAAGTAATAATTTAGCCTTTCTCAAAAATCGAGTGACTTTCTATTTGCTCACCCACAATTTAGTTTATAAATGTTATAAAATAAGCATGATTTTTATTATTAGGAAAGCATAAATATTACTAAATTGACCATATGGTGTTCAAGATGGGTAGAACTGAGAGATGTATGAAACAGCGATGTATTAGAAATGGTACTTACTTAACTGTTACTGGAAAAGACCCATGGAGAACAGATACTGATACAAGCCAAGGGTTTATTCACAATTGGCATAATTGATCCTCTTTTAACAGATAAATTTCATAAAGATAAACATTCAGTAGATTAAAAATCAATAAATTAATATCATTTCATAGTTTTATATTTTGAAGTGTTTAAGCCTATAAGCTGAAATATGTAAATATGGTTTATGTGCTAATAGTTTGTGAAATGTACATTTTTCCTAATTTTAATTAATAATAATTGAACAAATTGTTTTCAAATTTTCATTTTGTTTTCTGTTACACATCAATTGACTGAAAATCTCTACCACTATTTCACTGTACTCTCCAATTATACAGCTCTATTGTGTAGAATAATGTGAAATAGCTTTTATGAGAAAAAAATTTAATTAACATTTTGTGACTGAATCTATATCAGGTTTTTGATGATGTAGTACTTAAAGCACAATATGTGTCTTCATAAATAAAAATTAATATTGTATTTTGTAAAGTTAATCATGAAAGAAAGCATTATCTCAAATTATTGAAGCAAAATAGTAGAAAAGCAGTCAGAGCTGGAAAGATTTAAAAGAAAGTAATTATTACAGTTATGTTAACTATCTTGTGTCTCATTCTTACCGCCATTATTATAAGTTCTTCTTTCTATTTATTTATCTGTTAATTTAATTTCTACTCCAGAGTACAAGTTTTGGTATTATAAAGAGAGATTATTATGCAACCCATAGACACTTTACTCAAATTACTTACAGCATAGTGTAAAACGATAGATAACCAGACATATATACTGCTGTAAGGAGCACATAGTGAGCTGGGCCCAAATATAGACTGACGACTGGAGGTGTGAGTTTTACCAGAGAACACCTCCTCCCAGAAGCAAAAGCCCTCCACATTTTGAAGAATAAGTAGGAAATGGGCATATTGGTGGAACAGTAAACTTTCTAGTCAAAGGGTTCTGCTTTGGCAATATGGCTGAATTGATAAACTATAAGCTCTGAATGTCCACCACCTGTGACTTTCCAATCTCTTACTCCTCAGACTCAGTGTCTACTCCTTTGTAACCTATGCTTCTGCAACCATATCAGATGTCTCCTCTAGCCAATCTGTCTCTCAAAGGACTCTATAATATACATAACTGACAGAACTTGTTTTTTGAAGTAACATATTTAAAATAAATCATGTCAGTATTCCACTCTAAAATATTCACTGCCTCCTCACCACCCATACAATAACACCTGAAGACTTTACCATGACATTTAGAGTGTGCCTATCATTTTGAACTCAGTCTAGTGTCTGAGTCTCTGATTCCCAACTGTCTTCATCCCATGCAGTTCAACACTGTTGACACCCTTTTATTTCCAGTATAGACCACACCCCATATGAGTTTGCACATGCTTGTTTCTTGAGAACAGAATTCCCTTCTCTAACTTTTCTTCAGATAGTTTATACTGTGTCTTCTATTTAGAAATTCTCATTTGCTCTTCAGGATTTATTTTAAAAGGCTGGTTGCAAAATGGTGGTTTAGAAGCAGTTGATCTTCCGCTCCCATCAGAAAACAACAAAAAATTACTAGATATGGAATCACATTGTCAGCAAAAAGAGATCATTTGACTTATTTTTTTTTTTCTTTTCCTATTTACAGGCCTTTGATTTCTTTCTCTTGCCTGAATGCTCTGCCTACAACTTCCAATACTATGTTGAATAAGAGTGGTAAGAGTGGGCATCCTTGTCTTGTGTCTGTCATCAAAGGGTATGCTTTTTTTCCCATTAAGTATGACATTGGCAGTGGGTTTTTAATAGATGGCTCTTATTACTTTGAGGTATGTTCCTTCAATGCCTAGTTTGTTGAAGGTTTTTATCATGAAGGGATGTTGCATTTAATTGAATGCTTTTCTCTGCATCTCTTGAGATAATCATATGGTTTTTATTTTTAATTCTGTTTATAGGGTGAATCACACATTGATTTGCAGTCTATTTTATCTACTATAAGTATAGCTACTTCAGCTCTTTTTTGGTTTCAAATTGCAAGGAATATCTTTTCCCACACCTTCATTTTATTTAATTTGTGTCGTTATAGGTACAGTGGGTTTCTTGTAGGCAGCATATAATTTTGCATATTTAAATGCATTCAACCACCCTAGGTATTTTAATCAGAAAGCTCAGTCCATATGCACTGTGTTATTGATAATAAGTAAGAACTTTTTGTTGTCTGCTGTTTCTTTATTAACTCCACTCTTTCTTTTTTCTTTTTTTTTTTACTGAGTTTTTCTGGGGTTAAGTGGTTTTCTGGTACTATATTTTAATTTATTCCTCTATTTTTAGCAAATCTATTATAGGTGCTGATGCTTCAGTTACCATAAGGCTTACAAAAAGCATATAATAGATATAGCAGGTTATTTTAAAGAGATGACAATATATCTTAGATCACAAAGAAAATAATAGAAGCAAATAAAAATTTTTTTAAAATGCACACTTCAACTGTATTTCTCCAAGTTTCCATTTATGTTTTCTCAATTTATATATTTGATTTGATATTATTTAAATCTCTGTTCCTGCCCAAATGTCATGTCGACTTGTAATCCACAATGTTGGATGTGGGACTTGGGGTAAGGTCATTGGATCATGAGGGTAGCTTTCCCTCTTGGTGCTGTGTCATGATAGTGTCTTTATAGTGAGTGAGTTCACATGAGATCTAGTTGTTTAAAAGTGTGTAGCACCTCCCCCACCTCTCTTCTACTATGCAGCAAGTATGCATATTATACATTATTAAATATAAAAGGGTTCAGTCAATGTGTTCTGTAAAATGCCAGACAATAATACTGTAGGTTTTGCAGGACATTCAGTCTCTATTGCAACCACTCATCTGAGCCACTGAAGTACAAAAGCAGTCATAGAAAATGCCTAACTTAATAGTTGTGGTTGTATTCCCTTAATATTTGGCTAAAACAGGGAGTGGCCTATATTTGATTTGCAGGCTGTAGTTTGCTGACCATTGGGATAGAAAAATGTGTTAAAACTTCATAATATAACCTGTTACATGTTCTGCAACCCCAAGATGCTAGGATCATATATAGTCTTTCTTTCAGCAATAACAAATTTTATTTTGCATAATTATAAATATTTTCTAAAATCGTGAATGTAAACAATAAGAAGATAACCCAAATTGAAATATTTCTAGATTTTTAAAATAGTTTGAAACTTCACAATAACTTTACATGATGGTGTATCTTTCAAACTCATATGAAACCCAAGTAGCAGAAAACTATAGACTCAGCTTCCTTCATAGAGGATTTTAAAAGCTTGACTGCCACTTTCTCACAACTATGTTTTAAAGGTCTATGGTTGCCTTATTTTGAAATGCATAAATGAGTCTACAGAGACCAAGTTGAACAGCATTGTTTGGCTTGAATTGGGTATATGTCTTAAATGTTTCTATGCTTTCACTTTTGAAGTATAGTTACATCCTACCTTTAATAAAGAAGTATACCTGAAAGAAAGATGTAGAGTTTGTAAACATAAAACTCAAGTGCCCAAAACAATATAATAATCTAATATTGTGAATGTAGAGATGAGTGACTTCTTATTTACTAATACTAGTTCTGTTGTTTTCCTGCTGAGGAAAGTCACATTTTTTTTTTTTTACCATGTATGAGATGAAATATTCTGCTATAAAATTAAACATTATGATTTATGTGATTTATTAAGTGTAAAAAAAGGGTAATTAGTTTTTTAGTGCCAGAGGCATGTCTAAATTATTTGAGTGGAATGCAGCTGGTTTTGTGATAAGCTCATAACTGTGGGTCAATGGGAAATAATTGATACTTTTCCTTTCCCCTAGTACCTGGATATTTTTTTTTAAATTATTGTTTTCATTGAACTCAACTGTAGGTGGAAGTCATTGAAGCTCATAATTCATCATTTTTGAGGGTCTGTGTCAAAATAGTGAAAATACAACCTGGCGGACACGTTTGAACCTTCAGACAATTTCAACTATAATGTAAAATTGAAAAAAAATAGGAAAATAGTATTAACAATTAACTTATTCTTGTATCGTGCTATATTTTTGGACTCACATTTTTTTTTACACGATAGGAACTACTGCTAGCATTTCTCCTGGAGACGAAGCTTGACAGCCTGCTCTCAGCTGGGGTTTCTCTTCTCCAGAATATGGCTCTAAATACCTTTTGTCTTTTCCATGTGTCTCCTTCAGGGTCTGGAATGGCAATTACCCAAAGGGGACTGTTTTGGTGGTAATGGCAAAAGTGCACATGCACAAGCACACACAAACAAATACATACACAAACACTCCAGAATTATGTGTGTCCTCTTATGGCCTTGCTGTATAAGTAATTCATTGTCATTTTTACACAGATGCCTTTGTCCAAAGCAAATAACTTAGCTAAATCCACAATCTAGGAATGAGGATGCACTCAGTGCACCTGACAAAGCAAAAACAGGGGTGTGGAATGTAGCTATTAGAAAAGATGAGCAATTACAGTTTTACAATCTATCATGTTTATCTCTTGTGCAAACAATATGATTTACATTTTACCACATGTCACTTTTTCGGAATAACAAAAAGTACTGTATACAATTCAAAAGTTTTGATCACAATTTATCTATCAAGTCTACTTAGTTAATTCTAGTTTACAAAATTAATTTATAAACTTTAAAAATGGATTTAATTTTATTCGATTATTATTGGTTTATTATGCAAATATTTATATAACATAGACAATAATTATACAGACAAGTATCACCAAGGCACAGCTTATGCTATCAATTAATTGATAAATTAAGCATAGGTATGTAATCAAGCGGTAGTGTTTCAAACCAAACATTCTGGTCAGTCCTAATAGTTGAAAAAGTATTATGGAAATTTTGAAGAGATTATAATTCAGATTCGAGAGTAGGTTAACGAGGAAAGTCTCAGGATTTAACTTTTCAACAGAATCTTGAAAGAGGAGTAGGACTGCAGTGACAGTGGTAAAGATGATTCCAGGCACAAGGTAACAGCAACAGCATGGGCAAAGGCATAGGGATGAGAGCTTGCCATGTCTGATAAGGTACATGTCATTGAGGAAGGCAACAGAGAGTATATGTGAGATCAGAACAAGCAGAGATGTAAATTAACATTCCTTATCCCAGAATATCAAATGAGTCAGTGCAATTGCTATTTTTGTGTCTTTATATTAAAGTGTGCCATCTGGCCAACAGACAAAATGGACTTCTGTTGGCTAACTGAGGTGCTCAAAGTTAAAACAGACCTAGGTGGCCATGTAGGAGTGAGGAAGTGGTCACATACTTTGTGTTCTCGGCAGGACGTTGTAAAAGTATCACAGGGCCTCCGTTTCTTCGGTCAGGACAAATCAGTTCCTGTTTTGTTGGTGCCATGATCAACTGCAGCCAGAACTCCCCCATCCACATGGGTCATTTGAAAGAAAAATCTGACAAAGACTTTTGGTTTGAGCCATGGAAGCCAACCGATTAGAACTCAGCTGTGCTGAACAATTAGTATTAAGTGAGTTTCAATTCTTTTCTGTAAATGAAGCTGATTGGAAACCTAGGCAGGAACTTTCGGTGTAAAACGCGAACCTTCTTCTTTTTTTTCTAGAATGCACCTTGATTTTACACCAAAGGCTGTATCGCCTTGGTTTTCAAACTGTTCACTGGAATATAGTGTCTTTCCTCCAAATTGCTTCTCAGAGAACTTTTGTTCAACCTGGGATGAAACAATTACTAGAAAAAATCAAGGAAATAAATGCATAAAGGGCCTCTTAGACTTCATGTTTCACAGTGGGGATACCCAAAAGGTAAACCATCAAACAAAAATTGGGGGGCAAGTAGTTTGCTTGAAAGATACACACAGAAAGAAGAAAGAGTGGGGACCTAAGAAAGAATAAAAGGGAAGAAAACCAATATGAGGTACGTTAAGTGTGTGTTACTGATGTAGCAAACTCTTGCTCACTTCCTCTGGGTACCTACAGAACTGTTGTGGAATATGACTCAAAATCTAAAGTGACTAAATCTTGTGTTTTCTACCAACACCCACTTCCCATTTGTTTAGGGTTGCTCTAGGGGTATCAAGTCTTCAGGACTTCCAGCTGATGGATGAGCTCAGTCCTTTTCTATGAACAGAAAATGCCCTGTTCCAAATAAAAGTAGAAAGACCAAGGTATCTGTCACCTAGGCAACATATTAAAACAAGTGTCCCAATACTGTAATTTTATAGAAATATAGAAATATGGGTAACATAAAAAGATCACAAGGAAGTTTACTTACTTTAAAATGGTAGTTAACTCTGGGGAGAAAGGATGGAGAATAAAGTTCCATATATTTTAATGGAATCCCTGTATTTTTATTGTTTTACAAAATAGATCTGAAGTTAATATATAAATATTTGAAAAATTGTAGCTGTGAATACATAGGTGTTTTCATATTATTTTATATCCTTTTCTGTATGTTTGAAATATTCTTGAATCTTCCAAATGTGTAAAGAAAATATTTAAGTATGATGAAGAAAATTTGCTTAAAGTCTACAAATCTCCAACATTTAATGTGTTGCATGAATTTGCATCATTCTCAGATAAAAATATATATATTTAAATTGTAGCAAAATTCAAATATATCCAATTATTATAAGCTTTTAATTACTGTAGTCTGGTTTAATAGCATTTGAATATGAATATGGTTATACCTAATAATGTAAGTCCAATACAAATTCCCTCAGGCCACAGCAGCCCAAGTTTACCAGTAACTTTCGTCGCATTTATGTGAGACCTCAGTTCTAAACAGACATATATTACTTCTTCCTCTTTAGCTGTTTTTTTGTGGGAGGCCCATATTGGTTTCCTATAAGCTCAGGGGCTCAAGTATGCTCTTGTCCTCTTATTGTCCCCTAGCTTTATTTTCATTGTGAGATATCTGCAAGGCTATTGGTAGAACCATTGGGTTAGGCAGGTCAAGAATTAGAAAACCCTCAAAATGCTGAGTTGTTACTGAATGTTCTTTATTCTTCTGTTAGACTCTGAAACACTCCTTTCAGTTCCTGGAGTCTTAGAATGCTTTTTGTTAACTCTCAGCCTTTATGTAAAGTCTTCCCTACAAAGAGTCAGATCTATTTGATGGAGTTGCTTAGAAAGAGACACCACCATGTTCTCCCTAATTGCCCTCTAAAAAAATATTTTGAAAATTTATTAGATGGGTGCAAAAGTAATTGCAGTGTTTGCCATTACTTTTAATGACAAACACTGCAATTACTTTTGCACCAATCTACATATTGTATAAACTCAAACAAGGGAATAACCAGAGGGAGAGAAGCACGTTCACTAGCAGTTCACTAGATGTCCATTTTCTACCTCCTTATGTAGGCTAGTCTAGAGTTAGCAATCAATACTTAATACTAGAATCTATGGTCATATCTCTCATCTACATTATATAAGTCAGCAAGCCTTCTTGAAGATGGGATAAGTGCCTTGTGATATATAAACAGTAACATGACACTAATGCTTTGGTATATTTAGAAAATATGTAATTAGCATAATGTGGCCAGGTTTATTTATGTCTGCCTTTTCATTCCTGGTAATATTGATGTTAATGTGGTCGTTGCAAGCAGCTTTCAATTTCTGGGCAGTTCAATTCCACAGTACTTTAATTCATTATTTGCTGTAAGGCAGAGAGGAAGGTTGAAAAGTATACTTCAGCTGTAGTTTCTTCTTTACAGATTTAGAGAGACTGAAGAATTCCTAATACAAAACTAAAGAATGCATTATGGAATTACCTTTCTGAAATTGTATCATAGCTGTTTAACCATTGCCAGAACTAAATAAAGCTATGTTTTTCACTGAGATTCTAAACTGAAATTATAGTATATGTGCAAATGCCATTTGAATATTTCTGACAAAGATAAGCAGTGCAACGAGTTGATGCTTCTGTTGAAAGGGGATAAAACCACTCTACTGGCAAGGCATTTATCATTACAGGAAATTATAAAAAGTATCAGTAATTTTATTCCCCATTCTGAGATGATCACTCATAGCTATGGTCTCTGTTATTGCAATAACAAATTAAGAAATAATATTTCCCCCAGGAAAATGTGGGATGTTTTAATGTTTTATGGCAGAAAGACATTTTTGCAGACATTGCAGAAAGTTAATGTCTCCTTTAAATTGGGCTATAATTCAAAGAGAACTATGAAATGCATCTGTGAAGAGTCAGCCAAATAAGTAAGCTTATTCTTTCAGTTTATTCCCAAAATATTTTTGATTTTTTGTTGCTGTTGCTCATTTTGTGACTACAGGATGCAATGCAGTTTGCTTGTATTACATATGTCCTTGGTTAGGAAAAATTAAATATTCCTAAATAATGGTGTGTAACACTCAGTGTAAGGATAAGTTGAAGATATTATGTAAGTTCTCCATTCTCCACCTGCATTTCACCATTTTTCATGCATTATTCCATTCGTTAATGTACAAATATTTATTGAGCAACTACTATTTAGCAGGCAATATACTATGGGCTGGGTATTCTGTGTTGAGAGAGACTGGCAAAAGCAAGTAATAAATAAATGGTATATAATAACCCCATAATAAAATGTCAAAGAAAAAGTTAGAATGGATTATTCCTGCAAAAAAAGTATCTATCTATTTTTAAAATGTTAGTTTTCTACAGTATCTGCATTTTTTGTTTCCTAATGGAAATAAAATTTTGCTTTAATGTAGTCAACTATATGTTTATACATTTATTCTTTAAAGTATTTAATTGTGATATATACATTTAATTTTTAAAAGTATATAAATGTATAGGAATGGTTCAAAGACAATAAAATTATCCCTCTTATATCCAGCTTCAGAATTAGCAGATCACCAGTACATGCCTTCAGCTCTCTCTACCTGCCCTTAGAGTATTACCTCCTTTCTCTTCCCAATGTTAAATGTTATTGCAAATACTTTTATAATCCTATTTCAACTCTTCATAATTTTGCTACCTACTTGCTTAGCATCACTAACTTTAAAAATTATAAAGATAAATCATAGTATATGTGTTATTCAGCAATTAGCTAGATGTGCTTAATAATATGTTTGCAATTTCTCCACTTCTACACATGTAGCTGTAGTTCATACAGATTTAGTGTTTCATTGTGTAGCAATAACAAAATTGTTTTTCCATTTCATGTTTGATAAATGTGCAAACTGTTTTCCACACTTTTGCAGAGAAGTGATTATATACAAATGTTAGTGAACATTACTGTGCACATCGCTGGGGGAACATAGACAATCATTTCTCCAGAATACACATAATAATGTTATTACTGAATCGCATGTCCAGCTTTACAAGATAACTAAAACAGTTTAAAAACAGAAAACAAAGACATTTAATGCACAATGTGAGGATGAAAAACTATATAACCAACTTAAATGCAAAAAAAAAAAAAAAGTAATTCAACATCCATTTACTAAACAACAACAGCAACAAAACTTGCATACTAAAAAGACAGGAAATTCGGTCATCAGCAGAGCCTGGGTCCTGTCCTCTTGTTCTCCTTCCCAGACAGCATGAGCTTCACCACTCACTCTACTGTCACCTACTACCGGCCCCTGGGTTCTGTCCAGGCATACAGCTAAGGTGCTCAGCGTCTATGCAGGTGCTGGGGCCACTGGTTGCCAGATCTCTGTGTCCCGCTCCACCAGTTTCCGGGGAAGCTTGGGACCCGGGGGCTTGGCCACGGGGATGGCCTGGAGGATGTGGCAGGAATGGGAGGCTTCCAGAAGGAGGAGACCATGCAAAGCCTGAACGACTGCCTGGCCTCCTATCTCGACAGAGTGAGGAGCCTGTAGAACAAACTGGAGGGTGGAAAGCAAACATAGGGTGCACCTGGAGAAGAAGAGACCCCAGGTCAGAGACTGGGGTGATTACTTCAAGACCATTCAGGACCTGAGGGCTCAGATCTTCACAAATACTGTGGACAATACCCACATTGTTCTGCAGGTCAACAATGCTGGTCTTGCTGCTGCTGACTTTAGAGTCAAGTATGAGACAGAGACGGCCATGTGCCAGTCTGTGGAGAGAGAAATCCAGGGGCTCTACAAGGTCATGGATGACACCAAAGTCACTTGGCTGCAGCTGAAGACATAGATCGAAGCTCTCAAGGAGGAGCTGCTCTTTATGAAGAAGAACCATGAAGAGGAAGTAAAAGGCCTGCAAGTCCAGATTGCAGTTCTGGGTTAACCATGGAGGTAGATGGCCCCAAATCTCAGGATCTCACCAAGATCATGATAGACATCCGAGCCCAATATGATGAGCTGGCTCAGAAGAACCGAGAGGATCTAGAAAAGTACTGGTCTCAGCAGATTGAGGAGAGCACCACAGTGGTCACTACTCAATCTGCTGAGGTTGGAGCTGCTGAGGTGATGCTCATGGAACTGAGACATACAGTCCAGTCCTTGGAGATCGACCTGGACTTGATGAGAAATATGAAGGCCAGCTGAGAAAATAGCCTGAGGGAGGTGGAGGCCTGCTAAGCCCTGCAGAAGGAGCAGCTCAACAGGATCCTGCTGCACCTGGAGTCGGAGCTGGCACAGACCCGGGCAGAGGGGTAATGCCAGGCCCAGGAGTAAGAGGCCCTGCTGAATATCAAGGTCAAGCTGGAGGCTGAGATCACTACCTACTGCTGCCTGCTGGAAGACAGCGAGGATTTCAGCCTTGGTGATGCCCTGGACAGCAGCAACTAACTCCATACAAGCCATCCGAAAGACTGCCACCCGCTGGAAAGTGGATTGCAAAAGGGTGTCAGAAACCAAGGACACCAAAGTTCTGAGACATTAAGCCAGCAGAAGCAGGTTCTCTTTGGGGAGCAGGAGGCCAATAAAAAGTTCAAAGGTCAAAAAAAAAAAAGAAAAGAAAATTCATTGATGAATTTTTAACTTCTAATGTTCCTATGTTCACTTAATTGTAGCCTTTAATGCTTCATATCCCCATGCTAAGTCAGTGGTTTCTTTGATAAATCTTTATTTTATTCTCAAATTTACTTACTTTTATCATGAGGGTCTTTAGCAGTATCAATTCTAAATGCTGTCTTAATTTCAGGCCATCTATTCACTTTTTATGTAAAATAGAAGTTTGAGTCAGTCTGTATTCAAATTCATTTGGTGGATTCCCCCATCCATATATTTCCTATTCATTTATTTATTTAGCAAAGATTAATTGAGTCTTACTATTTCCCGAGTACTATGTAAACTGGTGATATAACTGTAAACATTCAAAATTTGTCTTCTATGAAAAACAGAAAATAAATATAATAAGCTATTAGCTATTGATAAGTCCTAAGAAGAAAAATAAAACAAAGAAATGAGTAACAGGTGATGCTCTTTTGATGGATATTCATGAAAGTCTTCAAAAGGTGATGTTTGAGCTGAGATCTAAATGGTTGCTATGAATGAGCAAAGTGTCTGTTTGTAGAAAGAATGATTCAGTTAAAGAAAATAGTACAAAGATCATGATGCAGAAAGACTCTTGACGTGTTTAAACTTGCCATGTTCATGGCAAGAAGGCCAGTATTGCCATACTGATAGAGTTTGTTGAAAACATTCAGAGATATAGTAGAAACAGTAGTTACATACTGACATAAAGGTATCTGTCTCTTGTTTAGAACTATTAAAAGAAACTGTTGTAAATACTGCTGGCTGGAATATACTATTTACCAGAAAAAAAGGAAATTAATTCTACTTCTGTTACTTTTGTTTGTTGTTAAATCTCTTTACCTGCTTGAGTGATTATGGGGGATTATTTCTCAAATCTTCAGAATTCAAGCATCTTGCCAGACTCCATTAATTCTGCATTAATTTTGCCAGAAATAAAATGAATACATTTGCCTTAGAACTTCAAGTCATCTTTAGCATAGAGATATTATTGTTTTGTCTTACCTTTGATTTATTTTGTGTTATCTGTTTGTTTTGTGTATTTATTGGACAATTTTATTTGTAGTTAGGTCCTCTTCTCAGTAATCCTTGGTTTTGATTAGTTTCTCTTTTTGTATTTGTCTTTTACTGCAATAATTCTGAGGGAATTAATAAAGATTACCTTCTAAAATTTCTATTTCCATTTCTTCTGTTTCCTTTTAAGATTTTATGGTTGTCAATGGGAAATATAGTCCTTCTTACATTTTTTGTTTCTCTGTATTGTATTTTTAATTAAGCAAGTTATTTCCTGCTGCAATCTGCTTCTCAGATTTATGTCTTTGCATTCCTGCTTGCTTTCTTCTTATGTTAGACTTCTATTTTTATAAAAGCAATATCACATTGTACCTCATTGAGAATTCAAAGCAAATCTTTTTCTAAAACTTTTATTTTCAAACTCAGCTATTATTCGGGGGTATTAATTTTTTTGACTTTTACTGCCTATGGTTCTCCCCCAACATCACTAACTCTAGCAATATGTTTTGTTTTGCTTTGCATTTTATTAGTGTTGCCAATTTATGGTTAAAAGAAGTATTAAGTATTAAAGTTCTTATATACCAAGTATAAAAGCGGTAGGAATTTTCTGATTTGATTTTTAATAATATTTCCCTGGATTGTCCAGAGGCATTGGAATGAAGTTTTGGTGATGAACCATCTTGGGAAAAGGTGCAACACACTATGAATAAGAAATATGAAAAATAAAAGTAGAGATGCTTTCTGTAACCATGGAATCCCGGTATGCTAAAATTCAGACCCATAAAAGAGCAAATGCTCTACTTTCTGAAGATGTTAAAAAGTAAAAGAAGTTGAATCTATATCTCTTCCTCAGTTATAAATAGATCATCACATTAATGACATTAGAAATGTAAAACTATTGAAAATACATACACTATTGCAATATCAAGTTAAATAATTGAACCACTTAAAATTAATTAAACATTGATAAAAGAAATTGAATAAGAAACAAATAAATGAAAAGATATTTTGTGTTCATATATTGGAAGAAGTAATATTGTGAACGTTTCTATTCTACCAAAGATATCTATTGATTCAATGCAATACCTATCAAAATACTGACAGTATTTTTCATAGAAGTAGAAAAATAATTCTAAAATTCCCATGGAATTACAAAACATGCCAAATAGCCAAAGCAATCCTGAGCAAGACAAACAAAGATGGGATCATCCCACTGCTTGGTTTCAAAATATACTACAACGCTATAGTAATCGAAACAGCATGATACTGGCATAAAAACAGACATGTAAATCAGTGTAACAGAACAGAGAAACTAGTAATAAATCCATGCATTTAGAGTTAATTGATCTTTGACAAAGATGCCAAGAAGACACAGTGAAAAAAGGGTAGTGTCTTTAATAAATGATATTGAGAAAAATGGATATCCATATGCAGGAGAATGAAATTGGACACTTATGTCCACACCATATACAAAAATCAACTCAAAATGGATTAAAGACTTAAATGTAAAACTTGAAATTGTAAAACTACTAGAAAAAAAATGTTGTGGAAAAGCCTCTTGCCAATAGCTGGGCAATAAATTTTGGATATGACCCCAAAAGTACAGGCTACAAAAGGTAAAATAGACAAATGGGACTGCATCAAACTAAAAAGCTTCTGCACAGCGATAGAATCAATCAACAGAGTGAAGAGACAACATATGGAATGAAAGAAAGCATTTGCATACCATACATCTAATGAGGGATTGATGCTTAAAATACGTAAGGAACCCACACAATTCAATAGTAAGAAAACAACCCAATTAAAAATGGGCAAGTAGTCTGAATAGACATTTCTCAAAGGAGGTACAGAAATGCCAGCAGGTATACGAAAAATAATCAACATCACTAATAATCATGGAAATGTAAATCAAAATCACAACTAGATGTTACCACACATCTGTTGGAATAGTTAATATCAAAAAGAAAAATGATAACAAATGCAGGCAAGGACGTGGATTAAAAGGAACTTTTGTACACTGTTGGTGGGAATGTAAACAGTATGGATGCCCCTCAAAAGAATTAAAAATAGAACTACTGCATGCTGCAATGATCCCACTGGTGGATATATTTCTAAAAGAAATAAAGCCAGTATGTCAAATTTATAGCTGCACTCCCATTTTTATTAATATCTGTTGCAGCATTATTCACAGTAGCCAACACATGAAAACCACATAAGTGTGCGTCAATGAATGAAAATTAAAAAGAATGTGTGCGTGTGTGTGTGTGTGCAGAGGTATAAAGGGTTTAATGTTTCTGCGGTGCAGAATGGGTAAGTTCTGGAGATCTAATATGCAGCCTGGTTAATTTAGTTAATAATACTGTAACTTATACGGGGAATTTGCTAAAACAGTAGATTTTAAATGTGTTTTCAAAAACAAAAAGTAGGTAATTATGTGGTGTGATGTGTAAGTTATCTTTTCACAATGTATACATCTTTTCAAACATCATTTTTTACATCATAAATATATACAATTTTTATTTGTCAATTATGCCTTAATAAAGCTGCGAGAAAAAATTTAAACTGATTTCCAGCAGGAAACTGTTGCATTTATAATAATAGCTTTAAACCTATAATTTAATAAATAAGTTCAAGCATTGATTATGATTTGGAAGCACAGCCAACTTTATTTTTGGAAAGTTGTATTATTTCACATCTTTTATTTAATTAAAATTGAAGCTAAAAGATTAATATTGTCAATTCCCCCTACAAATACCTTCATTTTATCTGACATAAGTTAAGTATACCAGCATAATCTTTATTAATTTTTAACCCATGAATTTCCCCTTATTCTCCTCGTGTAATGATAAAACATTCTTTCTGATTCATTTTAGATCCATCTTTGTTCACTGAATTTTTTTTCTAATTTTTAAATTTTCCGTGGCTATAGTATGTCTGTGATATTCAGCAGGAGGCTTTGAGAACACATTTTACTTTTAATCAATTTTACTTTTAGAAATGAATAAGGTATTGTTTTTGAGTTTTGAATGACTAAATGTAAATATAATTTTACAGTCAAGTTATAAAAGATCCAGTTAGAATTGTGAAGGATGATCCTAAAAATAAATATATTAAATATATAAAACTGAGATGCCAATTATTTCAGTCTATTAAATTACTCTTAACATCACCACTACTAACAAAAGTTCCACTGTGATTTTTTAATCTCTCTCACATAAAATAAAACTTCTTTTAACCTTTGGCAATCTGGACTAATTCCAATTATCTCAATAGTTTTTTTTTCCCCCAATTTTACCTAATATTTTTAATTTGCTTTATGCAATAACATATGTGATTCCAAAAATAGCTATGACAATCTCAGATCATTCTTCCACATACATAAACCTCATTAGCAGCTTAGTGATGACCTTTGTAACTAAGCAAATATTGTTAAATATTGAAACAATGTATTGGGCATTTTAACTCTAGCAACTATGACAGATCAATTCAGAATTCATACTAGTTCAAATAAAATAGAAGTTTATTTTTGCACGACAGTCCAAAGCTATGTTCCTTGTCAGAAGGAAAGCTCCACACAGTCATTCAGGAATCTAGGCTGCCCAAGATGCCACCCAGCATGTGACTTCTACAGTTACTGTGGCTTTCTTCATCCTGGTCAGACAAAAGGGAAGCAGGACCTGAAGGAACATGTATGAGCTATTTCAATGCACAAGGCCTGGATGAGGACACATTACTTTCACTTATTATGCATACATGGCTTCATTTAATTGTATAAGGTGCTAGAAAATATAATCCAGTTATACATCCAAGAAAAAGAGGGAATTGAAAGTTAGAGAATAGGGAGAAGTTTCTGACACAAAATACTGAGGAAAAAATCATATAGAAATAAGTTGATCAATTCTCTGATTTTGCCCAAGACTGTTCTAATTTTAAAACTGAATCTCCTCAATCCCAGACAAACCAGAACAGTTTGTCACTGAATATACAAAATTCATATATATCAAAAGAAGAAGATAGCTTAAAAATAATGTTTCAATATGAATAAATTTTGTCATAGAGTAACCTGAGAATTCGTTGTTAAAGAAAAATAATTCTTTATATTTTTTATTGTAGATTAAACAGGACAAAAACTGGCTAGGAATTTATATGATCAGAAAAGAAAAAAAAACTTTAGGCCATGAAAATTTGGCAATATACTTAACAGTTTTGTGTACATACATTATTTTCACTTTTTAAAATACATAAAATGCTCAAAATTAACAAAACACATACGTGTGCATTTTCCCCCAAAGTTACTCATATTATATAATTTAGACATTTTGTGTATGTATATTCATCATTATAAATTATAAAAAATTAGATATTTTAAAAAGATAAAATAAATTTCTGACACAAAAAACATACAAATATATTTTATACAAACAATATCTGGAAAACATTTTGTATGTAAATATAATGTGTTAATTCAAAGATATGGAAATGTTCAGGATATATTATAATGTTACATAAAAATTTACTTTAAAATTATAAAGAAACTTTTTAGAATTAGTAACTATATCTGCAATTATATACTACATACAAGGCTATAGAGATCTAAATTTGTTTTCAGATGTATATTTTTCTTGTCATCGAGAAGATTTTGTAAACAGCAGTGGTTTACTATCTTGATTTACCTATGCAATTCTTTGATTTGATAACCAAAATTTAGTAACACAGAACTTGTTTTTCTTTAGTTGTTAATGATCTTTTTAGTATTTTGAAAAATACAATATTCGTTTTCATTGTCAGAAAACACATAAATAAGGAAACATTCTATTTTTTTTCTTTTAGTTTATTTTTAATTTTTGAGATGGAGTTCTGGTCTATCGCCCAGGCTGGAGTGCAATGGCGTGATCTAGGCTCACTGCAAGCTCCGCCTCCCGGGTTCAAGGGATTCTCCTGCCTCAGCCTCCTGAGTAGCTGGGAATACAAACACATGCTGCCACGTCCAGCCAACTTTTTGTATTTTAGTAGAGATGGGGTTTCACCGTGTAGCCCAGGCTGGTCTCGAACTCCTGAGCTCAGGAAATTCGCCCACCTCGACCTCCCAAAGTGCTGGGATTATAGGCATGAGCCACCGCGCCCGGTCCAGAAACATTCTTAACAGGTAGTAAGCCAATGCGAGGAGGGGTGGAACTTACACGGCCATTTGGCTTTTAAATTATAAATTTCAATATATACCAAAACGTGTGTGTAGTCAAGTATTAAAAAAAAAAAAATCTTAAATATGCTGCCTTCTGTACTGCAGGAATGGCCACAGACTTGCTCCTTGCTCTGACTATGTAATGACACCACTTCTATGTTCATCATCACTTTTAGATATTAATGATCAGATAAAAGGCTCGATTTCAGTGGAATTAAGAGAGAGAGAGAGTAGATACTGATCTCAAGAAGTGTCAGTAACATACTTATTATCAACTTAAGAGAAAAAAATCAAGGGAAGGAGGAAGATATTTGGGGAACACAAACATGATCAAGCCTCAAATAACACATGGCAGATAATCTCCCAGTGCTTCTATATTCTAAATTTACCTTTCTTCTCAATGTAAGCTGAAATGTTACCAAATAGAAAGTATTCTCCTAAGTCTTCAAGTATTCTGACTTTGATTATATCATTTTTGTCTTTACATAGTTGTAGTAAAAGACAAATTTGCCAACATTTATGAAGAACGATTGTTTCTCTCAACAGGATCTAAATACTTTGTTAACGATCTTTAAGTAAATATATTTCTACTGCCACACCTTCCAGAGAATGCTAAATAAAAAGAGTTGTTTCTGGAAGGATCACTTCAATCTAAATCAAACCTACTATTTGGAGTGCTCATTATTACAACTGAGAATGTAAGGAGCATATATAAAACAACTTTGTTTTATCTGTTAACATGTTTGACATATTCTCCAGACTGGCAGCCCAAAGGAACCTTATTAAGTTGGAGTCACTGTGTTGGAGGATGAATTCTCATCATTTATTTGCCCTTGAGTATACTCACAAACCATCCCTGTTAGTTTCTATTGCTGTACAAAAGCATTGCTCCAAACGTACCTGCTTAAAACAGCAGGTATTTATTTTCTCACTGCTTCTCTGGCTTGAAATCTGAGTACCACCTAGCTGAGTGTTGGCTAGGGCTGAAGTCTTAGCTGAGGTTCACCATGGTAAGATTTGCTACTAAGTTCACTCAGGTGGTTGGCAGAATTCATTTCTTTGTGGGTGTTGAAGGTTTTTTGTTTTTGTTTGTTTGTTTGTTTTCTGTTTTTTGTTTTGGTTTGGTTTTTTTGCTTGTTTTGTTGTTGTTATTGTTTGGTTTTTGCTGGCTTTCAACAGAAGGCAACTTTCAGCTTCTAGAAGTTGTCCAAATTTTCTTGGCATGAGCGATCACTCAACATGGCCACTTGTTTCCTTAAAGCCACAAAAGGAAAGGAAGACACTATAGCAAAATGCCATCACTAATCATGTATGCATAATCAGATACCTCTGCTGCATTCTATTGGTTAGAAGCACATCACAGGAACTCTTAAAAGGAGATAATCACACAACAGCACGAACATCAGGAGTTGGGATAACGACATCTACCTTTAGAATCAACCTGCCACACCATTCATACATATATTTTTATCCAACATTCCAATAATGTTAATAGTCTGCTGAAAAAAATTGTCTAGTGTACCATTTGATAGAATAACAAATTGAAGTCTAATTTATACAAACCTTTATGCCTTAGACATTTATCCTACATCATAATCTAAGCAAAACTCTGAATCAAAGAATGTGACCCAGAATTCTATTTTAAAGTTCTGTATGAACTTCAATTTCTATTTTCACAGATGTGGAAGAAAAATTAAATGATAATCACATTGAAAAACTCATCAATCTACCTTTTGAAGTAGGAAAGTTAAATGAATACAAATACCTTCATTATACAGCAGAAATTGTCTGCATTAAATGCACAATCTCACATACCAATAGACTTAATGAATTAAAACATGCAACTCATTATTTGAGAAAATATCATGAAGTTTTGAATTTACCAGATTACTGCTTCTATGGTCCTAGGGTTATTTATTAGTAAATTCTTAATAAATGAATTATAAAGTAAATATGTCTTCAACCCTAACACAAAATTATGAACTCAAGGATTCTGACAATGAATGCTCTTTTTTATTGACATTTAATTGAACCATGATTTTTTGAATATATAAACTTTAAAATATTATCAAAATACTAAAATAAAGATATCTATCATTGTGTTTATTCTTTCTTTATATATATATATCTTAAAATTCAGTTATGCATTTAAATCACCATGGCTTCCAATTTCTCTAACCTAATATTTTTATATTTATGTATTTATTTTTATTTTTTCTCTGACTTAATATCATCTTCTACTTGTACTACAAGACATGACTCCTACTGTATATGTCTTCATTTCCAAATTTGTTCACTACAGAGAAGTCAATTAATGCAGCTTGGTTTTGCTTCCTTGTTGGCAATCTTTTAGAAGTTTTGGGTTCCTTTTTGGATGAAATCTGAATTTGTTCAGTTAGTTCCTGTAGTCCTGTATAATCGAGCACTTTATAAATGTCTTCCTGCTTCTTGCCTTGTTTAATGTGCTACAGTTGTATGCTTTCAACTGCTCAAAGAATCATCTTCCTTACCACCTCACTGACCCAACACTTCTTTTATTCCTTTCCTGGATAATTGCATCAAACTCTCCAGACCTCAGGATATGTTACTTCATATAACTAGCATTCCAATGATAAAGGGGGTATCAGGGCTGATAGATTTAGCAAGTCAACATTGGTAAGATGCTTCACTGTGATAGGCATGTGAAAACCATTGTCTCTGAAGAATAAGTTAGTTCTAGTAAACTTGTACAATTTAAATGCAGATATGGCATAATTCCATGGTGAACAAATCATAATTATTATAGAAAAAATAGATAATTAAAATGAGACATATCTTCTAGAAATTATTCCTCTTTACATTAGTAAACATTCCAATATTTATATATTCACATTTTATATTAAACGAGTTCATAATATTTATAGAGTTTCAAAAATTACTTTTTTAGAATTATTGCAAAATATTAAATATAAAATGTGCTTATATATTCAAGTTCATAGAATATACAGTTTTACCTTTTATCATTGAAAAATAGTCCCTTGGGTCATAATTTATTTAAACCTACTCTTTTTGGTTGAACTTTTCCTTAAAATTTTCCTATTTTTAACAGTACTGTAATGAATATTCTTATAGGTAAATATTTTTATATGCACTTTTTTTCTTAAAATCACTATCTAAAGATTAAATTAATGGGTCAGTTGGCATATATATTTTTAAGCTATCAGAAATGATAATACTAATTTATACTCTAATTAATATGTTGTAAAGTGATTTTGAATCCTGTTAATCCATCCTCAAAAACTCAAGCCTCTGAGTTACTTGTAGAAGGTTAATCAAAATGCAAAGTGGGCAAATGACAAATTCTAGTATAATTTTAAGAGAAATTAATTTTAAATACCTTGATATTTTATATACATTCTCTGTACAAAATAGAATTAATAACAACATGATTAATTTATTAATATTTCATACAACTATAGAGACTCAGCAGTTAAAGTATGTAATAAATTAGAGAGATATTAACTGGGAAAAGATAATCAGCTCACTGGCTACCCTCACGGTTGAATTAATTTAATAATTTTGCCAACATCTTAAATTCTATAGTCTCAAAAATCGTATTTAAAAATTATGTGTACATAGTAGGTATATATATTTATGAAATACATGCAATATTTTGATATAGGCATACAACGCATAATCGTCACATCAGGGTGATTATGGTCAACAATAACTTGTTGTGCATTTAAAAATAACTCAAAAATCTTATTTTGACAGAACACTAGGGGCCAGTTTATCCATATGTCAGGATAGATTCCAATTATTTATGTCCAGACAGCCAGTGGATTAAAAGAACATAATAATTACAGACAGGTTAAAAAATATCTATGTTATCTGACCCATCTAATTAATCTTTAGATAGTTACTTTAAGAAAAAAGTGCATACAAAAATATTTACCTATAAGAATGTTCAGTGTAGTACTGTTAAAAATAACAAAATTTTGTAATTTTTTAAATCATTCTTATAATTTTTATAACCTGTCATAAGTATGGTAGAGATACAATCAGATACACTTACATAAACATCATTTCTGTATTCCTTTCTAATTGCAGACCTGCTGAGAGTGTCAAGTTTTAGTAAAATTAAAAGAGTTATTTTATAGCAGAGGATTATGTATGTCATGCTGATGTTTAATGAAATCCGTGACACCAAAGGAGAACATTTAGGGTGAGTCGATACATAGAATATGACTTTTCCCTAGAAGTTCACAGGAATGACAAAGCTCTATTGCAAATGTGAAGAGGTTCAATGGTCTAAATGATATCCTCTTTCCTTTGCACCATGGATTTTTAGAAGTTTATATGTTATGCCAAGGTTTGTCATATTTTCAATGCTTTATTTTGTGAAAGTATTTAATATGCAAGCCATTTTAATTTTATAATAGCTATCCTAATCAAAGGGACATGTCTGCTTTAATAGTATATATTACTGTTCTGTGTCACAGGATTGCAGCTTAATTTATTTAATCACCTGTGTAAAATAGCATCCATAAGAAAATTGTTGTGGGGACTGTCTTCCAAAGCACCATATATGATATTTTCCACTGGTTTAGATTGCCTGTGTTAGTATTCATCAATATAGATGATCAAGAGTTGCAATATCGATTGGTATTGATGTCAAGAAAGCTTTTAAAAAGAGAGGTAACCTCAATGAGCTTGAATAAGAAAGGATTTATGGAAAACATTTAAGCATAGGAGTAAATGTGAAACACATTTCAAAGGAAACAAGTTAGCAAATGGTTTAATTGACAGAAAGCTCTGTGTAAATAATGGCTGAATATTTTTTCACTGTTCATTTGAATAAGAAAGCCACTGACATTAGTAATCAATGGTTTACCTCTAGATTTTTACAAGTAAAAGAGTTGTCGAAATAAAATTCCAAATGCTACAGCATGTCTGAGATCAAGATTTTTAGTTAATGTTCATTGATTTCATATTGTAACACTGAATTTGTTAATGTAATTTTGCAACAAAACTCATTTCCTATTAATATAAAAGGGTTAACATAATTTAAAAAGAAATAGATAAAGTTCATTCATTCTTTTTTTTTTTTTTTTTTTTTTTTTGAGACGGAGTCTCGCTCTGTCACCCAGGCTGGAATGCAGTGGCCGGATCTCAGCTCACTGCAAGCTCCGCCTCCCGGGTTCACGCCATTCTCCTGCCTCAGCCTCCCGAGTAGCTGGGACTACAGGCGCCGGCCACCGCGCCCGGCTAGTTTTTTGTATTTTTTAGTAGAGACGGGGTTTCACCGCGTTAGCCAGGATGGTCTCGATCTCCTGACCTCGTGATCCGCCCGTCTCGGCCTCCCAAAGTGCTGGGATTACAGGCTTGAGCCACCGCGCCCGGCCGAGTTCATTCATTCTAACTTAAGATCAGGCCTAATGTATTCTATTCTATAGTGATTAATGACACTCTGAAAAATACAACTGGGAACTAAATGTGCCATAGGATGAAATTAAGAAAAAATATAACAAAAACAAATATTTCTAAAATCAAATTAAGAGATGATTTAGATTAAATTTTCAAAACAGACCCAATCAATTTTTGACAATAAACATTTAATCTGTCAAGGGCTTAGCTATACAAGCTTGTGGTGGATGAGTTACATGTGATAAAATTTTATTTGCCAGAAAGATGAATTCTCAAATTCCCATCTTTGCATTCATTGATTATGTTCTCTAGAAATGAATCTGAGGATTCTTTTAGTCCCAGTTCCGTGGATAGTTACTGACTTTTAGATAGTAATGAACACTAATTAGATAAGATTGTTCCTTGTGGTAAAACAATAGCTTGAGGGAAAAAAATAATACTTGCATGCTTCATTGAGGACCAGAAAAGGATATTATACATTGCATTATTTTGTACTCATGCTTCACAAATCCCTGAATGAAGAACTAATAAAGGTGCATATGCATTTTACTATTTTTTATGTAGTATTACTTAACTGATTGATGTACACTAGTTATTATTTCTTTATAATAGTTTATTTTAAAGCTTATTTGTTTAGGATTCTGTTTTTCACTACTACATTGGACACTGAACTAGGTGTCTAAATAAAAGAATGGATTAATTAATTATTCTTTACTCTGTAATTTGAATTATGGATTGTATCACTGAAAACAAGCAAGCATCAAATAGCTCACAGGATAAGCTGGTAGCACAAAATTAAACTTTCATTTTCTTGATTTCCAAGATATTATGTTATTCTATACACTGCATAGCAACTTTTCCTCCCTATAAGAATTTTAAAATTTATTTTAATTTTTCTTTTTATTGATATTATTTAATTAAGAATTCATAATTTTACATACCTGTGTGACTCTATGATGTTTTGATATAGGTGTATAATATGTAATGATTAAATCAAGCTAATTATCAGATCCATAGCCTCACTTCTTTTTTATGGTGAGTTATGAGAAATGTACCCTCTAGGCCATGGTGCCTAGAGGAGGAATAGGTGTCCCTAAAAACATAAACATCCCAATACATATTTGAGAACATATGAAAATAAAAACAGTTTCATCACACACAGTAGGCAAATAGCTGAAAAATTATCCTAAAAGCAACTTAGAGGCAGGTAGTGGGACAGATCACTGGAGTTGTCCTGCTGCTACCCAGTAATGCCCTGTATGTAAGTTGTAACAAACTCATGTACTCAGCAAGCTAGCCTTGTCTGAGTCCTTCTTTTTTTCCTTGGTTTCTTTCTAGTTTGGGGGTCCTTGCATGGGGAGATGTTACGTTGCTTGGTTTTCCTCATAATAGCATCGTGTGAGGTTGTGCTTAGAGGGAGCTCCAGGTTGCACTATCTTAATATACTTTCTTCCGAGGAATGACAGATACTTTTCTCTACTATTTGTATATAACATCAAAGGGAAAAGCTCTGACTGGTCCAAGTTGGATTTCATGTCCATTCCTAGCTCAATATCTGTAACCAGAGGTCACATGATTGTTCAGGAATTAATCACAAGCTTGTTACTGTGGTTATGTGACCTCCATAACAAGAACCATACTGGGTGGTGAATGGATTATTTCATAAGAGAAGTGGGGCTGCTGCACATAGAAAAGAGATAACAAGATAATCTTGAGGAGAGAGCAATTATGTCTCCAAATGTTGTTATTCATTTTATCTATTAGAAGTTCCAAACAATCCTAGTCGTATGGACACAGACATTACACAATTTAGGAAGGCAAACATAGGTCGTAGAGTGCTATATTATAGTAGAGTACTATATTACTATTATGTACATGCAAATGTCACGTAATAGTTTTCAAAGTGATTTAATTAGTTTTATATCCCTGTGAATTCAGGAGAGTGCTAAATATATGGTAGTTCAAAGTCTAAAGTTCCTGTCTTAAAAAAAATCAAAAGTAATGCCTTAGTATTTATGCTCTCTTGGACAAACAACTAAACTCTTCAGAACTTCATTCATGAATTGGGAGTAGTAATGGTTCTAACTTCATGGATTTGTAATTAAGATTGAATAGGCAAATATATGCAAAGTGCTTTGAAATGTCCCTGACACATATTAAGCACTTAGAAAAGTTTACCTATTATTATTATCATAATTATATTTCTGTTGCCGTGATTTAATCACATGGCTTTGTTATCCTTTCCACATTGGACTGAAAACCAGAAATCAGCTTGTCATCTAAAGACTACCATTGACAGATTAGGGAACTGATACGCTCCCTTTACTAAGGTGTCTGGTGAAGTAAATCTTCCCAATATATAGTGACTTTCCAGTCAGCCTCAGATTCCCAAGAGGTTCTGAGTATAAAATTCACATAGGAAATGCAGCAAATCTAGAAAGAATTATACAAGCAGGAAGAAAATAAGACCCAGAGAGAAGCTGAAGTACACATCGGAGGAGTCAGGAGAGTAGGAAAGAATTAATACTTAGTTCAGAGGGGATGACCAAAAAATGTGAGTAACCAAACGTATTGTAGATTTATTATTCAACCCTGAAATAAATAAATTATAATTAATTTATTTATCAGCTTACAAAACTGTTATATCCTTGCAATTAGCCCTTCTGCCCTAAAGGAAAGAGCTTTTTGTTTCCTAAAATACTAAAGTGCCAAACTAACACTGTTTCAATTGTTATCACAGTGACCAAGACACAGCCTAGAGATGAAGGATGACTACTATAGCCATATATCCATATTCTGAATATATTGATTCCTGATTACTCCCAAAAAGCCCCAAATTTTTTTTCACTTCAGAAAACCAGGGTCATTAAGTTGGTATTTACCACACCAATGACTCATATATAAAAGTGTACACATATTCTTGGGAAGCTACAATCTGTAATTGTGTTGTTTTTAAATAAATGGGCACAAAACATTTTAGTTCAAATGCATTTGGTGATTCTGAGATTGCTTTCCTACAGCACAGTCCTTTTTTTTTTTTTTTTTTTTTTTCAGAGGAATACAGAAGCATTTTGGGAGAATTAACTTCTACCCTGGAGTTGGAACAGGACAGCCACAGATCTAGTTACTCTTAGAGCAATAGAAAAAGACAGAACTTCCCCAGGGCCATCCTGGTCAGCATCCACCTGCTGGAGTTGACCTACCAGGTTTACAATTTAAAAAAAAAAGAGAAAGTAAAAGTTAGCCCGTTTGTATATCTACACTTGAGGTATAGTGAATAGAGAATGATATTAGAAGATAGAAGCCTGGCTATATTACTAATTACCTCTCTCTCTGAGAAAGTAATTTAATCTCCCTGGTCTTCAATTTCCTAACTTCTAATGAGATGTGGCTGTAAAGGATTGTCTATAATAAACCCTCCAACTCTTCAAATCTGTAAATTATCTTGTCAACCCCTGACATATCTGAATAAACCTGAAGAAGTTATTACACTGAGCACAATTTTATTCCAGGGACTTGTTTAACTCAAGCAAGCAATCATGTTCTGATTTTGGCGATTTTAAAAATTGATATATACACTCAGCTGAGATGTTGAGAGTTGAGTTACACATTGTATCATTGTTTGAAATGGGCATAGATTTCACAGTATTAAATATTTCCAGTGTTATATTGATACATTATATAAATATGTAACTATTTATATTTTTTATAAATTATTTTAAAAACTTGGAGAGTTTTAATTTGATATAATTTTGCAACTTGAGAAAAAAAGACCTTTTCTCTGAATCAGGTTTTAGTTTTTTTTGATTCTTTCCTTTTCCCTACTAATTATTAAACTGAAAAAAAAAATGTGCTTAGGTAAAATGAATAGTTTGGAGCTTACTTTCTATGTTTTAGTTGCTGTGAAATTTCAAGACATGTGTAATATGATTTTTCAATGGCAATAGAAGACTTGGGTTTAAGTCCCAATTCGGCTTTTAGTATTTCTTTCCATCTGTTAGCAGTCTCCTTTTTCTTACTAACAAATTTCCTGACTAAGGCAAAAACAAACAACAAAAAATTAGGGAAGTAAAGCTTAATGTTAGAAAGCAAAGGAAGGAATTAAGTCGACAGAGTAGAAGGAAATACATCACATTTAGCATTTCTTACCTTTTCTCATGCACTTCCTAAACCCTCTTTATTTCATGAGATCACCACCTGATAGTCAGTCACCTGATAGTTAGTTTGGAGGTAGTCTTCTCCTCACTTCCTAGTATTCTTACACCAAAATTGTGCTTCCATTGTTTTAACTACAAAATCACATCTTGCAGCAGTTATAGTTCTGAATTTTCACCACATTAAAATTTTACATTATTTGAAGACACAAAATGGATCACATTTGTATTTGTATATCCCAGAATGTTTCTTTAGTTAAAATTAAAACTCAATGAATATGTGTAAATTATAAGAAGCTGGATATCCAGAGGCTTTATTTTCTCTGTCAATATTCAACTGTTTCTCAGAGTGTCTGACTCAGTTTAGAATAGATAATATTTAATGGTTCATTTTGTGAGGCAGATTTATGTACTTGTCAGCATTGCTTTGTAATAAGTAACCCCCAAAGCTTAGCTAGTTACAATTATGGTCATTTCTTGCTCAATTCACATGTCACCATCTGCAGTTCAACTATAACTGCTGCCCTTGCAGCTTTTGTAGGTAGTGCTTGGCATAGCTCCCAGAGAATTTTATCTCTGGAAAGAGGGCAGCCCTATTGTGAACATGCCAATTACCAAAGCAAAAAGGAAGAAAGCAGGGCTGAGCTCAGTCACAAAATGTAACTTCAAGTTTCTTCTTGAATGTGTCACTTTAGCTCATATTCCATAAACAAAGCAAGTTATGTGACCAAGTCCAAAGTTAAAGAGGCAAAGATCTCACATTGTAATGAGTGTATTATATAATTCTATTACTGAAAAAATGGAGTCAAAAATTATAAAGAATGCAGTAGAACACTTTCCACACTCCTGGAGAGAAATATTCCTTTTCCTCCTTTTCATATGCAAAATATATATTTTCCTTACCTCCCCCCAAAGAAGGCACCATCACATTCTTTTGCCATCTGCTCATCAGGCTCAAAGTCAGAGTTCATGACCATCTACACAGAAGTTACAAATGTGGTTTATCTAAATATGGAGAAATATGGACTGAAAAGAGAAATTATTTTCCTACACACAGCCAATGCACATCAACAGGACAAAGGATAACTACAGTAAGCATCTGCATTCAGAAAGGGAAAGAAAGGGAGGCAGACAGATGTCATTGGTTCATAACAATTCCAAAGCAGATAGCCCTTGTTTTGAAGGAAGAGAACATTTCTTTATTATGCTCAAATTCATTTCTGAGAGAAGTAACCCCATACAAATATTGTTGGGACTCTTTGTTTTTCCATCTGAAATGTATTGTTTCTCATTACCCTTCCTGTGACTGTCCCAAGAGGATGATGGTTAACCTGCACTCCTATAGGGTAGAAGAACTTCTGACTTATTTTTTCCAGTCTATAAACATATGGGACATCAATTGATGGTTTACATGCCCAAAATACCAACAATTTCTAATCCAGCCTGGAATTAAATTTGTCAGTATAAAAGTCTCAAAAAATACAACAATGAGTTATTTCTATAGTAGTCTCCCCTTATCCATGGTTATGTTTTTCATGGTTGTAGGTTTCAGTAACCCACAGGCAACCATTGTCTGAAAATATTAAATGAAAGATTGCAGACAAACAACTCAAAAGTTTAAAATTACACATTGTTCGGAGCAGAGTGATGAATTCTCAAGTCATCCAGCTCCCTCCTGCCTGGGATGTGAATCCCCCCTGTGTTCAGCAGATTCATGCTGTAGAAGCCACTCACCACCCCGTGGTCACTTAAGTAGCCTTCTTGGTTATCTGTTAACTGTTGCTCTATCACAGTGCTTATGTTCCAGAAACCTGTATCTTACTTAATAATGACCCCAAAGTGCAAGAGCAGTGATGTTGGCATATTGTTATAATTGTTCTGTATTATTATGAGTTCTATTGTTATTGTTGTTAATTTAGTACTCTTCCTAACTTATACATTAAACTTTATCATAGGTATATTTGTATAGGAAAAAGCATTGTATATATAGGTTTTAGTACTATACGAAGTTTCAGGCATTCACTGGGGGTCTTGGAAAGCATCCCCCATGAATAAGTGGTGGACTACTGTATATTCATTATGTACAGGTTAAATTTTCTAAATTAGTTTGTTAATAATATATCATTTAGATTTCTATGAAACAATTATGCTAGCTGTTTATAAATGTCAGCCTTATGCATTTCTTACATTAATAGTCTATTTCTTTATATTGCCTTCTTGCATTAGTTAGGACTCTGGTCTGTGACAAGCAAAAATATTGTTACTGGACACATATGGCTTTTACACAATTTTAGAGGAAAAGTATTAAATATTTTTCTAATAACTTACGTTTTAGTTGCACAGTTTTTTGTTGTTGATGTGGTTTTTCACATTAAAAATGTTCATGTCCATGCTTATTTTGCTGAGACTTAATTTTTATCATGCCCATTTGTTGAATGTTATCAAAAACGTTTCTGCACCTATTGAAAAAATTACTTGTTATTAAGTTGCATATTGCATTGAATCACGAGTTGATGTTCACGCATATTGCATTTTTCATTTATATGATATTGTCACATGTTGTATTTATACATGATGCAGTATAGTTTTTATATATCATTGGATTTGAATGGCTAATAACTTGTTCGGGACTCGTTGGTTTAATTATGCAATTGTTTAAACATTGTTCCGCAATTTTTCTTTTTTTATCTAGTTTTTTTTTCTTGGGGGGGGGCGTCAAATTTTCATATGAAAATTATTCTGGCCTCCTAAAATGAATTGGCAAGTGTTCCTCTTTGTTAGTTCTTTCTGAGTTTATGCGATTTTAGTGATATTTCTACCGTACTTATTTGTACAAATTTACTTATTTACTTGCAAACCATCTGAGATTGGAATTTGTTGTTTTTGGAAAGCGTTATTTAGAATTCAATTTTCTTACAGGATTTTTTAAGATTTTTCTATTATTTCTTTCCTTTTTTTTTTTTTTTTTTTTTCCTTTTTGACATCCAATGACCTCTGAACTTTTCATTGGTCTCCTGCTCCCCAAAGAGTACCCTGCTTCTCCGGCTTAATGTCTCAGAACTTTGGTGTTGTTGATCAGATGCCACTTTGGCATTCACTATCAGGAGGGTGGTGTTTTGTATGGTTTGCATGGAGTTTCTGCTGTCCAGGGTATCACCAAGATTGAAGTCTTCGCCATTTTCCAGCAGGCGGCGGTAGGTGGCGATCTCAGCCTCCAGGTTGACCTTGATGTTCAGCATAACCTGGTACTCCTAGGCCTGGTGCTACTCCTCTGCCCGGGTCTGTGCCAACTCTGACTCCAGGTGCAGCAGGATCCCGTTGAACTGTTCCATGTGTAGGGCGTAGTGGACCTCCACCTCCCTCAGGCTGTTCTCCAAGCTGGCCTTCAGATTTCTCATCAAGTCCAGGTCGATCTCCAAGGACTGGACTGTAGGTCTCAGCTCCGTGAACGTCACCTCAACAGATCCAACCTCAGGGGTCTGCGTGGTGACCACTGTGGTGCTCTCCTCAATCTGCCTAGACCAGTACTTGTCCAGCTCTTCTCGGTTCTTGCGAGCCAGCTCGTCATATTGGACCCAGATGTCTGCCATGATCTTGGCGAGGTCCTGAGATTTGGGGGCATCTACCTCCACAGTTAACCTAGAGGTGCAATCTGGGCTTGCAGGCCTTTTATTTCCTCTTCACGGTTCTTCTTCATAAACAACAGCTCCTCATTGAGAGCCTCAATCTCTGTCTCCAGCTGCAGCGGAGTGAAATTGGTGTCATCAATGACCTTGCGGAGCCCACGGATGTCGTTCTCCACAGACTGGCGCATGACCAGCTCTGTCTCATACTTGACTCTAAAGCCATCAGCAGCAGGTGGGGTATTGTCGATCTGCTTTACAATGCGGACATTGTCTGTGGTATTTGCGAAGATCGGAGCCCTCAGGTCCTTAACAGTCTTGAAGTAATGGCTCCAGTCTCTGCCCTGAGGTCCCTTCTTTTCCAGGTGTTCCCCGATTTTGCTCTCCAGCTTCCTGTTCTCGGTCTCCAGGCTCCTCACTCTGTCCAAGTAGTAAGCCAGGCCGTCGGTCAAGCTTTGCATGGTCTCCTTCTTGTTCTGGATGCCTCCCCATTCCTGCTAGACCCCTGGCCATCGCCAAGGCCGGGCCCCCGGACTCCATGCCACCTGGGAAGCTGGTGGAGCGGGACACAGAGATCCGGGAACCAGAGCCCTTGCCTGCATTGACGCTGGCTGCGCTGCTAGCTGTCCGGGTGCCATAGCTGGGCACCTGGACAGAGCCCAGGGATCGGTAGTTGGTGGAGAAGGTGGAGCAAGTGGTGAAGCTCATGCTGTTCGGGGACGTGAGCGAGAGGACAGGACTTAGGTTTTGCCGATGACCACATTTTCTGTTATTTTTTGAATTGGTTTTGATAAGTTGTGTTTTTTTCATGAACTTTGCTTTATCCAAATTGTTATTACATAAGCTTGTTCATAGCATCCTTTATTATCTTTTATTTTATTTTGATAGGTTATATTATCAGTTTCTGTATAATAAATTTCACCCATTATAAATCCACAATGCAATGCATTTTTGACCAAGGTCATTTTAAATGAGGAATAAATCGTTTGGTAACATAAATAGCAACATAAAGAGTTTGGTAACGTACCTTTTTTCAGTCAATTCGCTAGCCCTACCTACTGGCTACAGGAAACAACCAATCTTCTTTATTTTGTTATGGTTTTGTCTTTTTGAGAATTTCAAATAAATGAAATCATGAAATATGTAATCTTGTGTGTCTGGTTTCTTTCACTTTCAGAATACATTTGATACTCGTGCTCTATTATGTATCATACACTAAGTGATTTTCATCAGTAAGTACCATTCCACTGAATGGAGATACCATAATTTGCTTAATCATTCATAATTTGGATATGCTCACAATTTGTGATGAATATTTGGGTTGTTTACAGTTTGGATCATTATAAATAAAGCTCCTATGAACATTCTCATAGAAGTTTTACATAAATGTGTTTTCCTTATTCTTGGCTAAAAACCTGTAAATTTAATTTCTGGATTATACAGTAATCACATCTTTAATTATACAAGAAATTGACCAACTACTTGCACAAGTGTCTGTACCATTTCACATTCCCCTAGCAATATCCGAGAGTTACAGATGCTCCACATCTTTGTCAACACTTGCCATTTTCTTTTTAGTACTAACCCACCTGAGAGGGCATGCACCGGCATCTCATGTGGTTTTAATATTCATTTCTCTAATGACTGATACTGAGCATTATGTCTACAATGTCATTTTGTGAACTTTTTAACGTCTATAGGATTTCAGGTCATGTTAAATTGTTTGCAAGAATGGCAAAAATAATTTTTCCTGCATACCTACTTTTTGCCATATAAAGTTGAATTTTTTTTTCTCATTGGAAGGTGGAGTTTCCTTACCCTTTGGATCTGGACTTAAACATGTGATTTGCTTTGGGAAATTTGCCACTTAGAAATAAGGTATAAACAAATGTTAAAATGCTTTAATCAAGTGCACCAGTAATCTTCATTTTGATTACTAAAGAATTCATTATTTTTCTGTCCTTAACTTACTAATCTGTCAGCAACATTTGACATTATTTCTCACTCATCTTTGAAACACTTTCAGACTCTATACACTTTACTTCTTAAACAGCAACCTTGCTTAATTTTCTTGCTATATTTTTGGATCTTCGTACTTCATTTCCTCATCGAAACAATCTCTTGAATTTAGAGTGCACCAGGATATGGTCTTTGGATTTCTTTTCTTTCCTACTGACATTCAGGCCATTTGTGATCTTATTCAGTCTCACAGAACATAATGCATCTATCAATTGATGAATACCCAATATATACCTCCATCTCAGATCTCTATGTATGAGCTCTAGGTTCATATCCATTGCTTACCCAATATATCCATTTAGATGCCTCCTGATGCTCTTAAAATTAACATAAACAAACAAGTTTCTAACCATTTACCTCAAACAAAGCCTTCTGAAGTCTTACAGACCTCAATTACTCTTATCATAATATTCTCGGAGTCATCTTGAATCCCTGTCTTCCTCATGAATCCCATGTCCAGTCTCTCAGCAAATTCTATCTATTGTAACTTGAAAATATATACAGAATACAACAAACTCTTAATTTCTCTATTGCCACAGCTCTGATCCAATCATCGTCATTCTTGTCTGGATTATTTCATTGATCATCTAACTCATCCCCCTAATGCTATTCTAATCTTTATATGTCCCTTTTCACCCAAGTAACAATAGTATCCTTTAAAACCATGGGGCATATTATGCTACTTTTCATTTTGTAAGACCTACACAATCTGGTCCCCTCTCACCTCTTTGAATGCATTTACTATTCATCGCCTTACTTTCTCAGGTACAGTTGTAGTGACTTTCATCACATTACCCCAACATGTTGCAACATTATTCTCTTCAAACTGACTCTTATTTTTGGCTGAAATTTCTACCATAGATTTCTATCACTCATTTCCTCATGTTGCTCAGATTTTTATTCCATAACTTTTTCAGTGAGCTCTTCCCTAAATGGCAGATTTAATAATAAATGTCCCTTTGCAAATATTCTGTCTTCACAACACACGGTGTTTGTATTTACTCTGTAAAATATGATCCTTGTTATAGCAAGGATATGTGTCATCATCCATTTGTCCACTGCTCTATCCAATGTGTGTGTCAAAGTGATAGGCTATTGATAAACATGTGTTGAATAACTGAATGCATTAATAAATCTAGTTTATAGCCTCAAATTCTTCTCACTAAAATAATAATAATATCTTGGTTTCTCTGTGGCTTTATTTCAAACAAAGTGGATATCTGAAATGCAGAAACAAAAATGTTTTGTGAACCATTAAGTCTTTGAAATAATGGAGTGACTGAAATTATCTAACAAAACTTACTAAGGCAATTTATTTTTCTAAAATTACAGAGGATAAGTGAACAAAATAGGAGTGTTGAAAACATCCTACCAAAATGAGCATACAAAAAAACCTAGGTCGCAAAATCTACCAATAATGCATTGAACCTACTGTTGAAAACTAACAATTTAGAGTTGAAATATGAAATCACTAAGCATATCCTCTAAAGGTTGTTTAACCAAGTGAAAATATGTACAACACTATGTACTAAGTTTCCATCATATATTGTCAAATGAGGTTCAACTAGTATTACTTTGTCATAGCCAAATATCTAAACTACAGTAATAATTATTAGCTAAGGGATTATTCCATTATAACTTTTAAAAAGCATTCTCACTATACTCATGGGTTAGCCACTATTCCATATTATCTTGTAAGCCACAGTATGTTAGTTATAACCCAAACCTACTGTGACTTCTTAACTGTTAAAAAATAATTACTATATAATTCTTGGTATAGGCTGGGGGGGTAGCTAATTGAATGATTAAAAAATTAACAAGAAATAGGCTATTTCAAAAAATGGAAAATTTTTTGTTATTAATCAGTTCAGAAAATACAATTTTCCATTAAGAAAATATTAGCAAAACTTCTAGCTGAATAGCAGAAAGAATTTGGAATTTAAGTTTGGAAGGCATATCAACGATATGTTCACAATGGGATACAGTTGCATATTCTTAATTGCTTATTTTGCATGCATTAGATGAATATTGAATATTAACATCTATGTAACATAAATATTTAATTCCCTTCATCATTCTGAAATGGAATTCAGGGCACTTAAAAAATTCCATTAACCAGAGTAAAAATAATTGTATATTAAAATTATTGTAAGAAGGAGAACAAATCAAGAAAAGGATTTATAAACATATATGAAAATGACTGACTTGCATGCAAATTACATGGAAGGAAAAGAAATGAATGCTTGCTGTGAACTTACTCTTTGGATCATTTTTAAGTTTACCTCATTTATAAAAATAAACATTTCAGTACCTGATTTTTTTCCCAAATTACATTGCTTGTAGAAATATAGTAGGTGAATTGCATAAGAATCAGACTACTAAGAACTCAACAAGAACATGAACACAGAGCCCCACCTTATTGCCTCCGAGTTTTACAGACAGTATTTTAAACAAATGTCTTACAAACTACTCAATAAGATAAGGAGAATAAAGTACATGTATAACTATTGAAAAAATGATGACACAGTGCATGATATGCCTGATGTGTGTTTCTAATTGAAAGATAAAAATTATTAAAAACACTGTAAATGCTCACAAATTGGCCAATTATCCGATCTTATACAGCTTAATCTCTGAATTTTCCTATATACATATCCACACATCGAAAATAAATCTTATATAAACACTGACACATGAAAAATAAGAATAAATGTACGAAAACATGCAAATAATTTTGATGGAATCATTTCATAAATATGTTATATTTCTTACTAATAACAGCAATGTATTTTAAACAATTGGAGCATGGGTAACTACATGAAGAAAGAAATGTACTGGATATTTTGGCCGGACAAGTTTCTAAACCCTTTCTCCAGACTAAAAGCCATTCTCAAGACAAAGAAAAAAGTGAAACTATGAAATTCTGATAGTTTGTACTGATATACCTCAAGTAAGAGATTGTTTACAATTTGAAGAAGATACCAAAGCAACAGAAATAATTCTCAGCTGAGTCAAGAGATCAAAAATGTTTATTAGTTTTTAGATTTTAATGTATTCTGGAGTTACTGAGTAGCTAATAGTGGGGAGGAACCCATTAGATATTTCTAAAAATTCAATATTTGACACAGATAAGGTTAGAGATGTCATAATAAACTTATATGATACAGGTAAATATTTGAAGGGAATTATTGAAAAAAAAAATACTTAAAGGGCAAAGACCATAAAAATAATTCACAAAGTAGAACACCCAATAAACAAAACTAAAATCAAAAAATCTTGGTGAGATTTAATAAAGAGAAATTGTACTGAATTGAGAGAAAAACTGTACCTTCATATTGAAAAGTCAATCTGAAAACAAGAAATTTTGACTCATCATGAGAGATATGAAGACCTAGATAAGGCCTGGCCTGAAGCTTACTCAATTTGATGCACTTTTTTACGAAAAGGAGTGTAAAATTATGAATACAGAATTGGGTATAAAATTAAATATCAATTTAGAATAAGAAAAAAATACAAATCTAAAAGTGTTTGACTAATAACTCCAACATCACAAAAGACAAAAAACAAAATAATATTTTTGTTAAGTGCGTTATATACCACTGTAATAATTTTCTCCCCTACATTTATTGATAGCATTATTAATGTCTTTCAAAATTATTTTATTGACTTATGAAATATATTGCATTGCTTTCCTCCCCAAGGATTATTATTTAACATTCAGAAGTTAGAATAATGTGTTTCAGATTCTCAACATGCTATTGCTAATATCATGTATTTTTTTAGGGCTTTCATTAACTTGAGAAAGTCTTGTAATAAAGTTTGTAGCCCCTCTCTCCAACACTTGGATGAGGTTTCCGGTTTAGCTTCTGGCGTCATACTTTTCAAAATGTCTTTCTCATACTACATCATTCAGTTGTAGGTGCTGTAGTATATACTCATATTGTATTGTGATCACTACACCTGCATCTGACTTTAGATAGCAGTTAATATAATATTTTATTGCTGATTTTGTTTTTTTTATTTCTAGGAAGTAAAGTATATAGCATTTTTTCTTCCAATTTTCTACTTTTATATAACGCTTGGCATTTAATAATACTGATATGCAGTGACAAATAAAATAAATTGTAATGAAATTAGAAAAAATTATTAAGCTTATTGGATAAAGATAGCTTTTATAAGTTCATTATTTATCCTAGAGGCTGTGAAAAAAATAAAAGATGTACAGATGAGAATTCATAAAAATTTAAGGTCCACATGTGGGGCAAAATAAAAAAAATATATAGAATACAATTGACAGATTAAAAAAGATTTTATAATATATCATTGACAAAGATTAAATAGCTAGAATATATTTTAAAACCCAAGTGAATAAGAAAAAGACAAACGACATAAGAACATAGGTAAAGGACAAGACTGAATAATTCTAAAAGAAGATACAAATTACCTATAAACAAGTGAGAAGGCAATAACAAAAAACATAAACACTGAAAGAATTGATAGAGCGTATGTTTTCTACAAAGTGGATAAATGGAAAATATCAATTCAATTTAAACTCAAGAAGTTTGGGTAACACAGAAAGTCATACAAACTTACTGACAGAAAAGTTGACAGTGTCCATTAAAATTTAAAACTTGTACATACTTAAAATTCAACAATAAGAACACAAACAAACTGATTAATAAATCGACACAAGACCTTAACAGACGCCTCATTGAAGAAAATATAGAGATGGCAAGCAAGCACATCATGAAAATCAGGAAAATGCAAATTAAAAAGAGACATCACTACCTACCTATTAGAATGGTCACAATCTAAAACATTCATAGTACTACATATTGGTGAAGATATGGAACAAAAGAAACTTTCTTTCATTGCTGGTGAAAATGCAAAATTGTACAACCACTTTGGTAAAATTTGTGGAGATTTATTTCTTACAGAACCAAGTGTACTCTGACCATACGAATCAGCAATCATACTTCTCGGTATTTACCAAAAAGAGCTGAAGACTTATATCCAGACAATGACCTGCATATAGAAATTTACTGAAGCTTTTTTTTTTCTCACAATTGCCAATATTTACAAGCAACTGAGATCCCTTTCAATAGATGAATGCCTAAATAAACTATGGTGCATCCAGACGATGGAATATCATTCAGTGCTAAAAAGAAATGATCCAGCAAGCAATGAAAAGGTATAAAGGAAAATTAAACACATTATTACTAAGTGAAAGAAGCCAGTCTGAAAAAAAGATATATACTATATAATTATAACTGTGTGACATCCTGGCAAACGTAAAACTATGGAGAAGTAAAAAGATCAATGGTTTCCAGGAGTTGAGGGGAAGGGGAGATGAATAGGAGGAGCACAGATGATTCTTAGGGCAGTGTAATTTCTCAGTATAATACTATATTAGTGGATATATGTTGTTATACATATATCCAAACCCATAGAGTGTACGTGACCAAGAAGGTACTCTAATGTAAACAATGGACATTCAGTGATAATAATGCTTCAATATAGGTTCATCAATTGTGACAAATGTACCACTCTGGTGGGGGATGTTGACAGAACTGGAGAGGCTATGCATGTGTGAGAGTAAGGGGTATGTGGGAAATCTCTGTACCTTCTGCTCAGTTTTGCTATGACCTTAAATCTGCTCTAAAAATAAAGTCCATTATAAAAACAAAAGCTAACAAACAGCAACAAAAAGTATATATCTATTAATCTCTCTCTCTCTCTCCTAAATTTAGACATTTAGATGAGGAATGTGGAGTGGTGGAGAGAGAGTAAGTTGACATTCAGAGTGGGATTGTGCAGTACAATCTTGTTTATAAAGAAAAAGAACTCAAAAAATCTATTTGACCCACAATGCCACTCTGGAAAAGTGCCATATGACATATCCAAGTAATAGAATACTAAGTAGCCACTAAAAGTTAGAGGTAGATCTACACAGAGCAGCATGGATAGATATGCCCAGTATTATTAAATAAAACAGTAAGAGTAATGAAAAGTCCAGCTTCAAATGCATATGCACATGTACATGCATATATACACATCTCTATATATGCACACATATAATACAATTTATTTGCAAATAAGACGTATGTCTCATTGTTTCTACATGCATATAAGTATTTATTTGAGCCAGCAGAGAAGGCATCAGAAAGATTTCCCAACTGTCAACAGAGCTTAACTCTGGTGATATCCGAGTGAGAGATAAGGAAAGCAAGCAAAGCTGGATTGGAGAAATTGAACATTTTTACTTTTCATTCATATTATTATATATCACTTAATGAGAAAATAAAATACATATTTATCTTCACATTTATCATTGATAATGATAAATTAGACTTGGCATTAATTCTCAATGAATTCACATAGACATGTAAACATACAGTTTAAAAAAAAAAAAATCTTGTATACTACAAATAGTTTTAAATATCTGTGGCCCGCCAGGTCCCACATACATTTTTAGAAACACAGTGTTGAACAAGCCAATTACAACATGAGCTGTGTAACAATAGGGGTATGCTCAAGGGCTGGTAGAATTCAGGGAAGGTTTCCCATGAGGCAGGTCATCACCAGATGAGGTTTCCTCAAGAGCTGTGAGGCAAGCAGTGACTGAAAGAGCAGTTGTTAAATATAAGAAGAGGGAGGGCCTTTTTGAAAAAGGATGTTATTTGGAAAAGCGTAACAATGTGTGAGTGCATATTTGGGAAATCTCAAATAATTGCATACTACCTATGTGCAGATTTTATATGGGGATTGCAGGAGTTAAGAAAAAGTTAGCAAGAGCCCAATCATAAAGAGTATTGGGCCAGGGCATGGACTTTGGTTCCTTTTTTGTTCTGCTCTGTTTTAATTACTTTCCCCACCTCAAAAAGAGAAACGAAGAGTTTTGTTTCAAAAAGATTGTTCTGAAAATAAAACGAAAAATGAAAAACAGGTGGAATAAAGGGCAGATTCTAAATTTAGAGAAAGAAGTAAAGACGAAATACTTTAGCTTATGGAAATGTGTGATTTCATAAACTAAGGTAACAAAAATGGGAATGAGGAGAAAGGGAGAAATTCAATAGTTACCTACGTTAGAACATAGTGATACAGGAAGGTATTGGGTATGGGGAGATGTATACAGACTTTTCCATAAAAATTACACTATAATAAACATGAAAACACATTTCTAGATTAGATTCAGCTTTGCTTGATTATTTATTTTGCTTTCCTTACAAGATGTCAGTTTATAAATGTAATTATTAAGGATTTAGAATAACCCAATGAACCACTAAATGAACTGATATATTGACACCTCTCTAACAGAATGGGGCCAGGGTTACTATTTGTGTTGCCTTTTTGCTAGATAACGCAGAAGAGGTAAAAAACAAAATGAACAGCAGTAGTTTTGGCCTCTGAAAAGCTAAAATCCACTTTTTTTTTTTTTTCTTTTTGCTTAGGGACCTCATTGAACATATACAGGAAGGTAAAAAATGAAGTTTCTTGTTCCAGGAATAGTGTGTGTGTGTATCTATATACACACACCACTAGAAAGCAGCTTTATTGCTAAAAAGCAATCCATTTATTTAGATGTTCTCTTCTTAGGCAACTTTAAACTTTTCCACCGCCATAACACCACTCTGTATTTTTCATTTTCAGTCTTCTCTTCAAACACTTTTTTCAAGAGAATCCTCATAACTGTCTCTGTTCCTGCTTCTTTATCCTCTCCAATGAGAAGATCCAATGTATCTCCCACTTTCACCGTTCTGCTTTTCTTCCATAATTTTTCCTCATTCAGCCTGAGTTCACCTTTGTAGAATGCATCTTCCACTTTGTTTCTCCCAATATCTAGCCCCGTCTTCAAGCAACATCATACCAAAAAGACTGCACTGCTTTTTCCAAGTCTTTATAGTCTTTGACTACATTGGGGTCATCCTCAAGCTCCTCTTCCTGCTCACTCATCTCCTCATGATCGCTTTCTTCATCAGAGTCCTCTTCATCTACTTTATGCAGAGACTTTTTAGTAGATTTTGTAGAGCTTATATTACTTTTGAGTCTTATGGAAAAAGGAAAAATATATTCTGGAGATAGTAAAAGTCCTGGGAGTCTCAGTGAGAAAATATTATAAAAACGTGTTTTATAATTTGGTGCACGTAACTTGGTACTAGAAAAATACAAGTATCGATTCCAGGAAGTACAGAGTTTGTATGATGCAGGTGTCCCTCGGAGAACACCCCAGAGTCCAATCCAGGCATCTGGCTTTCTTAAAACACCAGCAAGCAATTTAACACTAGCCATAGCCATGGCACTTATAATCTGTACGTCAGGCCCTCTCGTCCCTCCCCACCAGGAATATTTTAAATTGAATCTCTCAACCAACTGAAATTCAAGTGAGAGACAGCAGTCAATTTAGCAAAAAAGTATATAATATCAGATCTTTAAAAATATTCACGATTATTATATATTTGTATTAGATGTGTGAGCTTAGAGTCATTTATATCCTTTGGTAAAGATTTAAAACTTTTGCTATACATTAAGCCACAATCTGTTAGTCTTACAAATTTATTCCAGTATAATGTGGTAGGGTTTTCTGGGTTTTTTTGTTTGTTTGTTTTTGTTTTAACCTAAGGTATATCATTTAGGATGTAAGTAAAAATAATATTAAAGTTTTCATGGATACTGAGTTACAGTTACTATTTTTCTTTGGAACAAGAAAAGTTTGGGACATGTGAGTCAATATATTGAGTTCAATTGCTCATCAAAGAATCCCTTTCTTGAAGATCACTTAGCAAATGAGCATAGCTTTTCAAGTTCTAATTACAATAGATAAATAGGTAGGTAGATATACAATTGATCGGTAGATAGATGGATAGAACTATATAGTCATATCTTAGGGAAATACTTTTGGGCAATTGATCACAGCTAATTTAACCTTTTGCATATTTAATGTAAACCTTTAACATAAAATTTATTTCCTAAATTTTATTTGTACATGTATACACTTCCTGTGTCTGTGCTTTCGTTTCAAATTCACAGACAATTTTTTCCTCGACTGCTGGTGTAAAACAATAGAAACAAGACATATGGGAGCAAAACTGCCAGTAAGCCACACCGGGGCAAATTATCAACCTTTACATCCCAGCCCATCAAAGACATGGTTTCAATATTACTGATTTAAGGTGTTTCAAAGTTGAAATAATTTTTAAAATGATGACTAAAGAGAAAAATCTGCATCGGTTACTAGGTAGAGATTTTTGTCATTTGTCATTTGACAATTAATTAAATTGTCTTCTGTTACAATGTGGAATAGCCTAAAGGCCACCAGGTGAAGAAGTATTATTAATAGGAACTTCTCCATTTATTAACTACCTGTGACAGGAATTGTTGGCTAATATATCTATAATTCAACAGAGTCAAAATCTATCTATCACAGTCTAAACTAACTAAACCAGGGTGAGAATTATTTATGTCAAAAGGGATTTCTTACTTCTAAAGGGAATTCATTTCGAGACAACTCCAAATATGGAACAGAATTTGGTAAGCCTAAAATAAGACTTAATTTTTCATATTTGTTCATAATATCTTCAGAAACATGGTTTTATGCCAGGTGCAGTCGCTTATGCCTGTAATCCTAGGGTTTTGGGAGGCCAAGGACGGAGGATTTCTTGAGGCCAGGCATTCCAGACCAGCCTGGGCAACACAGAGAGACCCCATCTCTAAAAAAAATAATACAAAATAGTTGGGCATGTGGTGCACAGCTATAGGCCTAATTACTTGAGAGACTCAGGCAGGAGTCTGAGTCTCTTGAGAGACTCAGGCAGGAGCCCAGGAGTTCAAGATTACAGTATGCTATGATCATGCCACTGCACTTTAGCCTGGATGAGACAGTGAGACCCTATCTCAAAAACAAACCAAAACAAGAAAGCATGGTTTTATAAATTTTAAAACAATCGTAGTTAAACAATTTTTTAAAAGATTTAAAAGTTACCAGCATCCTTCAAGGAGCAAATGTTAGGTTTTATTTTTTAAGTAGGTACTTAAATATCTAAAGTTTATTTTTCTAATTTTAGTTCTTAGACGAATACAACAAAGTTTGCAGGTATTAGTATTTAAATTTAAGAATAAAATGCACTTATTTTAATAGAATTCAAACTGAAAAAAAGGAAAGAAACTCAAATTGTTTTAGCTACTTAAATCATTTCTATCAGGCTATGTCCCTGAAGGAGGATAATTCAATTTAAAAAGATCAGAGTATTGACTGAGACAAAGATCCCTAGGTACTTAACAGATAAATGAAACAGATTAAAATGAAACCTACCTAATGTGATAAAACTGAATGTGGATATTTATATTTAGGGCTCTTTTTCTTAGGACAGTTAATTATTTAGAATAGAATAGTATATGGGAGACTAACTTTCACTGGGTGTATTAAGAAAGAACATAGTAATTGCTAGAATATAAAAGATTAATTGTTAGATAATGGTCATTACTAACTACTTAACCTGAACATAGGTCTTTTCGAAGTTACACAAGAATGTAAGCTTCTTTCTCAATGTGACTTCAGTGACATTTTCGAATATTATTATTAGAAAAGGAAGAGGTTATTGTTAATAATTTGGACCCTGGATTCAAGTGCTCTGGATATATTCTTATCAGCAAAATGATCCTATGTAAGTTATGTATGACCCCTTAACATCAATTTCTTCCTCTACCACAGGGGTCTTCAAACCCCAGGCCATGGACCCGTACCAGTCCATAGCCTCTTAGTAACTGGGTTTCACAGCAGGAAGTGGGTCACAGGTGAGCCACAAAGCTTCATCTATATTTACAGCCACTCCCCATCACTCACATTACCACCTGAGCTCCACCTCCTGTCAGATCAGCAGAGGTATTAGCTTCTCAAAGGAGAATGAACCCTATTGTGAATTGCACAAGCAAAGAATCTAGGTTGCAGGCTCCTTATGAGATTCAAATGCTGATGATCTGTCACTGTCTCCCATCATCACGAGATGGGAGTGTCTAGTTGCAGGAAAACAAGCTCAGAGATCCCACTGATTCTACATTATGGTGCGTTGTATAGTTATTTTATTATATATTATAATGTAATAATAATAGTAATAAAGTGTACAATAAATGCAATGTTCTTGAATCATCCTGAAACCATCCCCTTACCACCAGTCTGGTCCTTGGAAAAATTGTCTTCCATGAAACAGGTCCCTGGTGCCAAAAAGGTTGAGAATTGTTGGTCTACAAAATGGTGGTAACGAGTGCCTCTCTCAGAATGGAATAAATATTTAATAATATACTGTATCTAAAACATTAACTGAAGTGATTGGCATAAATACAAAAATAATAAAAAATGATAGTTCTTCTTTTCCTGTTTTTATTACTGTATTGTTTTTATAGGTCCCCTTCAGGCATAAACAATGTCAAAAATTTCCAACTGTACCTTTAATTAAAGTCCTTCTTGTTTTTGTTAAAATGAATACAAGTTAATATGTAATCTGTTAGGGTAAACAGATTATCTGATTAATAATTCATATTAAAACAGCACCATTATTGTTGTGGGAAGTCAGGGACCCCGAATGGATGGACTGACTGAAGCCATGGCAGAAGAACATAAATTGTGAAGATTTCATGGATATTTATTAGTTCCCCAAATTAATACTTTTATAATTTCTTATGCATGCCTTTACTGCAATCTCTGAACACAAATTGTGAAGATTTCATGGACATTTATCACTTCCCCAATCAATACCATTGTGATTTCCTATGCCTGTCTTTACTTTAATCTCTTAATCCCATCATCTTCGTAAACTGAGGAGGATGTATGTTGCCTCAGGACCCTGTGATGATTGCGTTAACTGCACAAATTGTTCATAGAGCATATGTGTTTGAACAATATGAAATCTGGGCACTTTGAAAAAAGAACAGGATAACAGCAATCTTTAGGGAACAAAGGAGATGACCTTGGACTCTGACTGCCAGTGAGCCATGTGGAACAGAGCCATATTTCTCTTCTTTCAAAAGCAAATAGGAGAAGTATCGCTGAATTATTTTTCTCAGTAAGGAACATCCCTGAGAAAGAGAATGTGTCCTGAGGGTAGGTCTATAGACGGCCCCCTTGAGGCAGCCACCTTTTACGGTCAAAGCCGAAGGGATGAAATAAGCCCCGGTTTCCTGTAGCGCTCCCGGGATTATTAGGACGAGGAAATTCTCACCTAATAAATTTTGGTCAGACAGGTTGTCTGCTCTCAAACCTTGTCTCCTGATACAATGCACGCCCGAAACTTCATTAGCAATTTTAATTTCACCCCTTCCTGTGGTCCTGTGATCTCGCCCTGCCTGCACTTGCTTTGTGATATTTTATTACCTTGTGAAGCATGTGATCTCTGTGACTCACACCCTATTCATACACTCCCTCCCTTTTTGAAAATCGTTAATGAAAACTTGCTGGTTTTATGGCTTGGGGAGCATCATGGAACCTGCCGACATGTGATGTCTCCCCCAGACACCAAGATTTAAAATTTTTCTCTCTTGTACTCTTCCTCTTTATTTCTCAAACCAGTCGAGACGCTTAGGGAAATAGAAAAGAACCCACGATAAATATCAGGGGTGGGGTTTCCCCCAATACATTATACATATTCAACAGTCTTACAAATGCTCAATTTGCCTACCTTCTTCAACCATAGTCTTATCATTGCCCTGGGTCCTTATCAGCTGCAAGGAGAGAAACCAAGAGAGATCATCAGACACAGCAGCACAGAGACCAGAGAAAGATTTATCTCAGCTTTTGCATGAGGAAGTCAGCACCATGAAAGAAAAAAGGTAGGTTATTTCCCAAGGGTAGTATGTAGGTTAGTTGTATATGGCCTCCCTATAGGGAAGGGTTTCATCAAGATATATATAGGAGGGTTTTCCCTAGCACTTGTGTAGTCACTTCACATGCTTTCTCACACATTGCATATAACATTAGCATTTTAAATCTCCACCCCTGGGCATGACTTTTAGCATTGTAAACCAAAAATAAAATGTTAAGGCTCTCCAACCATCTGAATGGACCCTTCCTCTCAGCCAAGGGCATTCCAAAGTTAACTGGAAAAAATTAGTTCAGGCCATGATAGTAGTAGGGTGGTCACCTATGTCTCACTATACCCTCCTCCTTTTTGGAATTCAAGAAAAGCTGACCAGTGTTAACATCAACACTGACCTTAAGTCTGATAAGAAACATTTACGGCCGGGCACAGTGGCTCAAGCCTGTAATCCCAGCACTTTGGGAGGCCGAGACGAGCGGATCATGAGGTCAGGAGATCGAGACCATCCTGGCTAAAATGGTGAAACCCCGTCTCTACTAAAAAATACAAAAAACTAGCCAGGCGAGGTGGTGGGCACCTGTAGTCCCAGCTATTCGGGAGGCTGAGGCAGGAGAATGGCATGAACCCGGGAGGTGGAGCTTGCAGTGAGCTGAGATCCAGCCACTGCACTCCAGCCTGGGCAACAGAGCGAGACTCCATCTCAAAAAAAAAAAAAAAAAGAAACATTTACATATTCTCTCTGCAGCCTGCTACTTGGAGGCTTCAGCTGCATGATAATCCCTTGACCTCCACAACCCCTTATTAGAACCTAGACATCTCTTTCTATTGATAATAACTCTTCCAACAAATTGCTAACCAGAAAACCTTTAAATCTACCTATGACTGCTGCTTTGAGTTGTCTTGCTGTTCCGGATCAAACCAATGTAAATCTTACATGTATTGATTGTTATATTATGTCTCCTTAAAATGTATAAAAGCAAGCTATACATCGACCGCCTTGGGCACATGTCATCAGGGCTTCCTGAGGTTGTATCATGGGCACATCCTGAATCTTGTTAAAATAAGCTTTGTAAATTAATTGAGACTTGTCTCAGATCCTTTTTGGTTCACAGCACTAAAATGAGGGAGGGATAATTATGAGTTGAAGATTAAGTCTAAGTGTTCATGAGGGGTACTGGGTAACTTCTTAGCCCCCTAAAGCAGGCATTTGAGATTAATAGCTTCTTGGGTCTTTTGTTGGTGATTGGCTGGAAGTTAGGTTAGCTACAGTTTGAGTAAGGAGCTTTTGTTCTTTTTCTCTAAATCACATCAAAACAGTAAACCAGTCAGCCTGCCTGTCTCAATGGGAATCAATCATTCCTTCAACAAACATTCCATTGTCTCTTCTTTTGCAGAACTTATACTACAATTTTAACACTAGCAGCCCCTGAATTACTTTTATTTGCCTTTGCATTCAAGGCAAATTGCCAACCTTCAAGTGCACAGAGTAGAAAGGAAGACATGAGTTAGGAGGTGCTCAAGTGATGAAAGGACTTGAGTATTAGGCAGACTAGCTAGGAATTGTTGTTAGAAAGATCTAGGAGTTCAAACCTGGTGACTTCCATGTTTGAGGTTAAGACTGACTGAAAATAAAGGTAGATGTGACAGGTAGATGTGAAAAAAAGATGCAAAACAATCTTTTTTTGAAGTTGGGAAAATTCCTACTAGCAGAATAAGCAGACAGTTTTGCTTGGCCTTTGAAGTCATAAACATTTGTGGGTCTGACCCCAAACATTAATTTATGGAGTTGTGGGATTTTCAGCATCAATACTCAGCTATGTGGATAAAGAAACTGAGAAAATAGATGGCAAGCCTGTGACTTTATGAAAATGAGAAGAAGAGGAGCAAGGGAGCTAAGAGGTTTTGGAAAACAGTTCTTATAATGATGGGCTACTGACTACAGGCTGGAGAAAGGAAAATAGTGCAAGAGGAAATTCACTTTTGGACAGACTGGGGATTAACGGGATTGATGACTAATATAATTGTTGTTAGGATAAATTGTGGTGTATAATGCTAGAATTGATAAATTTATAAATAATACATTTTATGATCATCCAGAATAAAAAAAGTATACACATCAATTCATGTTAAGTTGACATTTAAATTGGGCCATGTGTGAGTGCTTTAATGAAATCAGTGATTTAAGTTATAGATTTGAGTATTTAGTGGGGCTGCATCAGAAATTAACTATTATTTCATATTTTTTCCTGGTGGGGAAATTTCCATTAAAAAAGAATACTAACAAAATCTCTAAACCTGGTGCTGTGCTACTTAGTGTATTATAATTATTCACCATAAATTTGAAACTATCACAAAATATATCATTATAACTATACCAAGGTTCAATATATTGAAATCAATGAAACATCTGGCTAGCTTCCATGGAAAAAATCTCTCTATTTGAAAGAGTCACATGATAAAAATCAAATTGAATACATCCTAGTAAGTCAGTGTGATTCCTATACATGCTTGATTTTAAAACTATATAAAGAACTTCATATTATGTATTTGTCAAATACAAGAGAAAGCAAATATGGACGAAACCATAGCTCATCAGAAAACTTCTACTCTCAAGGCAAAACATCTAAAACTATGGAGAGAAAATATTAAAATAGTGAAAGAATAGAAAGTCATGTAGGGGATGCTAAAGAAATATAGATAGTCTTTACAATAAAAGTAAGTGAAAGAGTTTATATAATTTTCACAAAACTACCTACAAAAAATAACTAATTGATGTTCTGTTTTACTGACATAAGAAAAACCTTGCTCTATCAAGACAGAAGACAGCCTGCAATATAACACTGCTTCTGTTCTGAAACATAAATCTATGTTGTCTTCAAAAGTGAAATGTTTTGGCAGAGAGTTGAATGAAGAGAGAAAAGAAAGTCTCCAGAGACAAGAGAATAGATAAAATAAATTTGATAACTCAGTGAAAGCTTTTGCTTTAGTGTTAATTTGTTCTACCATGAGTTTATTGACAAGGGCCCAAACTTTGCTTTTTATATATATATATATATATATATATATATATATATATATATATATATTTTTTTTTTTTTTTTTTTTTTTTGAGACGGAGTCTCGCTCTGCCGCCCAGGCTGGAGTGCAGTGGCCGGATCTCAGCTCACTGCAAGCTCCGCCTCCCGGGTTCACGCCATTCTCCTGCCTCAGCCTCCCGAGTAGCTGGGACTACAGGCGCCCGCCACCTCGCCCGGCTAGTTTTCTGTATTTTTTAGTAGAGACGGGGTTTCACCGTGTCGGCCAGGATGGTCTCGATCTCCTGACCTCGTGATCCGCCCGTCTCGGCCTCCCAAAGTGCTGGGATTACAGGCTTGAGCCACCGCGCCCGGCCTGCTTTTTATATTTACAGGAGTTATGTTATGTTGGACGTTTAGTTGAAAAAGGCCAAATGGCACTCCCATCCATTCTCTCAGATTGCTAGAGTAAGAGAAAGCACTTTGGCTAGAGAAGACTGGCTAAACAGTAAATTCCTGGAGTTCTTCCTGGAATTCTTCCATCACATGACCTATCTTCTTATTCAATGCTGCCAAGTGACAAAAGCTTCACCCAGGGTGAGAAAATACTTAATTTGAGCAAAAGCTCCCAAATGTCTATAATCAACCCCACCCCAGTGAAATATTACCTGATTTTTCTTTTGTATTAAGGAAAATACATTGCAAGATCATCAGGAAAGTTTTTTTAGTCCTAGAGAGGCAGGCAACAAATGAAACAACAACAACAACACTAACAAACAAATATCTCAAGGAAATGTTCCCATAGATGCATTCACACCTATCAAAGTAACACATCCCTTCCCTCAGCCAAGCGATCAGGCTGCACATGTGGGTGGGGGATGAAAATTTCAGGAGAGAATTTTGTCATTAAGAAAAAGCATAAAATATCTGAGAATATGGGCTCCTGTAAAGACATCATCTGGCTACGTACTGTGGAGATTAAGATCACCCATCCCAATCCCAGTATAAAGCAGTAAACACATCTTCTGAAACAACTTGACAGATTAAGAAACGGCTATTTCTTGAGTTCTGTATGCAAGCCCCTTCAGTCATAGATTCCTTGAAGTGGATTGTTTCCTAGACAGTAGTACATGTGTAAATGTTTCTGGTAGGAAAATAAGTAAGGGTTTGTGTAGAACCTGGTGTTCCTGGTCCACCAAGCAGTGGACCTCCTCAGTGTTGTGTCTAAAAACTCTTCCAAATCCACTGTTATTTGGCTTTACATTTTTCAACTTTTACCACTAGGTAAAATTCAGCATACATTACATAATGTGCATTTGCCTAGATCATTCTTTCTTTAGGTATACATATTTATAAAGGTGGATATTTCCAGGTGGTAATATAGTTTGTTTTTTAAGTATAGGGACATCAATCTGGCTTTGGTAAGAAAATAGCTTTGGTGAGCATATTTACATATCTGCCAAGCTTTCCACTTGATTCAGCTTTTCTCTATTTATGTGACTTTTTACAAGAACAGTATTTGCTTTGCATGACTTGATTTCTTATTTGAGCTATAAATTTATAACCATGCAATTTAATTCTTTAGACTCTTAAGAAAGAAATTTCAAAATAAAGCCTAACCCTTACTCTGCCAGACCTCTTAGCTCAGTTACTTAGTCATCTCTGAATCGATGCTACAATTAAGAAGGTGCTTACAGCTTGCATAAATGACACACTCATTTTATTTCAGAAGATATAATATGAAAGCTACTGTTTGAAAAAAGAATTGAAAATATTACACATTAACCTTGGATCCCCTGGAAACAACCCATGAAGCATCCCTTCTTGCACCTAGTTAGCCCTCATTATAACTAAATTCACAGAGAGGAGGATGGTTCCATCTGAATTGAAAACAACTTCATTGAAAGAAAAATATATGGGAGAAGCCCACTGAAAAAGGGAATTTACTATTCTGGGTGCTTTTAGTGGAAGACAGGGGAAAATACAATTTCAAGCTGGGTCTTATGTTGCAGACTGAAAAGAGGAAATACAATGGTAAGGAAGAAACTTCTTCCTTCAGAAGTGAGAATGGAAGATGTTTTCATGGTGGAAAAATTATGTCAAAATTTGGGTACTTTCTCTGCAAGTCTCTCTTCAGCTTTTCCATTCTGACTTTGGTTCAGAATTTATTGTTTTTCCTATAATTAGTCTTGGTATTTCCAATAAATTATTTATTATTGAGTTTCAGAAAAGGCAGTTTATTATCAGTTTATTATCAACCCATCTTTTCCTAGAAGCTAGTATTAGAAAGGAATAGGGTTAATTTTGTGTCTACTGGTTAGGATTGAAAAAAAAAAAAACAGAACTAATAAGCACCAGATTGATTGGCTACATGTATTTCTTGTATCTGGACCATAAGGAGGGCGCTAGTGTAGGTAGTGGCAATTAAGTATATTAAAATAAGACAGGAAGAAATCATTTAGATATGCTCCTTACTCCTTGTTATGTTCCCAAAATAATTACAAATTCAATATAAGATGCACCGTATACAATTAAATACTGTTAATATTGAAAGAATTAGTAACATTATGGATTCCTGTGCTCGTTTTCTTTACAGAATTGAGAGGCTCTTGAAGGCAGAGTTAATATCTTATTTACTTTGAACTCCCATCCTTAAGCTTACTTGTTGGCACATAGTAAATCTTTAATTAGTATATATTAAGAGAATGAGTGATGGAGCAAATGAAGAATGCATGGCACAGAGATTTCAACTCAGGATATGATATTATGTATTCAAAAATATTTAAGCATTCGTATTTAATTAAAATTATTTTATTTGTGTTTTTTTCATATTAATACCCTAAGATGATCACTAACCAAACCGAGATGAACATTTGCTCTCCCATGGGTAGTTTTCTCATAGCCTTCCCTAGTTAATGCCCTCCTCACATAGCGAATCCTTTTCATATTAGTGCCAATCTGAATTAATTTGTATACTTTTCAAGCTACACCACAGTTTATTTATTCTGCCATTGAAAACCATTTAGATTTGTTTTTCTCCAATAGAATAAAAATGTTAAGTAGGAATTGAACAATGAGAACACATGGACGCAGGGAGGGGAACATCACACACCGAGGCCTGTTGTGGGGTGGGGGTCAAAGGGAGGGAGAGGATTAGGATAAATACCTAGTGCATGTGGGGCTTAAAATCTGGATGATGGGTTGCTAGGTGCAGCAAACCACCATGGCACATGTATTCTTGTGTAACGAACATGCACATTCTATACATGTATCCCAGAACTTAAAGTAAAATTTTTTAAAAAATTGTATAAGATATTTTATGCACATAGGCATTGTTCATCTTAGATATATACTTAAGAGAAGGAATGCAGGGGTATAGGTAGGTATATGTTAAAACATATAAGAAATTGACATCACATTTTTAAAGTGGTTTTATCATTTACATTCAAACCAGAAATGTGTAAAAGCTACTGTTGCCAAACGTTTTCTCCAACACTGTGTATTTTCAGTCTTCTAAAACATAACTGTCTGGTAGGTATGTAATAGTATTGCATTGTGGTTTTAATTTGCATTCTCCTGATAACTAATAATACTGTGTACATTTTCATATGTTATTCGGTCTCTATATTATGCCATTTTATAAAATATCTATTTGAGTAGTTTGGTCTATTTTTCAATATTGTATTAAAATGTATTCAAAGACAGACAAAAGTTGAAAATATATTGCAGTGTACATTCATGCCCATAATCTAAACTCTAATTTTACTTGCTCTATAATTAAGCTATAAATTATACACTCTTTTATGGAAGACTACATTCGCAAAACATGTTTGTGACACTCATCTTTTTGTTTTTATTGATCATTTTACTTTGTAATACTTTATTTTATGAATATACCACAGGTTTGGGGTATTTGATTGTTGGTTTTGTTTTTAATATATTTCCCTATTGATGGATATGGAGTTGTTTCTGATTTGAGGCTGTCATGAATAAACATCCTATGAAGAAATCAGATATATATGTCTTTCTGTCGATAATATTTTCACTTTTCTTGAGTAAGTACATGAGGTTGTATTTTCTGGATTATTAAATAGATATATATTTGGTGATATGGTTTGGCTGTATTTCCACCCAAATCTCAACTTGAATTGTATCTCCCAGAATTCCCACGTGTTGTGGGAATAAGTCTCAAGAGGTCTGATGAACCCATCAGGTCAGGGGGTTCTTGCTTTTGCTTTCTCTTCCTTTTTTTCCTTTTTTTCTTGCTGCTACCATGTAAGAAGTGACTTTCACCTCCTGCCATGATTCTGAGGCCTCCCCAGTCATGTGGAACTGTAAGTCCAATTAAACCTCTTTTTCTTCCCAGTCTTGGATATGTCTTTATCAACAGCCTGAAAACGGACTAATACAGTTAATTGGTACCAGTAGAGTGCAGTGTTGCTGAAAAGATAACTGAAAATGTGGAAGTGACTTTGGAACTGGGTAACAGGCAGAGGTTGGAACAATTTGGAGGGCTCAGAAGAACACAAGAAAATGTGGGAAAATTTGGAACTTCCTAGAGACTTGTTGAATGGCTTTGTCCAAAATGTAGATAGTGATATGAACAATAAGGTCCAGGCTGAGGTGGTCTCAAATGGAGATGAGGAACTTGTTGGGAACTGGAGCAAAGGTGACTCTTCTTATGTTTTAGCAAAGAGACTGGTGGCATTTTGCCCCTGCCCTAGAGATTTGTGGAACTTTGAACTTGAGAGAGATGATTTAGAGTATCTGGCAGAAAAAATTTCTAAGCAGCAAAGCATTCAAAAAGTGACCAGGGTACTATTAAAAGCATTCCATTTTAAAAGGGAAACAGCATAAAAGTTCAGAAAATTTGCAGACTGACAATGCAGTAGAAAAGAAAAACCCATTTTTTGAGGAGAAATTCAGCCTGCTGCAGAAATTTGCATAAGTAGCAAAGAGCCTAATTTTAATCCCCAAGACCATGGGAAAAATGTCTCCAGGCCATGTCAGGGAACTTCCTGGCAGCCCCTCCTGTCATAGGTCCAGAGGCCCAGGAAGAAAAAGTGGTTTCATGGGCTGGGTCCAGGGTCCCTGTGCTGTGTACGGCCTAGGGACTTGGTGCCCTGTGTCCCTGCTGCTCCAGCCGTGACTGAAAGGGGCCAACATACAGCTTAGGCTGTGGCTTCGAGGATGGAAGCCCTAAGCCTTGGCAGCTTCTACATGGTGTTGAGCCTTACAGGTGCACAGAAGTCAAGAACTGAGGTTTGGGAACCTCCACCTAGATTTCAGAGGATGTGTAGAAATGACTGGTTACCCAGTCAAAAATTTGCTGCAGGGACAGGGCTGTCATGGAGAACCTCTGCTAGGTCAGTACAGAAGGGAAATGTGGGGCCAGAGCCCCCACAAAGAGTTCCTACTGGGGCACTGCTCAGTGGAGCTGTGAGAAGAGGATCATCGTCTTCCAGACCCCACAATGGTAGATCCACTGACAGCTTGCACTATACACCTGGAAAAGCGACAGACACTCAATGCCAGCCCGTGGACACTCAATGCAACCAGGAGGGAGGCTGTTCCCTGCAGAGCCACAGGAATGGAGCTGCCCAAGACCATGGGAAACTACCTCTTGCATCAGCGTGACCTGGATCCGAGACCTGGAGTAAAAGGAGATCATTTTGGAGCTTTAAAATGTGACTGCCCTGCTGGAAATTTCTCCCATTTGGAATGGCTATATTTACCCAGTAACTGTACCCCCATTGTATCTAGGAAGTAACTAGCTTGTTTTTGATTTTAAGGCTTATAGGTGGAAGGGACTTGCCTTGCCTCAGAAGAAAGTTTGGACTGTGGACTTTTGGGTTAATGCTGAAATAAGTTAATACTTTGGGGGACTGTTGGGAGGGCATGACTGGTATTGAAATGTGAGGACATGAGATCTGGAGGAGCCAGGGCAGAATTATATGGTTTGGCTGTGTCCACACCCAAATCTCAACTTGAATTGTATCTCCTTAAATTCCAATGTGTTGTGCGAAGGACCCAGGGGGAAGTAATTGAATCTTGGGAGCCAGTCTTTTCTGTGCTATTCTCGGGATAATGAATAAGGGGTTTCCACTTTTGAATCTTCCTCAGTTTTGTCTTGCCACCACCATGTAAGAAGTGCCTTTTGCCTCCCGCCATGATTCTTAGGCCTCCCCAGTTATGTGGAACTACAAGTCCAATTAAATCTCTTTGTCTTCCCAGTCTTGGGTATGTCTTTATCAGTAGCCTGAAAACAGACTAATACGAAATTGCGAGATATTTTCCCAAGTGGTTGTGCCATCTTAAACTACAATGAAAATGTTTGAGAGAATCAGTTGTTCCACTTTCTAATCAGTATCGGATGTTGTCAATGTTTCTAATGTTATCCATTCTTATGGGAGTATAACTGCTGATTAGATATCTGCCTTCTTCCTTGATATAGAAAATTGAGGGCCTAGAGAACAGTTTTCATTTCCATATTTAACACCTGCAATTTTTTTTCATACAAGGGTGATTTAGTTAGGAAAACTCCCTTTCAATTTTCTAGGTTGTTTCTGAATTTTATTGGGGTTTACCTCCATGTGCCAAAGACCACATCTAAAATTTTTCACAAGACAGGCTTTTTTTTTTTTTTTTTTTGAGACAGAGTCTCGCTCTGTCACCCAGCCTGGAGAGCAGTGGCACCATCTCAGCTCGCTGCAAGCTCCGCCTCCCGGGTTCAAGCCATTCTCCTGCCTCAGCCTCCCTAGTAGCTGGGACTACAGGCGCCCACCACTGTGCCCGGCTAATTTTTTGTACTTTTTAGTAGAGACGGGGTTTCACTGTGTTAGCCGGGATGGTCTTGATCTCCTGACCTCGTGATCCGCCCGCCTCCGCCTCCCAAAGTGCTGGGATTACAGGTGTGAGCCACTGTGCCCGGCCAAGACAGGCTTCTTTATACTTTTGTTATACAAGGCCAGTGAGGGACAATATTCTTGAGATTTTTATAAGTACCTTTGTTTGTAATGGTCTAATAATCACAGCTTTAAAACTTTCTAAAGCACTGAAATGTTTTTATAATCAGACTCTTAATATAATTCATCTTTAGGCTGATTTTACCTTAAGAATCTCAAGCTTCCAGGAGACACTGAATTTCTGAAAAGAATTATATTTCTACTCAATCTGTCCTACACACTTCATATTTATTCTAAATTCATCTTGCAAGCTAAACAATTCCTTCTTTAGTTCATTTCACACTTTTTTAAAAGTCTTATCATATGCAGCTAAAAAATTAAATTGACACTTTCCACGTTGTGCTAGAAAGCTTATTAGTCAGAACCACAAGTTCATTTTCTATTTTTCAGGTTAACTCAGTAGACAGTTTTGCAATTTTTGTACCACTATGACTAGAAGTTGCTGTTTCTCCAGCCTCCCACAGCAATCCCACTGTTATCCCAACTCCACCAAGTTTTCTTACTGCCCTTTCAGCCTTTTGCCTGCTGTCTCCTCCCTGGACAAACGTCACATATTATAGTTTTTTGTTTTTGTTTTTGTTACAGCAACACCAAACCCTTGATAACTATGTCTGTTTCAGTTAGTTGTTTGCACATAACATACTACTCTAGAAATTACTGGCATAAAACAATAATTCATTTTTGTTTACAGTTCTTTACATTATCACATATAATCACTCACATGGTAGTAGTTATCTGACATTTTTAAGAAAGCTGGTAAATCCAAGAAAGGTACACTTAAATAAAGAAAAGTGTGGGGTGAGGTATATAACAAAAGTTCTCATTTTTCATTATAATTGTGCTATGGTCAATACATTAGCTATCTTTAAGTGGTAAGCATTGATGGCTATAAAGTCTAAGCTAGCATGTCTTTTCCTCTTATGAAACCAGGAAACAGCTGTGTGACAAATGTTATTCTTCTTGACATCTTAATACACTTCTCACAGTTTCTACTTATCTTTAAAAACACTTAATATGATCGTTTAAATGCCTTAAAATAGCTCATGTCTCAGTTATTTCTTACCGTGGCTCGGAATGACCATACTATAAGTTCTGAGCTCAGAAATAAGCCCTAGTAAGTGCTAATGAGGTGAAAGATAGTTTAAAAAATTTTCCCTTTTCCCAGCAACATCAGTTTTGGCTACTGTCTTAACTTTACCTGTTTTTCACTAGTATTCATCCAGTTATTCAGGCAGATGAACTTGAAAACATATTCTACATCTAAATAGACATTAAGTCCTATGGATTCTATATTCCCTGGACTTATTTTGTACAATCACTCAAGCCTCCAAAAGAAAGAGCAGTACAGTCTGGAAAGACAAGGCTCACAACTATCATTGCCGTGAAGATTCTGTTCTTACTTTGCCCATGAGGAATATAATGACAAGCCCTTCCAAACTCTACCCATGTGCTTCCCAGTGATTTATAGGCTTGGGATCTGCATATGTGTGTGGAGGAGAGGATGGTAAAGAGTTTAAACAATTTGACGGCAATATTCTGTCAAGTCTCCTGAGATTGCAAACTATGCAATTATAAGTAAAACTCTCAAAAAAAGTTTCACATCCATGCAGGGACAAGTATATTTTTGCATAGATTTGCCTCAAGGATTTCTAAGTTTACAACAGAAAGATATTTAAGATGTTATAGAGAGAAGAAGAGATATAAGATATAGATATAGACGTAGATATAGGATATATATTTAGAGAGAGGGAAAGAGAGAAAGACAAAGACAGAGAGAGATGGAAACAGAGAAAGAGATTAAAAAGTGCTATAATCGTGGGGCCCAATCCAAGTAACAGGCCGTAATAGTAGTCTAAGGATAGTCTCCTGATTATAACACAATGCCCTGAATCCTCAAAATAAATAGCAGAGAACTTATAAACTTTAAGAAAATAAATTGAGATTTTAACTCAGTTTGTTCTCTAATTTTTGTTGGATTGTAGAAGCATTCTGAAATAAGTTGCTTTAAATGACACAAATTTGTTTCATCTGAAGGAGACTTTCACTTTACAGACACATGAAAACTCACACTCTCACAGATATCGTCTATACATTCAGTAGGCATTCTATTTTTGGGGAAAATTGTTTTAACTTTGTCCACAATTAAAATAAAACTAGTTCACAATAAATAAGTTATCTAAAATATGAAAGATGATTTTCTGTTTGCTTTTAATCACATTTTAATGCACTGACAATAGCATGAATGCCTATCTTGTTCAAGACTTAACCAATTAATACAATTTACAATTCTATTTTTTAGTGTTATAATACAGTATATTTTAAGAGACTTTGGCTTCCTTTAAACACCTTTGAAAATAGTACAATGAATCATTTGGGGTTGTATTTCTGTGAGGAACTCTTTACCCCGAGGCGTTGGATGATTTAGTAATCATAATGGCAATGTGATTTATTTATAGCTGGTCTTCCTACTAATGAATTTTATTACCCCCCTTTGCTACACAAAAAAAGAAACAAAATATACTTGCCAATATACTTAGACCATACTCTACATACAAATTTATATTTATAATGATAAGTAAAGAGTGAAAGTATTTGACAGGGGTAACTCACCAGGTGGCTAAGATGAGAGTAACTAAGTTAACTGTCTATTCCAGTGGGAATCATCACTACTGTAATGAAAAACACAATTTGTTTTTAGTCTGCTCTCACACTACAACAATCAGTACAGAAGCCTTCTGTTATCAAATGTCCAGTTTCTTCCTGTACCCCAAACAAGCCATCCATTCTGCAGTGGACATCAACTACGTGTTCTGAACCCAGTTTAATTCTCACACTCTCTACCTGGAGATAGTGTCAGATCTCACAGTGAAGGGCTTAGTCCCACAAGACTGCTCCCCACTTCTCAGGTCAATCACAAACCCTAGGATGTTTTACCTGTGCTTCTGACTGACCGGCTATTTATTAATCAAGGATCCCACAACTCCGTCCTTGGGTTTGCTTAATCATGGGGCCCAAGCAAGAGTAGCTCACTGAACTTAGAGAAACAGGTTTCCTGGTTTACTATACAATATAATGTAAAGGATATAGAAAAAGCAATTCATAGAATGAGGTACGGGAAGGGACAAAGAGCTTCCATGCCCTCTTAGGGTGTGCCACCCACCAGGAACCTCCATGTGTTCAGTTATGTGGAAATTCTCTGAACATTCTCCTTTGGGGATTTTGTGGAAGCTTCAATACATAAACATGATTCGTTAAATCATTGGCCATTAGTGATCAACTTAACCTTCAGCCCCCTCCCCTTTCCAGAGATTGAAGAGTGGAGGTGAAAGTCCTAAGCCTCTAATCAATCCTTGGTCTTTCAAGTGAATAACCTCCATCTTGAAGCTACTCACAGGCTGCCAGCCATCAGTTAACTCATTAGTATACAAAAAGACATCACGTTGGAGATTCTAAGGATCTTAGAGATTGTATGTCAGGAAATGGGAAAAGGACCAAATATTTATTGTACAATATCACAACTACATTCTAGTTCTTCCTCCTAATTCCTTTTCTATAAATGTGACTTTCAGATGAAAATGCACAGCTATAACAAAATTGATCTTAGCACCCCTTACTTTTAACATAGTCACATTTTCTCTTATCTATCATATAGCTATAAAAATACAATGTAATACAAATCTGTAGTTTCTTTGTATAAGAAGATATGTAGTAGCATAGAAAGTTGAGGAGCTACCTTCAAGTACTAAGAATCTGAGCCCAGGAGAGAAGAAACCTCCATTCTGATTTCGATATTTTGACAATTTAGTTGTATAACTGTGGGCAAGTCAAATAATATCTCCAAAGACTCAGCTTTCTCATCTGTAAATTAATGAATTGTGCTAGATATTTTATATGTTTTTATCTCACTACTTAGCAAAGAGTACATAGTAAGTGGTATAGAGAAAAACATAACTGATGTGATGAGCAAAACTCATTTTCTGATGAATTAGTGATGGGCCATTGGCAGGAATTATGATGATTCAGGGGAATAAAAACTGTCATTGAAAATATTTTCATAATTTGAACTAAACGAGGTACACAGGTGTTTTTATAGCCCATCACCCTTTATATATCTGAAAATGAGACTCTGTCAGAGAGCTGTGAATGCCCCAACCCTAAAATATGTAAAATTTATGTATTCTTTACTTTTGAAATGTTTTAAAAATAAGTTTGTCAATACATAAAATACATAATACAGCGAGACTGATTGGGGTTTATCCCAACAATGTATGGTTGATTTGTCTATTAAGAATATGCCAAAAAAAGACATACAATTGGCCAACAGGTATGTGAAAAAATGTTCAACATCACTAATTTTCAGAGAAATGCAAATTAAAACTACAATGAGATATTATCTTACCTCAGTTAAATTGGCTTTTCTCAAAAGACAGGCAATAATGAATGTTGGTGAGGATATGGAGAAAGGAGAACCCACGTATGCCATTTTGGAGATGTAAATTGGTACAGACACTATGGAGATCAGTATGGAGGTTACTCAAAAAACTATAGGTAAAAATAGAATTACCATATGATTCAGCTATCTAACTGCAAAGTATATATCAAAAAAAAAAAAAAAAAAAAGGAATTCAGCATATTTGAAGGGATATCTGCACTTCCACATTTATTGCAACACTATTCACAATAGCCAAGCTATGAATCAACCTAAGTTTCTATTAGTGGATAAATTAATAAAGAAAAGGTGAGACCTATATACAATGGAATATTATTCAGTTATAAAAAGGAAGAAAATCTTGTCATTTGCAACAAAATGGATAAAACTGGAAGTCATTATGTTAGTGAAATATGCCAGGCACAGAAAAACAAAAATCTCATGTTTTCCCTCACATGCGGAAGCTAAAACAATTTGATTTCATGAAAATAGGAAGTAGAATGATGGTTACCAGAGGAAGGGTAATGTGGATGAGGGGAAAAAAGAAATAATGGTAAATACGTGCAAAAATACATTTAGGTAGAAGGAATAAGACTTAGTGTTTGGTAGCACAATAGGTCAAATATAGTTAACAATAATTTATTACATATTTCAAAATGACTGGAAAAGTGGAATTGGAATTTTCCTAATAAAAAGAAATGATAAATGCTTGAGGTGATGGATATCCCCAATTACTCATAGTTACCTATTTCTGAAGGCAGTTGTAAAACTGTGATATGTCTATATCCCAGTACAAATCCCTGGCTTTAACTAGGACTTATCAATCAAAGATGTTTAAGCAATTTTGAATTTTAATTTAGTAACAATAATAATCACTAAATTTGTAAGATAATACGTATAAAGCTATAAAAGAATGGACAATATTTAAGTTACTTTTTAGAAGTGTCACACATTAAGTTCAAGATTTTTTCCAATTATATTATTACAAATATTTCTGTTAGAGGTATTAGTTCAGTGGCTTTTGTTTCACTGTTAGTTATTGAGACATTAAATGTTTGTAAACTTTTAGTTAGCCAAACCAGTAGTTCAGATTTCTAAAGTATTATTGCTTCATAAATCTGGATGCAAATCATAAATATCTGGTGACTGAGATGAGTGATCACTGACAATACTAGTGAATATTTGCTAAATGATTTATTAACACTCAGAGGTTTATCATATTATTCATTGGCATATTAAGGTATATTTAATGATGTTTTAGAAAAATAATTTATTGTAAAAGTTCAATGTATTATACAATTACATTTATCACTATTAGTAGAAACATACTATTTTATCTGATATTTACATAAAATATTTTCCTACCTTGGATAATATGTATTTCCTTTCAGTCTTAGACACTTGCCATTTATTGACACAAAAATAGTACCCTACAAATGAGTACAATTTTAATGATCCTTTAATTTATTTTCTCAATATTTTCCTATTTATCAAATGAGTGCTCTTATAATTTTACTATGAGCAGCCCAGTTTTAAAACCTGAAGTGCTTCTACAAACTGGTGATGACAATACGATACAAACTGGAAGAAATACATTGCATACTAGAGACTGAATGAGTTCTCTACCAATGTATTGTAACAGTTCAAAGATCTCTTCACATTATTTTATTTGATACTACTTTGGCTATCCCACATTAATGAAATATAGCCTAATTTAATTACATATTATGATCATTGTACATACATGAGTTCCTGGTTATTTAAATTCATCCAATGCAATGTTTAAGAAGATTTTCAGGCAATTATTTTGAGTATTGCACTACCTCTGCTAAACTAATACCTTACGGATCTAACATAAGGTATTTATCAAAAGATAAGCCATTTAAACCTATTAGATTTTAACAAATCTTGTCTTCTGGTAAGCTTGCATAATATTGTGATAGATGACTATAAATCACTGAGTTTCCAAATCCAAAGAAAATTAATTTCTTCAAAATAAGTGTATTTTGTGTCTGGATCATTTTCCTACCACCTCATTTTCATTATAATGGCTTATTCTCACTATAATTCAAATGTGTCCCCATAACTATGCATTCATGTTATAGACAAATTGCATAGAGACAATTAATTACATTCACTTCCTTAAGTGGTCAAAATTAAACAAGTTGCATGATTCATAACATAAAAATAATGGTACTGACAGACATTAAATTAATAAACAGGGCCACCTATATTGAGAATTGCACCTGTTTTTTGTAGAGTAAAACATCCGCTTTTGAATTTTGTAGGTCTGAAAGCTTGTTGACTCCCTTTTGTCAGCCTTAGATAACTGTGCAATTGAGTTGATTAAATTCAGTAGAGAGGTTTATGTCTTTGGCTGTATAATGTCTAGGCTCAGCATATCTATTATTGTGCTCAATAAACTTTAATTCATGGAAAACAAAGGTTTTATAGTCAATCTTTAGAAAACACAGGTTGCTAAATCTCCTCTTAATGAATTATTATATATATAAACATGTTGAAACTTCTGTGCAGTTCTGTGTAAAGAAAAATTAACTTTACACTTGAGCAAGCAAGATTATTTATCCAGTATAAGACACTTTTATGTGCACATTCATGTACATCACTTGGAACAGATATCTCTTAACTTTGGTTCTGAGGCACTGCTGAGGTATCACAATTAGACTGGACTGGTTCTTCATCTTAAAACAAAAATTGCAAAAGTGAAATAGACATATTATAACATTTTAAAACCATTTAAAGTGAAAAAAGTATGTCTTCCCCTCTGCTTTATTCTCAATTCCTACGTTCATTATTCATTTTCTCCAGTATTTTAGTATGAAAAATTTTCAAGAATACATCAAATTTGAAAGAATTTTACAGTGAATACCAGCCAGATATGAACATTCACATTATGCAAATCATTAACTGAAGTTTAATACACGTGTACTTTTAAAAAATGATGTAAACTTTACAATGAAATGCATGAATTTTAAATGTGCAACTGCTGTGTCTTTACACATATATATATATATATGTGCCCTTCAAATAAATAATATAGAACCTTGATGAAATTTAGAACATTATCATTACTGCCAGAATGTTCTCTCATATACATTTTCAACCCATCAATGTAATCTCCTACTCTAAGGCAAATCCAATTTTGTTTTAACCACAGATTAATTTTTCCTGTTCAAGAATGTTATATAAATAGATTCATATAGTATATACCCTTTTATAAAAGGTATTTTATACTTAGAATAATATTCCTGATATTTATTAATGATGTTCCAGAGGAATTATTAAGATTTATTTTCTTAAGGTAATGTATTCTTAAGAGATAGTACATATCAGACATTTTCTCATAGTGGATAACTTTTGCACATAGCCAATCTCTTCTAATTCTTGTCAACTTTATTATTCTTCATTTCAGGAGTTAAGTCTTGTCTAACTGCCTCTAAATTATTAATAAAGCTATTTTCTTTTTGTGGTTTCTGCTAAAATATTTGATCCCAAAAAGTCCACTATATTACCTTTTTGAAAAGTCTTTAGTTTTTTAGAGCCATTTTATGTTCACATCAAAATTAAAAGAAAGGTATTGAAATTTCCCATATAACCCTGGTCCCTACACATGCATACTCTCCTGTATTATCAACATCTCCCAGTACATTTGTCAAAACTGATGAATTTACAGTCATACATCATTGTAATCATCGTCATTTAGAGTCCATAATTTACATTAGCTTCACTCTTTTTATTGTATATTCTGTGAGTTTTGGACAAATGTATAATGATATATCTACCATTATAATATCATACAAAATATTTTCATTATCCTAAAAATCCTATGTGCTCTGTCTGTTCATCACACTTCCCTTCCTCCAACACCAGGCAACCACTGATCTTTTCACTGTCTTCACAGTTTTGCCTTAGAGTGTCACACAGTTGGAGTTAAACAGTATGCAGCCTTTTAAAACTCACATCTTTCACTAGTAATATACATGGACATCTTGGCTAGTTTCTTCCCCAAGTTCTGACAATTATGATTAAAACTGCCAGGCCGAGCGCAGGGGCTCGCGTCTGTAATCCCCGCACTTCGGGAGGCTGAGGCAGGCGTATTAAAGGTCAGGAGATCGAGACCATCCTGGCTAACACGGTGAAACCCCGTCTCTGCTAAAAATACAAAAAATTAGCCGGGCGAGGTGGCGGGCGCCTGTAGTCCCAGCTACTGGGGAGGCTGAGGCAGGAGAATGGCGTGAACCCGGGAGGCGGAGCTTGCAGTGAGCCGAGATCGCGCCACTGCACTCCAGCCTGGGCGACAGAGCGACACTCTGTCTCAGAAAAACAAAACAAAACGAAACAACAACAACAACAAAAACTGCCATAAACGTCCTTGTCTAAGTTTTTGCGTAGAACTAAACTTTTCAGTTCCTTTGGATAAATACCAAGAAGTATGATTGCTGCATCATATGGTATGAGTTTATTTGGTTTTGTAGGAAACCACCAAACTGTCTCCTGAAATCGCTGTACCATTTTGCATTTTCAGAATCAAATGACTGAGCGTTCAATTTGATTCACATCCTCATTAGCATTTGATGTTGTCAGTGCTCTGTATTTTGGCCATTCTAATAGTTCGGTTGTAGTATATCTTTGTTCTTTTCATTGTTATTTCCCTGATGACATGATGTGGAATATCTCTTCATATGTTTATTTGCTATCTGTATATCTTTTTTGGTGAGGTCTCTGTTAAGGTCCTTGGCCCAATTATTAACTGGTTGTCTGTTATCTTATTGTTGACTTTTAAGAATTTTTTATATAGTTTAAATAACAACTATCAGGCATGTCTTTTGCAAATATTATCTCCTTGTCTGTGCCTTATTTTTTTATTTATTCTTTAGACACTGTATTTCCCAGTGCAGATTTTAAAAAATTTGATAAGGTCTAGTGTATCAATTCTTTCTTTCATGAATTGTGCTTTCATTGTCATATCTAAAAATTTGCCAGACTCTCAGTCACCTAGATTTTATGTTATGTTATCTTCTAGAAGATAGTTTTGCATCTTACATTTAGTCTGTGATCCATTTTGAGTTAACTTTTGCAAAGAGTATAAAGTCTGTGTTTAGATTCTTTTTTTTTTTTTTTTTTTTTTCAAGTGGTTGTTCTTTTTTTTTTGGTTTTTTTTTTTAAAAAAATTTTTTTTTTTCTTTTTTTTTTTTTTTTTTTTTTTTTTGCAAGTGGATGTCCAGTTGTTTCAGGACCATTTATTTAAAAAACTATCTTTGTTCCATTGTATTTTCTTTGTTCAAAGATCGGCCAACTGTATTTGTGGTAGACAAAACTATTAATGGAACAGAATATAGAACTCTGGAGCTCTAAATTCTGTTCCATTAATAGTTTTGCCTACTCTTTTGCCAATAATACACTGTCAGGATTATAGTACTTTAGAGTAGGTCTTGAAATTAGGTGGTGTGAATCCTTCAACTTCTCTCTTCTTCATTATTATGTTGGCTATAAGACTTTTTGCCCCTCTATATAAATGTTAAAATAAGTTTATTAATATAAATAAAATGAGTTGCTGGGATTTTGATTCAGATTGCATTGACGCTACAGATCAAGTTGGGAAAAACTGACATTCTGACAATATTCAGTTCTCCTATCCATGAACATAGAATATCTCTCCAGGTATTAAGTTCTTTGATTTTTTTTCATCAGTTTTGTAGTTTTCCTCATATAGATCTTATTTGTATTTTGTTAGATTTGTAACCAAGTATTTCATATTTGGGATGCTAGTGTAAATGGTATTGTTTTTAATTTCAAATTCCACTTTCATTCCTCATATGTAGTACAGTAACTAATTTTATACATTTTTATATTCTGCAATTTTGCTATAATCACTTATTAGATTCAGGAGATATTTGTTAATTTGTTCGGATATACCAGATAAAAAGTCATGTCATCTGCATACAAAAATAATTTTATTTCTTCCTTCACAGTCAGTATACCTTCTCTTTCCTTTTCCTGTTTTATTACATTAGCTAGGACTTCCAGCGTGATTTTGAAAGGGGGTAACAAGAGGAGACATCTTTACCTTATTTCTGTTCTTAGTGGGAATGGTTTTCTTACCATGAAGATGTATGATGTTGTCTGTTGTTTTTCCTTTTTTGTAGATTTCAAAAATCAGGTTAGGAAGTTTTCTTCTATTCAGAATGTACTGAGAATTTTTATTGTGAATAGATGTTCCATTTTGTAAAATGCTTTCTCTGCATCTATTGATATAACCATGTGATTTTTTTTTTCTTCAGCCTGTTGATGTGGTGGATTACAATAATTTACTTTTGAATGTTGAACTAACTTTACATACCTGAGATAAATCCCACTTTGTCATAATGTGGGATTATTTTTATACATAGTTTGTTCTATTTGCTAATACTTTGTTGGAAATTTTTACATCTATGCTCATCAGAGATGTTGATCTGCAGATTTTGTTGTTGTTGTTCTTGTAAGGACTCTGACTGATTTTGGTAGCAGGGTACTGCTGAAAACAGAATGAATTGGGGAGTAGCCCCTCTGCTTCTACCTTCTGAAGGAGTTTTCAGAACACTGGTATAATGTCTTTTATATAAAATATAAGAAAAATTCACTAATGTATACATCTGGGCCTGGTGCTTTTTGCTTTATAAACTAATTAATTATTGACTGAGTTTCATTGGTAGACATTATGAATGTCTTTTTGTGTGAGTCTTAGACAATTTTGTCTGTCAAGACATTGGCCCATTTTATTCATATTTATTGAATGTGTAAATTTGGAGTATAGTATTCATTTGTTATCTTTTTAATATTTCTGGGATGTGTAGCATTGGCCCCTCTTTTATCTCTGATACTATTAATTTATATTCTATGTTTTTCTTACTTAGCTTGGCTAGAGGCTTTTCAATTTTATCTTTTCAAAGAACCAGATTAAAAGTCATTGATTTTCTTTACTGATTTCCTGTTTTCAATTTCATTGATTTCTGCTCAAATTTTTATTATTTATTTTCTTCTCCTTACATTGGATTTAATTGGCTTTTCTATTTCTAGTTTCCTAAGGTGGAAGCTTAAAATGTTAATTTTAGCTCTTTCTTCTTTACCAACATATGCATTCATTTCTATAACTTTCACTCTCAGCACTGTTTTCACTGCTCCTCACAAAGTTTGATATTTTATTTTTATTTTCATTTAGTTCAAAGTTTTTAAATCATCCTTGAAATTTCTCTTTTGATCCAAGTGTTATTTATTTGTTTAGCATTAAGGGGAAACATGTACCAGTTAATTACATGGGTACATTATGTGACGCTGAGGATCCCATCACCCAGGTATCAAAGGTAGTTTTTCATGCAATGCCTCCTCCCTCTTTCCCTTTTTTGGTAGTATCCAGTGTCTATTGTCTCCATCTTTATGTCCGTGTTTATGCAATGTTTAGCTCCCACTTATAAGTAAGAACATGAAGTATTTGGTTTTCTGTATTAATTCACTTAGGATAATGGCCTCCAGCTGCATCATGTTGGTGCAAAGGACATAATTTAGTTATTTTTTACAGTCGTGCAGTATTCCATCGTGTATTATACCACATTTTCTTTATTCAATCCATCATTGATGAATACCAAAGGAAAATAACTTGGTCTACCAAAAAGACATGTTGCCAGGCATAGTGGCTCATGCTTGTAATCTCCACACATTGGCTGAAGTGGAAAGAGTGCTTGAGCCCAGGAGTTCAAGACCAGCCTGGGCAACATGACCAGACCTAGTCTCTTCAAAAAATACAAAAAATTACCTGGATGTGTTGGTATGCACCTGTAGTCCCAGCTACTCAGGAGGCAGAGGTGGGAAGATCACTGGAGGCTGGGAGATCAAGGCTAAGGTAGGCCATGATTGTGCAACTGCACTTCAGCTGGGTGACAGAGTGAGACCCTGTCTCAAAAAGAAGAAAGAAAGAAACCACATATCAACTTATATGGTCATCACAGTGCTACTTAAATTTCATCAAAGACAGACATAAAGTCAACTATGTGTTATTTACATATATTTTGGAATTTTCAAGTCACTCTTAATTTACTAATTTATAGTTTAATACCATTGTGTTCTGAGAGTAGGCATTGTATAATGTCTATCATTAGAGTTTTTAATATGTGTTTTTTGTACCAGCATGCTGTCTATCTAGTATTTCATGTGAGCTTGAGAAGAACGTGTATACTTCTGCTGTGGGATGAATTCGTCTACAGATATCAATTGCATACAGTTAATTGATAGTATTTTTGAGTTTAACTGTTACTACTCACTTTGTGTCTGCTGGATTTGTCCATTTCTGAAAAAGGGGTGTAGAATTACCCAAATACAATAGTAGTTTCCTCTAATTCCTCCTTACAATTCTCTCAGTTTTTGCCTTGCATATTTTGACAGTGTTAGGCACATACATGTTAAGGATTCTTATGCTTTCTTTAAGAATTTACCCCTTTATCATTATTCAGTGTCTTTCCTTATCTTTCTACCTAGCTAGCTTTGATGTCTGCTTTATCTGAAATTAATATAGCTATTTATACTTTCTTTTGATTAGTGTTAGCATGATATATCTTTCTCTATTCATTTTCTTTTAAGCTATGTATGTCTTTAAAGTGAGTTTCTTATAGGCAACATATACTTACTTGAGTATTATTTTTAATCCAATCTGATAATCTTTGTCCTTTAATTGATACAAGACAAGTTGATACTCAAAGTGATTACTGATATATATGGATAAATATCTACTCTATTTGTGACTGTTTTCTATTTGAGTTGCCACTGGAAGAAAGATGTCTATCCAGAGAATGAAATAATATAGCCTTCTAATAACTGGGATCATTAATTAATATTTTATTCTTGGTATTGATACAAAGTTTAACACAAAGAGATGACTTAATTACTATATACTAAATTACTCTAGAAATTCATGAATAAAATATGTTTAACTTCAATTGTTAAAGGGTCTTTTATTGGTTAGTTCCATGCTAATATGTACTTTGTACCTGTTGAAATAATTGTAGTTCCAAAAAGATCCTAATATATGTAATTACTCAAACACACTAGAGGTTTTCTTCCTTGTTTATTTAACCATTGATATTAATATGTGTGTTTGGTGGTTAGCTTTTTGCTGCAAGTTGTTTAACAAAGTAAAGCTTGTAACTCTGCTATTCCTGCATACATATGTGTTATTTGACAATAGCCAGCAGCAGAAGAAAATACAGGGTGGGCACACTTGCTTCATAATGTCTTGGTCTGGAAATTTCACATATAATTCCTTTCATATTCTATTAACAAGGACTCAGTTACATGGTCTATTCTAACTTCAAGAGAGACAGATAACTTCATCTCTGGGTGGCCAGTAATAAGAGAAACTGGATAATTTATGGAAAACTTAAAACCTCTGCAAAAACTTGTGAGGTTACAATGATGTATGTTCTGCCTCTGTGTCATGATATAGTGGATTTCAGTGATTTCATTTTCAAATTCCAGTTTTGAAACAAATTTGCATTTATATCCACACCGTAAAACTTACCTAAGATACTGGAACAAAGAAATACTCAGAATATTTTCAAACATCACCTGATTCTACTGTAGTTAAGCATTAGCAACAGAGTGTTCATGAAAATATACTAAGTGTTGAAACTTTGTTAATTAGAAAAATATATATTTACTTTCTATGAATAATTTTGTTGATTAATAATATTTTATCCCCTAAGCATCCTGACCATCTGTGGAAAGCAGAGACAGGGACTTCTGAATTACATTGAGTGAGTCATTTGGAAATGTACAATTTTAATTAAATAATAATCATTTACATACCACAATTTTTTCTCAAATCTCACATTCTCATATGGTGGGTCATAATTATTAATTATTATATAACCCTGCGATGTAGGTATTTTAATTTCTATTTCAGAGATTTTGAAACTGTGAATCTTTTCCATTTCAAGACAGTTAAGAAATGGCAGATGTTGAATTCAAACTCAGTTTTCTCTAAGTAAAAATTCTGTGCACCTTCTACTACACTACATTATTTTCTCTCCTTTGCTAGGATTGAGAGCATTTATTTTGGAAGTGTAGGAGATTTCATTTAACCTTAGGATAATGTTTTATAATACATTTATTCTATTGTTCTAGATAGTAAAATTATTTGGAAAAGATCTATTTTTGTAGGCTATTCAAGTGTAAAAATTCTTGATTGGCACTTTTTTTATTTTTATTTTTTAATTTTCAGCACTTGGAATATGTCATCTCTACTGCCTTCTAACTGCAATTATTTATTACATCAGTTGTTAACTGTACTGGGCTCCTTGTGTGAAGAGTTGGTTTTCTTTGGCTGCTTTCAAGATTTTCTTTTTATGTTTGGCTTTCAACAATTTGGCTATGATATGTGTGAGTGTGGAACTGTGTGTTTATCCAGCTTACTAAGAACTTCAAACATCAGAATGTATAAATGTTTTTCACCAAATTTGGGAAGTTTTCTGTTATTATTTCTTCAAAAATATTTCTTTACCTCTCATATTATTGTGGTACTCTTATTATGTGTATGTTGGTGTGCTTAATGATAATCTAAATTTATTTGAGACTGTTTTTCTTTCCTTAATTTTCACTATTTTTCAAATTGAACAATCTCTATCAATTTTTCTTCAATTTTGTGGATCTTTTCTTCTGCCAATTCCCATATACTGTTCAGCCATACCAGTACATTTTTATTATTTTAATGTAAATTCCAGAAATATTTTAAAATAATTTCTACTTCTTTATTGAAATTATGTATTTGATGAGAAATTGCCGTCATAAGTTTTTTTTTTTGTCTGTAATTCTTTGCACTTGCTTTCCTTTTAGCATTTCAACATACTTATTATAGTTACTTTGAGGTCTTTGTTTACTAAGCTCCAACATCATCTGGGAGTCTTCGAAAACAGTTTTTATTGACTGATTTGTATTGTTTTTTTTTTACTGCCGTGCCTGGGATCCTCTCTCTTGTTTCTTTATATACCTCATAATTTTTTGTTTAAAAAATAAGCATTTTAGATAATATATTGTAGCAACTTTGAATATTGATCACCCGAAGTTGGGTTAATATTGCTGTTGTTTGCTTGTCTCTTTGTATACTTGTTTGATGACTTGGCTAATCTAATTCTGTAAAGTCTGTTTCTTCTAGAGTATGCCCTTTCTCAGATTGTTTTCCTTAATTTCATCTTTTTGCCTGGCTACCAAAGGGTCCCTCCTGAGTCAGCAGAAGCCTCTTATCTGCCCAGCATGGTGTTTATGCTTCTTCAGTAAGTTATGTTTTTATGTTTTACCATTGGCTGTGTTTGTGTGGCTTGGAGGTGCTACCATAGATCAAGGATTTTAACTTTTTGCCTCACATTCAGCCAGGGACTAGTAACTCTGATATTCTCTTTCTGACCACTTCTGAGTAGGGACAGCCCTGGATGTGCACACAGTCTTCTACCTCTCCAAGGATGCTTTTGGTTTTATTTTTAATCCTAGTTTTTAGGAGTTGACCCTAGTTTATAGTAGCTTACTATTTATCCTTGTTTGGTAGATGGTGTGTTTCAGTGCCTTTGACAGTGAGGCTTCCAGGCTATGATGGACTTGTGGGCAGATTGACGTTTTCCTGTCTGCCCATGTCCTGCTCTCATTGCCGTGAGTTTAGCCTAGTACATGTGCACAACCTTTCTGACTTCCAGAATTTCCTATGATTCCAGAAGAATGACACTTGGCTATACTTTAATCAGGTTCTTTTTGTCATAGTTTTGTTGTTCTGTTGTTTTGATTGCTGCTAGTATTCTGGAGCTAGGAAAACTCTCTTAATTACTATTAATCATGATCTCCAGTGATTTTGACACATATCTTAGTTGTTTCAAATAAAGTCAGTTTCCTTAAACAGAGCTGCAAAGCTCTTATTCATTAAATCATGACTCCTCTCCTCTGGACAGAACATCTGTGTCACCACAAAGGATCTAGGAGACCAGATGTCTTCTCAGTTCTCCGTCACTATGAGCAGGAGAAGATAGAGATAATAGCTCCTGGTCTTCTCCACATACCTTTCTCAGTGTGAAATATCTTCCTCATGAGCAATCTGAATGGGGGCAATCAGAGCACAGTGTTCTTGGCCTGCCACATTTGCAGTGAAGTTTGCATCCTACAAGCAGGGGCTAGATGGGAAAAGGGAAATTCTATAATAGTTGTTTGGGTGGGGAGAGGATGAGAAAGGCTGATGGCCTCCCCCTTCAGAGGTGAAATCACAGCTATAAACTTGAAGATAGGGGTAGACAGAGTCACCTGTCTTCTTGGCTATACTCATTTGTCTTTTTTAGTTCAGGATGTTGTAACAAAATACCATAAACTTGGTTGCTTATAAAAACTAGAAATGTATTACTCACAGTTCTGGAAACTGAAAGTCAGAGATCAGGGTGACAACACAGTTGGATTCTGGTGAAGACTCTCTCTCATACAGCAGACTGCCGACTTCTCATTGTAATCTTACGTGGCGGAGAGTGGAGTGAAGCGATTTCTCTTAGAACTCTTATAAGGGCACTATTACCACTCGTGAGGTCTCTGCCCTCATCACCTCATCTAATACTAATTACTTCCAGAGGCCACACTCTTAACACAATCACATTGGGGGATAGGGTTTCAACATATGAATTTGGGGAGGCAAATACTTAGTCTAGAATATTCCATCCCTTGCCTCCAAATTTCATGTTCTTCTCTCATGTAAAATACATTCACTTTATCTCAACAGCCCCAAAAGTCTGGAATCAATCCAACATCAATTGTAAAATCTAAAATATCATCAACATATCATCTAAATCAGATATAGATGAGATTTAGGGTGCAATTTATCCTGGGGCAACATTCCTCTCTAGCTGTAACCCTGTGAAAGCAAACAAGTTATATGATTCCAAAATATAAACAGACATAGCATAGACATTCCCATTCCAAAAGGAACAAGTAGGAAAGAGGGAAGGTTGAGGGTTCCCAAGAAAAGTCTAAAACCTAGAAAGACAAACTACATTAGACCTTAAGCCTCAAGAATAATCCTCTTTGGTTTGATGTTCTTCCTTCTAAGTGCACTGGGAAGGAGGTCTAACCCAGCTAACTCAACAGAAGTCAGTGCACCAGAGTGCATAGGCCCCAGAAACACGACTGCCTCCACCTAAGTTTCAAAGAACACACAGAACTGGAGAGAACCATGGGAGTGGAGTTCAGACTGATTGCTTCTTTGGGCCTTCCCATCTGGTCTAGCCATGGGGGTGATGTCACCATCCCAGTGGTCCTAGAAGGCAGAGAAATTGAGACATAAATTTTAATGGCCTTGTCAGAATCTATATAGAGCTACATTGGAAAGTATAGGTGGTATATTCAAATTATGATATGATTTTATTTTGTATTGCTCTTTTGTAATGCATACAATGAGTGGAAATGAATAAATAAAAGGAATTTTTGTAATTTGGTACCTAAGGACAGAAATAATGCTCCATTTACTTCTGTATTTTCAGTAGCTGGCATCTAATAAGTATTCAATACATTAAATAATTGTTGCATTACTGAAGGAATTAAGGTGTTTGTTTTATGTCATTTTCTAGTATTAACTTTAATAGACTACAAATTGCATGAGCATAATATGCATGTATGTTTCACATACTTGTCATAATCTAAGATTCTAGCTCACTCTTTTGCATACAATAGAAACACAAGACCACTCTACTTATTGGATCATTAAATGATGGATGATAGAAGCCCCATGTGTAAGGTGACCAAGCAAACTTGTTCAGTCAATACATTCTTTCCGAATTAAATTATCTGTATTTGATGGAATAGCTGATTTAAAGCTAGACATTATTTTTAGAAAAGGAATGCAAAAGTTAGTGCTAATAATACCTGAAAACCATTTATTGTTTAGGTGGACACTACCAGGCACACCGTCAGATTGTATCAGTGTAACTTCCTGTTCTCTGAGCCAGTTGGAAGAAAACGATGAACAAATAAAAATGGGGCTCTCATTCCTGGACTAGAAATGGGTACAGAGCCAATTCTTACTGGCTACTGTGGAGACAATTTTTTAAAAAGCTTCTAACAAAATATTATAACTATAAGATATTCTACTTTGTATAGTAAGGAAGTGAAGGAGATTTTTTTTTTTTTTTAATTTCTGCTGAGGCACCAGTAGGATAACGAAAAGATAATAGATAGTAAGTGCTAGACCACCCACAGAGGACAGTAAGAGGAAATTGTTTAAATTTGATTTTGCAACACTTAAGCAGCAGCCAGCTTAAGAGTAGTTAAGGTGATTGCAGTTTTTCCTCTTTTTCTAGTCATAAAGAAGGCAAAAATACGTGTTAAAAAATAAAAATCTCTTTGCAGCATAAGCAAAGCCATGTAACTATGACTTATTTATTTATTTATTTATTTTTTTGGAGAGAAATTGGCATGGCATTTCACCTTCATGTGGCAGGGCAAAAAGTTCATAGAGATCTCAACACTGCTTCTCTTCTAGGCTGAAGCATAGAGGAGTACTGATGAGATCTCCACAGACTTTTTCACCTGCCACATGAAGATGCTACAAGTTCCAAATAGTACAGCTACATCATGGGGGAGTCTCTGTTATCCTGGGTCCCTGAGTGTCTGTGTAGAACAGGGCATGCCCATATCAACCTAAGTGAACTAAAAGTATAAGTGAAGAATCAAGGTTTGCTGTAGTACATTTCCATGTGTTACCACAACATAAACTTCTTCATCCAGATCAGTGCTGTTATAAAAGAGATGAGACTGAAGTGACTGAGAAAATAATAAAAAAAAAAATTTGACCTGCCTATCCTGATGAACCTCCTGACTTCAACTGAGAGAGAGGGATTTCAATGGTACTAAATAAAAGCCTAGCCTGACTTTCTTGTAGAGATACAGAGTTAGAGATACAGAGCTACTTAATAAAAGGAGGAAAGACATTGGTGGGTCATCGAAGGAGCAGAACTGAAAGGGACTTTCAGAATTGCCTAGCAAGTACATTGATAAACTTCTTTTTCTAAACCAACAAAAATATAGACAAAATAACTAAAATTAACCATTTTAGGACTCCGGAAATTAACAAATACCACAGAATGAACTAAAAATAACTTAATCAAGAGAGACTATTTAATTTTGGTAAAATAGTGAGGTCTGCAATATTTTAACTTGAGTTTATTTCTACTTTCCCCTTCTCTCAACTCAGTGGCGTGATAGCAGAGAAAAGCTGTTAGGCAGGGATCTAGACCCAACATGGCAGTATCACCTGGCATGGCAGGCCCTTTGTTAGGACTCCCCGCCCTTCACTTCCTGCTAAGACTCTCAGCACGTGAAAAAAGCCCACGCCCACCAAAAAAAACCCTGCTCTGGGCAAGCTCCTGGACATGTCATTCCTCAGAAACCGAAACCTACAAACCCCTCCTACCTTGCCCTATAAAAGGCCCCCGATACCTGCTCCTAGCGTGACTTCCTTGGCCCTCCTTCTAGGGGACCAGTGAACCTCGCCCATGAGCCCAATAAAGGCTACCTCTGTTCTCATCTGCCTCATGTCTTCTTGCTCGGGTCCCCATTACATTACAAAAGCCCTGCAGCCAAAGATGACTTACCACTTTTGGAGGTATCTTAAAAGCCCCGTCTCCACACACAGTCAATATTTTGTCTGAACTTGAAGATCCTGGAAAATCTCTGTTCCCAGAGTTTAGTGCTTTTTGATCTGACACAGTCCTTAGATGAGCAGGGTAGGGGATGCCAACTTCCAGGGCATTACTAAACAAAATGAAACTGCTGGCAACAGCTCACTTGCCTTCAACTGTGATTTCAGTTAGAGCAGCTTGGCCAGGATTTATAAGGAAATTCTGGAGGACTAGATAACAACAGGGAACTTTGAAAAGCTCTGACATGTTCTGGGTAATCTAAAAGGTTCTTTACATGTGCAACGCCATAATAATTGCTTTTTGAGAAGGGTTGTATAATGAAGTATATTATCATTATTATTCTGGCAATGCTGCTGTGATGAGATAATTTGTTTTTCGTTTTTGTCTTCAAAGAATAGAATACATAAAAAGGGAGAGGTGAGGTGTCAATAAAAGTCTGCAGTTCATAGGCTATATTTGAGCTGTTTATCAAAAACTTATGTAAGAGGCATGCCTGTTCCTTATTTAAAACACGAATGGCTTGCCTCACAATTGATTCACTAATAAAGAAGCCAATACACGCAGAGACAGGGCCTCATAATTTTGTTATTATATCTCATTACAATTACAATTTCATCTTTCTCATAAATGAAAAGCAACATTTTTTTCTTTAACAACAACCTCAAACAATGTCTCTTTTCAATGTAGTCATTTTAACTTTGTGTTGTAATTGATGTACTTCTATGGGACTTACATCACTTAAGTATTTACAGTCATTACACCCCAATATTACTCTCTCTGTGTGAGTCTGTCTCTGTCTCTCTCTCTTTCTTTTCTTCATTGCATTCACTCTTGAAGCACTCTCATTTTAGGATGTTTGTCTCCACTGCTCTTGTCAATGTTACTAATAATCGTCACACTGTCAAAGCCAATGATCAAATATCATTTATCATCTTAGTTAATATTTAAGCACTATTTGATTTGTTTGATAAATATAACACTCTTCCATTAGCTGTATGTAAATCTTTTTTGGTCCTATTCATATTTTCTTTTTTTTTTTTTGTCCATTCCTTCCACCTCTCCTTAATCTGTAAAGGTTAGAGCAGTTGTTCTTCAGAGCCCTCTGGCCTCTAAATTGAACCCCCCAGGTAGGTTTCTCCAAACATATTGCTTTACATATTATATAACATTGGATAACTCCAAAATTTATATCTTCTATGCTGGCTTATTTTCACAGCCCCAAAGATAAGTAGCCAATTATTCATAAGTCATCTTAACTTGATGCCTTGTAAACATCTCAGGACAATATATCCAAACCAAACTCTTAACAACTCCTGTCCAAGTATGATTCATTCCTGATTTTCCATATTTTAGTAAATGGCAACAGCATATTTCTAATTGCTCAGCCCAAACACTTTAAGATTATTTCTCAGCTCTTTACCATCACAATCCATATCTAATTAATGAAAAAAAATCTATTTTCAAAATATATCCAGAATCAAACCATTTCTCACTATCACCAATGTTACCATCCTTTTCAATACTACTATAGCATTTCATCATGTTTAATGTAGTAACATTCTGATATTATTCTACTGTCTACACTGATTTTCTGTGTCTCTTCTTCATAAAACATTCAAACTGATATTTCTAAAGTTATAGCATGATAACTTACATTACACACTTCCCAGTGGTTTTCTATAATATTTAGAATAAAATCTGAGGTAAGTTACATGGGCTAAAAATCCATATATAACTTGCTACAACTGGTTTACCTTTCTGATCTCATCTCCTGATGTCCCCTTCCTTACTCATGGCATCTACTTCCATTGACTTCATTACCATGCCTCCAACATACCTAGCACACTCTCACTTTAAAGCTCGTTCCCAGTGCCTGGACTACTAATACTACTATCCCCCAGTAGTCTATATGGCCCACACCATAAGTAAAATACATTGGAAAATGACCCATTTTATTCCAGTTCTCACAGGGTTGTCCACAGAACATTCACACTGAAAAGAGCTGGTAGTTATTGTTAAACATGTCAGTTCTACTCTTCCTTTCAGTCGTATGGAGTTCAATATCAAGGCCTGGGATCCTGGAAACTGTACCTTTAAATATCATTTGAGTCGAATTCAATACATAGTGAAATTTGAGAACCAGTGACTGGAGAGTTGGAGGCAGATCTAATACAACAAACATAACAAATGAGCTTATTTCCATGTCAAAGACAACTTTAAACAGCTCTAAATCCACATGTCCACTCTTTAGCTTCACACTTGTGCATTTTGGCAGCAAAAGAGATGGCAGTTCTGGGATAGGTGATAAATAACTTACTGAGTTCATTAATGGGGCTGTAGTTCCTGGGTCTAAAAGTCATGTTTAATTTATTATTTTAAAGTTCTAGTCTTCTATGAGATAATACTGCCAAGATCTTCCAAAAACTATATAACTATATACATATATAGTCAAACAATACGTCTTTAGCACAATTAGGCAAAAAAACCCCACTAAACTTCAATTTGGACAAGTGGAGAATGTCCTTGTATATGTAAGTGCAGAAAAAACCTGAAGTCAGCAGAGCTAGGTACGGAGTTAATATCAAAGCAAGAAGTCAGAAGGAGGCTTAGGAAAATGGAAGAGGCAGATGCATCCTAGCCAAAGCAAAACACAGTTATAATCAATCTCAGAAAGAGTGAAAGAGTTTCAAACTGTATGTCAAATACCAGAAAATATTCCAAAATCTGATGGATCTGACCTTATCTGTGTATTCTCAACAAGCAGGAGAAAAAGACTTCAAAATGAGTGAGACCAGGGGAGGTAAACTTGGATGGCAAAGTCTCATGGAGAGAGGAAACTGTCTTGCATGAAGGAAGTTAGTTCTCCTGGAGAACTGGTGGTAAAATGAAAGAAGGAAGTGAGTGTGAGAAATTAAAAGTTTCACAGAAACAGAATATCAAAAAATTGGTAAATCTCTTGCTCCCAAAACAAACGAAAGGAAAGCATCATCTACTTCTGTGAAGCTTCACTGGCTGAAAAAATAATATGGGACTTAAGCAACATAAGATTTCTTTGACAAAATCAACCTTGACAAGGTTTGATTGATACAGATGGTTCATATAGAAACAATTTGATATAGATGTTTCCTCTAGGAAACATCTAGAGTATTAAAAACTCAGTGGGATCAAAGGAGATGAAGCACAAACATTATACAGTACACAATTGTTAGGTCATAACTTTAGTATTTTTATATATAAGAAGCCAGCATTTAGAAAGTCACTAGATATTCCTTTATTTTCATTGCATAGCACTAGAGGATATATTTATATTCAAAAGTAATGTTAGTTTCTCAAAAATTTTCTTAAAAGAGAGTGCGAAATATGTATTAACTAAATCTTAATGGAATAATTTATTAGAATAACTTATTGTATTTTCATTGGTAGTTAGAGATGTCATAAAATAATTAAATTAAACAAAAAATTAATCCAAACGACTGAAAAAATTTTATTCTACTTTTTATCTCTGGTGTCAATCCCGATGGGCCTTAAAGCATGACCCTAAAGTCATAAGTCTGGCAGTTGATGAGGCTCACAACCTTTTGATAGAAAACACTTTCATTTATTTTTAGATATATTAGAAGTATTGGACTTTTAACCCCTGTGTTAGAGAAAATGCAATGGGATGTTTTGTGTCCCTGAGTATAAAAGGTTATCTCAGGTGGGTAGTCATTTGTGATACTTGCCTGCTCAACAAAACGTCTCTTTTTGATTGATGGTGCCCCTATGACATTGAGTAGAAGAGTAGTCTAACTGTGATGAAACAGAAGAAAATATAGTATATAAGAACGCTATCCAGAGAAGTGGCTATGGTTACTGACTCCTGTTAAATGCTTTTTTTTTTTTTTTCTATTTGGTTAAAATTCATATAGCTATAAATTTTAGGACAAGGGAGAAAATGTTTGTGGCTACGCATAAAGCAACACTAAATCAAAGCAAAATCTCTACGGCAAATACATGGAATTTTTTGCATTGTTAGCTGCTTTTAGATAAATTATATATCTCATCTGCAATATGACGAAATAAGTACTACTTATATGCAACAAGAAAATCACATTTGTGCCCCCAAATTAACATTCACAAGAATCTTCTACTTTTATTTACCTCCCTTAGATTTCGAATATATAAAATGTACTGATTCCTGGGAAATATCAACAAATGTCAAAATCAGAAACATCTCAATATGCTAGAAAACAAACAAACTCATAATAAGTGCATTCTTGAGTAATAATTTAATAAAATGTAATATTCTTAGCCAAATATTGAATATTAATGTTGCCTATTAGACATCTATACTTTTAAGAAATACCCAATAGAGGTAACAATGTAATTTTTTAAAATCTAGTGGTCACCAAATGTATGTATACACAGTGAGACAGTCAGGTGGGAGACGGTCCCCAGAAAGACTCCAACCAGCCTGCACACTGGAAGGAATGTGCAGTGGGGTGGAGCTACAAATGTTTGCACTATTTGCAGTGTGAGGAGCCTGGCCCCTCCTTTTCCTGGTGGAAACTGGGATTCAAACTGTGAGGCAGGAAGCATTCTAGCAGGAATGCTGGCCTTGCAGAGAGTCCCTTCCCCCGCTTTTTTTTCCCTCCTTTCGCCCAATAAAACCTGCTTTACTCACCCTTCAAACTGTCTGCGAACCTAAACTTTTGTGGCTGTGGAACAAGGACCCTGTCTTTAGCTGAACCAAGAAAAAGTCCTGCAACATTTTTGGCACGCAACATGGAGCTCAAGAAGTGGTGAGTGAAATGAGGACTCAAAACCTCTCACAGTGTCTTTTAAGCTGTTCATTCTCAGACTCCTGAGGTTAGCCCAAACATGCCCCAAACCGCCATTGCTCCTGGGGGTTGCGGGCCCTTCCATGGCCCTTTTCTTAGTTTTTTCAGATGAGCGGGGCTCTTCACTCCCACTCCCCTCCATGCCATGGTAAGGATGCATGGTCCAAGGGTCCCCGCACAGCCAGCCAGCTGGTTCCCAGCCACATGCCACTGCAGCCTTTCCCTTGCCTGGCCAAGGGTTTTAACTCCATTGGACAATAGTTAAACTACTCTCCCTGGTGGAGGAACTACTTGCATAAGAATAAGAGGTTCTTCCCCAGGAATTTTAAAACTGTTTCTTTTCTTCCTCTTCTCTACCCCATCAGCAGTTAACCTTTAAAGTTTATTTTTTTCCCCGCTTTTAGAAGACACTTTACTAGGCCAGGCCCCCAAACTGTCGCTGTTTATATTTTCTGTAAAGCTTTTAATTGTGAAAAAGGATTTGTGAGGCTGATCTTAAACCGTAGCCAATGTGGTGTGCTTCCCATGTCCCTATGGTTTGTAGCAAACTTCCTTGCAAGCCTCCATCTTGTTTTACATCCTGGGGGCATGGCTTGTAATTCCAGTGGCAAGGCTTTGTTCAGCAATGCTGCCTTACGGAATAAGTTCCTTTCTGTTTTGATATCTGCATGTTTTCCTAGCCCTGTCTCTTAAAGAACTCCACTTGGGGACTGGGTTTTCTCCTGCCTGTCTTTGTAGTTATATTTGTGTGTGTGTGTGTGTGTGACATCTGTAAAAAGAGCTCTAATTAATTTGGTCTAAAGACAGATAAGTGAGTGCTTAGATAAAATATTTTTTAAAGGGAAGAATAAAGTTGTAGTACCTTTCAGTTCACTTGACTTTAATCTTTGAGAAATAAAAAACCTTAAAGATTATTGGTATAATGCAGGTATCATTAAAATATAAATAGGTGAACTAAATTATGCTGATCAGTTGCAAGGTTTGGTAAATATTTTAAGGTTATAAACTGCTTTGTGGGTTTTGAGAACAATTTGATTTGCCAGCTTCACAACTGGTAAGACCTAGGGACATAGGGAACTAACCACACCCTTAATTAAGAAGGCAAACCTTGGCTGCACTTAGCACATGATTAAAACAACTTACCAGGCTTTACCTTAAAGCCAATAATTACTAGGATTTATCATGACATGTAATTGAAACTACTGGAAATAAGTGATGTTCAATCTTCATTAGGTTATATTTTTGTGAATAATGCTAATATATATTCCAAAGTTGTATGGGAGTTCTAAAATTCTAATGTCTAAGTATATGCTATTAATCATAATTAAGGTTGCTGTGTTAAGTTATTGTAAACCACGGAGATAACCAAACTTCTTTGTCAATTGTGTTCTAACTGTAACTACCCTGGGCATTTTGTTATTCACAGAAAATAGTTGTCTTGTTTTAATTCTTTTCAAAAATGGTTTATAATAAGCTATAGGACTCTTACAGGTGATCACAAATACGATTTCTGCTTGTATTGGAGACAATTGGGCTTCTGATAACTTTGGAGATTGTGACATTAGAATAAAGGAATATGTACAGGACTCATCAAATCTGAAATGTTCACAAATATCAAGCAAAACACAAGTTAACTAAATGGACTGAATTCCGAAAGCTCAAGCAAGCTTTTTGACTTTTGGTTGGAATATTGCTGATCCTTGATTTTTTTTTCAGAGTCAAGGAAATTTATTTTGAGCTATTTATAGGCTTTAATAATTGAGTAAGGTATATTCCTATGAAAAAAATTGGAGCATGTTTGTTTCTGTCTGTCTGGTTCTTCTAGAGTTTGGAGACTATCTGTGAGTATTCTTATGGCAATATAGTTGTTTGCATCAGTGCAATAAGAATCTATTTTTATTTTGGAACAGGACACTATTGGAGAAAGTGGTTATGTTACCAAGGCTTTGACTGGAAGGGTATGCTTCCCTTTAAGGAGTCATTATTGATTTGCAGAACCAATAAAAGCCCCATGGGAGAAACTGGCCTCATACCCTCATATATGCTGTCCCTGCACAGGGTTCCTGATCTGTGGTCAGTAAAGAGTGTCACTTTCTAACAGGTCCAGGAGTTCAGAGTTTATCTTGAGACCTTAAGAGGAGAGAATCACACAACATGCAGCTATTTGAGGATGGAAACCCATGGCTGGACTCAGATTTTAAAAGTCTTATCTGAGATTCCTTGTGGAACAAACTTCCATCAAAGCCAATCCAAAGGGCCTATGTAGAAATAATTATTCTTGCCGCACTTTATGCAAGTAATCAGGCCAAGTATAAGACTAAAGTCTATTTTGCAAACCATTTAGTCCTATAATTTTTTTTTAACAAAAATGAGAACTGGTAAGAAAGAAATCTTGTTTCAAAACTTATCATATATTTGTCATTAAATTCGAAACTCACTAGTAGTTTTTAAGTTTTTGCCTACATTTTAGACTAACCCTGCTTGTTCCTGTAAAGCAACCTGCAGCTCAGAAAGAACAAAAGGGATGGATAATGTAGAAATCTGGATCAATATTCTAGCTCAAAGCAATTATCCTGCATATTCTGCCAGGTGATGGGAATAAACAGGGTGCCCATCATATGGAGGTTTCCTTTTTGGGAAAGTAAGACCAAAGGAGCTAACCAAAGCCAAGCCCCATGCACCCAAATCCTAGCAAGCATAACTATAGTTGCGAGTTATCTGGGTGTGTCAAAAGACACCCTTTTCTCTCCCTTGATGGAGGAGGACTCAATTCCACAGTTTCGCCTTAGCACTAGCTTATGATAAGGAGTCCACGACACCCCCTAGAGACACAGTTTTGTCCCAAACTCAATTCCAAGCTTCAGGTTAAAGCCCTAAGAAAGAAAACTAGATATAAGGGACCCAGAAGCAGACAACAGAGGTTAAAAGGCACAGTGCAGGTAAGCATGGCTGATTCCTGCCGATTAAGCCAAGTCCAAGCTTCCTATTTCAAGGATGAAGGCCATGTTAGTATCCATGGCATAAATGAAATATACGGAATTCAAGGCTACTGACAGCAGGGGAGATAGGACATCTGTGCATAACAGCAGATGATTTTCACCTCCTAGGTCCCCCTGCTTCGTGAGTGCAAGCTGCTTTGACACTCATGGCAGCACCTGCCAAGGTCGACGGCACTTGGAGCTGAGAGGATGGAAGAAGGAAAGAGAATGTTCTTCCTGCTTTCCCTCACATATCCCGCGTATCTGCTAGGAAGAGAAGAGAACCAGGGATGCCTGCTCCCTCTTTCTTTATGAGTAGCCATTCATCTTCAGTCTGCACCCCTTTCAAATGCATCCTGAACTCCTGGGACTCCTTTGAAAAGTGCCTTCTTTGTTCCTTTCTCCTCCTTGGTTCTCTCTTCACAGAAAGGTAACTGTCTTCATACTACAGGACACACCCCTCAGATGCATCCTCCAAAATGGAAAGAGTTAATTTTCTAAACTGGTTGGCTTAGTATTGGGTTCAGGGGAGGGGAACCCAAAAACCCAACATGCCAGCAAAAAGGGTAAACATGTTTAAGTTGGGCTTTTGGCCTCCCTCGCCCCAAGCAAATTGGTAAAAGGCCTCAGCACTTTAGAGCTGTCCTTACCCCTCCCTTTGTTTTGCATGCGATCAATGATAGCTATTGTAATGTATACATAGGTATTGATGCAGGTTTTCTAATAACCCAGTTTGTCTGTTCTTGCCTTCAGGCCATTAAACTTCAAATGGTCATGCAACTGAAGCCTCTGACGATGGCCCCTGCTGCTGGGAGCCCCTAAATAGGCCTCTGAGGGAGCTCTGACTGCTGTTTACTCCAAAACATCACCCTCTGTCAGCAGGAAGAAGTTAAAACCAGTCTTCATCTTTATCCTTATTCTAACAGCAGTTAGATGTACTTCTTTAGAGGGTAGGAATAGACAACCAGCTGGGAGGAGGTCCCCGGAAAAACTCCAGCCAGCCTGCACACTGGGAGGAATGTGCACTGAGGTGGAGCCACAGAGGTTTACACCGTTTGCAGTAGTGAGGAGCCTGGCACCTCCACTTCCTGGGTGGAACTTGGGATTCAAACTGCGAGGCGCGAAGCAGGAACTCTAGCCTTGTGGAGAGTCCCTGGTTCCCCATTTTATCCTTTCCATGCAATAAAACCCTGCTTTACTCACACTTTAAATCATCTGCGAGATTAAACTTTCATGGCCCTGGGACAAACACTGTCTTTAGCTGAACTAAGGACAAGTCTTGCAAAAAAAGCACCCTGCAGGCTCACAGATATATTAGACCTTAATAGAGTAATTATATTCTTGAGCAAGTGTTACCTAGGAGCGATTATGTGTGACACTGCTCTTACCAAGGCCATAGGATTCTGGAAAAAGTTACTTATGAAGTGACATGCGCGTCCGTGTGAAGAGACCACCAAACAGGCTTTGTGTGAGCAACATGGCTGTTTATTTCACCTAGGTGCAGGCGGGCTGAGTCAGAAAAGAGAGTCAGCGCAGGGAGATAAGGGTGGGGCCGTTTTATAGGATTTGGGTAGGTAAAGGAAAATTGCAGTCAAAGGGGGGTTGTTCTCTGGTGGGCAGGAGTGGGGGTCACAAGGTGCTCAGTGGGGGAGCTTTTGGAGCCAGGATGAGCCAGGATGAGCCAGGAAAAGGAATTTCACAAGATAATATCATCCCTTAAGGCAAGGACCGGCCATTTTCACTTTTTTTGTGGTGGAATGTCATCGGTTAAGGTGAGGCAGGGCATTTGCACTTCTTTTGTGATTCTTCAGTTACTTCAGGCCATCTGGGCGAATACGTGCAAGTCACAGGGGATGTGATGGCTTGGCTTAGGCTCAGAGGCCTGACATTCCTGCCTTCTTATATTAATAAGAAAAATAAAACAAAACAGTGTGAAGTGTTGAGGCGGCGAAAAATTTTTTGGGGGTGGTATGGAGAGAGAATGGGCGATGTTTCTCAGGGCTGCTTCAAGTGGGATTAGGGGCAGCGTGGGAACCTAGAGTGGGAGAGATTAAGCTGAAGGAAGATTTTGTGGTAAGGGGTGATATTGTGGGGTCATTAGAAGAAACATTTGTTGGCCGGGCGCGGTGGCTCAAGCCTGTAATCCCAGCACTTTGGGAGGCCGAGACGGGCGGATCACGAGGTCAGGAGATCGAGACCATCCTGGCTAACACAGTGAAACCCCGTCTCTACTAAAAATACAAAAAATTAGCCGGGCGTGGTGGCGGCGCCTGTAGTCCCAGCTACTCGGGAGGCTGACGCAGGAGAATGGCGTAAACCCGGGAGGCGGAGCTTGCAGTGAGCCGAGATCGCGCCACTGCACTCCAGCCTGGGCGACAGAGTGAGACTCCGCCTCAAAAAAAAAAAAAAAAAAAAAAGAAGAAACATTTGTTGTATTGAATGATTGGTGATGGCCTGGATACGGTTTTGGAAGAATTGAGAAATTAAACAGAAGATACAAGGTCTGAATAAAACACGGAGAAAAGTGGGACTAAGAATTGGGAGGGCCTAGGACACCTAATTAGAGAGTGCCCAAGGAGGCTCAGCATAGCCTTGCCAGCAAAGATTATTTATTTACTTTAAGAGGGAATTTAGAGTGGTGGTTTGGGATAGCACTAGGAGATATCAGCTGTGATGGCTTGGAGAAACAGTGTAAACTGGCAGTGTAAACATGACCAGGGCATTTATGAGTCATTAAGAACGGTGAATAGGAGTATGACTAGACAGAAGACAGTAGGGATGACAAGATTTTTGGGGTGCAGTCCAAGTTGGTCTAGTGTCTGGAATGAGACTGGGACCTAATAAAAAGGAGTGTCCACGCAGGAGCTCAAATGGGCTGTAACCTGTAGCATTCTGAGGACAGGCCTGAATTCTGAGAAAGGAAAGTGGTAAAAGTATTGTCTAGTCCTTTTTAAGTTGGTGACTGAGCTTGGTGAGGTGTGTTTTTAAAAGACTATTTGTCTGTTCTACCTTTCCTGAAGATTGAGGACGGTAAAGGATATAAAGGTTTCACTGAATACCAAGAGCCTGAGAAACTGCTTGGGTGATTCGACTAGTAAAGGCTGGTCCGTTATCAGACTGCATAGAGATAGGAAGGCCAAACTGAGGAATTACATCTGACAGAAGGGAAGAAATGACCGCGGTGGCCTTCTCAGACCCTGTGGGAAAGGCCTCTACCCATCCAGTGAAAATGTCTACCCAGACTAAGAGATATTTTAGTTTTCTGACTCGGGGCATGTGAGTATAGTCATTTGCCAGTCCTGGGCTGGGGCAAATCCTCAAGCTTGATGTGTAGGAAAGGGAGGGGGCCTGAACAATCCCTGAGGGGTAGTAGAATAGCAGATGGAACACTGAGAAGTGACCTCCTTGAGGATAGATTTCCATGATGGAAAGGAAATGAGAGGTTCTAAGAGGTGGACTAGCAGCTTGTAACCTACATGGAAGAGGTCATGAAATGACGACAGAATAGAATGGGCCTGTGAGGCTGGAAGAAGATATTTTCCTTGGTCTAAGAAACGTTTGCCTTGTGTGGGAAGAGATTGATAGGTGGAAGTTTCAGCGGTGGAGTAGATGGGAGTGCCTGAAGTGAAGGAGGAAAACTGCCCTGCGGGATAGAAGTTGGAATGCTAGCTGCTTTTTAAGCTAACTTATCAGCATAAGCATTGTCCTGAATGATGGTTGGGGGGAGAAAATAGATTTTGGAAGTTATGAGAACTGTAGAGAATTGAGCATAGTTTGTGATTTTTAGGGCCTCTAACAGTATTAAAGCAGTGGCAGCCGCTCCGCGCAGACATGAAGGCTAGGCTAAAACAGTAAGGTCAAGTTGTTTGGACAGAAAGGTTGCAGGACGCGGTCCCAGCTCTTGTGTAAGAATTCTGTCTGCACTAACCATGCCTAGGAAGGAAAGGAGTTGTTTTACAGAAGCGATTGGGGTTTGGGAGATTAGCCGGACATGATCAGCAGGGAGAGTAAGTGTGTATTTATGAGAATTATGCCGATAGGTAACAGATGAGGAAGACATTTGGGCTTGACTGAAGTAATGGGGGTTGTCCGTGAGGCCTTGCAGCAGTACATCCTAGGTAATTTGCTGAGCCTAATGGGTGTCAGGGTCAGTCCAAGTGAAAGCAAAGAGAGGCTGGGATGAAGGGTGCAGGGGAATAGTGAAAAAAGCATCTTTAAGAACAAGGACAGAATAGTGAGTTGTGGAGGAAGGTACTGAGGACAAAAGAGTATACAGGTTGGGCACCACGGGGTTGATAGGCAAAACAGTTTGGTCGATAAGGCGCAGATCTTGAACTAATCTGTAAGACTTGTCCGGTTTTTGGACGGGTAAAATGGGGGAATTGTAAGGAGAGTTTATAGGTTTTAAAAGTCCAGGCTGTAGCAGGCAAGTGATAACAGGCTTTAATCGTTTTAAAGCATGCTGCGGGATGGGATATTGGCGTTGAGTGGGGTAAGGGTGATTAGGTTTTAATGGGATGGTAAGGGGTGCATGATCCATCACCAAGGAGGGAGTAGAGGTATCATATACTTGTGGGTTAAGGTGGGGGGATACGAGGGGAGGATGTGAAGGAGGCTTTGAACTGGGGGAAAAGGCAGCAATGAGGTGTGGCTGTAGCCTAGGAATAGTCAGGGAAGCAGATAATTTAGAGGTTTAGAAGCCTGGCTGTCAATGCCCACAACAGATATGGAGGCAAGGGAAACAGGCCCTTGAAAAGAAGGTAATGTGGAGTGGGTAGCCTCCGTATTGATTAAGAAGGGGACGGACTTACCCTCCACTGTAAGAGTTACCCAAAGTGTCTGTGATGGTCCAGGAAGCTTCTGAGGCAATGGGGCAGTGTCAATCTTCAGCCACTAAGCCGAGAAGGTCTGGAAAGGAGTCAGTCAGAGAGCCTTGGGCCAGAGCTCCAGGGGCTCTGGGAGTGGCCGCCGGGCAAGATGAACAGTCTGATTTCCAGTGGGGTCCCACACGGATGGCACACACTTAGAAGGAATCCCGGGCATTCCTTGGCCTAGTGGCCAGATTTCCAGCACTTGTAGCAAGCTCTTTGAGGAGGAGGTTCTGGAGGAACCCCTGGCAGCTGCGGTTCAGGCGTTTGGAGTTGTGTGCTGGAGATGTGGCTGGGGTTTGTCTCACAGTGGAGGCAAGGAATTACAACTCAGAAATAAGTTGCTACTTGGCTGCCTCTACTCTTATTATTGTACACCTTGAAGGCGAGGTTCATTAAGTGCTGTTGTGGGGTTTGAGGGCCGGAATTTAATTTTTGGAGCTTTATTTAATGTTGGGAGCAGATTGGGTAATAAAATAAAATGCATATTGAGAATAAGTCAGCCTTCTGACCTTTCAGGGTCTAGGGCTGAAAAGCGTCTCAGGGTTGCTGCTAACGGGCCAGGAACTGGGCTAAGTTTTTTATATTTGATGAAAAAGGGCCTAAACGCTAACTGATTTAGGAGAGGTCGGATAAAGAAAAAGGAACATTTTATCTATAAATTACCTTGGGCAGTATGGCCATTTTCACGATATTGATTCTTCCTATCCATGAGCATGGTATGTTCTTCCATTTGTTTGTGTCCTCTTTTATTTCACTGAGCAGTGGTTTGTAGTTCTCCTTGAAGAGGTCCTTTACATCCCTTGTAAGTTGGATTCCTAGGTATTTGATTCTCTTTGAAGCAATTGTGAATGGAAGTTCATTCATGATTTGGCTCTCTGTTTGTCTGTTACTGGTGTATAAGAATGCTTGTGATTTTTGCACATTAATTTTGTATCCTGAGACTTTGCTGAAGTTGCTTATCAGCTTAAGGAGATTTTGGGCTGAGACAATGGGGTTTTCTAAATAGACAATCATGTCATCTGCAAACAGGGACAATTTGACTTCTTCTTTTCCTAACTGAATACCCCTGATTTCTTTCTCTTGCCTAATTGCCCTAGCCAGAACTTCCAACACTATGTTGAATAGGAGTGGTGAGAGAGGGCATCCCTGTCTTGTGCCAGTGTTCAAAGGGAATTTTTCCAGTTTTTGCCCATTCAGTATGATATTGGCTGTGGGTTTGTCATAAATAGCTCTTATTATTTTGAGGTACGTTCCATCAATACCGAATTTATTGAGCGTTTTTAGCATGAAGGGCTGTTGAATTTTGTCATTAAACTAAAGAGCTTCTGCACAGCAAAAGAAACTACCATCAGAGTGAACAGGCAACCTACAGAATGGGAGAAAATTTTTGCAATCTACTCATCTGACAAAGGGCTAATATCCAGAACCTACAAAGAACTCAAACAAATTTACAAGAAAAAAACAAACAACCCCATCAAAAAGTGGGCAAAGGATATGAATAGACATTTCTCAAAAGAAGACATTCATACAGCCAACAAACACATGAAAAAATGCTCATCATCACTGGCCATCAGAGAAATGCAAATCAAAACCACAATGAGATACCATCTCACACCAGTTAGAATGGCGATCATTCAAAAGTCAGGAAACAACAGGTGCTGGAGAGGATGTGGAGAAATAGGAACACTTTTACACTGTTGGTGGGATTGTAAACTAGTTCAACCATTATGGAAAACAGTATGGCGATTCCTCAAGGATCTAGAACTAGATGTACCATATGACCCAGCCATCCCATTACTGGGGATATACCCAAAGGATTATAAATTATGCTGCTCTAAAGACACATGCACACGTATGTTTATTGCAGCACTATTCACAATAGCAAAGACTTGGAATCAACCCAAATGTCCATCAGTGACAGATTGGATTAAGAAAATGTGGCACATATACACCATGGAATACTATGCAGCCATCAAAAAGGATGAGTTTGTGTCCTTTGTAGGGACATGGATGCAGCTGGAATCCATCATTCTTAGCAAACTATCACAAGAACAGAAAACCAAACACCGCATGTTCTCACTCATAGGTGGGAACTGAACAATGAGATCACTTGGACTCGGGAAGGGGAACATCACACACCGGGGCCTATCATGGGGAGGGGGGAGGGGGGAGGGATTGCATTGGGAGTTATACCTGATGTAAATGACGAGTTGATGGGTGCAGCACACCAACAAGGCACAAGTATACATATGTAACAAACCTGCACGTTATGCACATGTACCCTACAACTTACAGTATAATAATAATAAATAAATTTAAAAAAAAAAAAAAAAAGGAACATTAACCTTGACTATGCCTTTAGCTCTAGCCACTTTTTTAAGAGGAAATTGCTGGGCAGGTGGGGGAGGCCTAGTCGCAGAACTAAACTGTAAGCCAGACTGGGTGTGAGGAGGGGAGGTGATCAAAGGATTACAGGGTAGGGGATCAAAGGCTGAGGAAAAATGGGACCTAACTCGGCCTGGCGAGGAAAGAAGAGATCAGATGGGTCTGTAGACAAGGAAGATTAGAAAGACTCAGCGACGCTTGGGGTTGGGACTGAGGGGACAGGCAGGAGGGAAAGAAGGAAGATTTGGGAGGAGTTGCATTGGAAACAGAGACTAGGGAGGGACGGATGTGTAAAAGAATGCCTGGACGTCAGGCACCTCAGACCGTTTGCCCATTTTACGACAAGAATTATTTACATCTTGTAGCATGGAAAAATCGAAAGTGCCGTTTTCTGGCTATTTGGAGCCATTGTCAAGGTTGTATTGGGGCCAAGCGGTGTTGCAGAAGAAGATAAGGTATTTAGGTTTTAGGTCAGGTGTGAGTTGAAGAGGTTATAAGTTCTTGAGAACACAGGCTAAAGGAGAAGAAGGAGGAATGGAGGGTGGAAGGTTGCCCATAGTGAAGGAGGCAAGCCCAGAGAAAAGAGACTAGAGATACGGAGAGGAGTTCGGGGGTTCTAGCCCCACAGAAAAGTGGGAAAGGGGTCAGGGAGCAGAAACAAGGTATTGGGGTGCAAAAATAAGAGATCGGGGCACAAAAATAAGAAGGGGTGCAAAAATAAGAGGTCAGGGCACAAAAATAAGAGGGGGCACAAAAATAAGAAGTCAGGGTACTTGCCCCTCCCCCAGAAAAGCAGAGAAGGGGTAGAAACAGGGAGAGAAGGGGTCGGGGTGCTTGCCCCTCCCCCAGAAAAGCAGAGAAGAGGTAGAGACAGGGAGGGTAGGGGTTGGGGTGCTTGCCCCTCCCCCAGGAAAGCGGGAGTTGTTGCTTAGGGTGGACCAAGGCAGGCGTCTCTGCGGCGTGGTCAGACACACCTGAAACGTGGGTGAGTAATCAGAGAGGCATCCCTGCAGTGATTAAACACCAAGGGAAGGCTGCCTTCCCCAGTCCGTGACCGGCGCCGGCATTTTGAGTTCCACAGATAAAACGTGTTTCATTTTCTGGTAGAGACAAAGGATTTTGTGAAAGGAATTGAAATTAAGAGAAGGGAGAGATTGAAGGGTGGTGCCAAGATTGAAAGGAGAAAGAAGTTAAGAGAGAGAGAGAGAGGTTGAAGAGAGCAAAAAGAGGCCACTTACCCGATTTAAAATTGGTGAGATGTTCCTTGGGCTGGTGGGTCTGAGGACCAGAGGTCGTAGGTGGATCTTTCTCATGGAGCAAAGAGCAGGAGGACAGGGGATTGATCTCCCAAGGGAGGTCCCCTGATCTGAGCCAAGGCACCAAAATGTCATGCGCATCCGTGTGAAGAGACCACCAAACAGGCTTTGTGTGAGCAACATGGCTGTTTATTTCACCTGGGTGCAGGCGGGCTGAGTCAGAAAAGAGAGTCAGCATAAGGGTGGGACTGTTTTATAGGATTTGGGTAGGTAAAGGAAAATTGCAGTCAAAGGGGGTTGTTCTCTGACGGGCAGGAGTGGGGGTCACAAGGTTCTCAGTGGGGGAGCTTTTTGAGCCAGGATGAGCCAGGAAAAGGAATTTCACAAGATAATATCATCGCTTAAGGAAAGGACTGGCCATTTTCACTTTTGTGGTGCGAGGCAGGGCATTTGCACTTCTTTTGTGATTCTTCAGTTACTTCAGGCCATCTGGGCGAATACGTGCAAGTCACAGGGGATGCGATGGCTTGGCTTGGGCTCAGAGGCCTGACGTGAAGAATTATTATCAAATGGGATAATATCTCTACCTTGGTTGTGCCAGGTGGGTTTTGAGAAGAAACATCATAAAATATTAGATCAATTCATTTAGATGGTTAAGCAGAATTCACCCGTGTTAGAATAATGATACCTGACAGAGATTCAGTTCATATTGTAAAGCTTTCCCAGTATTCTTTCATTTGCAATATATTTAAAAATTCTAGTAATTGCCTATGCATTGTGTACCTGTTTTAATTAACTATTAATTACTTCATTTAGCAAGCATTTATGGACAACACTTTGTGCCCCAGTCATTCTGTAAAATGATCATTATCCAGACACTACACTTAGTTTCAAGGATCTCACTGTTAGTGACAGTTTCCTTCATTCAGAGTTGATGGAGTTCAGAGATTGACATTACTGATTGGTATAATCCTTTTAAATGTAACAGTTGATTGACAATAAGAGGCAAAAGGCTAGGTTTTAGAAATGACACTTTCTTACAATTAAGGTTTGCAAATTAATTATTAGTTAATTTCCTGTAATTAGTACTGCATATTTCCTAAAAGGATTAACATGTAAAGAATCTGTAGCAAAGGTCTTAATAATAATGGGATATTCTATTGTAGCATCCACCCCCTCATTTCTCATTTTTAAAATACTTCAGGATAAAAAACAATATGCTCTCTATAACTTTTTATTGGATTGAAAGTCATCTGCAAATCTCTACTTCTAGTGATATATATAGTATTACCTATGTATATATTATAGCTATCATTACATTCTTTCTTATTGCCTCATAAAGGTATATTACATATACTTTCAATTCTGACAATAGTGATATATATATACAGTAATACCTATGTATACATTATAATAGCTATCATTTATCGCATTCTTTTTTATTTCCTCATATCTACATATACATTATTTTTCAATTCTGACAACAATAATAAGAATTGGACATAAATATTTCTGCCATTTAATATGTAAGGAAATCGAAGCAAGCAGGTTAACAATTTGCCTCAGTTCTCACTTATATCTAGTAAGTAGGGGAGTCAGTATCCCAATATTGGCAGTCTGACTCCAGTAACAGTTGTAATATTCTTGCTGTTTTTATAGATGTGTAATTATATATACTTTTGTATACTTATATAGTATTATGTGTACTGTATTTAACAGTTATCCATCTGTGTATATGTTTCTGTTCTTATTTTGTATGTTTGCTCTTGGTAAAGAGGCAATAGCATGTTGAATAGGAGAGTGCAATGGTTTGCAAGCTAATTTTAAAAACTGAAAGTTACAGAAGTATTTCCTAATATATTTATACACTCCAATTTAGCACAATAAGAAAACCTACTAAATAAATGACAGTATATATTTGCATATACATCCATACTTCTTGGAATGCTAAAACAAAAAGTATTATTATACTGTTTGTATATGTAGAACAATTTCATCATTGCATTCATTTAGATTTCCAAAATCTTTATGTTATGATATTTTATATGTAGTCTGTCAGTTAAATCAATGAGATTGGTGTTTACTTAATGTCTTAAGATTCATTTTTTACCTTACTATTTTGGCTTATGATTCACTTTTTAGTATCATACTGTTTTTTTCTTCAGAATGCTAAGCCATACCAATATTGTTCATTAGATCCTCAGGAGACTCTTTATTCAAGCTTTCATAATATGGTCAAATGAGAAGGTAGCATGTGATTTAATGTAAGCAAGTATATTGAATTTGAAAACAACCATTTGAATTTGGTAAGATAAACTATGCTAATGAATACAAACTGTGTACATTTTAGATATTTTCCAGTACTGAAATTAATATATTTTGCCAAAGAAAGCAATTCTTATTAAAATATATCACTTTTATTCCCATCTGTTTTTTTAGAAAGTCTCAATTATATTTAGTTTAAGCGATTTACCCATAAGATCTATCTTGTTTTAACTCTAAAGCTTTCAAGACTGGAGAGTAATTTGATATGATCCAATCCCTTTAATGTTTGAAGATTTTTACTTTAACCTTTAAAATGTTGTTATAATTTATGCATTACTGCATCTTTGCAAAGGTTAAAAGCAAGGCACAATCATACATGGTACCAAGAGAATAGCCTACATTTCCTGCTATTATCCCCATCTTCAAAATAGATTGGTCTCATGCATTTCAATAGAATTTAATTATATTTCTCTAATTCCCTGAATGTTTTTATTAAACCAAGAAGTTCATAAGTTAATGGTTCCATTTTATCTTGCTGCATTTGAATTTTAAGAATATAATGATAACAAGGAACATAAATTTCTACATATAACCACATTTCTTCTTTCAATTTGACTATAAAACAGCACATAGGCTAGCATTTTAATGCTAAATATGATATATTTCACTTTTGGTGTTGCTTTCTTAGGAAATGTAAAATTTGTGATAGAGACATCAGCAATAATTTTTATATACTCTGCTTCAAAATTCAGTTTCATTGTAGTTTGAAAATTATCTACATCAACTCTTCCAAGTTTATATATATATCTGTGTGTGTGTGTGTGTGTGTGTGTGTATTCTAATTTCACATACATTAGTCCCTTTCAAATCAGTATATAACTGGCCTTTATAATAGTGTTGTCATAATTTTTGAAGTATGTATTTTCTATATGTTTAAATTACTGTGTGATGTTGACTTGTATAATCCATGTGGCCGTGTATGCTCATAATTTTTAATTGATAATCATTTCTGGTACCGTAGACTCACCTTTCAAACACTTGAGCAACAGATGATGCTAGGCTTTGCAGCATTCACTAATTGATTTTCTAGGTCAAAAGAGGTTAGAGCCAAATCTTTAGTACATATACTAATTTATTTTCAACAATAAGCTTGAAGCAGTATGCATAGTAAAAGAGCTACACATGCAGCACAGAAGTGATTGAAGACTTTGAAGAAAAATACAAAGAAAACATGGTTGAAACAAAGAAAAATAAGAGGAAACTACGGTCTTTTAATGTACCAGGCTCTCTTTTTATTCTTGACACTGGTACATGTTGTTTATTTTGTCTGAAATATTCTTCTCACATAGCATTATCTACTTTGCTTCTAGTGATTCTTAAATTGTCATCTCAGGTGCCATTTATGCTGAAAAGCTTTCTTTATTCCCATTATTAAGTTTTTTCTTATTCTATGTTCTTTAATTTTTTTGTCTCCCATAAAAGATTATTGCATATTTATATTTTCTCCTATATGGCCACTCTCTAGACAAAAAGTATATGAAGAAATCAGACACTACCTCCTTATTTTTTTCTGTCATGTACCCACTTTATGCTCCAGAAATTGTGTAATGGATGGATGGATGGAAGTATGGCTGGGTGGATAGATGGATGATGGATGGATAGATGGGTGGAGGAATGGATGGGATGCATGGATAGATGATTAGATGGATGCATAGATGTATGTATGCTTAGGTAGATAAATGAATTGGTGCCTGTATACCTTCTTTTTCCTATTTTATCCTCTCAGAAGTCATTATCTTATGAAAACATCAGGCTTTCTCCAGAAAATGTCTCACATATATATTTGATCAATATTTCTTTCTGTTATATAAAGGTTTGTCCTCTATTCCCATTGTAAATAGATATACTTAGGAAAATAAGACTTTGGAAATGTTGACATATCCCATAAAAATAATCCGAGTAGGCAAATCCCAGTTGTTCTTATTGAAACTTGTTTATATGCAATAGATGCCAAAAACCTATATTTCTTTCAGAAAACAAAAGATAACATGTGAAAAGTACTTGACACCTAGCATTTGTTGGTTTTCTTTTGTTAATTAAAAAAGTGGGTTTCAATTTATATACGGCAATGGAGTCACAATATTAACAATGAGAAAAGGAATAACAATGTGAGATAAACTTTGTGAAATGTTTTACATACTTTTTAACCCTAACTAGCTTCTGTTTGAGAGATATTGATGTATTCTAATTGCAGATCTAATATATTTAATTTTATTCACTCTTTTAGAAAACAGAAGTGATAAATCTTCATAGATATATCCCATTGTATAATCATGTATAATTCTGTGAGATATAATTCCAAGGCTTCTAAGTGCATGTTTTAAAAACCTAAATTCAAGTATAGGACTAATGAAGTATAAGACTTGAATTTTAAGACTCCTTTTAACTTTTTTCTCAATTTTTTCTTATAAGGTCTATTTTTGTCTCAAAATTTCTAATGATGTGCACTACAAGTTTCTAACAGTGAGTCCAAAGTTATTCTAAATTTGTGAAGAAAACATGTCTATGAAAGAATATATTTATTTAAAATATATCTCAAGAGAGGGAGAAGCAAGAATTCTGCGGAAAAGGAATTTAATGAAGTCTCTGAAGAGATTATGATAATTCTTGCAAAGTCTAAGAAATATGTTAGTACATGTGAATTAAGATAAATGCTAATACAAATAAGCATATTTTCAATTCGAGGACCATGCAGCTTCAGAAATTTAAAAAGATGACATCAAAGTTTTTTAGTCTACTTGTGAAGAACTTTGTGTGTGCATGTGTGTGATTTCTGTAAAAAGTAAGAACAAGAGTGAATGTGCATCCTAGTGATAGAGAGAAGAGAGAAACTGTAACTTCTCTAATGATCACTTCATTGCTTTTGTCTAGTTTTCAAATATTTGTGTCATTTATCTCAACTTTTTATGTGTCACAATATTTCTTCTTGAGAAGACTGAGAAATAATTGATGTAAGATGATATGTTTCTCAATTAATATAAATCATCATAAAAAATGAAATCTTAATAGAAAAAAGTGTGTAGCTTAGATCTCTAGAAAAATAAGATGTACTGCTAAATTCTTCAAAAAATGAATATCCTTAGTTTTGCTGGTTATTTTTTAGATAATAGAAATGAAGCCAATACTCTCCACTTTGGTCTGTTTTTCCTTTTCTACTCTCCCATCAATGTGTATCTACTGGAGTTGTAATTTTACCTGAACAGACTGGCCAGTTAGTAAAAGAGCCTACATGTTAGTCTGACACGAGAATTGGCCATCCTGGATCTTTTGAATGTAAAATGTGAAAATGCGTGGTAGCACAGTATAAATAAACAAGAAAAAACTGTCTTAAATTATTATAGATAGCCATCACATGAGTAATATGCATGCACGCACATACTCACGCCCCATGAACATTGGCATTCATAAGCATTCACGCATCTTTCTTTAAATTACTTGAGAGAGAGAGAGATGATATGGAGATAAAAGGAGAGAGGAATGAATGAATATCTAATAGATGACTCTTTAAAAGGAGCTTGCTACTTGGTACTTGGACATTTCTTTCACTTATTACTTACCTATTATTTACATTTATAACCAGATTTTTCCATCTATCTATGTCTTTATCTATAGTGAATGAAGATTTTCAGGAATTAAAGAAATGACTGGAAATCCCAAATTGTCTGAGGAAAATAAAGAAATATAGTTAACTCATTAATATAAAGTGTGTGGTTTTAGGGTGCTGCTCTATATGCCACTGGATTTGCAACATAATATACATTATATTAATCTTATTGCCTTTCCAAGTTTAGAAATACATGTGGCCCTAAAGATTTTGGATAAAATTGTTGACCTCTATTTCAAAATCAGTCGCCATATTGACTGTACCAAAGTACACTTCAAACCAGCAGGGGAGTTTTTACATAGATACTGTGAGACCTTTTAATATTGCCAAGCAGATCCATGCAAAATGGCTTTCCACTGTTGTGTTACAGTAATCTTCCTTAATACTGAGGAGCTGACACTTACTTACATATCTGTAGGCATTTAGTATTTCTTCTACTTAAAAATCAAATGCCTTTCCATAAAGTTTGCTCACTTTCCTTTGTTTTCCTTTTCTACTTAATATACAGTGTAGGAATTTTGTTTGTATTCGGAATATCACTCTTGTTATTCCATGTGCTTATTTTTTTACCTTTGTCTATATTTTTATTTGATGTCAAGATTTATCAAACTTTTTTGATCTCTGTGCCTTTCACACTTAGATCTTTAATCTACCTGAAATGGATTTATTATTCATTTACTATTTACTAAATATATATTTACTAAGCACTTCTCCATTAATTTATTTTATATTAGAAGTAGTATGAATCTAATTTATTATTCAAAAACTCAGATTTATTTTGTAATTAACCAAGTGTCTCTTCAACCATGTCTTGTCTGTATTTTATCATATTCTAGAATTCTAAAATTGTGACTACCTCTCTGTTTTTTCTGTATTTTATTTTTTTATTTTTGTTTTATTTTGTTTTTGAGATAGAGTCTCTGTCGCCTAGGCTGGAATGCAGAGGCACGATCTCTGCCCACTGCAACCTCTGCCTTCTGGGTTCAAGCAATTCTCCTGCCTCAGCCTCTCAAGTAGCTGGGACTACAGGTGCCCACCACCATGCCTGGCTAATTTTTGTATTTTTAGTAGAGATAAAACAGGGTTTCACCATGTTGGCCAGGCTGGTCTCCAACTCCTGACCTCAAGTGATCCACCTGCCTTGGCCTCCCAAAGTGCTGAGATTGTAGGCATGAGCCACCATGCCTGGTCAGTTTTCTCTATATTTTAATTTCTGGGTATCAAATGTACTAATGTCTCATGTGCAACAGTTCTCATTTCATGTGTCTCTTTGTTATAATATTTAACATTTAATATTCTATTTTTATGGACATATTTCTTCATAAATATTTGAAGTAAATTAATATTATAATTGATGTTTTTGCCTTTCCTAATATTCTATTTTTCTGCAAGTTTTAGAATTTTGACTAGGGATTGTTCATGTTCTTTGATGATGTGTTGTTTTGTTTTCCCCTTTCCTTTTGTGGTCTTCATTCCATGTTGGTTGTTTTGCATTTGCTTCCATCCAGCCCCTGTCACTCCCATCAACCTAAAGGTCTTAGATTGTATTCTAGGCTTCTATGGTGATAACAAGGATCTTATGGATCCATCCAACAGATGAACTGGTAAAGCTCCTGATGATGAGGTAAGGTATTTTGTTAGGCCTGCAGCCTCATATACACAGTAGATTTGGTAGCGGTCGACAGAGGGATTTTTTGGGGGGTTTTCAACGTATTTTCAAAATCAATCTCAATTTAGACATACATGCATGCAATGAACCTTGTTACTGACTTATTTTGAAACCACATTTAGTACTGCGGTATCATATTTGTTGCTACCAACATGTGCAGCACCAGAAAGCATAATGCTTCAACCCCACCCTTCAACTTTTCTCTTTTATCTTGTTTTTGGACTTAAAATTGTTTTTACTTTTTTCTTTTATACGTATTATAGAATAACATTTTAATCAGTCGGTATTTTGCAATACTAAACTGGCCTATGGAATTTTCCACAGTGATTTTCAGCTCCTGGCCCATATACATTTTTAAATACAGGGCCTGACAAGGGTAATGTAAAGTTGATTATTTGTTAAAAGTATACAGACAGGGGGCGGTGGGTCACACCTGTAATCCCAGCACTTTGGGAGGCCGAGGTGGGCAGATTGCTTGAGGTCAGGAGTTTGAGACCAGCCTGGCCAACACGGCAATACCTATCTCTACAAAAAATACAAAAATTAGCCAGGCATGGTGGTGCACATCTGTAATCCCAGCTACTCAGGAGGCTGAGGCACAAGAATCACTTAAGACCAGGAGTTGGAGATTGCACTGAGGTTGTCCCACTGCACTCCAGCCTGGGCAACAGAGCTAGGCTCTGTCTTAAAAAAAAAAAAAAGTGTATAGATGATGTTTACAATTGTCCATTCAAAGATGAGTTTCTAAAGACCAAAAAAAAAAAAAAAAAAAAAAATGCAATCATCTGTTGTTCCAGAAATGAACTAACACCTCTTTCCATATGAACTATGCCATGGCAGTTGTTTTACTTCAAATCAAATCAAATTATATAGGCTTAATAGAGCATAACACATAAGGTTACCTGTGGAATTGTTTATTTATAAGTCACATCACTAGCATCTTACTGCATGCATTTTGATATTAAACTTATGTTTGAGTTTATATTATGTGATTTCTTTAGTAGCAGGGACATATAAGAATAGAAAATTGTGCTTTAACTTCCAGGTAGGTTAAATAGCTATAAATATACTGATAGGAACAGAGGTGTTAATACAGATATGGAAAAGCAGAATTGGAAATATGTAACAATCTGAAATTATTTATTACAGATAATCAAGTGAAATAGAAACTATATTAAGCTTAATGTCACTCTGCATATATGAAGCTGTATTTACCATCATAGATAATAATTAACATTGTTTTAAACCATGCAAATTTCTCAGCCATAAATTATTAACAAAATATGTGCAAGAATCCAGGTGTTAAGATACTAAAAGGCAGAAATAAGGATGACTCAATTTGATTGTTTCTGTTTATTTTGTATTTAATATATACGATGGAGTGCATGATTGATAAAATGATTGGCAAAGAGTTATCTAAGGGATGAATGACATCTCATTTTTCTGTTCCTACCACACCTGGTCATTTTGCCTTAGACCTGGTAATATTTGTCTTTGTTTCATTATTTTTTTAATATATTTTTTATATTAAATAATGAACCTGGCCTTTTCATCACTAAAATTTGTTTTAGCCGGAAAGACATGGGACCCCTCACTTTACCAGAACTTTACCATCTCTATTTTCATAGAGATAATGACCTATTTGCTCAGCACAATGTAATTTCTGACCTAATCAAACACTGTGACTAGGCATAAAATAAACCAATCAGCAAACAAGATGGAGTTAAATTTTCTATTGAAAAGAATTAGGATATATACTTTTAAATCTTAATTTTAATAATTTGTCATTATCAAAATTTGACTTTTGCAAATTTTTAAAAATAAACACTATTACTTTTAACATTTTGATAAAACTGACTGATTATTTAACTGAATTGGTAATCCACTTTTAGCCAAATTGTTGAAAGGTTGTTAAATTTTGATACAGTCATCCTGTGTTCTATCATAATTGTAGCTTTGTCAGTGTGAGAACATTGGATTTACAAAATACGTTAGTAATTTTATCCTGTTACCCATAATGCAAACTCAGTGTGAGTCAATGACAATGGCAGACAGCAGGTCAAGGTGAACTGCAAAGTACAAAAGATTTACAGTTGTCCCTTGAATAATGTGGGTGTGAACTGCATGTGTCCACTTATACATGATTTTTCTTCTGCCTCTGCCATGCTTGAGACACTAAGACCAACTCCTCCACTTCTTCCTCCTCTTCGGCCTATTCAATATGACAATAATGAGGGTAAAGACCTTTATGATAATCCACTTTTTTTAATGAATAGTAAATATATTTTCTCTTCTTTATGATTATTTTAGTGACTTCTTTTTTCTCTAGCTTACTTTATTGTCAGAATACAGTATATAATACATATAGCATACAAAATATGTGTTAACTGACTGTTTATGTTGTAAGGCTTGCAGTCAACAGTAGGCTATTAATAGTTAGATTTTTGGAGAATTACAAGTTATACGTGGATTTTTGACTGTATGAGGATTGGCACCCCAGCACCCATTTTTTCCAAGGTATTTTGAGTTTGCTGAGAGTTATTGGTTATCAGAATCAGAATGGTAAAGTAAGAAAAACTTTTTGTCCAGTTTTTTTAAATTTTATTTAATCTCTCAATCTCCCTGTTGTTAACATACTCTGACTAAAAGGAAACATAAAAACAAAAAGAAAACTCTACTACATTGATTCATTCTATATGAAAAGTATCACAATCCTGCCATACCAAGTAATGGAAATATGTTCTGAGATATATGTTATTAGAGGATTTTGTCATGTGCAAACACAAACCTAAATGGTATAGGCTACTGCACACCTAGGCTATTTCATATAACCTATTGCTTCTAGGCTACAAACCTATACTGCATGTTACTGTACTGAATACTGTAGACAATTGTATCACAATGGTAATATTTGTGTATCTACACATAGAAAAGGTACAATAAAAGTACACCATGAAATATTATAAATGGCACACCTCGTATAGGGCAGCCCCATTATAATCTCATAGTCTCAATGTTGTATGTGTAGTTCCTTTTTGACCAAAACATCCTTATGAGGGGTGTGACTGTATTTTATTTCTTTGTTTATATCCATCTTTTGATAATAACGAAGAAGGAAAGTATACCTATCAGTGTTCAGCTTGCTTCCATTTGTCACCTCTCTTGATATTTTAATAATTATGTAATTTTAAATTTATTGAATAGGCTTTTCTAGAATGTATTAACTAAGACAAAATGATCCATACTCACTTATTAATAAATCTCATAAAGGTTACTAATGGTAATCTAGTAACTATGTCCTGAAAGTGTTTTCTGAAATTCTCTCCTATATCTGTGGTATTCTGCTTCGATGACTCTTATGTTCTATTTACACCTCACAGTTCACACAATATCCTTCCATCCTGCTGTGTACTAGAAGAGGATAAACGATATGGATTATTTCCTTGCCTTCTACCTTCCAATTGGGTTTCGTTGGTAGGGTGTGTGGGCAGAAGACTTGTGGGAGGGAGGAGAATGAGTCAGAGTCACAGAGACTCTGTCAGGTGGCCCCTCTCCAGTTTGCCCCTTAAGTCACAGGGTGTGTGCCTTAATGGTGCCCCCACACACCCTATTCGGGGGTACTACTGCACTATGCCTTCTATTTTTCTGCATATTGCCCACACCTTTGTGAATTACTATTTTATTAAATTATCTCCAAATTATCAAATATTGTGTGCCTCTTGTTGCCTTCAGAATTGTGACTGACCATCCCTTCTTGAGACTCCATTTTCTATTTTCTGCTTTACTAGAATCCATTCCTACTTTGCTTTTGAGAAGTATTTATGGCAGCAGCTCTTTTTCCATATCCTATGCCTAGTGTTTTCTAGGTGTACCTTTTTAGATTTCTTTCCATTACTCTCCATTTGTTTACTGCTTTATTGTATAGATCCCTATCTATATGCAAATATACTACTTGCATCTACCTTTAGCTTGTATGCCATGCTTGAACTTCCGGCCCAAGGTGCTTATTAAATGATAACCCGTAAGTGTTACCAAACTGATCATATCATCTTCTTTCTCATATTTATTTCCAAAATGATACTTCATCTGGCCAGTTGCTCGATCTTAAAACTGAGCTATCATTGGCTACTACCTTTGACTAATCCCCTACCTCCAGTCACTAAATTCTTAAGTCTTAAGGTCTCTTTAATCCAATCCCTTCATTGCACTTCCATTATCATTAACTTAGTTCCTGCACAGAATTACTTCAGTAGCTTTCTTACTTTTACGATTTCCCAGGTCTCAGGGCTTCACTCAGGCTGTTACCTCAACTCTTGAGTGGAAACAGTGATCTTCACTTGACAAACTCCTATATATGTGTTTAGTCTCAATGAAGCCACCACCATCCTCCTAAGACAGCTGCTCTTTGCCTTTCCGTTCTTGGTAACATGTTTAAACGTGCTTCTCCAGCATACTATTCATGTGTCCACTAAAAGATTTTTCACAGATGTTGACAAATGGCTGTTCATTTGCCTTTGAGACCATAGACATTGTCATATGTATATTTAATTACTAATATAGCACCTGCAACAATGTAAGCATAAATCCTATTTCATATAAAATAAATAAGGAAAAGAGTGTGAGCCCTGCCCTTAAAAAACTTATTTTAGTAAATGTGCAGATACACTGTAATTGCTGCAGTTTTAAAAGCTACACTGAAGTTAACAGATTCCTACTGCAGGTGCAATGATGCCCCAGGATGCAGTGTTCCATACCATTTGGACTTGTTTTTAAACATGAAATTCAAAATAGAATGAGAGAACTTAAAATCATTTTGAAGTTATATAAGTGAAAAATTTGATGATTAATAAAATTTTTAGTCTAAAAATTTTTCTTTTTTTAATGAATACCCTACTTTAAAGAGTTGTATAATGAGAGAAGTTTCAGGAACGAGAGTTTTAGATTGAAATAAAATTGTTCTTAATTTGATTTCTCTTAAGTTCTCATTCATGGGGAATGTCTGTATCCTTTGGAAAGACAGTCGAAGTAAACTAGGGCTAGGATCAATTCTGCTTTCAGCCTGCAATAAAACTGTCATAGACATTTACCAAATAAAATAAAATAATGATCAGCAGTGAGTAGCAGGATCAGCAGCTCAGTCAGACTACTAATATTGAAGAGTCTTGCCCGCCTGAAGAAATAGGCAACTTATTGATGATAATAAAAAGTTGCACTTGTTATTGTGTGTTGACTTTCTGTTTTCTTCTGAAGCTATAAATTGCAGAATTCAGACTTTTAAGAATTTGTGCATGAAACAAGGAACATAAGCTTAAATACTTCTCCTTGGAGATAAATCAATAATTGCAGTTCTCTCTTTTAAGCTGATATTTTATACTCTCACAAAAAGGAGAGGCTATATCAATACTTTAACTTTGGTGTGGTACTCATCCTTATTTAGGTACTTGTTTGTAAGTGTCCTCTGATGATAGTACAAATATCTGTGATGTTTTCCAAATAGAGCTCCTTAGTAAAAAATAACAGGCCATTAACAGTAACTTAATGAGGGTATTTCTGCTTCCTAAGCTTAGAATTTAATGATCATTTAATTATACATGCATCGTCTATCTAAAATAAGAAATACCACTAAATTGATGATGGGAAATACATCTTTCCCAATAGCCGTTAATCTAATTGCAGTTACAATTAAGAGTTTGGATTTAAGTCTCCACATTTTTAATCTAATGTAATCATTAAATACAAATAATATAATGCCATACAATTTTAGAAATTTGATTTTAATTACTACATGGATATCATAAAGTAAGCACATGTTTAATGTAACCCAGGGAAATATTTAGATGGTGTATCTCACTAATGATGCGTGTGTGTGTGTAATACCCAGTTTTAGATAAATGATGAAATTATATCTTACATAATTTACTGGTCATTAGTTATTTTTTCATAATTTACTAAGCTGAATAAGTTAGATCTTTTTAAGGTGAAATAACCCAGGTAGGCACAGCCTGAAGGCATAGTGACTCATATGACAAAGTCAAGGCAGAATCTTGAGAGTCACACTATCTTTGCATTTCTAATGAGAATACTCAGTTCTTCTCTTTCAACCAAACTATCTTTTCAGTTTCTGTAAATTAGTTCTGGAATTTGTAGGTACTCAGGTAGACCAAGCCTCACTTTATGTGTCTCAACAGCAAATCCTTCCACATTTTAATTTTATTCAAAGGAAGAATTTTATTTCAAATAATTCAATCTGTTTACCATTTAAAATTCCTTGACAGAAATAAGCTTGCAAACTAGTATTTGGTCTTATTCTTTATTCCCAAATATCTATTTTAGTTATCTGACTAATATCCTAGACCTCTTCTGTAATTTTGGATAGCTCTACTTTCATTATCTTTCATCCTGAAGAATAAGACTGACTCCACATCCCAGTGCCTCAGAGTATGATGTATTATACTGACTCCACATCCCAGTGCCTCAGAGTATGGTGTATTATACTGACACGTCTACTGGATTTTAAGATGTTCTTCGTCCTACCACATTTTCGGATGCCTTAATTTGGATTTTAAATCATATCTGGAGTTAAGATTTAACATGTTCAAAACTAATCCATTGCACTTTTGCCACCTTCAGAGCCAGACCATTTCAGAAATGATACCTGCATCCTAAAGCACAGACACAACCAAATGCACAAGTCAGTGAATCCTGGTCTAATGCAGAGGTGGCAAGTAAAGGCTGGGTGCCACTGGCTCACGATATACAGAAAGCTGCAAGACTTGGACTTCAGTTCCCTAATAGTGACAGGTGAGCGACTGCCACTTCCTCAACCATGAATTCTGAAGTTGTAGAACAGGACTGGGTCCCATGTTTTTTCCATAATATCACGAGTTTAAATTCTAATCCCTGGGCCAGGCATAGTGGCTCACGTCTATAATCCCAGCACTTTGGGAGGCTGAGGGAGGGTGGATCACCTGAAGTCAGGAGTTCGAGACCAGCCTGGTCAACATGGTGAAACCCTATCTCCACTAAAAATACAAAAATTAGCCAGGTATGGCTACTCGGGAGGCTGAGGCAGGAGAATCGCTTGAACCCGGGAGACGGTGGTTGCAGTGAGCCGAGATCGCGCCATTGCACTCCAGCCTGGGAGACAAGCAAAAGTCCGTAAAAAAAAAAAAAAAAATTGATCCCCATTCATACCAGGCACAGAGATGATTCTCAATCAGTGTTTGCCAAATTAGTTGAGCAGATCAGAAGGTGAGAGTCTACAATGTCATATAATTTTAGCCTTCGGTAACCAAGGCTTGGATCCTATAAGCCGGGTGCGTCCTAATCATGTATACTGTAAGCTTTGCAGCCTGAGGATGAGTTTCACTCTTTGGAAATCTGATGTCCAGCCTGCAATTATCCTTGATTATTTCATCAGTGTGTATTGAGGACAGATTAAACCAAGCACCTACTACTGCTTTTCTCACTAAAACGTTTTCCCAACAAATGTTATTCCTGGCTTTCAGTGTGTGCCTGGTGGTCATTTGTCCTTGTTTGCTCCACAACCTCCTCCCACTATGGACATCTTGCCTGTGAGGGTTTGTACTTATCAGGGGATTATACATTGTCTTCTTTTGAATGAACTTGCAGTTGCATATTTATGAGTACATTTTACTTCATATTCAGTAATTTCACTAAATTAACTTACTAATTATAATTGTTGTCTGTAATGTTTTTGGATTTTCAAAGTACACAAAATGTCATATGTAAATATTGACAGGTTAATTTTTTCTCTTTCAATCATTATATCCATTCTTTGTTTTAGTTTTAACTTATTTAAGTATCCAGGACTTCCAGTAGGATGGGAATAGAAATGGTGATAGTTTATTTCTCTGTTTCATTTCCAGTCTTAATATGTAAACATTCCACCATTAAATATCTGTTGTAAGTTTTTCTGTGGATACTGGTTATCATGTAAGAGAAGCCCCATTATATTCCTAGTTTGTTAAGGTTTTTAAATGTGTAAGGTTTGTTTTGCTTAATCAGGAATGTGTGTTGAATTTTATGATATAATTAATTGGCTTTTGAAAATGATTGTGTGATTTTTCTCTTCATTTTCTTTTAATAAGCTAAATTACATTGGTACTATAATGCTAAATAAGTACTGTAACTCTTGAGTAAACTCAAACTGGATTTGATGTATTATTTTTATACAAAATAGTATTCAATTTGGTACTTATTTATTGGACTTTTTATATATAAATTAGTGTAAGAGAATAGGCTTTTGTTTATTCAAATACTTTTTGAAGTATCAAGATATTTTATGCCTATTAAAATCTGTTGGGAAGTATTCCAAATTTTTCTATTTCTTGGTAGAGTTTATATAGATTAATATAACACTAGTGAGGTCAGGGCTGGGCACAGTGGCTCATGTCTGTAATCCCAGCATTTTGGGAGGCTGAGGCAGGAGGATCACAAGGTCAGGACATTGAGATCATGGTGAAACCTCATCTCTACTAAAAATACAAAAAATCAGCCGGGCGTGGTGGTGGGCGCCTGTAGTCCCAGCTACTTGGGAGGCTGAGGCAGGAGAATTGCTTAAACCCAGGAGGCGGAGCTTGCAGTGAGCTGAGATCTCGCCACTGCACTCCAGCCTGGGTGACAGAGTGAGACTCCGTCTCAAAAAAAAAAAAAGAAAAATCACTAGTGGGGTCTGAACTATTTTTGGAGAAATTGTTTTAGAAAATGATTTTTTAGCAAATACAAGAATATCTCACTTTTATTTATTTCTTCTTAGGCCATTTTTGTAAGTTCTGTTATGGAAACAATTTGTTCATATCACTTAACAGGTGAAATTCCTATTAAATGCTGTTTCTAATATCCTTTTACCATCTTTTAATAACATTAATTTCTATAATAATATCCCTTTTTCTATTTCTGATATCGAAAGTTTTTATTTCTTTCCCTTCCTCTATTGAAAGTTTTTATTTCCTAATCTTCCTCTCACTTTAATTAGGCCTTAATAACTTTATTAATATTTCAAAGTAAACTTTGGCTTTGCTATTTTCTGTTATTGCATATTTATCTGTGTTGTTAATTTTTGTTCTTACTTTTTAAAATTATTTTCTCTCTTCTATATTTATTTGAGTTTGATTGCTATGATATAGTCTAGCTTATAAAGATAGAAAATTCTATTAGTAATTTTTATTTTTCATCTAATCTAACAAATCTATTCAAATCTATACAGTTTACTTGAAGTAAATTCCAATATGTTAAATGTTTTAGTTTTATGCATCTCAAAATCCTTTCTAATTTCTGTTGTTATTTGATCCACAGATTATATTTATGGAGTAATATAATTTTTTTTTCAATTGCTAGTTTAATTGTAACTTAATTGAAAACATGTCCTGATTTTATAAATTATTGGAAATTAGATGAAATTTGCTTTATTAGGCAGCATATGATCAGTTTTGGGAAAGTACTATAGATACTTTAAAAATAATATGTATGCTTTCTTTGTTGGTACAATTTTCCATTAGATAACTGATTTTCTACTGATTTGTTTTTCTGGTCATTGCAAGTAGTATATTGAAGTCTTCTATTATTGCTGTGGATTTGCCAAATTCTCTTTTAATTTTTGCCAACTGTTGCCTTATACATTGTAAATTTGGTTCTCTGTGATTCAGACTCTGAGACAAGGTTTAAGTGAAGGAGGTTGATTGAATTATGTCCTTGGGACCAAAACCTGTGAAAAGGAGATAAACAAAGTAAGGATAGGCAGAAGAAGAATTTAAGCTGCAGTATACATTGAACAACAGCTTTAGCCAACCTCAGGGAAACTCAGGAGTAATAATAATCACTTAGAGTAGTCCTGAGTAGAGCCAAAATTGTTCATGTTTGTTGATCAGTCATTGGATGTGGATAATCCGAGAAGGGTCATCTGCAAAAGTAGATGTATGGGCTTGTAGTTGAAGATTCATTTGCAGAAATTGGGGTCAAAAGTCCACGCTTGCAGGATGATCATAGTGGCATACCCCAGTGTCATCTTATATGTTTTGATTCCGTATTGATTGAGTGCATACAAATTTAGACATGGTATATCTTTATAGCAGATTGACCTCAAAAATATAAAACGTCACTTTTTGGCAAAAGTAATGCATCATCTCTTATAGCCTACTATACCTAATATTAGTATAGCTGTACCAACATTCTTTATCAAATATGGTTTATCTTTTTTTTTTTTTTTTTTTTTTGAGACAGGGTCTTGTTCTGTTGCCCAGGCTGGAGTGCAGAGGCCTGATCTCGGCTCACTGCAACCTCTGTCTCCCAGGTTCAAGCGATTCTCCTGCCTCAGCCTCCCAAGTAGCTGGGATTACAGGTGCACACCACCAGGCCTGGCTAATTCTTGTATTTTTAGTAGAGACGGGGTTTCATCATGTTGGTCAGGCTGGTCTTGAACTCCTGACCTCATGATCCGCCCGCCTTGGCCTCCCAAAGTGCTGGGATTACAGGCGTGAGCCACCGTGCCCGGCCGGTGGTTTATCTTTTTCCATCATTTTACTTCCAAATATTTTGTTTCCTTGTATTTAATGTCGTCTTTTGGAATCAACATTTTAAATTTCCAGTGTGAAATATTACTTTTTTATTGTAATTTCTAATTCACATTGTTGTAATGTGATTGGTGATACATTTGGTTTCATATCTACTTCTCACTATTTGCTGTCCATATGACATATCTATTTTATGTTCCTTTTGTTTCTCCTTGTTGGCTTCCTTTTAGATTGATCAAACACTTCATTTTAATTTATCATTTTACTTTAATATTAGATGTAAAAGTCTTTAAAATAATTTTATATATTTTTATTTGATAAATCATATAAAGATACATTCTTTACTTAGTACACTATAATACAAATATTCATTTTCTTTTTTCTAACGGTAAATCTTAAGGCACTATATATAGCTATTACCTCCCCCAGGTTTTAGCACCACTTTGCATATATTTTACATGTTTTAAATCTACATATAATTTAACTTCCAAAATGCATTGCAATTATTTTTTGTAAGTAAATATTTACATACATTTAGTGCCATATTCAATTTTCATTGTTCCTCTTTCTTTCTGCATTACCATGATTCTACCTGGAATCCTGTTTTTTAGAGAGGGCAGGGGTAAAGCAGTCAATTTAATCTGTCTTAATTTGAAGTTATAAGCAATTTATTCCATGATGGTTCATCTGGAAATAGATTTATTTTGTCTTCTGATGTGAAGAATGCTTAGTGTATTTAATTCTAGGTGAGCAGAACTTCAAGTAGAGCATTCCATTGTTTGTGTTTTCAATTTTTTCTTTGAAAATTCAGATATCCTTATAGGGTTTTTATAGTTTTGGGTTTTACATTTGTCTTTAATCTACCTAGGCAATACCATGGAGGACATAGGCACAGGCAAAGATTTCATGCAACAAAAGCAAAAATTGACAAATGAGATCTTATTAAACTAAAGACCTTCTGTGCAGCAAAAGAAACTATTATCAGAGCAAACAGGCAACCTACAGAGTGGAAGAAACTTTTTGTAATCTATCCATGTGACAAAGGTCTAATATCCAGAATCTATGAGGAACTTAAATTTACAAGAAAAAACAAACAACCCCATTAAAGAGTGGGCAAAGGACATGAATAGACACTTCTCAAATGAAGACATTCATATGGCCAACAAACAGGAAAATAAGCTCAATATCACTGATCATTAGAGAAATGCAAATCAAAACCACAATGAGATACCATCTCATGTCAATCAGAGTAGCAATTATTAAAAAGTCAAGAAACTACAGATGCTGGAGAAGTTTTGGAGAAATAAGAATGCGTTTGCACTGTTAGTGGGAATGTAAATTAGTTCAACCATTGTAGAAGAAGGTATGGTGATTCCTCAAAGATCTAGAACCAGAAATACCATTTGACCCAGCAATCCCATTACTGGGTATATACCCAAAGGAATATAAATCATTCTATTACAAAGATACATGCAAGCATATGTTCATTGCAGCACTATTTACAATAGTAGTAACATGGAATTAAGCCAAATGCCCATCAATAATAGACTGGATAAAAAAACGTGGTATATATTCACCGTGGAATACTATGAAGCCATAAAAAGGAATGAGATCTTCCTCTTTGCAGTGACATGGATGGAACTGGAAGCCCTTATCCTCAGCAAATTAATGCAGGAACAGGAAACCAGAAAAAACATGTTCTCACTTATAAGTGCGAGCTGAACAATGAGAATGCTTGAACACAGGGAGGGGAATAACACACACTAGGGCCTGTCAGGGATTGGGGTGGAGTGAGGGATAGCATGAGGAAAAATAGCTAATGTATGCTGGGCTTAATACCTAATTGATGTTTGATAGGTGCAGCAAATCACCATGGCACATGTTTAGCTATGTAACAAACCTGCACATCCTTCACATGTACTCCAGAACTTGAAATAAAAATAAAGCAAAAAAATTTCAGATGGACGTCAGCTTTACTTTTAATCTTTTGAAATTAATGTCATTTCTTTGGCTCATTATTTTTATTTATTTATTTTATATTTTAGGGAAAATTATGGGAGTTCAGTCAGGGTGGTGGGAAAAATTATAAAGAAGAAGGAAATAGACACAAACCTACTTTGAAGGTCAGGGGGTTTGCATAGCTTCAGTAAAAGATTTGGCTGAAGGCAGCCTAATCCTCTGACTTTGAGTTAATAGCTTAAGGTAGATACAAAGGAATGTAAGGGAGTTTATCTAAATAGCTTGTTTACTCATGTGCTCCTAAGACCAAACTTTGATCATTCACTGGCAGGATGGCTGTCTCTGGGGGAGGACAACCAGTTTAATTACCCACAGGTGTGTTGACTCAAAGCCTTTGTCATTTAATCTGTACTAAATAAATGTGAACTTCACCGGCTTACTGAGGCCTATGCTGCAAAGTCAGGCAGTGGAGACCCTTAGCCGTGCTGACAGGGAAAATAGCTGTCAGTGTACGTCTCTCATCCGTTGCTGGGTCAGGGTCTGCGGGACAGATCCCGCAGAAAACAAAATGTTTATTGCTTTATTCATAATTAACTAACTGAGACTTTTCATTTTAAGTAAGTTAAGCCTGGAAAAATAACCAGTTAGTATGCTCAAGTGAGATATTGTCAAAACTGAATATTCACTGGGTTCTTCTGAAGGTCAAAAAACTTTTATTACATTATTGGCCCAAACTTTTTTTTTTTATTTTACTTAAGTTTCAGTGCTACATGTGGAGGTTTGTAATACATTGTGAGTTACGGGAGTTTGGTATAAAAATAATTTCATTACTCAAGGAATAAGCATGGTACCCAATAGGTAGTTTTTGAATCTTCACCTTCCTCTCACCCTCCACTCTCAAGTACACTCTGGAATCTATTGTTCCCTTCCATATGTGCTTAATATTTAGCTTCCTTTTATAAGTGAGAATATGAAATATTTGCTTTTCTATTCTTGCATTCATTTGCTTAGGTTTATGGCCTCCAGCTCCATCCATGTTGCTGCAAAAGACATGATCTCATTCTTTTTTTATGGCTGCATTTTATTCCATTAAATACAAGTACCACAATTTCTTTATCCAGTCTATCATTGAATGACATTTAGGTTGATTCCGTGTCTCTGCTATTGTGAACAGTGCTGTGATGAACATAGTTGCGTATGATTCTTTATGGTAAAGCAATTTATATTCCTTTGGGTATATACCCAATAATGGAATTGTTAGGTCTAATGGAAGTTCTATTTTAAGTTCTTTGAGAGGTTGCGAAACTGCTTTTCCAAGTTTTCCTAACAAATTTACATTCTCACCAGCAATATGTAAGCATTCCCTTTTTCCTGCAATATTGCCAGCATCTATTATTTTTTGACTTTTTAATAATAGCCATTCTGACTGGTGTGAGATGGTATCCCATTGTTATTTTGATTTGCATTTCTCTAATGAATACTTATATTGAACTTTTTTTCATATATTTGTTGACTGCATGTATGTCTTCTGTTGGAAAGTGTCTGTTCATATCCTTTATAATTGTTTTTTGCTTGTAAATTTGTTTAAGTTACATACAGATTTTGGATATTAGACCTTTGTCAGATGCACAGTTTGCAAATATTTTCTTCCATTCTGTGGGCTGTCTGTTTATTCTGTTGATAGTTTCTTTTGCTATGTAGAAACCCTTTAATTTAATTAGGTCCATTTGTCAATTTTTGTTTTTGTTGCAATTGCTTTTGGCATCTTCATCAAGAAATCTTTGCCAAGATGTATGTCCAGTATGGCATTTCCTAGGTTTTCTTCAGGTATTTTTATAATTTTTGGTTTTATACTTAAGAATTTAGTCTATCTTGCATTGCTTTTTGTATGTGGTATTAAGAAGTTTCAGTATTATTTACATCAGTTTCAATCATCTGCATATGGCTAGCCTGTTTTTCTAGCACCATTTATTGAATTGAGTCCTTTCCCATTGCTTGTTTTTGTAGAGTTTGTCAAAGATCAGATGATTGTTAGTATGCAGCTTTATTTCTGGGCTCTGTATTCTGTTCCATTGGTCATGTGTCTGTTTTTGTCCTGGTATTATGCTTTTATGTTAAGTGTAGCCTTGTAGTTTGTTTGGTGTTGAGTTATGTAATGACTGCACTATTCTTCTTTTTGCTTAGGATTGCCTTGACTATTCAGCCCCTCTTTTAATTCCATAAAAATTTTAGCATAAGTTTTTTCCAATTCTGTGAAGAATGTCATTGGTGGTTTGATATAAATGTCATTGAATCTGTACATTTCTTTGGGTAGTATCGTCATTTTAACAATATTAATTCTTCCTATCCATGAGCATGGAATGTTTTTCCATTCATTTGTCATCTCAGATTTCTTTCAGCAGTGCTTTGTCATCTTTTTGTAGACACCTTTCATCTCCCTGTTCAGCGGTGTTCCTAGGAATTTATTTTTTGTGTGTCTATTGTGAATGTGATGGCATTCTTGATATGGAACTGAGCTTGGGCATTGTTGGTATATAAATACACTACTAATTTTTGTGAATTGAGTTTCTAATCATGAAACCTTGCTGAAGTTTTTCATCAGATCAAGGAGCTTTGGTGCAGAGACTGTGGAGTTTTTTAAGTATAAAATCTTATCATCTGCAAACAGAGATAGTTTGACTTTGTCTCTTCCTATTTGGATGCCTTTCATTTCTTTCTCTTGTCTGATTTCTCTGGCTAGGACTTTCAGCACTATATTGAATAAGAGTGTTGCAAGTGGGCATCCTTGTCTTGTTCCAGTCTCAAGGGGAATGGTTCAAGCCTTTGTCCATTCAGGATGATGTTGGATGTAGGTTTCTCATAGAGGGCTTTTATTATTTTGAGGTATGTTCCTTCAATGCCTGCCTTGTCGTGGGTTTTTTAACAGGAAGGGATGCTGAATTTTACTGAAAGTCTTTTTTGCATCTATTGAGATGATCATGTGATTTTTGTTTTTCTTTCTGTTTAGGTGCTGAATCACATTTATTGATTTGCATATGTTTAACCAAATTTTCAAAGCCTATTTGATTGTGGTGAATTAGAAGTTTGATGAGCTGCTGAATTTAGTTTGCTGGTGTTTTGTTGAGGATTTTTGTATATATGTTCATCAAGGATACTGTCCTGAGGGTGTGTGTGTGTGTGTGTGTTTGCCAGGTTTTGACATCAGAATAATGCTGCCCTCATAGAATGAGCTAGGGAGGAGTCCCTTATCTGGTACTGGGCTATTTCTGGTTGGTAGGCTTTTTATTAATAATTCAATTTGGCACTCATTATTGGTCTGTTCAATGTTTTAATTTCTTCCTGTTTCAATATTGATAAGTGGATGTGTCCACTAATTTATCAATTTCTTCTAAGTTTTCCAGTTTGTGTGCATAGAGGTGTTCATAATAGTTTCTGAGATTTTTTTTGTATTTCTGTGGGCTTGGTGATAATGTTCCCTTTGACATTTCTGATTGTGTTTATTTGGATCTTCTCTCTTTTTTTCTGTATCAGTCTAGTTAGTGGTCTATCAATCTTATCAATCGTATTATTCTTTCAAATAACCATCTTCTGTTTCATTGATCTTTTTATGATTTTTTTGCAACTGGATCTCATTTCACTCAGCTAAGATTTTGGTCATTTCTTGTCATCTGCAAGCTTTGGGGTTGGTTTGCTTTTGTTTTTTCTAGTTCTTCAATGTGTGATGTTAGGTTGTTAATTTGAGATCTTTTTAACTTTTTGATGTGAATATTTAGCACTATAAAGTTCCCTCTTTACAGTGCTTTAGCTGTGTCCCCGAGATTCTGGTATGTTTTATCTTTGTTTCTATTAGATCCAAGGAATTTCTTGATTTCTGCCTTAATTTTATTGTTAACTCAGAAGTCATTCAGGAGCAGGCTGTTTAATTTCCTTGTAATTATACAGTTTTGTGCAATCTTCTTAGTATTTATTTCTATTTTTATTGTACTGTGGTCTGAGAACATAGTATAATTTTGTGTTGTTTTCTGAATTTGCAGAGAAGTGTCATGGTCAATTGTGTGGTCAATTTTAGAGTACGTGCCATGTGCAAATGAGAAGGATGTACATTCTGTTGTCTTTGAGTGGAGTTCTGTAAATTTCTATTAGGTTTTCTGGTCAAGTGTGAGTTCAGTTCCCAAATACCTGTGTTAGGTTTTGCCTCAGTGATCTTTCTAATACTGCCAGTAGAGTGTTGAAGTCCGCCACTATGATTGTGCAGTTATCTAAGTCTCTTTATAGGGCTCTGAGAACTTATGAATCTGAGTGCCCTTGTGATGGGTGCATACATGCTTAGGATAATTAAATCTTCTTGTTGAATTGAACCTTTTATCATTTTATAATGTCCTTCTTTGTCTTTTGTGATCTCTGTTGGTTTGACTTCTTCTTTGTCTTTAATTAGAATAGCAATTCCTGCTTTTTGTTTGTTTGTTTTCTGTTTCCTTGGTAGATTTTCTCCTTCCCTTTACTTTGAGCCTATGGGTATCATTACATGTGAGATGGATCCCTGGAAAATAGCATACAGTTTGTTCTTGCATCTTTATTTAACTAAGCCACTCTGTGCTTTTTAATTAGGGATTTAGCCCATTTACATTCAAGGTTAATAATGATATGTGCAGATTTGATCCTGTCATTGTGTTGGTAGCTGAATATTATGCAGGCTTAATTGTGTGATTGCTTTATAGTGTCAATGGTCTGCGTACTTAAGTATGTTTTGGTGGTGGCTGGTAATGGTCTGTTTCCATATTTAGCACTCCCTAACTGACCTCTCCTAAGGCAAGTCTGGTAGTAATAAATTCTCTTAGCATTTACTTGTCTGAATAGGATCTTAACTCTCTTTCACTAATGAAGTCCTTTTTTTTTTTTTTTTTTTTTTTGGCTGGATATGAAATTATTGGTTTCTTTTATTTAAGAATATTGAATACATGTCCCCAGTTTTTTCTGGCTTGTAGGGTTTCTGCTGAAAGATCCACTGTTAGCCTAATGGGGTTCCCTTTGAATTGACCTGCCCCTTCTCCAGCTGACTTTATTATTTTTGCTTTCATGTTGACCTTGGAGAATCCATTGACTATGTGTCTTAATGATGGTTGGCTTATATAATATCTCACAGGGGCTCTGTGCATTTCCTGAAATTGAATGTTGGCCTCTCTAGTGAAGTTGGTGAAATTTTCATGGACAATCTCCTCAAAGGTTTTCCTCAAAACTTTCCAAATGGTTTGCTTTCTCCCCCTCTTTCAGCAATACCAATGAGCCAGAGCTTTGGTCTCTTTACATAATCTCACATTTCTCAGAGGTTTTGTTCATTCTTTTTTACTATTTTTTCTTTATTTTTGTCTGACTGAGTTAATTCAGAGAACTAGTCTCTGAGCTCTGAGATTCCTTCCTCAGCTTTCTGTATTCTGTTGTTAATACTTACGATTGTATTATGAAATTCTTGTAGTGTGTTTGTTTGTCAGCTTTATCAGTTCAATTTGCTTCTTGCTTAAAATGGCCATTGTGTCTTTCAGCTCCTCTAATGTTTACATTGGTTGGATTGGCTTTTGACTTTCTCCCTCAATAATCTTCATTCCTGCCCATATTCTCAATTCTAGGTGTCTCATTTCAGTCATTACTGCCTGGTTTAAGAAACATTGCTGAGGAACTAGTATGGTTGTTTGGAGGTAAGAAGATCTGGCTTTTTGAGTTCCCAGAGTTCTTGTGCTAGTTCTATCTTATCTGTGTGGGCTGATGTTCCTTCTGTCTTTGAAGCTGCTGTCCTTTGGATAGGGATTTTTGCTTTTATCTTCTTTCAATCTTTGGTTGTTTAGTTGTGGTATAATGTGGACTCTGTTAACTTGTATGTTCTGAAAAATTTCAGAGGGCCAAGGCTCAACTCTAAGTTGCATGTTCTAGCTCTGGGGGACTGTCACGAGGTCCCCAGCTTTGTCCCCTGGACCCTTGAATTTAAGAACCTGCTGTACTGGAGGGGCCAAGATGTTCCTGGTCCACTGGTCCCAATACTCCAGTGGGGGTGCCAGCCAAAGCACTTCATAGAGCAGAAGGTGGCAACAGGGTCCATGCTAGCTTGCGTGTGCCAGCAGCTATGGCAGCATGCACATGTGTTGACTGGGATTGGAAGGAGCGGGGTGGTAGCGTCCATGTATGCGCTCATGCTACTGGCAGTGCATCTAGTCAAATTAAATTCAAAACATTAATATCAAGACATCTCCAATAGCATATAATACAGAACAGTGATAAACTGCCATTTTCTTTCTCAGGATCTGCTAGGATTTTCTCTTGCTCCTCTCTTTCCTCACTCTGTAAGGAAATTACGATCTGGTCAGGACTACAAGACTGGCTCAGAGAGAAGTCTTGGTCCAAACGTTGGCAGTAATGCTGCAGTAACAAATATTTATCATCTCTGGGTTAGGTCACAGCCTTGGCATGTACCCTCAGATCCATCGGTGGCTGATGTCCTCTGTGGACTAGCCTACCACGCACCAGACACTGCCAGTTTCTGCCAATCTTATTATTTTTTAGATGTTCATTTGTTCTTGGGTTTTAGACAGTTTCATATGGAAAGCCTAAAACAAACCAAAGTGTTTGAGCATATTTCATTTACCTTAGTTTTTGAATTTCAGATTGGTGAAACAAACTTGTTTTAAATAATTAATATTGAGAAAGGCATCCATATGTAAAACAACAAAATGAAAGAGATCTATCTCAGTACATAATTGAAAATAAATTGTGTTAAAAACAAAATTTATAAATGTTTTAGAAGATAAATCTTAGTTGAATAATACATCTTAGAAGAAAATCTTAACAACTTGATTTAGAGAATTACTCCTCCGTCAATGATTCCTCTAACAACAGACAAATACCATTGAGTACAAATAAAACATTGAAAATTCAACAATATTAAAATTGAGCACTTTTGTTCATCATTAGACATTCATGAATGAGTATAAAATTAAACTATGCAATCAGAATATATAATTACACTCTACCTACACCCATGTTCACACATAAAATGGAATATATTTATAATATTAAAAAATTATTTTGTAAATAAAATATTTTTAGAAGATCTCTCGAAAAATTATAGTAAAAAATCTTAACAAACAATTTACAAAAGAGAAATATCCGAATTGCCTTTCAATTTATAGCCCTTGGGGTCATGGATAATTGTGAATGCATATTAAAACTATAACTTCAAACCATCTCCACCTACCTGATTAGGAAGGGTCAAAATGTTTGTCAATATCAAGGGATGGCAATGGTATGGATTAACAAAACTCTTCATTTACTCCTAACAGAACTGTAAAATGGTACAAGAAAATTGTAAACATAATCTATGCGTTCATATGTGTGTGTGTATGTTATATTGAATTTGAGTTCCTTTATGTGCTAACGCACATCTTTAAACATTTATGGTAACATTTTTTTTCTTTTTTCTTTTTTTTTTGTTTTGAGACAGAGTCTTGCTCTGTCTCCCAGGTTGGAGTGCAGTGGCACAATCTCAGATCACTGCCACCTCTGCCTCCCAGGTTCAAGCAATTCTCCTGCTTTAGCCTTCAAAGTCTTCCAGGCTGGACTGCAGTGGCACGATTTCAGATCACTGCAACCTCTGCCTCCCAGGTTCAAGGAATCCTCCTGCCTCAGCCTTCCAAGTAGCGGGAATTACAGGCATATGTGACCACGCCTGGCTATCTTTTGTACTTTTCATAGAGACAGGTTTTTGCCATGTTGGCCAGGCTGATCTTGAACTCCTGACCTCAGGTGATCTGCCAGCCTCCACCTCCCAAAGTGCTGGGATTACAGGCATGAACCACCACACCTGGTCTATGGTAACATTATTTATATCAGCCCTAAGCTGGAAACAACGCAAATACACATGAATAATTGAATGGCTGCATGTTGGTATATTCTTCTTATATAGCAATATTTGCAGTAGAAATATACAATAAAGTGCTATGAGCAGCGAACACTTATAAATTTGTCTGCATTCTGTATGACAAACGTTTTTAGATTTCTAAATGTAGCTGAACCTTAAACAACACTGGGGTTAGCGGTATTGACCCCTTGTGCCACGAAAAAGCTATGTATCTTTTGACTCCCCAAAATCTTAACTACTAGTAGTCTATTGTTGACCTGATAGCATATTATTATATATTAATCTATTAATGTATAATTAATGAATTATGAACTTTTAAATTAAAATTTATAATATAAAAATAATATTTATATATTAATATATAAGGGAAATATATATTAATATCAAATAACATTCTTTGTGTAATATTTATCATATGCTATTGTTTTACAATAAAGGTAACTAGAGAAAAGAAAATGTCATTAGAAAAAAAAAGAAAAAATGTGTTCAGTAAGTGAAAGTGAATCATCATAAAAGTCTTCATCTTAGTGGTCTTTACACTGAATAGGCTGAGGAGATGGAAATAGAAAAGAGATCGATTGGTCTTGCTGTCTCAGGAATGGCAGAAATCAAAAAAGGTGGTGAAGGTAGATGGGAGGCCGGAGAGACAGGAATGCTCTCGTTACTGAAACAAACCCGTGTATAAGTGGTACAATGTAGTTTTCATTTCAAACCCATGTTGTTCAACGGTCAACTGTGTGTGTGTGTATATGTGTGTGTGTGTATGTGTGTGTGGTCTGTGTGTAAAGTATTATGTAATATTCATATGCACACATATATTCTACATGTTGCACAAATTAATAAAATTTCTTATACACACATAAATGTGAGTAACATAGTCCTACATGTATATTTAATATTAAGTATTTTAATTAAGATGAAGCCTAAAGGATATCTAGCAATAATGAAGATTCTATCATCACTATTTATATTTATATGTTCATTTATAAGTGTGCTCATTTTCTGCCTGTATTTACAAAGAGAAATATTTTCTGTATAGTGCTAATCAACATTTACATTTCAACTTATTCAATTTTAATATGCCATGAATTCTAGTTACAACTTAGAATTTTATCTGTATATTTAAAACTTCCTTTTCATGTAAGTTTTTAAAGACCAGGGTATAACTTTTCAGTAGAATTTTAGACTCTATTTGATTTTTTTGAATTTTGTTCATTTCATCAGCCTGTATTTAGCAATAATGAATACCAATACCAGAAGATTGTCAGTACATTTGACCAACACACTTTTATAAATATTTTTTAATTTATCTATCAAAAGTCACAGATACGTCTCAAAATGAATTTTTAATTGAACAATGTAAATTCTGTTTGCTACTGTAACTGCTTCCTAATGAAAAAAAAATCATAATACCTAAGTATTCTTTTCTATGAAATTTGAAAACTAATTATATTTTAAATATATATACTCAGTTATTGCTTATTAATTACTGCCCCTCTCCGTCCACTTGTCCACTCCACGGTAGATTTCTCATTGTGTTAAAGTACCTGATAACTACTCCTAGAAAAAAGAATACCAAAAACAAGGAAGTACTTTGTAAACTGGAGTAAATTAACCTCTTTGGACATTTCTTTATACTACAAAATGTACTTATATTTTCTTATAAAGTATGAAATGTAAGCAAACAGAACATCACAGCCTTTTCTCTGTTATACAGAATGAATCTTCTCACCCTCCAGCTCCTACAACACTATACACATTATGCCAGCCTAGTTTTATGAATGTAATTTTCATCATTCTGTAAAAGGAACAGATATTACCTATACTTTTAAATAAGCCTTATTTAACTTGAGGTTTCATGCAACAATTTGTTTTAAAGATTCGGCCCAGCAGACACCTGAATTCCTGCAGAATCATAAATCAGAGTGTGTGTTACTGCTCCACATGAAGGGAAAGAGGATGACAAATAAGAGCAGTGTTAATTGACCACAATGAGGCAAAATGATAAGATAATTGTAATCCTAAATGGAAAGACAGAATTTTTTTAACGAGGTTTATAAATATCATTTTAAAACCACAGGGCAAAATCTATTCTGCTGTGTGATACTTTTAGTATACTAACATAATTCTCCTCTCCTCAAATTCACCCAATGTTGTTCTTCAAAACCTACTTCTATTAAAATAAGCCTCATAGCTCTCTGATGTATTATGTCTGATTCCCAGTAAACATTAATAATAATTTTTGGGAACCCTTTGAAACATATCTTTTGTTGTTGTAGTACATATTTTAAAGAGCAAAATACAGCTGTGAATACTATATGCATGCCATGTTAATCAAATACAATCATTTCTGCAGCTACTATGTAATAAATAATAATTGACTAATAAAAACATGGCAGTAGTGTTGATGAAATAATAACCCATCTGAAAAATTGTCCTGCTCTAAAACTTCCCTTTAGGTTTAAAAAATGTAGACAAACTGCCAAACCAGTTCCAGTAACTTTATGTCATTGTAAATAATAAACTATAATTACATTCACACATCTCTTTCAACATAGCCTATACTTACAAGCTTCCAAAATAAAATATTGTATTATAAATAGTTTTAAAGGGGAAGTATATGGCAGACTATATTGACAACTGAGGGTTGGTTTTGTTTTGTTTTGTTTTTTACCCAACCGCTAGAATTATTTAAATCAAAGATTGAGCATGATAATAGAGTAAAGAAATAAATACTCAAACTAGAGTGTCAGGCTTTCATAAAGTATCGTAAATGTCATGTATAAAAGGTATACCTTTTACAGTTATAGAAGAACACCTGAAATGTAAGTATTGTAAGTCATGTTCATTATTCTGTTTTTACTGGACTAAGTAAATCTACAATTACAATTTTAAAGAATAAGCCATGTGACTCCTGATATTCTTTACCCCATAATTGCAATCTTTTCCCTTCCTGATGTGATCAACCAGCCAAGTCATTTGCCATTGCTCATGACACAGACACACACACACACACATTTTTCTTGTTACAAAAAGTAGATATTCTTTCCATCATAACAGGTTCTATTCACTCTTGTCTTTTAGGCTTTTAGGTTTATCCTTGAACTGGTCTATAGATTATCTGACATGCAGCAAAATACCAAGCCTACCCATTCATGAACAAAGTCTGATCTTGTTTCTCCATCATCTGTTCGCAGTGGAATCCCTCAGCTCCAATGCAACTATAAATCTAAGAGGGACATCAATAGTTGTCTGGGCTACCTACTCCTGCACCTTATTTTTATTTTCTGACTCTCCTCATAAGCAATCAAGGAAACAGCACTTCCATTTTACAATGGATTAATGCTGGCTTCATTTAAACTTTAAATACAGTAAGTCTGATACTTCCAGTTCCTAATGGGCAGCTCTAGCCACATGGTCACTCAGTATTTTGTGCTCAGATGGTTTGTCTCTACCAAGGCCCAACAGCACACTTACTATTTATGGACTAAGTACAATACCCTATTTCACTACCTGGTGCCCATATGGTCCCTCTAAGAGTGGAGTTGTGGTGATGGAGCAGTGAAAAAGCTTTAATGTCAATTCGGACTTTTATACCAAACCCTGAGAGTTGTAGCCCCCTGCCCCCTCCAACCCCCACTTCTCTATTATTCAGTTACCTTCACCAATGCAAAATGGTGAATCTGGGAAAGCACTGAGGAAGTCATTACCATTTATATTTTCTGTGGAGATTTGACCTCTTCTTCAGTCAATGGATGTGGGGGTCTAAAGACTGCCTCAGTAATGGAAACTGGGAAAGGAACATAATTTTTTTCTTTGAGGCAATAGATCTCAGACTCTTGATCATTTATCCTTGACTTTTTCTTTTATTACTTTTATTTTAGTTTCAGAGGGTAAATTTGCAATTTTGTTACATGGGTAAATTTTGATAAGATATATTGAGCATTATCCCCAATCTTGGCTACCGATTTTACCCCCAGGCATGCCTTCTATTAATTCTTTGAACCTCTGCTGCAACTTTAACCTTGCTGTGCATTGTAAAATTTTGTGCACCATGTTTCTGATTGTTAAACATCAATATCTGGCCTCTAGTATGTCAGGATCCTGTAATCCCCATTGCTATCAGATTCCCTGATTATTTAAATAATCACTTGCAGTTAGTGTCAGCCAACAATAACCTTCACAATTATGACCATGTGCTCTTCACCAACGTATTACTTATTACTTTGTTTAGCAAATTTTGTTTAAGGTAAACCCTGTGGTACATAGTTGACTGCTAGCTTTCTATGTACCTATGACTTCAATGACTGCTGGCATAATGTAACATGTCTCCCTTAACAAGCCTAATCATTTCTGCCTTTTATTCATCTTATAGCATCTGCTATGGAAATTCTCAATTTCTACTTCATTTAATGAAGCATATCCCCGTTTTCAAGCTTGTAAGAGCCAAACTAAAATCATTCAGCATTATCTACTGGGGTGCTTGTCAAAGTGATCATTTCTATATCACAGGAGTATATTCTTATGGTGATAAACTCTCTCTTATCTAACATTATGTCCTGCTCTCCCTGTCGATTCCTGCCAGCACATATTGGCTAGGTTTTATACTCTTTCAGGTTATGTTTCCTTCCTTTGCGTAGGTAGCTCAGCATCTAAGAGCATGGCTGGTGTATGCTGTAACATAACTCTGGTTATAGATTGAGTAGCCAGGAAGAGAGATGGGGGTAGATACTGGGGAAGTGTATTTGTCTTGAAAGACAGATGCCTGTGTGTCATTAGGCCCTAGACTTTAACAAGGAAGGGCCATTTCTATAAGCCCAGAGTCTTCAGGAGTACCTGGAAGTTTATTATTTTCTATTGTACAACACAGATGAAACCACGTCAAATATCAGCATCCTGTTCCTTTCCAATCATGCCCATTGCTACTTAAAGCAGACTAACTAGATTTGGAAATTTAATCTTATCTGGTGTTCTGCTAGCCTTAACACTACCTCATACAGATCCATAGCAAGATTTTGTTGCAGATGAGAAAAACAAGTTATGCTAAGAAAAACTACATAGAATTCCAGCAGTCTCTCCTTGTGTCATTCCCTTCTCCCCAGCCTATGCTCAATATCAACATTAGGATACAGAAGATAATATAGAAAATTCAGACCTCCTTCTTATCTCAAAGAGGACAAAAAATACAAACAACACCCCAACCAAAAACAAATAATTCCCCAGAAATTTTGGAAAAAATATTATGGAGTCACAAACAACAAATCAAAGTAGAATGAAAATATTGTACAACCATCAATAAAGAAAATTGAAGAAAATATAACTCAGTAAATGAAATAGTACATTTAATGATTACTTTGGGCTATAAAATCTTAAAATGAATTAAACAAAACAAATTAATAACATAAGATTAAAAACAACAGGATTAAATGAATTAAATGATAATTACTTAGGAAAATAAACTGAGAGCCAAAAACATCATTATTTAAAGACACAAGTAATAAAGTGGAAATAGTAAAGAAATAAGTAGCCATTACTAAAAACCTAACTGTGGGCATAAAGGAAAACTGCAAAAATTATGGTCTCACAAGACAAAGAAACTAAAGTAATTAGAGATTCAAAATTCATTAAAGTTAATATCCTACTAACTTGTTGTAGGATAAAATGAAGTATGGATTTATAAGATTTTAGGAAAATTCCTTAATTCCAGAAAATGATAACTCACTACTGTAAAATATAATATGTTGTAGCATGTAACAAGGTTTTAAAGTTACCAGCAGGGTAAATAGTCAGAGTCCTTTATAATATGCTAATTGACAATTTCATAAAAGTCCCCAAATGTAGATAAAGTGGGTCACGGGTTTAACTTGGTTGTGGCTGACTGAGAAATCAGCGGAGAAGAGCAGGAGACAACTTTAGATATCGATGGCAAAAAGGTAGAAGGAGAAAAGATGTATTCAGGGCTGTACTGCCTCTGGAGACTGAGGAAGAATCCATTCCTTGCCTCTTTGTAGCTTTTGGCGGCTCCAGGCGCGCCTTGGAGTTTCTTGGCTTGTGGTCACGTGGCTCCAATATCTGCTTCATCTTCACATTGCTTCTCTTCTGTGTGTTTGTGTTTCTTTACTTTTTATGTCTCTTACAAGGATATTTATATTGGATTTAGGGTCCACCATATAATCCAGAATCCAGAATTATCTCATCTCAGAGTCCTGAAGTTAATGATATCTTTGAAGACCTGTTAAAAAATAATAACATAGCATTCATAAGTCAGAGGGATTAGGATGTGAATATATCTTTTTAGGGGAAACCATTCAGTTCAGTACACTGAGGAAAATATTATTTAAATAAATCTCTACTGCTATTGTACACAAAATGTCAAAAATACGAATTGAGGCTTGCCCTTAGGAAAAAAAGTCCATGAAAGATGTATAAGTTGCCACTTGCTATTTCTTTTTAATATGTGTATACTCTGCTGAAGTTTCTGCACACTATTAACTGCATTTTAATACCTTCAGTTGGTTGTATTCTTTTTCATTTTAGTATTTTGTCCGCAACTTATAGTAGCTGTAGGTGGGAGAGGGTTTATTTGACAGGTGTTACTCCTTCATTACATAAAGCCAAAAATCCCTAAATCCATTTAATTTGACTCTTTTGCTGTCCAAATGTTAGTCTGTCCAAAAAGACTACCAGCGGCCCCTGGGAGTTTGCAACAAAAGCAGAACCTCAGTCCCCATTCCAGGCTGACTGAAATGAAATCTGCATTTTCACCAGATCACCAATTAAACTTTAATTGCTATTATTAACTAAAATATGCTGTCTCCTTGGCACTTACACACACATACGCTATACAAGAGTCATTATGATTTTCCATATCTCTTAAGACACAATAGGAAAATCTCTATGTGTGTTTGTGCCAGCAAGAGTGAGAAAAATTTAGAATATTGGAAACAAAATTTGGGTCACTACAGATTATATAGTGTTTGTTGTCAAAGAGTGATTTGAACTAATTACATGTGTCCATCAACTTTATTCCCTGTGTTTACTTTTCAAATGTTTTCCCAATTACATAGCATTTTGGATGTTTTAAGACTTTTGTTACAAACATATTAAAGAAGCAAAATTAACTATTTTTTGCTATTTTTACTATTATGACTATTACTTTTACTATTATTTTATTACTAGTAGTATTAGTATTATACCATCATTACTTCTAGAATGTTTAATCTAGAAATAATTGTAGAGTGACTTTATTGACTTTATTATATGGTTCATAAAGTAATACTGAACTGTAAAAATGCAATTGTGATTTTACTTCTATTTATCTTTAAAACTACATACTTGTATATATATAGTTATATGTATATATTTCACTTGATACAATGTAAAAATTGTATAACATCGTGGTATATCAAGTCCTTCTCCAATTTATACTTCTTTATTGTAATATTTTCACTCAAAAATCAATAACCATCTTGCTTATACTTGGTTTTGAAACAAAACATTAGTGTGTGCCTTTTCCTTCTATCTTATTACAGATTACAGATAAGATGAAAATTATTACTGCATGGCTCATGTCAAAACTCTATGACTCTGATTTATTCGTAGCTAAATTATGTGTACGGCTAGTCCCACTATCACCAAGTATGTGCTAAAACCTTAGGGTCTTCAGAAATTAAGATGAACGTAATGCCCTAAAGGAAATCAGTTGCTGATTATTTAATTTGGGTAGCTTCTTTGCAGATTTATTACGGGCAGTGAAAAAACTAAAACTAGAATGAATAATGGTACATTTAGGAATGAGTATTTCTGCTTAAGTAGAAATACTTTGGGGAGGACAAAGAATATATAAATATGTATCTTCTTTGTGTCTTCACAAAACACATTTAATTATTTGATTTGAATTTTCATGTATCTATCTATATATCTGTAACTATACCTATAATTTCTATCTATCTATCTATCTATCTATCTATCTATCTGTATATATCTATGTGGTTAGCTAGCTAGCTATCTCTCATTACTTTGGGGAGGGGGCATTACTCATGTTAAAAAATGTGTTTTGAAGAAAGCCTTTAATCCTTATTTTTCTAGAAGGGTGATTATCTTTGAAATAGAGAGGTAAATGTCAATGTAATTAATAAGATGTGTGAGAAAGTAATTACAACAGAGGTTAATTGACATTTATGGAATTGTACTGACATATGTAAACTTTCAGAAAAGCCAGGGTATATTTTACCAAACACAGCCAGCTCCCTTTCTATCTTTATTTACACTGCAGACTGAAGTCTATTCACATACTCACACAAATAGACACAAACATCATTTCATTTCTCAAAGTGTGAATATTGCTTTTGTTTTTATTTGTTTGGTAGTTTTACTGATTTTCATAATGAAATATATTTTATATAAATAATAGAAATGATTCTTTCAAAGAGTGTTGAATAGTTCCTTTCTTGTAGCTTCTTTCATTCTACGGTTGCTGCTTCAGAATTCTTCTATTATCTTTAAGCTTCTCCGACAAACCCTTTTATATTTCAAAATTTGATGAGGCACTGGTGCCTGGACATGGCTTATTTGCACACGAGATCTTATTTTTGCTTACTTTTTCTAGATTTCTTTCCTTTCAGTATTTATGGATTAAATAGTATGAATTTTGGTATTTACTTTAAAATAACAGCTGAGAGCAAGAGAGAGGAGGAAGCATAGGATATTCTGATGAAAGAAGATTAACCATATGTTGAAACTTGAAACTAGGTTAGAGAAATATAGAAGTTTCTTACACTTTATACTTGTATTTATATGTGTATTTTAATAGAAAATTTAAAAATATCTATTTGGTCATCTGAATTCTCTTCTACATCTCCTACTCTCTTCTTCTTCCTGGATATATTCCTTTCTTCAGTCAACCCCATCTTATTCATAAATAATTTGTATATATTTTACTTACAAAATATTTTCCAAATGTAATCACTTATTTCTATCTTAACTGGAAAAATTCATCAAGCCTTCTCTTCTTAAATAGTCACATTAGCATTAAAATATGTTTTATTATTACCAATCTTAAAAAAATTGAGCATCCCAGTACTCAGTACTTCTTCAAGATGCTCTTTTCTTCTCTGTCTATATTGGAAGTTGCTGATTTGGAACATATTTATGTGTGTATATATATATGCACACACATATATTTTATATTGTATACTATATATTTTATATTTTATGCATTATATTATATTATAAAATATTTTATGTGTGTGTGTGTATGTATATATAGCTTAAGACTTGGTATTCAAATGGCTTATTTTCTTGTTTTTGCCACATGGCTGACATCCAAATTTGGAGTCTTATGTCATGAGTTGATTTCTTATTTTGCACTTATAAACACATACATGCAAATTCTCTGCTACCAACTTCACTCCTGTCTGTGTTAGTAAATCGTACCATATTATTTCTCCTGTGTCAGTCAAGAAAGCTAAAAATTCACCATTGATTTGTTCCTTTCTGTCACTCCGCCCCATCCAATGCATAAGTAAATTGTATATATTTTACTTACGAAGTACATCCCAATTTCTATTTCAACTGCCAACATTCTAGTCTAAGATATTTTTATAAAATACCTAGATTATTTTTACAGCCTCTGAATTGGATGCTAGTCTTGGATCATACCTACACTTCCAATTTATTTTCTTCACAGTTGACCTAAATTAGTTTTTGTTTGTTTGCTTGCTTGCTTAAATGTAAAATATGAAAGTTAAGTTATACCAATAATTACAATTCTTCAATGGCTTCTCATTGCACTTAGGATAAAATGTAAATTCCTTACTGATATATTCAAGGTTTTGGATGCTCTGCTTCACAATTATCTCTGTGACGTTTGGCTGTCACTCATCTCTGTTAACAAACAAATTTGAGTCAATTAATTTTGGTTTGTTTTTATATCCTCAAATATGTCAACCTCTTCCTATTTCAGAACATTTTGCATTTACTGTTCCCATTCCTAGAAAATATTTCATTCTACTATTTGAATGATTATATTTATATTAACCTTCTCATCTTAGTTTAAATGGTAACTTTTCAGAATTGTTTTGTCTATCTTATCTAAAATAATTCCCCTCATAAACCTTTTTAAAAACACTGTTTCCTTAACTACACGCCAGTTTAAAATAGTTCACTCAACTGATCACTTGGTTTCCCAAGCCTCTCTTTCTAAATTGTAACCTTTATGAGGCAGACATATTTTTATTTAGTGCCTAGAACATTACCTAATGGCTTGTATCCCAAAACTTTGGGAGACCAAGACAGAATTATCACTTCATCCCAGGGGTTCAAGACCAGCATGGGCCAAATAGTAAGCCCGTGTCTCTAAAAAATAAAATAGTTGAGCGTGGTGGTGCACGCCTGTAGTCCCAGCTACCCAGGAGGCTAAGGTGGGAGAATCATTTGAGCTGGTGAAGTAAGAGCTGCAGTGAGCTATGATCACACCACTGCACTCCAGTCTGAGTGACAAAGTGAAACCTAGTCTCGAAAAAATAAAATAATAATTTACGTATAATTAATCTTTAATGTATTTGTTGAGCAAATGCCACAAATCTTAGATTTCTGTTTCCAGGAAATAAAATTATTAGAGAACATTTCAGTATTTATCTGGATGGTATTCAATATGCAGTATAAGCTCATCTAAGGAATGAGCTTATATTTTTAAATATATATTCAAATAGAAGTATTCGTATATTTTAAATATATCTAAATATTTAAATTAAATAAATATATTTGAATATTTAAATTGAATAACTATATTTAAATATAAAAAGATATATAAATATCTGTTTACATATAAATATATAAATAAATATAAATATATATTTATATTTTTAAATATATTTTCTATTTTTAAAAATAGAAAATATATTCTAAAATGTATTTGAAAATTTTATATTAAGATAAAATGATCACTTTAATGAGTTGCATTAATAGGTTCTTCAGGATTAAAGAGGAATTTTTAAAAATCAAATTTCTGGCATTTACATCCGAAAGTGGCTTAAGTTTTTTTTATTTTTATTTTTGATATGATGGCTTGTGTTATCCAGAAAGGTAGAATGGATGTGAACACTACTATTACCTATAGAACTTTATAGTTCACAAATTGATTTTTACACACATTAACTATTATATTTTATAATATAAAACATTATATTTATAATATGTAATATATTACATAGTATATGTAATATATTATGTAATATATAATATATATGTATTATGTAATATATATTATGTAATATGTAATATATGTATATATGTATTATAATATATGTAATATATTACATATTATAAATATGATATTATATTTATAATATATAATATAATGTTATATAATATATTATAATATAAAATATTAATTTTATAATATAAAATTAATATTATATATTAATATTAATATATATTATATTAATATATATTAATATTTATATATTATATTAATATATATTAATATTAATATATATTATATTAATATATATTAATATAATATAAAATATTTTATATTTTAAAATATATAATATTATAAAATATTATATTTTATAATATAAAATAATATAAAAACAAAATTTTTTTTCTTATGGATCAAGAATTTGACTTTCAAAGAGTTTTAATGACTTGTCCATGTTCACAGAATTGGTACATAATGGAGACATGTCACGAGTACATGTGACTGCCTTAAAAATGGACGAAAGATTACTAGTGGTCCTTTTAATAAAGTGTTGGGTTTTTTCAAGCATTTTTTTTTTTTTTTTACTCAACCTAGTTCTATAAAATCTACAATGCTCATTCTCCTTGACTACAACTCTATAAGCTTAGGAAACCAAAGATAATGGACATTTTTGTTGTCCATAGAAATGCAAATGCCAAGTAGAAATAGAATTGTTTTCTACCCACTTGAAAAGTTGATTTCAAAAGTTGTGTTTTACGCTCCTATAGATCTTAAATATTTTGCATCTGTTGGCAAATGCTTTTGGCATTCCTGATTGTCTATATATGTGTTTGCTCTTCAGACTCTCCTTTCAACAGACTAACATTTTCTTAGTTTCCTCACTAATTTATGTGTTAAATAGAAGATTTGATAGGTAATAATAATTAAAAAGTCATACATTTACCTTTTTAAAAATTACTCCCTAGGAACCAGCACACAAATTCCAAGTGTCTGACTAGTGATTTTTTTTTTGTGCTCTTCCCATTCATACCATAGTTACTTGTCAGTGTGGGTTGCTTTTATTAGGGATTCTGCCTAAATATAGGGAACTTCATTTGGAAAGGATTCAATAAGGTGGGAGAGAGAACAGAGAACAATCCTTTTGATGCCTGTCAAACATGTTTTGCTTAAATTCCCCTTGGTGTATGAATAATTCCTGATATTCCTTACACTCAGCTAATCATACTTTGTCAGAATCTATTGGGAACTGTTTTAGGTAGACAGATAGGCATGAGCGGGACAGGAGAGGGCTCTCTCCCTACCCCCTGGAAATGTCTGGTGATGGTTTGGCTGTTATTGTATTGCCTCTCTAAAAATGATAATTCGGCAGCCAGGAAGAGATAATCTCCTGATGATCCACATCTCTTAACATTAAAAGTGTTAACTGAATGCAGGCCCCAGGGAGAAACAGTTTTCCGAGCACGCACATTAAGAGACAAAAATGGCAAAGTATGATCTTCTGGGTACACTGCACTGGAAAAAAGGGAAGAAAGCCTCAGATGAGCATGCATGTAACTCCCTAAACACACTGAGTATGCTCAATCCCCCAGGGTAAGGAGGACACTGCACATGAGAAAACCCACCTTAAAGGAAGAATCATAGGAAAGTGGAGAGCCTATACAGTCCCAGGATCAAGGTTAAACGTGCTTTTGTTCTCTCTCTTTGACCTTCAGGCACCCACTTGGAGCTTTTCCAAGCACACATTCCTTTCTTTTCTGTTCTAAAGCCTTTTTAATAAACTTCCATTCCTGCTCTGAAACTTGCCTCAGCCTCTTTCTCTGCTTTATGCCTCTCAGTCAAATTATTCTGAGGAGGCAAGGACTGAAGTTGCTACAGACTCTTACGGATACGCTGCTGGTACTTCAGGGTGATCCGGATCTCTTCCACCATTAACAGGAATCAAGTACTTTTATAGTGTTAACGTCACAGATTTAAAATGTATTGCCAGCATTGACAATTATCTGACTAGTGTCTAGAATTGATCATGAAATACAGCATGCCCTATCAAGCAACTTTTAAGAACGTAGCCCTTGGGACTCCAAACAAAAAGTAAAATTCTACTACACTTTAAGATTTAGTCACACATCTGGAGAGAGGGGCTATCTACAGCTTGGTGCAAAAGTAATTGCAAAAAAAAGTAATTTCCACCAAATCTAAATAGTTATGACTGAGACTAATCCCATTTTGATGACACAGGACTTCCACATTTCGTTAAAAAGCTCATTCATTTATGATTTGGAGTATCACCCATTCAAGTTAATTAACTTGAGTGGGAGTATGTATTGAGTGGAGTATGTATTACCCATTCAAGTTAATTAAAGACCTTCCAGATTCTTTAGATCTTAGTCCCATCAATGATGCTTGCTGCTTGGAAATCCAATGCGTCACTGTTCCTGTGGACAAAGCTGACCATCACAAGAAGAATGTAATAGCAAACACCAGTTTTCTGAATTACCCAAACTGCAGGATAACAGAAGTAGCTTTTGGTTGTTGTTTTTTCTTGAAACATGATCTTGCTCTGTTGCCCAGGCTGGAGTTCAGTGGCATGATCTCAACTCACTGCAACCTCCACCCACCATGCTCAAGCGACCCTCCCACCTCAGCCCCCAAGTAGCTGGGACTATAGGCGCATGCCACCATGCCTGGCTAATTTTTGTATTTTTTGTAGAGGCAGGGTTTCACCATGTTGCCCAGGCTGATCTTGAACTCCTGGGCTCAAGGAATGCGACCACCTCAGCCTCCCAAAGTACTGGGATTACGTGCAAGAGCCATGGCGCCCGGACACAAGGAGTCTTTTTTTTCACTGTGATTTTTACTAGACTTAAACTGTGCTAATTTCCATTACTAAGGGGATAGAATAAGCTTCTCTTCTGGGTTGCATTTTGTCACTTGAATATCCAAGTGGGCCACTAGAATCTGTGATTTTAAAATACCCCATGCAGGAGCTAATAAAATTGCTTTTTTATAAGGGACTGAGAGAAAGACTACTGAGGGATTGCCATTATAAGATTCAAATAATACAAGCCCACCATTCTATTGTTGCCCTCTCCATTGTCCCTACCTCAGCCTTATCCTTCACTTGACAAACCTTATGCTCTCTATGAACCCTTTTCCTAATCAGATCAACCCACGCAGATGTGCATGAATGATTTGATGCTCAAGAAGGCCTCATGTTCTTCATAAGTATTCGTGGTCACTTCCTAAGGAGCTTTGCTGTATAACAAATTACCACACACTGGCGATTTAAAATAACCCAAATTTATTTAGTTTCTTCTATTTCTAGAAGCCAGAAGCAAAAACAAACCAAAATATTGACAGGACCAGGCTCCCTTTGGAGGCTCTACCATAAAATCTGTTTCATTGCCTTTTCTGGCTTCTAGAGTTGCATTATTTGCATTCCTTTGTTCATGGTTCCTTTCTTCATCTTCAAAGTCAGCAACATATTTTCCATTATTTCCTCTCCCTTTGTGTCATATTCATATTTTTCTTCCTAATTATATCTGCAAATTTACTTTTGCCATATAAGGTAACAGTCAAAGGACCCAGGGATTAGTACCTGGATGTCTTTGGAGTTCATTTTACTTGCTTACCTTTCACTACTGTCCTTGTTGCTTCCAAATCATCAGACAACAAATTACCGAACTCTTGTCAGTGCTTTCATGAGAACACATCCAGAGGGGATTAAACGTAAAGTTAAGGAAGTGAAAATTAACAGCAAAAACTAATAAAATTGAAGTATCACATACTACCAGCAATGTATTAATTAAAAATTATGTTAAACAAATATAATATTTAGTATTTGTCAATAAAGAGAATATCAAAATGAAAAAATATTTTAATTGCTAAAAAATAAGATGTCAATCAATATTTCAAAAAACAAGCAGAAATGTACAATATTTTCAGAATGCCAAGGGGAAAAATATGTGAATCAGAAGTAGCAGATAATGAACAAAAGTTTGACACATTACACACAAAGCAAAATTGACCATGGTCCCAGAAATAACTGCTGAGAAAAATAGAAGTTCATATGCAAAGTTACATAAGAGCTGAGAAATGAATTCAGTAAAAGCAACAGATGAAGATATGTTAGCACAATGCTTATTAAAAAAAATCTTTATCTGGAGACTTATTCAGAAATAGAAGTATATAAAAGAGATTACATAAACTTAAATAAACTTTAAACTTTCACAAAACATTGAATTGAATCTTCCAGTTTTTCTATTAAACAGGAAAATATTTTCTCTAGAATTCTTGGCAGAACCACTGAACATCATGTTAAAAGCACTTGCTAATATTTATGGAAGGTTAACAAAAGACTGTTGAATATAACCCAGCAACTAAATCTTCAGACTTTCACATTATGTATTGAAATATGTTATTTCATAGCAATTTGTATTTATACATTAACCGGTTTTGAGACTTGCTATAACAAAATACCAGTAACTGGGTAGCTTAAGCATCAGAAATTTACTGTCTCAAAGTTCCAGAGGCTGGAGGTCTAAAATCGAGGTATCTGCAGGATTGGTTCCTTCTAAGGACAATGAGAGTAAATTTTTGCCATGTCTCCCTTAGCTTCCAGGAGCCTCAGGTCCTTGTTATGGTGAATAATATTCTTCCTGTGTCTTCACATCTTATTCACTCTATTCCTGTCTGCCTCTGTATCAAAATTTCTTTTTTTTTACATTTTTGTGAGGTTTTCTAATGACTCAACTTAATCATCTTCAAGCGCCTTATTTCCAAATAAGGTCAAATTCACAAGTATAGGGTAAAGGACTCCAAAATCTTTGTTGGACACCATTCATTTATTCAGTTGTTTGGACATCAGCCAGTTTTCACTAACAGAGAAGTCATCAAAGCCAAGATTTTGATAAATATTATGAAGTAAAATATTAAAATTGAGAAAAAATGTTTTCAGTTCTTTCTCCCAAGAATTGGGATAGGACCAAGATTAATCTATTCTAAGCAGTGAGATAAAACTGTCTAGCTTATTAAAAATATAAATTTTAAAATAATTGTATCATGATGGAATGATGTTTTTTAAGCTAGATTGAATTAAGATGGATTTCAAGTGTTAATGATAAAGCCACAAACTAAACTATAAGGGTTTATCTATGCACAGAGACTCATATATACATGGTTTGATTAAGACACATATTCCTTTCATTATTTCACAAATTTAACTCGAGAAAAGGGGAAAATTTCTAATCCAGTTTTTAAGACTTTTTAACCAAAACTTTTCTCTAACATTTTTGTGGATGTTAAACATTTTTGTTTAAATATTATTTTAAAAATTATTGTGACAATGATAGAGATTTCCTTTGTATCTTACAGTTTACCCTGCTGTATAATTCTCCCCAATCTCTCTTCATATTATGCCTCCCAAATCAGCTACCTTCCCTACCCACAATTGAGAATCCAATTGTCTGACCCCAGTGTAGCTCTCAGGTCACTCTTATGGACTCCATAGTTTGTACTTTCTTACATTCTCTGAGAACCTCAGTATCTTGTTTCTTAGAGATGATAAGTTTATACTGTTCAAGCCACTGACTTTTTGAAAATCAAAATTTGCAATTGTTTCCGGAGGTCCTGTAAATATGGCAAAAACTTCACATTTTCTTTCTCAGGCTCTTGGCTCTATACAACAGTTTGCCATTTGGTCATGAATTGATTCTTTTAATATTTAACTGATGTTTACTTGGTGCATATTGTTAGCTATGTATTGTTCCAGTCGGTTCTATTCTTGCTCCCAGACAGATAATTAAAACATAACTGATACGCATTCAAATCCCAGGATTTGAATCACCAGGATTTTGCAACGCCAGACCTGCTCAAGTTTAATAGCTAGGGTGCAGTCTGCTTTTGGAGGTGATCACCTGCATTTACAAGTGAGCTTGTATAATCCACTGCTATAGTCTAAATCAAAGCAGGAAGGCATATTCTGCATTAAAGCAGAGCAATGGATTTTAAGACCTCACTTTTAAGTGGTGGCAATTTTAGACAGGAAGACATAAATTCAAGGACTGTAAGTTACTGAATAGGCCACACTTGTGCAACAACACAGCAACCATACAAATAGATATCAATGATACATATACTGTGTTAGATCTGGGGAAATGTCCTACAACTAGCAAGTCAGAGCACTGGATTGGGTGCTATTAACCGTTTCATGTTGTTTAGATATTCCTGAACAGATCATGATTTCATCATCTTTTTCATAATGGCCTTTATAGGACTCAATAAAAATAAATGCCTAGAAATTCTACCCCAAGATAGTATGAACAATAAAAGATATTCAATACTCTGTAATTTTAAAGATCATGAATCCTTTGGTGTACAACATTTTTGAGTAACTAATGTAAGATCATCTCAGGGCTAAATAAAGGAGACAGAGTGTCCAAACTAAGTTACTTCTGGTGAAAGAGTCCTCACAAAGGTAGGCAGTGTGTCTGCATAACTGAAATAAATAAAATCCTTTAGGTTTTCTGGTGAATTATCTGTAATTTAGTTTTTTAAATGTATTCTATGTGTGTGCTTACCATGAAAAGTGCTCATCACTTTGTTAGCACTTGCTATTATTGCATATAAAATGAGTGGCTATAATATTATATAATAATTGATATTGGCTACTGTATTAGTTGGGGTTCTCAGAGAGACAGAATCATTAGGATGTGTGTGTGTGTGTGCATGCACATGCACATACATGTGTGTGTATGTAGATCATTTTTTTTAGGAGATTGGCTCACAAGATTGTGGAGGTTGGCAAGTCTCAAATCTACATTGCAGTCCTCCAGAGAAGTGACAATATTGCAGCTGAGGTCCTAAGGCAGTCTGGAGGCAAAATTTCTTCTTGGTATACTCAATCTTTTTTTCTTAAGACCTTCAGCTGATTATATGAGGCCCACATACATTATGGAGGGTAATTTGCTTTACCAAAAGTCTCCTGAGTTAAATGTTCATCAAATTTAAACTATCTTTATAGCAACATTTTGATTGATAGTTGACAGAAGATCGGGGCACCACCATAATAATCCAGTCAAGTCGACACATAGAAGTAACCATCACAGCTGCTTATTATGTTAACTATTTGTTTCTATAGGGTGCCAGTTCTATTTTATTTATGCTTTTTATTCGTAATAATATCATTACACCTAGAAAATAAAAATCATATAAAAACTGATGTATAAGTGTGTGTTAAATCCTAATTATTTGGTGTTTCCAGTTTTCAGAATTTTCTTAGTGGCAAATATTTATCTGTAGACCCCAGATCAATACTTACAGGCTTTCTCAGTCATTCATAGACATGTATAGAGTGGCAGAAAATTTGAGTCACCCTGACATACACATTTCCTGTTGAAGTCTAGTAAGGCAATCTTCTGTCTTCTTGTTTCAATCTTCATCCTGTAAACAAGTGTTTTTTTCAAAGTCTATCTATACCACATTTTTTACTTTTTTGTACTCTTAATAATGTTTCTTTTTAAAATGACCCTCAAGTGTAGTGCTGAAGTGCTGGCTAATATTTTCATGATCAACAAGGCTATGATGTGCCGCACAGAAAAAATACGTGTGTTAGAAACACTTGATCAGGCATGAATTATGTTGTTGACTGTGAGTCCATTGCTCATGAGTTAACTATATGTGTATATGTATATGCATATACATATATTCACACACACACACACCCCCACATATACATGTACCTTCAATAATATATCTTTAAACAGAAACACGTATAAAATAAGGCTATGTGTTAATCAGCTGATGGAAATGTTGTGACCAGAGTCTTGTAGGAATCTAAGCCTGTATTTTCCCTGGGAGTAATGCTTTAATATTCACCAATTTAGTGTTCATGGTGACTTTATAAAACCTAACTACTATAAATAATGAGAATAGCCCATAGGAATTCATTGTCTAATAGCATTAATGTTTTTTATGTGTGCTTAACGTATATTATTGTGAGTTTCAGAAACAATTTACTCCATGTACACTTTGGAAAAAAAAATAACTGGGTAGCACAGATCCAAGGTTTATAGGTGAAGTGTTTCCACAGAGGATTCCAAAAGGATTTATGACAGAATTAGCTTATCTCAATGTCATGAGTATGTAAGAAATTAATGGAAGATTTTTAATATATACAAATCTTTGACTTAGAATTTTAGTTAGATGTTGAGGGAGCATCATGTCACCTTCCACCACTCCCAGGCAAATTGAGTAATGTTAGAGAGAAACCAATAGGAAATTTGACATGTCTTTGGGAATTTGGAAGATGTCGAGATAGTACCTGGAATAAAAGTCTGAGAGTTATAGGCTGTGACTAGAGTGATCTGTGATAGCACAACAGGGTGAGTGAGGCCTGTTTGGAAGAGACCAGGCACTTTCACTAACTATACAGTGAACCAACCATGAGTTATTACAAACCATCCTGCCCTAGAGAGTTTCATACTGAGGGGAATTAAGGAGAACTTAAGGTCACAGTTAATTAATGTACCATGGGCACTAAGGAACCTTAGGTGGAGGCCATCATCAAAGACATCTTCAAAAAACATACACAAAGTTCCCCATTATAGAAAAAAATATTCATTCGCGCATACATGACACAGGGCACTGATTTTCAGGATGCAACTATAAGACCTTTATGCTCCCTTCCTCTTTCTTCAGGAAGAATCTAGTATGTTTCAACTATCTATTAATAGTGTGTAACAAATAACCTCCAGATTGACTGGCTTAAATCAGCAACTACTGCACTATTTTTATGATTCTATGACTGTTAGGGGCTCAGCTGAAAGGCACTTTACTGGTATCACCTATGGTCAATCAAGGGGTTGCCGGGATATGACAACTCAAGTAGAAAGCTAAGATGCCTTCTTCCTTCTCATGCCTGCTGCCTCAGTGCTTCACCATTTGGTCTCTTTATCCTCGTGTGGTTTCTGTCCAGTAGTGTGAACTTCTTACATGACAGCTCAAAGCACCAAGAACACAAAATAGGAAGGCACTGGGCCTTCTTAAGGCTGAGGCCTGGAACTGACAGTGTCACTTCTGCCATAATATATTGGTTAATTCAAGTTCCAAGACTAATCCCACATTTATGGAAAGGAAAACGATTTCTGCTTCTTGATGTGGGAAGCAGAATGTGTGTATAGGGAGGAGAGGGAAAGTTGGGGGCATTTTTGAAGACACACTATAATGCAAAGTTTCTTTAGTGAATGGAAAAGAAAAATAGCTTAGTAAGAAGACAAACTAGTAAAAAATTCAAACATCTAAACAACATCCAACACACAAAAACACACTCACACAATTACATGCATTCACCCATCACCAAAGCCCATTCGCTAGTGTGAGGTATGCCAGAGATGGGAGACGTTTTATGTAAGTGAGAAAGTCGAGCATTGACATTAAGTAAACGGAAGAATTATAATACACACAAAATATAGATTGCTAATAATCCAGAAACCTAATGCAAATTTTAAGGTATCTATATTTATATTAGTCATAAGTAAGGAATACAATTTTTAAAAAGTTTGAAGTCAGAATTCTGGATATATAAAAGTATTATAAATTCACCGTTTCTCATGTCAGGTAATTCAATAAACCAATTCATTTTAAGTACTTAAAGTTGTCGTTGCCTCAATCTCAGAATCCTTCATAGAGAAAACCAAATATATTTCTCATTAATTTGCTAAACATATCATTCCCTTTGATGGCATATATCTCCATATTAACCTAAGCCTACACATAGCATAGTCTCACTGCTTATTTTTTCTTTTTAAGACTTTATTTGCTACTATTTTTAATTTTTCCTGATGCTTAATTTCCTTCTATAGTCAGTAAATGTTTTGTTATCTCCTTGAGATCCCTCACATTTTTCTCATTTTCAACATGACAAATACATAGGTATGTTTCATCCGTAAGTACATTCTTCTCTATTGGACTAACCTAGGTTAGCCCTGCATGCTTAATTAGAGAATACATTTTAGGGTTTTAAATCTCAAGTTTTCGAACCCTGAATGAAATAGATTTGAGCACATACTCAGTATTTCATGTTTATTCAGTGATTGATATTTTGAACCACAACTCAAAATTATTGTAAAGAATATGCAATAAGGGAATACTTTGGCAACTTTTGAAAGTATTATTTGAGTGGCTGTACTCTGAGCTTTTCACAATTTCAATGCCTGTAGAGAATTTACTTGGAAAAAAAGAAATGATGAAAGCTTCGATACATTAGTGGGCTGAATGTTTAAGCTGTATATTTTTTAGCAAAACAAATTACCCAGAGGAATTCTAAATCCTCCAAAGCACACTGGCAGTATTTCCCAGTCTAGAATTATGCTTGCATTATTAATATATTCACATAATTTATATGTTTTTATTAATATTTCCATATGTGTCTTATATCCTCAGGAAATGCACAAATAAGATGAAGTAAATTAAAATTATGGCATTATTGATGTCAAAATAAATGTTCTTTCGACAAAATATGGTTATATATGTAAATTTTGTGGAGATACAGCAAATACTTGAAAATCAAGTAAAATTCTTACAAATTTTTCTTCGTGTGGTAGAATAGTGTATGCCAATTGTAGAAATCTCTTAAAATGAGAGACTTTAAAGTGAGGGACTTTAATTCAGAATATAAACACATATTTGGTAGGCAAATACTAAATCAGTAAGGTTGTTATTAATCCAGCCATTCATTCATCCATCCATCAATCTATATATTCATTCATTGATCTCTTCCTGGAAATATAAACATATAGGTTAGCCTCACTCTCTAAGGGTAACAGTTTGGTACATAGTTGAGGCAACAATTTGTGCACACTCTTCTCTAAAAAAAACCCATAAACTATCCAGTTCTTGTGGTTTTATTATTTTTGTATTGCCTATCTTCATTTATCTTACATACATTCACATTTTAATTTCGTAAAAACATGAATAAAAAGAGAGAGAACACTTATGCCTATGAATAGTTGGCACTGAACAAGAGTATGTTGAACTTAAAGTTGTATATGGGTATACTATTTATACTGTAATAAAGATATAATAATAGGAAAATAAGAAGGAATATCCTTTGGGAGGAAATAGAGAACCACAAGAAGTAGGCTTAGAATTACCATTATCAAATTGAACACCCAATTTCCATGAATCAGACTAATTTGATCATCAGATATATCTTATTCTGTAAGGCTTTATTCAAATTTCAAAATGATACCAGAAAATTAGACAACAAATCTTAAAAATAAATTATTTTTGCACAAGGACAAAGTGTTTTGGGTTACCCTAATACCGCTGCTTATGAAAGATACCAGGACATAATTTATTACTGTATTTGTTGCATTCATGACTATTTTTAAAGAACAGTCTTAAAAGTGAGATCTCCAAACTGGGTATGTTCATCTGCAAGCGTTTCAATCAGTCTGTGTTCTGACAAACAAATGCAGACCTGTAAAACACATTTTCACATGCAAAGGACCCAAAAGCTAGAGCATGGGAATCCCATGTGAGTCTACAGATAAATAAATTGAAATGCAGGATATTAAATGATCATCTTAGAGATATTCTGTTAAATTTCACAACATTTTGTAACATGACAGTAGTGTATTAAAATGATAATGGTAAGATATTGCCAACAATATTTCATAATACAGAAATGTGTGATCTGACAAATAAGACAAATTACTTAAAGTGAATAAATTGGATTTTCTAAACACTCCCTGCGTAAGAAACCAGCCTTTGGTAACCACCATTTTAATTTTGACTTCCATGAGATCAACGTTTTAGCTTCCACATATGAGTGAAGACATGTGTTATTAATATTTATCTTTCTGTGCCTGGCTTATTTAACTTAACATGATGACCTCCAGTTCCATCCATTTCACTGAAAATTATAGAATTTTATTCTTTTTATGGCTAAATGATATTCCATTATGTATATTTATAGCACTTTTTTTTATCCATTCATCTGTTGATAGGCACTTACGTTGATTCCATATTTTGGCTTTTTGAATAGTGCTGCAGTAAATATGGTAGCACAGATATCTATTAGATATATCACTTTCTCTTATTTTGGATATACATCCACCAATGGAGATTGCTGGGTCATATGGCAGTCTGTTCTATTTTCAATTTTTTGAGAAACCTCTATACTGTTTTACAGTACTGATTTACAATAGTAATGTAATACTACCTAGGCTGTACTGATTCACATTACTACCAGCAGTGTATGAGCATTCCATTTTCAATGCATCTCAGCAGCATGGGTCATTTTTTGTCTTTTTTATTTTTACTGGCAGCAGATGATATCTTGAAGTTCTTTGATTTGCATTTATCTGATGATAAATGATATTGAACACTTTTTCATATATCTCTTGGCAATTTGTATGTCTTTTTCTTTTTGAGAAATGTCTATTCAAGTCCTTTTCCCACTTTTTAAGAGGAGGATATTTATTTGCTTTTGAGTTATTTGAGTTCCTTATATATTATGATTATTAATTTCTTTTCAGGTGGATAGTTTGCATATATTTTCTCCCATTTTGTAGGTTAACTCTTCATTTTGTTGACTGTTTTCCTTTGCTGTGCACAAGTTTTTTAGTTTGCTGTATAATATCATTTGTCAATTTTTGCTTTGGTTGCTTGTGCTTTTGAGGTCTTACTCAAAAAACTTTTACTTGGACCAATGTCTTGAAGCATTTTCTCAATGTTTTCCCCTAGTCATTTTATAGTTACAAGCCTTACATTTAAGTTTTTAATTCATTTTGAGTGGTATTTTTATATGGTGAGAGATAAGGATGTAGTTTCATTCTTCTGCATGTGGATATCCAGTTTTCCCAGCACCATTTATTTATTGGAAAGACTGTTATTTCCCCAATGTGTGTTCTTGATCTGTTTGTCAAAATGGGTTAACTGTCAATGTGTGGATTTATTTTTGTGTTTTATATTCTGTTCTATTGGTCTATGTGTCTGTTTTATACCAGTACCATGCTATTTTTGTTACTATAGCTTTGTAGTATATTTTGAAGTCAGGTAGTGTGACACATTTAGTTTTGATTGTTGAATGCATATATGAATTCATCTGAAAGTACCTATTCCTGTATCAAGGAGACCAATAAGTAGAAAACTTATATTTATATATTTGTTTCATCAAAACAACAAAAATTTCATTGCCTATTTCAGCTACCTCTCTAATAATTGCAAGGAATATATTTGTGAGCCAAACAGACAAATTTGTCTTAGCATTGTGCTGGTATAAAACAGACACATAGACCAAAATCAAGATGCCAGCAGATTTAGTGTCTGGTAAGAGCCTGTTACTCATGGATGATACCCTCTGTGTATTCTCACATGGTAGAAGGGGAAAACAAACACCGTTGAATCTCTTTTATGTGAACACTGATCTCATTCATCTCTTATAGCCTAATGGTTTTGTAAAGGCCTCCATCCCTCAAAACTATCACATTGGGAATTAGATTTCAACACATGAATTAAAGGGAAACAATCAGGTCATAGAAGGTGCCATCATAGCTCTTCTCAGGTACATTTTCTAAGATGAAACCAGGAAACCAGGATAAATAAAAACAGAAGTGAAAGGGTCTTCAAAGAAGATTCTTAGGGTATAACACTTTAAGGATTCCAAGAATAAGTACACAAAATCAAATGACCAATGGAAATAATGGTAAAGTTTATTGTATGTATAATGTTTTATCATTTTCCAAGGACTCTCTCTTATTTCACATAATCTTCTTATTTCATGTAATCTCCACAAATACACTGTGAATTAGCTTGGGGTGGGGCTTTCAAGAAGTAATTAGGTTATGAGGGTAGAGCCCTGACAAATGCAATTAGTTCACTCTGAAAGAGACCCCTTGTCCCTCCTACTATGTCAGTACGCAACAAAAAGATTTTGGTCTATAAGCCAGGAGGCTGGTTCTCATCAGATTTCACGTCTCCTGGGGCCTTGATTTGGACTTTCTAGCCTCCAGAACTGTCAGAAATAAATTTCCATTGTTTACAAACCACTCAGTTTATGGTATTTTAATGTAGAAGCCAGAAGGACTAGGGAGAAATCTGAGGTTTGAGAAAATTAAACTACTTGTCTAAAGCAAGACCCAGAAGTCTGACCTTCAAAACCAACCAAGACTTGTTCCTTTGTATCTCACATTGCCTCATCACCTAGAACCTTCCTTCTTTCATTCCCAAGGATGAATGGGGCAGGATAGGGATGAAAGAAGTGTCTTAGGTTTTGACGTCTTTCCTGTGACCTTTTCTGAGTTTTTTTTTTTTTTCCCCCTCAAGGGTGATTTAGTATAATAGACATTCAAGAATAATGAAATTATGGTTCACCTTTGGAGAGGGCCTTTTGGGAGAGGATAGCATAACTATCAACACATTCTTTATCTGCATCTCATTGCCTTTGTATTAATGCTGAAACTCAGGAAAAGAATGAAGGCAGGGGACCAAATCTCCATCTCCCTTTTCCCCACACCTTCAGTTTTCATGAATAATATGCCTTTCTACAGTGACTTAGTGGATCCTTTCATCTTTCCCTGCTATTCATTTTTAAAGTAGATAAGATACTTTCTATTTTTTTCATATTTAAAAAGTTCCAAGAAGGGTTTTGTGGATGTGGTCCTCAATGAACTTTTAGTCAAAAATTGTCTGCTAAAAACTGTGCAGAATATCAGACCAATATGTACATGTGTACTCCATATGATAACATTCTGCTTCTTCCTGGGCTCTAGCATCTGATCACAGCAATTCTCAGCATTGCTCTACAGGTCAGACAAAACACAACGACGTGATTCATGTCAGGGACATCTGAAGATGAGATGATAAATGTTGAGCAGATATGTTGGGAAGCATTGTTCTCCTGAAGGAGCCCCTAAATCTTATAATCTGTGTCACTTGAATCTCTGTGTTTGAAAAGTATTCTGAAGGCCTCTGCTAAACCAAAATAGGTGGTCCATGAGTTTCACATCTAATTAATAGTCCTTACTCTCGTATCTTCCCTGCCCAACCTATATTCTTCCAGATTCTGTTCTCTATCCTGAGAGTTCTGTTCTTAGGTGTCTCCCTGGACCAACGTCATTGAGGAAGTAAATGAATGTGGATGTTTCACAAACGTAAGTGATGCCTAATTTCTCTTTTGAAAGTGAGTCAATAAAGGAAGGTGCTCTGCCAAACACAGGAGGAAGATGAGTTCCATGTGAGCTCAGCATGGAACACTGTATTAGGGTTCTCTAGAGGTACAGAACTAATAGGGGATATATATACTTATATACATGGGAGTTTACTATTAACTCACACGATCACAAGGGCCCATAATAGACCACCTGCAAGCTGAGGAGCAAGGAAAGCAAGTCCAAGTCCCAAAACTGAAGAATTTGGAGTCCAATGTTTGAGGGCAGGAAGCATCCAGCACAGGAGAAAGATGTAGGCTGGGAGGCTAGGCCAGTCTAGCCTTTAGGTGTTTTTCTCCCTACTTTATATCCTGGTCATGCTGGTAGCTGATTAGATGGTGCCCACCCAGATTAAGGGTGGGTCTGCCTTTCGCAGCCCACTGATTCAAATGTTAATTTCATTTGGCAATACCCTCATGTACACACCCAAGACCAATACTTTGCATCCTTCAATCCAATCAAGTTGACACAGTATTAACCATCACAGACACTGATACTCCTTAGACAAAAGAGATGGTTCTCCCATATCTGAAGTGAAGTGCTGTTCATCACTGGAACTGGAACCTGGGAAGGTGTGCTCCAGCCCAGAATTCTAGCCTTATAACCCAGAGCTCTGTAATATTCAGAATGGGTTTTTGAAGATGAAGAAAGAACACAAAGAGGAACATGGTCAGCATTTCCCCGACCATGTAGGCTATCAGAGCCCTTTACTCCTCATATCCCATGCCTCTCAATCTCTCCATCCTGCCCATGCCTTTCTACTTTGTGAACCTATCCTATAAGCATACTGTCTATCTGTATTAATGTAAATGTATTTTTATTTTACTCCTCATGCAGATATAGCTGATTACCCCATTATTCTTTGAGATCTTGTCTTGGACTCTACCACATTCATGATCTTTGAAAGCCTGGATTTTTCTCAGGAATTTTTGAGAAGTCCTGTGGATTTATATCCAGAATCACCACTCTGCCCTCTACTGTAGTTTCTCCATATTATCTGTTTATCTTGCATACACTTAGATCAAGGTATTTCAGTCTTGAGACTTGTGACAGTTGGGGCCTGGAAATTAGTGATTGGGAATAGGAAGTGGTGTCCTGTGCATTGCAGAATGTTTAGCAGCGTCCTTGGCCTCTATTTATTACATGGCAGTAGCATTTTCCAAAAAAAGAAGAAAGAAAGAGAGAAAGAAAGAAAGAGAGAGAGAAAGCAAGAAAGCAAGAAAGAAAGTAAGTTATCTGAAGATATTGCCAAATGTGCCCGAGAAGAGGGAGATGGATTCTTAGTTGAGAAATAGTGACTGTCTATTAAATGTTGGCAGCTCCCTAATCAATTTTCCTCTAATAGTCTGCTTTAACAAAAAAATAATTATTCAGACTTGCACCTTTTATTATGAGATTACACAGCAGGCCACTTAGCAAGCAATTTAAAGAACCTCCTTTTTTTAAAATTATTTTTCTCCCCAAATCCCTTTTGTGCTACTCTGCCCTGAGGCTGTCAGATGTTTCTCTCCTCTCATGAAGTGTCCCACCCTGCTGATAGCTCTCCTAGGATGTCAGGCTCACCACACATTTAATCTTCCTTTATCGTGCACAGCAATTCAGCTCTCCCTTGTCTGCACTGCAAACTCTCACTCAAGCCCATTCCAATTTAGTAAGAGATGATTTCTTTTTAACTTCTTAAAAAACGGTTGGGATTACATATAGCAAAACTTGTTTTTTTGAATCACATCCATGACAATTCCCTTTCTGAAGAGTTTCTTTATTCACTTTTCTAAATTTTCACTCAATTCCCTATTGATCACTCATCAGTGTAAAAAAAAAAATCATTTTTGTTGATGAGGTATATGAATATGTATGTGTGTGCATGTATATATATGTGTGTGTATATATTTTCCCCATGCTAGCCAGGCATGTTACCAAATTATACGCCCAGCTTCATCTTTAAGATTATGAAATGCTAAATTTAAGCACTACAGTTCATTGTTTTCTTTTATTTTCCCCCATTTCACTGCTGAACCTAATGGGTTATTCTTGGTCCAGGACATATAATCCTTTCTTTGTCGATTTTCTCTGCATCACCAGCTTCTCTGTCTCACCCTCCACTAATCCTCTATCTCTGAGACTGTCAGTTATGCATGCCTCAATTATTGCCCTGATAGGGTCTAAACAGTCACAAGAATCTATATGTAAAAAAAAATCAAAATTTTGAGCAAACCTGTACTCCAGAATTATAATTTTCTTGTGTGAAGAAGGGACCTTATAAATTGCCCTTTGACTAAATTTTCCCAAACCTCAATGACATTTAAAAAACAAACAAATAAAAGAAAGGAAAAAGAACAGCTGCTGTGGAAATCTTCCAGATTTCTGATTAAAGAATAAAGAGACTCCAGAGACAGGAAAGTCAAATACAATATGGAAGCCTACTTGATCATGTGGTGACTGGAAAAACAGACAAAAAAGTCAACCAAAAACTTATAGGCATTACAGTGTAAATTGAAAAAGATTTAATACATGCATATAAGAGATAATATAACATTTTGTATAAATTTTAAATGTATAGATTACATATATACTGGTTACATATAAGAGACCATCTTTCTGTTTTTATAATACAGACACTAGTATTTAGAGATAAAGGACTTCTATATGTAAGTTATAAAATTATATATATTCATGATATGATAGAGAAAATGATAGCAAACTAGGGTGCACAAGGGAGAAATATTAAAAATTGGAAAATTTGGGTAATGAGTATATACGGGTATTCTTTACCATGTTTACAAATAAGTTTGTCTTTTTACATTTTTATTGTTTAGAAACAGAGTCTTCCACTGTTGCCCAGTTCTCATGCAGTGGCAACATCATAGCTCATTGTCGCCTGGAACTCCTGGGCTCAAGTGATCCTCCTGCCGCAGCCTCTTGAGTGGTTATGACTATAGGCAGGCAACACCACACCTAGCTAATTTTTAAAATTTTTTTGTAGAGATGGGATCTTGTGATGTTGCTCAGGCTGGTAGTTCTCAAGCTTTATGTCACTCTACAAATAAGAAAAACAAATTCAACAATAAAAAATACAAATAACTTTATTCAAATATAGGTAAAATATTTCATTAGCCATGTTTCTAAAGAAGGTACATAAATGGTCAATAAGCACGGGGTAGATGTTCAATATTACTAATAATTAGATAAATGCCATCCAAAACAAAACCACAATTTATTATCACCACATGCACATTAGGATAGCTGCTTAAAAACAAACAAACAGAAATAGGAAATAACAATGATTGGCAAGGATGTGGAAAACTTAGAAAATTGGGACCTTTGTGCATAGCTGGGAATGTAATGTACACATTTCCTCTGTGGAAAATAGTATGGCAGTTTCATAAAAAATTAGAAGTAGAATTATCATATGATCCAACAATTTCACATCTGAATATATAACCAAAAGAACTGAAAGCATGGTCTCAAATACATAGCTGTATACTCATGTTTATAGCAGCATTATTAACATGAAACAAAATGTGGTAGCAACCCTTGTGTCCCTCAGCAGTTAACAGGCTAAGCAAAATGTGGCATATGCTTTTAATGGAATATTATTCAGCCTTAAGAAAATGTTGACAGATTCTACCACATGGATAAACCTTGCAGACATTATGCTAAGTGGTATAAGCTGAATACTTTACGATTCCACTTATGTGAAGTACTGAGTGTGGTAAAATTCATAGAGATAGAAAGTAGAATGGTGGTTGTCAGGGGCTATAACAACCACTGTGTAGTTTTACAAGATGAAAAGAACTCTGGAGATGAGTGGTGGTGATGGTTGCATGATAATGTAAACATACTTCATAGTGCTGAACTGTCCAGTTACAAATGGTGAAAGCAGCATATTTTACGTTATTAAATATGTGCATTTATCACAATTAAATACATCATAAATAATCAACTTTTTCTTTTCAAGAGGCACAGACCATATTTTAACTTTATTATTTTAAGTTTTCAAATATTCAAATATTCACAAAATCAGAGGAAAAAAATATGATGAATACCCATATACTCTTGCCAATTTTAACAAGTATTATCATTTTTTATTTTTAAAAACATTACTATAATGAAGCAGTTCAGTTGAACAGTGTACTCTCCCTATTTTGGGGACAGGACTAAGCCCTCTTACTAAAGTTCTACAGCTGTAAAGCTCTCATCCTGTGGCCTCCACCATCTGTGATAGGTTGAATTGTGTGTCTCCCGCAAAAAGATATGCAGAAATCCTAACCCTCATTGCCTCAGAAAGTGACCTTATGTTGTAATGAGTGTTTGAGATGAAATTACTTGCAATGTAGTCATCCTGATATAAGGTAGGCTCCTAATCTAATATGGCCACTGTCCTTACAGAAGGATAGATGGAGACAGAGACACAAGGAGTCCATGTGAAGATGACAGCAAATATGGTAGTGAGGCTGCCACAAGCCTGGGACTCCAAGGAGTCAGAAGAGGCAGGAAAGGATTCTTTCCTTGAGGTTTCCAAGAGAATACCATCTGAGTGACGTTCTGTTGTCTTAACTCACCCAATTTCTGGTAATTTGTTACAGCATCCCTAGGAAGCTAATACACTATCTGAGAAACATGCTATTCACATCTAATGTCCAAAATCTTGGTGCCTGGCCCTTAGTGAGCTTTTGAGGTTTAGGGTATCAGTTTGTTCTGTAGTTGGTTCTGTGGTGTGATTCAAATGAACCTCAACACAAAACACAAGGATGTCATCTGACGACAGGAATTTTCTTTCCAGTCACCTAGTAACAGTAGGACTTTAAAATGCAAATGTGGTTAAAAACTTCAGATCTCTATATTATTAGGTTGTTGCAAAAGTAATTGTGGTTTTTGCTATTAATTTCAGTGGCAAAAATCACAACTATATTTGCACCAAGCTAATAAAATGTGTTACAATGTTGATAATAAAATTGACCTATTCCAGACACATACCTACAATAAGAATGTGGAATTTCAGATCAACATTGTCATGAAGCACGTATTTTATCTCCTTCCTCTTTTAAAATACACATTAAATAACTAATAAGAATTTGATGAGGGTGGTTAGTTATGCCTTGCTCTGTAGTCAGCTCTGAGGACTTATTCAAATGAATCCTCTCCCCACAACATACAAGGAAGTCATCTGACAAGAGTAATTTCAGTGCACAATAAAACATTCCTTCTATCACTTAGTAACTGTAGCATGAAAAAAAAAAAAAGTAGTAACCAACTGTAAATGTAGTTAATGCAATGAGAAAAATTAAAACAGACACATTTATTAGGGGTAACTAGAGTCTCACATACAGAAATTGCCCACTAAATACAGATAAAAGATACACTTTGATGATTAATTCATTTCCTACATTATTTGTTTTCAGTCTTCATCCTTCATTAATAATAAATAAATAAATAAAAAATAGTATTTCTAAATTGTTCTACATTCCAACCAGCTGTGTTAAGGTCCATAATGTTCAGGGTATTAGTATAATGCTTTTAATCCAAATTCTGCAAACAAAAATGTCTTGACATTTATATTGTAATATGAGAAAAGAATGTAGTAGCTATGCTGGTCTGTCCCCAGAGGCAGATGCAATCTTTTCTAATCTAGGATATGATTTATTTCCTTGAAGCAGCTGTATTTTTTAATCTCCACCCATTATTCTTTGTATTATTTCTACATCTCATTTTTGGGTGGGTTTGATTTTGTACGAAACTACATTGTAGTCAAAGTATTATACATAGCTAAGCTTATGCATACCTGTAAATTATATTTACATAGTTTATGCAAAACAGAGGATATTTCATGTTGAGCAGATACAAAAGGTATAATAGTTATACAGATGTGGGTGGAAAACAGAAAGCTTATGATAAATAATATTCCATTATTATAGAAATTTACTACAGAAAATGCGTTTACTATAAACTTCTATACTATATAAGCCTAAGAACATAATAATAACAACTATTATTGCTATGATAAGTGTCAAAACTTCTCTTTTGGGGTGTGAAAAGATATTCTGAGAATTTAAAAAACTAATATTTTTTGCTAGTATTTTTGTAATAAGGAATAAGTTTCTGAATGTGTTTTTAAAGGATATAAACAAGTATTCTGTCTCAACATTGCCATGCACAATTACAAAAATGAAAACCATTCATGTAGGAAAAATGTAATTAAAAATAACTAAATATCTTACTTTGGTAATTAAAAGGAGTAAACATTGGAAACAGAAAAGCATCTGACCTCTTCCCCTAAAAAGGTGACATTGTACACTGAACCATTACAGTTATAAGGATGAGACTGTTGCTAAGCAACAAGTCTCCTATAATCTTGTGGGGCTTTTGTATCTGAGGAAAATTGAGGCAAAGGAAAGTTTGGAAAGCTAATGAGGAAAAAATGACTTCAGTACAAATCGATCAATAGTGCACCTGACCAGAAAATCAACTATTAATAGGACTAGAGGAAGAAAAGCTACTTAGTGTTACTTGGGAGCAAATTTATTATCAACAGGTGTGTATAATTGTCTACACACTAATTCCCTGTTATCATTTTGTCTTTTTGTATGTGCAGCAATATTTTCTTATGTGGAAGTTCAATAATATGCAGCAGCATTTCTACTCAGTGGGTTTAACAATAACCCCAAACAATGTTTTGATCACTTCATATGCAACACCATTTAAGAATTCAATAAGCTATAATTGGCCTACTGTCATGCTACGGTTTTATAAATGGCAATAAAGCGTGGTTTGAATTGACCTCTACTGCCTACAAAAATGTCACATCATTGACATTACAATAAATCAAAGTTGGAGACTGTTTCTCATATAAGAAGTTCAGAGTCTGGCATCAGGATAGGGAGGGCAATCAAAAACAGAAAGTTATAGGCAAATTCTGTGATGAACTTTAGTTATCTGTGATGAAAAAAAGCGGTACAGCCAAATCTGAGTATTCAAGTGTTTGAGCAGCTGCAGGCAGACACTCTAGACAATTACAAGCATTTGTACTTGCTAAGGTTTTTCTGTGTCCCAAGTTGGTGAGCCGAGATGGACCACATATCATTCCCTAGGACTCTTTTTACCTAGAGTAGAAGCTAGCACGGTGGTGGTCTTAAGCAAATAGGAGTTCTGCAGGGAATGTATAAGCATGAATCAATGATTTTTCAAAAACGTGATAAATCAGCCTTTTTTCCTGAGGCAGCTCAAGTGGAAGCTTAGATTAGGCTTCTTGGCTATTAATAAAAAAAAAGTATAGCCTCTGTAGGCTGCAGAATTGGAAATATATGGACTACATATATATAGCCTAGAACCTGGATGGTAATATAATTTAGGGGTTAAACATAGGAGACAATTGATTGAGATGCTAGAGGAATACAGAACCAAAATGAGATCGCAAAGGAAAAACTGAGGAAGCTTTTTCTCTTCAGTCTAACTTCATGAATGCTTGACTCAAACTCTGAGGAGTAGAAGCTCTGTCTCAAAATGAGAGCTGATAGAGACTATCACATAAAATGTAGGTTACATCTGACTTCCCCCAAAACTACAAAACTACAGTGCTAGTGTACATATAATACTAGAGCTGTTTTTGTTTATTTTTTTCATCTAAATATAAAGTTCAATCCTTACAACGTAAGATAGAGGCATCCTTACTGATACACAGAGACCTATTTCACTAAATAGCCTTTTACTGATGGGTTTCATTTATCATTTTCTTTTACTCTACATATAACTTGTTGGAAATAAAATAATCTACATACATTAAAAATAGTAAAATAGCATTCTTGTTTACTGTTCAATTAAAACACAGAGCTATTTATTCATTCCTTTCTGTTTGTAAGTATCTGTAAGGCTTATTTGAGCATTCATCTTACAAGAGGCTAACGAGTTTCAAAATACTGCTACATTGGCAATCCATTGCCTCTAGCCTGAAGCTGAATGTGCAGGGAACCCCCATTGAAGAGACCCACAATTAGTTCGTACAGCACCCTTTATGGAGACACAATTAAATCTACCCTCACTAAAGAAAAATCTCTGCCACCCACCGAACACCATTCTTCCACAACTATCTCATTCCAAAGATGTTTGATTACAACCGCATAAAAAATTTCAAATGTTTTACATATTACAAAATGAGCACAAATTTTCTCACAACTTGGAAAAAAACCAGGCCTGATTTCCACTGATGACTCTGCCAGTAGCTACTTTGATTTTCTGCAAGTCACTCTTGAGGGCTTTGTTGTCTCCTTCTTAAAGTGCAGAGCTTGGGTTAAATGATTATTGTAAAGTCCTGTCAAATTCAAATGTTCTATTACCTTTTTAAATCTAGACCAATAAAATGTAACCTTCTCTTAGGTTTAGTTTATGCCCTTCCTAGTGCTATGGAAAAGCAATGTATCTCTACAAAGGAAAAATGAAACATGATATTTCCATATCTGGAGAAAAAACAACCTCACAATTTTACAAAGGCAAGTTGATTTGCGTAAAGTATTTAGATTTAAGGAACATATTTTATCATGAATATTCACTCCTAAAATATATTTTATAATTTCTGCAATTGAAGATGTAGCAGAGGTCAATAGAACTTTTCATATTAGATTTATCTGTAATATGCAAAGTCTTATTTTTTAAAAACGTAACCAAAAGTACTTTAACTTACCTAGTCAAAAATTTTTATAAGTAAATTTATTGTTCTGTTATTCATATTTTATTTTTAGTATCTGACAATTATCATTTTGAGATGGTCAGTGCAAACTAATTTCAAAATTAACAAATTGCTCATATATATACATGTGAGTTCATTCTTTAGAAAGCAATTTTATCTTGAAAAATATACTGCTAAATAATTATTAGCCAAAATTTTTCATAATCTGAGATCACATATGGTATCAAAATATTTAGGCAGACTACTCTTATGATAATAATTATCAATAATTATTCCATAGCTCTGCAAAGTGAATACAAGTTCCTAAACTAAATACAGGATTACATTTTTCTAAATTGAATTATTATCTTTTGCTTTCCTGAAACTGTATCCTAGAGAGAATAGAGAATTATTTATCTTTAGTAATAAAACCATTCAAATATCCCAGGCTGGTGTGTAGTTTCTTTTTTATTAAGTTATAGAAGCAGCATGTAGTTTTATAAATATAGAAGTCCATAGTGACTAGAAACTTAATTATTCTACATTATCCAAGTTATTCTGATAAATATCCCTTGTGTTCTTGAGTCCTGGCTCACATTTGCCTCCAATTACATGTAATAATTTATCATTACTTGTTATTACATAGAAATTTCACTCTTGTAACCAATGTAAATTATTGCACAGCATGCACATAGTTATAAATAACTTTATTAAACCTGTATTAGACTAGCTTTATATTTTTATATCAATCAAATTATTCTCATAGCAAATCTATATTGTAGGTATTTCTGATATCATCATACAGATGAAGATATTGAAGCATGGGGAAGTTAAATAACATCCCTAAGGTCATGCCACAACTTACAGGAATTCGTCAGCAGCCAATGTGAAAGTTGATTTTTTGCTGGGTAACAAGGTATTCAGCCTCCCTAGCTAAATCAAATTAAAACAACTAATACGATAACTAATAAAAAATACACTTTTTCTTTTCCAATTCAAATATCATCTGCTTAAATCCTACTACATAGGAAATTTAGTCTCTGTGTATTTGGGCTTCCTGGGTGCTTCCTTCTGTGCAGTTGTGTGTGTGATTTATGTATATGTATGTGTGTACATATAGGTGTTTGTATATATACACATGGATGTATGGATTTGTAGATAAATTGGGAACTGGTGTTTTGCTCTGTAATTGACGTTTGTCACTAGAAAATAGACTTTGTTCATGTTCACATAGGCACATTTGGAAGGCAGAGACCTCAAAGCTTTGTCTTACTTGTGCTTGTGCCTGGTTGTCTTCTACAAAGAAACCCAAGGCCCATAATTCTTTGTGTTTATTACTTACTCCTCCCCAACTTTCAATAATGTAGTGGAGAAAATACCTTTTTAGTATGCTGTGTGTTAATTAATTTAGAAACATTATTTTTTAATAGAATATGTCTATTTTTGTTTGACCCAGTTTTGTTACATCTCTGTCTTCAACTCCATGTCAGGGTCACCATCCTGATTAGGAGAGTACATTATTGTAGGTATTTCCTTTTCATTCTCACCAGTGAAGTCAGGTTTTGTATACAATTTAAAAAAGCAAAATTTTAAATACTAATTTAATACTTCTCATCTAAGAAGCTTTCCCAGAATTAATATAGTCAGTGAACTTATAGCAGTCTAGATTTGTTTCAGAAAAACACAGAAACATATTAAGCCATTGTCACCAACCCCAACAGTGGTTGATAAGACTTTGTATGAAAGATGGAATTGTGTATTAGAGTCACATAGGAGTCAAGAAATCTAGTTTGTGATTCAACTTTACATCTCTGAGTGCCCTTTAAAAAAATGGTCCTTAGTTTTTAAATTTCAAACTTCAGATAAAACAGATGATAATGGTATATATTGAGTGCTTACTGTATTCCAAATATTGCATTAGATTTTTAAAAATCATATTATGATTGATGAAAAAAATTGAGGCTTAGAAATACTAAGAGGTTTAATTAATGCAAGGCCCCACATATGATAAACAAAAGGATTGAGAATCAAACCTAGATTTTCTGGAATCCACCATTCAAAGTCTAAACCCATGTGTTATTTACTTTTCAGAACCAATGCAGAGATACAATGAGATCTTGAATGCTCTAATGCATGGTAGACTTTATAGAACTTTATAGAGCAAAGCATTATTTTCTGAGTGGTGTGTCCTCAAGCATATTATAACTATGTTAATTATATGACTTCTTATTTTTCTTAGGTTGCTTTTGTCAGTTCTTCTAACTTAATAGATATACAGTAATATATTCACATCTACTTGGATATAATGATATGATTAAGTTTTATGCTTAATGAGATTGCCATTTGAAAGAAGGCAAGCAAAAATGTGTAATGGTAAAACTGTTATCTTTTATACAATTGAATTAGTATTTAAATTTGTTGTTTGCTAAATCAAATTAAGACAACTAACACCATTGAGCAGGCTACTACACACCTTTCTAGTACACATATTTTTGTAATTATGAGGAAAAATATTTATATAGAGAGGCACAACTTAGATTTGTTAGCAAAAGCGTCAACATTACAGTACTACTTTATGGTCTGAAATGTTATACTTTCCTCTAATATAAAATTATTACATCTAAATCATCTACTAATTTTGGAAAGTTTCTAGAAATATGATTTATTTTAAAATTATTTGTGTCAAACTATCTTTCCTCCCCCTTTAAATCATCTTATTTGCAGATTACTCTATGTGGTCTGTATCATGATGATTCTCCCTCTAGCAGGAACGTATCAGCATGCAGTGTAACCAATAAAAATTTTTTTTTTTTAGGTGAGTGTGGGTAAGAGGTTATTGTTAGTCAAGAGTGCCCAAAGATTGCTTTTTAGTCTTTATACACCAAGAGTATCCCCCTGGTGCATTTTCTGGTTCTTTCCCATTTACAATCAACCTTACATTTCCGAGCAGACTTGTCTCAGGTGCTTCTATTGATGAGTTTCAACTTTCTGCTTGTGGACGTATCCAATATTCCCTAATTTTCTTTATTTTTCCTCTTCTTCTCCCCATGTACTCCTCAAATAAATCTCAGATTCTATCCATTATCCAGAATTAAGTTACATTTTCTATTTTTTGTAATCACATAATCATTCATAGCAAAGTTTCCTGGTTACTGGAGAAAATGGAGAACTTTCACATGCTAATTCTTTATTGTATAATGGTGGATGTTTGTTTTCTTAAATGAAGACAGACAATACAAATAATTTAGTTTCATTAATCAGAGTCACTTAATTACATGATAAAGCATTATCTCTGCTCTTAGCCTTATTTAGTATTTTCTATACATATGTGGAACCTATTTGTAGATACACTGAATACAAAATTTTGTTCTGCTGATGTAAAGCAAAATTCCATTGCATATATATTATTATTTTTAAGGCAAGTTTACAGAATGCAAATTTTAAGCACTAAAGCAAAATAATGATTAAATTTTTTCAGTCATTTGCATTGTTATAGTAATTACAAGTGTCATACTTTTTCTCAAAGGTCTTATTTTTCCACAGGAAACAGGTTGAAAGCCAAAGATTTACTTTTTTAGCAGAATTTTGGACTTGACTTAGATTAGTGAGAAAGAAAACAAACAGAACTGCTTTGATGATATATTGCTGTAATGCATCATCAGAGTACTGCTCATGTGATAAACTGCAATATTAGTATAATACATCATCAAGAGTGCTGTCACTCTGAAATGTATTAGTGTAATACATCAGCAGCCATCACCACGCACTGCCACTTCCAACAATGTTTAAGGAATGCTATTGTGCTACCATCTGCTAGGGCAGAATGAACAGCCTTCCTAAATGTAAGCATAATAGATTAATTTTATTGTGAACTTGTCTTGAGAAACCCACTTGTGTCTTATCAACTTTCATTAACTTATCTTCTCCTTCTGTTCTTTATTGTATCATATTTGCAAATTATTCTGTGAGATAAAGCATTTAAGAAACTGCCTTAGCATCTCACTTTCAATCTCCAAGTTTTCAGACAGTAGTTATCACTCTAATATTAAATAATTAAGCATGTAGAGAACAATTAAAGGCACCATACTGGCTGATTTCTAACAAAGCTTTATGCTACTGGACTCTTTCTAACCAAGCCTTTTCAAAAGAGCTTCTGGTATTCGATGGCAAATTCTTCAAAAATAAAACCAAAAACTTCCTAAGGTCCCGGGCATGTATTTTATATAAATCATTCCTTCTCCATATATGTCACCACACTTTTCCCCATTATAATTTTCCACTCTCCAATCAAAAAAATTCCTTTCTAATTACTTCTATTCATTATCTTTTGAGGAATTCAATATCTAATTTATATTTTTTCGTGATTTCCCTTCAATGGTAGGTGTTGTGCTAGTCCATTCTCGCACTGCTATAAAGAATATCTGAGACTGAGTAATTTATAAAGAAAAGAGGTTGAATTGACTCGCAGTTCCACAGGCTGTATAGGAGGCACGGCTGGGAGATCTCAGGAAACTTACAGTGATGGTGGAAGTGAAGCAGAAGCAAGCATGTCTTCGTGGTGGGAGCAGGAGGAAGGGAGAGTGAAGGGGGAGGTGCTATACACTTTCAAACAACCAGATCTCCCGAGAAGTTCATCATGAGACAGCGCGACTGGAATAGTGCTAACCCATTAGAAACCACCCTCAGGATCCAATCACTTCCCACCAGGCCACACCGCCAACACTGGGAGTTAAAATTCAACATGAGATTTGGATGGGGACACAGAACCAAACTGTATCAGGTGTCTTTTATCTTCTTATGACAGTCGAATAGTCTGAGTGATTTGCATTTTTTATATAACTCCTTTCCAAGCTGATTTTAAGGATTGTGCTTCATATTTGTTCATAAAAATATGTGCATTTTGATGCTGTGGTACTTAGGTATATTAGTCCATTTTTGTGCTGCTCTAAAGGAGTGTCTGAGACTGGGTCATTTATAAAGAAAAGAGGTTTAATTGGCTCATGGTTCTGAAGGCTGTACAGGAAGCAAGATGCTGGCATGTCTTTGGCTTCTGGTGATGCCTCAGGGAATTTTTACTCATGGCAGAAGGTGAAGCAGGAGCAGGCAAGTCACATGGCTAATGAGAAAGCAAAAGAAATGGAGGTGCTACACTCTTTTAAACAACAAGATCTTGCAAAAACTCACTCTCAGTGCAAGGACAGCACCGAGCTATTCATGAGGAATCTGCTCCCATGATCCAAACACCTCCTACCATGCCCTACTTCCAACATTAGGGATTACATTTCCACATGAGATCTGGAGGGGGTGAAACATCTAAACTATGCCACTAAGCCTGAAAGCCAACTCTTACGTAGGTTTTTCTAAAAACACTCACTTATTTTCTACCTGTTTGTCTTTTCATCTCAGCGAATTAATGACATCTCAGAAATATTTAAATGAACTATTAGATATTAAAAATTATTATAAATTTTAGGTGTCGGCATCACAATTATGTTGGGGAATTTTTCTTATTATTCAGATGTGTTATGAATTTTTAGGGATGAATTGTCAGGACCTATACAATTTAAAATGTCTTAGCACTATTATTAATAAATATTTGGATACATATATAGAGAGATTTTAATTAAACATAGCAAAATGCTAGCAATTAGTAAAAATAAATATTGAGTAAATAGGTGTTAATTGTATTATTTCTTTTTACTTTTTTATATTTAAAACTTTTCCAAAAATGTTGCACAAAAATAAAGTTAAGAAACATAAGACGAAGGAATATGAAAACCGTGTTTGAATCCTACTGCAAAAAACAAATCTATAACTATTTCACAAACATTAGTAACATTTGAAAATGTATTGAGTCTTAACTGAAATTAAGGAGGCACTAATTTATTAGACATGATAATTGTACAGTATTGGGGATGTCCTTAATTTAAAAGATACATACTAATGTGTTTGGGGGATGAAATGATGTGATTTTGTAGTTTAATTTTAAATACTGATGAGAAAAATAATTCAGTATATTAGTAATTAATAATCACTTATATTCTTAATTAGTTACTTTTCTCAATAATTAATATTAACATTTGTGAAAGGTATATGGAGGTTCATTGTTTTCTGAATTTTAAAAAATTCTCACATTCCTACTAAAAAAAGAGAGTACCCTTTCTCCATCTAAATGTCAAAGATTAAGAACAGATATTTCCAATTATTGTTTAATTGTCTCAAGATATTTGGCTGGTTCCTTCATATTCATTTAGTTATGTATAAAAAATGAAATTTTTGAAAATATGTCATTAATTATATCTCCAGATTAGAAAATTGAAGTTTAAGGGGTTAAGTAATGAGTTAAAGGTTACACAGCTGCTATGCAGGAGAACTAGCAAGTGGGTCAACTACACCTTTGTTTCATGCTATTTATCTGGAATTCTATCAGTATTTTAGCATCCCTTATCTGGGACATTTCGTTGGTCTTAGGGCAGTGGAAAAAGAAACATGACACACCCCAAGGTACTCTGAAAACTTCCTCAGAAAAGACATGGTTCCCATTATTCACGCACACAATTTATTGGAAAAGTTATAGAGACAAGAGTGTCACTAAACAGGAGAAGATAATATAATGCTTGTACAGAAAATAATATGTAAGGTAGGGAATCAGGACTATTTGGTGAATTAGTACTGCTACATATCACAAGCTTATTATATGAAAATTATTGAGCATAATCATAACAAACATTATTGCTAACTTATATGAAATACATATGGTATTAGAGGATAACAAGAAACATTAAACAAGTCACATCTACAGTGCTGTGCACTCTACCGAAGTAGGAATTATTGTTTTATAATTTATTACATCAATTTTTGTACATTGGTTTCCTGCCAAAATTTGGCATTTAGGAGAAAAGGAATTACAGGTTTTACAAATTTAAAAAATCATTTTCTTTAAGTAAAATCCCTTGAATCCACCCTACTCCGTATAAAATATCATTTAAATTTGCATGTACTGTAAATGTCTTTTGCTGAGATAAGGAATACATACTATTTTAAATAAATGTTAAGATGGAATATATTTATTACTTTTGTATAAATCTTACGGATTACAGAATAAAAGATAGAATTCCAGAAAACCAATTGGAGGTTCATATTTTTTAAGTGCTTTTCATATATTTATCAAGAAAATGAATATTTTATGTATATAATAATAAATTTAATAGATTAAAATCAAGTGTATTATAAATTGAAACACTTTTTGTATAATTTTGACTACTGATGAAATAAATTATGTTTGCAATTTAATTAAGTTAAAAATTTTTGGAAGAATTATTGTTTTAAAATCATTCATATTCACATATGTGTTAGAAACAGAAAAAATTAATAGTAGAAATAAAAACGTATGCACACATTTATTCATTGAGCCCATGCCATGGGTCATACTGTGGTTAGATTTTGGAAATAAAATAATAAGTAAGACACAGGCTTGTTCTCTATTAGATGGTACTGTATAAGGAAGAATACAAGATTGTGGTTAGTTTCAATAGTGTGTGATAAACGATATGTTATAGAGTACTCTGAAAAGGTGGATAAGCAGAAGCTGATACAATCTTGGGTCATTTACAGAAAATGCTGAATTAGATTATATCTAATCAGAAATATAAAAAGTGAGCAAAAATCATTTCTGTGAAAATTAGGGAAAGATTGATTAATGCTGTTTAAGTCACAGTAAATAGATTTTGCAAAGGTATCAAGTTAAAATAGGTACTTTCTGAAAACTTCAAATCATTCCCTATGGCTAGATGTTTAATTCAGTAACTAGACTAGGGAAAGAGGGGGGAAACTGGGTCAGAGAACCAAGGGCTAGCAATGTCAAAATTGAGAAAACGAGGAGCTATTAAAAGATTTTAAACTAGCGTGATGGATTATCATATTTGAATAAATATTAGAATGCTTCCTTTCTGTATTCAGTTTACTTAGAGACATCTCAGATGTGATAAAGTAGTCAGAACTACTAGAACTAGTTGTAAAATGGCATTTCTGACTGCAATGAGTATTGCAAAAAAAAGCTTGCATGTAGTCATTAAAATGATTTTTTACATTTTCATAATCCTTGATAACTGAATAGAAAAATTAGCTGTTTTTTAAAAAATAATTGTTTCATATTTCATAAGAATGCATCTGTTTAAGACACTTCAGAACATTGTATGATATTTTGCTCAGGGCTATCATTTACAATGTTACTCTGAGAAACTTTCCAAAGACTTGTATGCATTCTAATTATTTGCTTCTTTATACATTTTTATATTTTCACATTATTCTCATCATTGTGTGTTAACTTTTGCTTTCTTTAAAGTTAGATGACAAGAAACATTTCATATTGTTTCAAGAAAACAAATTTCAAAATTGAAATGGAATCATAATAATGCTACATTAAATTCATTTAACACCACAGGGAAATAATATGTTTTTCAATAACCTATTTTCCTGATAGAGTAAACACCATAAAGACCATTTACATATAAAAGGTTTATAGTATTTTTCCAAATATGTAAAATTGTATGTAAAATGTACTATCTCTTTAATAGCATGTAATCTATAATATATTAAAAATAAAATATTAATAATGGGGCCAGGCGTGGTGGCTCACACCTGTAATCCCAGAACTTTGGGAGGCCGAGGTGGGTGGACCACTTGAGGTCAGGAGTTCAAGACCAGCCTTGCCAACATGATGAAACCCAGTCTCCATTAAAAATACAAAAATTAGCGTGGTGTGGTGGTGCATGCCTGTAATCCGAGTTACTCAGGAGGCTGAGGCAGGAGAATTGCTTGAAACTGAGAGGGAAAGGTTTCAGTAAGCTGAGGTCATGCCATTGCACTCCAGCCTAGGCAACAGTGAGAAGCCATTTCAAAAAAAAAAAAGATTGTTATTTAAAAATAATCATTTTATTACTGATTTCTTTATTGATAGCTAGGAGTCATTATGAATATTAAATATTAATTCTATCATGATATCAAGTATTTCATTATGTATCATTGAGATTTATAAGATATTTCTTCCTTTTGTTTATGCTGAGAGTGTTTTCTTCTTTCCTACTCTTAGTTTTTTCTTCTTTCTTTCTTACCTTATTTTTAATGTTTGGAATGAGGATTCATTTATCTCAGGCCCTAGTATTGTTATCAGGTTATTAGTATTTCCTTTTTTTTTGACATCATTGCATGCCCTTCTGTGGGATCCTGTTATCAATTTAACTGTGTCACTCAAAATAAATAAATAAATAAATAAATAAATAAATAAATAAATATGTTGAAGTCCTAAGCCCAGTACCTTAAAATGTGACTTTCTTTGGAAATCGGGTCTTCAGATAGTGTCTTACACTATGTGGGCAGTTATAATAAAATACCAAAAACTGAGTAGCTAATAAACAGCAATGATTTGTTTTTCACAGATATGCAGGCTGTGAAGCCCAAGATCAAGGCACCAGTGGCGTCTAGTGGAAACCAGTTTCCTCACAGATACTAACTTCTAGCTCTGTCCCCAGTTGCTGGAGGGGGCTAGCTAGGGGTCTCTTCTATAAAGGTACTAACCCCAATAATGAGCGCGCTACCTCATGATCTAATCACCCTCCCAGGGCCCCACCTCCTAATACCATCCCATTCAGGATTAGAATTTAATACATGAATGTGAGGAGGACACAAACATTTAGATTTTAGCACAGAGGTAATGAAGTTAAAATGATGTGATTAAGGTGGGATCTAATATTATATGACCGGTGTCCTCATGAAAGAGGTAAATTTGAACACAAAGCAAACATGCACACAGGGAAGATGATGTGAAGATGGTCAGGTAATGATGGAGCGGACATTGGACTGATGCAGCTGCAAGCCAAGTAATGCCAATCATTGATAGCAACCACCAGAGCTAGGAAGAGGCCAGGAAGAATTCTATCTGGAGTCTCACAGAGAGCATGGTCATGCTGATACCTTGATTGTGGACTTTTAGACTCCAGAATTGTAAGACAGTACATTTCTGCTGTTTTAGGCCACAACATTTGTGGGATTTTGTTATGGAGGTTCTAGAAAACTAAGATTTTCTTTTGTAAGTTTCTGTGAAGTTGTATACTGAGGATTCATTGTAAAACACTGGTAAATGGGTTTCAAGTAAATTTAAAGAGTTTTCTTACAATTTATTTTTTATAATACAATTTATGTAGCTATATTTATTAAATTTACATAATGCTAGTTTCAGAAGGGATAAAATTCAGACAAATAGAGTTTGATGAGTTCATATAGGGGTCATTTTTGTGATCAAATGCCAAGGAGGGTTAATTATGAAAAGAGAAAAATTTGTGCAAATATCAGTTATGCTTTTTGAAATAACCTGTTTAATGTAAAAAAAAAAAAAAGTGATCAATATGGAATGTGACAGAGTTTTCACAGCAATTACTTAAAACATGCTGTTTGACCAGTACTTTAATAAGAGAGAATTATGTTAAATACAAATATTTAATATAACATTTTAGAGGTTGAAAAAATTTTGTAGTGATAGCTTAATGAACTAGAATTCTAAGGTTTGATTTAACATAGATTATCACATACAAGATTAAATAATATTGAACATATTCACTTTATTCCTGGAAGAAAATCAAAGGAAAAGTAATTATACAGAGTATCAGTAACTTAAAAAGAGAATTCAAAATAATAATTTACAATGAACAAAATCATTGAGAAACATCATCTAGTTACTAGTTTTCCTCTGTTACTCTTACACATATACCCCACATTTGTAAATATTCAAGTTAATCTATTCTTTTATATGTGCAATTATACATAAAACATATTTAATTGAATGCAATTTTATTAGATAACATTTTCCATTTCTGCTGTAATGACTGCTAGGTAATTCATATTGCATTATTAAAAAATAAATTAGATTAGAATAGCGTAATAGAAGTGCAAATATTTTTCAATTAAATATGTTCTAAAATTCATCAACAATTGAAAATGATTTTATGTTTCAACATGGTATCATAACTTTAATAGTATAAATATTTCGCCACTATAAAGATCAGTGCTATGAATTTTTTTTTAAGTTCCTGCTGTGGCAGAAGGTCATAAGCTTGACTTAGTGGTCATTTTAAAGGTCTTCCCTTCTTCAGTTGCTGTGATCTCTGAATTTCAGAAGCATATAATGTCACAAAGCATGAATGATTTGCTAATGCTCAGTTCAAAAGGATGGCATTTGAGGAAAACTGACATGGATAGAAAAGAAACACATTAGTTGTTCATGAAGTTTTGCCCCTAATGGGATAGTCTCAATTCCATTTCTTAAGTATATAAAATATTAATATTTATATGATGAAAAACCCTATAAAATGAAATTGTCATTGCATTTGAAAAACAATATATTTTCGACAGTTGGTAGATCAAATTTGTATGGAAAATTAAGCAAAATATCTTCCATAAGAAAATATGGGCCAGGCACAGTGGCTCACACCTGTAATCCCAGCACTTTGGGGGAGGTAAAAGAATCCTTTGAGTCCAGGAGTTGAGACCATCCTAAGCAATACAGTGAGATCTCATCTCTAAAAGCATTAAAAAATTTGTTAAAAATTGTGGCATGCACGTGTAATCTCAGTTTCCTAGGAGGCTGATGTGGGAGGATGACTTGAGCCTGGAAGGCAGAGGCTGTAGTGGGTCAGGATAGTGTCACTGCACTCCAGCCTGGGTGACAGAGCAAGACCCTGAAAAAAAAAAAAAAAAAAAAGAAGAAGGAAGGAAGGAAGATAAACCCTGAAACATGTCAACCTATATCAAAGTTTTGTTCCCCATTAAGAGCGATATTATAATGAAAGTGGGTATTATTCTGATGATAGTTTCTCAAAGAAACAAATGTCATAGGATTTCCCTTTGTAAAGGACATCTCTTAATTTGGATTACCCATCATCTATTCTGCTTTAAGATAACAGACTGTGATATTTCAATAGGAAACATCTCTCCCTGAATCACAGCACATTTGGTGTGGGTATATTTAACTTCTTTCACACATTCAACATTGAAAATATTATCGTACTAATCACAGCATTGTATCTCCCTGGTCACAGTGGTTGCTCAAAGATGACACATGATCTAATCTAAGATGATATGCCTCAAAAATAGGAGTTTATGAAATTATTGTAATGAGTCTTTCTTCTAGATTATTCATGATAAAGGTGGTGAAATCTTGATCGTGCTGTGACTCCTGTGTATGGCTTGAGATAATGACAACAAAAATAAACAATTGCCAGAGATGAAACTAGATCCTGTGAATGAACATCCTTACTGCCTTTGGATCCATCTGGAAAATTTCACCTATTCTATTGTCATAAATGCCCAATATCAAATTTACTAATACGCACTTGTATCCTAATGTCTTTATGAATCGCCAGGTTTGAAAGTAGGTGGCTGGCTGAAGGGATGAGAGACCTGGGAAATTGACCTTAGATTCCTCCATGCAGGAAGCACTAGGAATGTGCTACAGCCTTTTTCTATTTGTTTTCCCTATTTTGAGTATTCTCTGCTTTGGAAGAATCCGGGACCTGTTTTTGAGGTTTCCTATAACTCCAGCCAGTTCACTTTCAGGCATGGCCGAAAACCATTCCTGAAAGTATTAGGAACACCAGTACACATAATTAAAGGCAAATAGGATCTCCATAATAGATGACAGAGGTCGGTAGGGTCTAATGACACCCATAAAATAGTAAGGGGAGCTTTTCAAACTGGGTCTTCAAGTCATCAGGTAGCATTAATTGGAGTTTTCTTTTCGTTGACTTTCAAGGGCAGGGTTTCCTGGCCTTTATCTCAGAGATGCTAATGATACATATCCTTTACTATATGAGTATGTTTACTGCATTTTCAACCAAGTCATCTTGGAGAGAATCATGAAATAATGTAACCAGATTTTTTTTACAAGAAAACTCCAGTAAAAGTAGAAATCTAATTTCTACTTTTTTTTTAACTAGAAATCTAATCTAAGCACAATTTATGTTTGTTAATAATGTTTCACTAATTTAGAAATGTATTTCATTCTTTTTTTCCTGTATTGTCTTTAGCACATATTAGTTAATTGGGCTCTGAGAAACCTACAGTAAAAGACAAAATTGTATAAATATATTCAAAGGTTAGACAACCTAATGTATTTGACAGGAAACATTTTTTTTTTCTATAAACACTATCTTTAAGAAGGGTATTCCTTTACCTAAAAATTGGGAATTAACTCACCTGAAGATCCAACCAATACCATTGTAACTGTCTTTTCACATGTACGTTTCCTGACGTGTTTTGCCCAGCTGAAATGTACCAGACCATTAACTTGTTTTTACCAATTTCACAACATGTATTTCTCCAGCCCTCACTTTTAGGATTACAGAAAAAAGTCACCTTAAATTTCCATGTGTCATGTGAAGTCAGATACTATTTTTACGCTATATTTGAGTCCTAAAACAAAGCAAAATAAAACAAATTAATTTCATGCACCCCAGGAGATAGGTACAAAAATTTATCAGACTATAAGAAGAAAAACATCAGAATTTACATTTTCATGTATTTTTATCTTTATTTTGCTTAAACTGTCTAATGTTCTTAACAGATTAGCGTAGTAGTAGATGGACATAAAATACATATACTTACGGTGAGGTTGTGTACACAGATTTTTTACTAATAGGATAGATGGCGTAAAGTTTGGATAATATTTCCATAAAAAGCAAAATCATTTTCCTTTAATCTGAATAATATTTCCCTTTCATTTCATTACACAGTCATTCAATGAATATTTAAAACCCACTATGTACCAATGATACAATAAACTGAGGTATTGCAAAGTCACTATGTATGATCAAGCAAAACAAAACAAAATTAAAACATCACAAATCTCTAGATTCGGCAGCATTCTGAGAGGTTCCACAGATCTGTCTCTTGCTTTAACAGTATTTTGACAGAACGTACCTGGGGACTCCCTCTCTTCCAGCCTTTGACCAACCTCCAATCTCCTCTCCGCTTGCAAACTCCAAGACTCTCTTCTCAGCCATCTCCTGCTTCTGTGACCAGCCAGCACTGTTTTGTGGCCTTCTCGATGACCAACCATGAGCTCCCAGATTCGTAAGAATTATTCAACCCAGGGAGTATAAATTAGTTCAGCCACTATGGAAAGCATATTGGAGATTTCTCAAAGAACTTAAAAGAGAACTACCATTTGACCCAGAAATCTCATTACTGGATATGTACCTAAAGGAAAAAGACACATGTCCTTGTATGTACATCTCTGTGCTATTCACAATACCAAAGACATAGAATCAACCCAGGGCCCCATCAATGATAGATGAGATGTAGTAAATGTGATATGTATATATCATGAGATACTACATGGCCATAAAAAAGAATCAAGTCATGTCCTTTGCAGCAACATGGATGCAGCTGGAGGCCATTATCCTAAGCAAATTAATGAAGGAATGGAAAACCAAATATAGCATGTTTTCACTTATAAGTGGGAGCTAAACATTGAGCACACATGCACATAATCATGGGAACAACAGACACTGCACACTACTAGGGAGCATAGAGAGGGCAGAGGGTGTGAGTTGAAAAACCACCTATTGGATACTATAGGCTCAGTACTTGGGGGCAACATACTCATGAAATGAACGTGCACAAGTAACCTTTGTCTAAAATATAAGTTGAAATAAAAAAAAAAATATTCCACCAAGGTGGAAGCAGCCATCAACCACCTGATCAATTTGCATCTGCAACCCTCCAACACCTACCTTTCTCTGAACTTCTTTTCAACCATAACAATGTGGCTCTGGAAGGCATGGGCCACTTTATCTGTGAATTGGCCAAGGAGAGGTGTGAGGGTTCAGAACAACTCTTGAAGGTGCAAAACCAGCTTGGGGGCCAGGCTCTCTTTCAGGATGTTCAGAAGCAATGTCAAAATGAGTGGGGTAAAACCCTGTATGTCTTGGAAGGTGTCATAGCCCTGGAGAAGAACATGAACCAGGACCTTTTGGATCTTCATGCACTGGGTTTGGCCACACAGATTTTCATCTCTGTGACTTCCTGGAGAGCCACTTCCTAGCTGAGGAAGTGAAACTCCTCAAGAAGATGGGTGGCCAACCTCCACAGGCCGGTCGGGCCCCAGGCCTGACTGGGAGAATATCTCATGCAAAGGCTCAGCTTTAGCATGACTAGGAGCCTACTGAACCTAGGACTTCTCAAGGTCCTCCTTAGAGTATCAGGGCTTCTGCCTAAAACTCTGCCTCCAGCAACTAGGCAGCTTTTAAAGCACCTTGGAGCCCTTTCCCAAGCTTTGAAGCAAATGGAAATAAAGCATTTTGCAGAAAAAAACAAACAAACAAACAAAGAAAATGCTATAGCTTTATGGAGCTTATAGGTCTGGGATTTTACTTGGCAAACTCCTAAAATGAGTTGAGACTGGAAATATCTGCCTACTTGCCTTTCTTCCCCACTAAAATATTAGCTTCTACAGGGCAGGGATTATAAATGTCTTATGATTATTTCATGCTCAGTGCTTAGTGTAGTATTTGCCATTTGATAAATATTTAATAAATGTTTTTTGACATATATTGAATAAAACCTTTTGCCTCATTGCCACTGAAAATCTGGAGAACTTTCTAGTCAGTTATCTTTAAATGTTTAGATGATTTTTGGGAGGGTGTTTCCCCCTGTGACTTATTAGGCTTGGTGATATTCCTTTATGAACATTCCCTCAGCTATTAATAATTGCTCCAATTTCATCTGATCCTACTAGATTTTTTTTTTCTTGCTGAAGACTATTTCTTCATTTTACCACTTATGGGAATGCACACTTTTACATCAACAATAATTGCTATCTGGACCCCATTTCTTTCTCATCTTGTTAACCTGTTTAGAGACTTTAAAATGTGACTATGTTTACATTTTATTGCATAAACAATAGGCTTCATTTTGGTTATCCTCTCTGCAAAATTACTTTGGATGATTGGAATTCTATGACATTGTTCTCCCTTAATTACTTATGGTGAATTTAGTATCTATAATTGCATAGTTACTTAATTTAACAGACAAATGTTAGTGAACTGTTCTGGAGTCCTTAAGAATAATTTGTTCCTAATTATAAAGAAGGGATCTTCAGCAAAAAATGGAAAGAGAGAAAACTGCCTTTTATTTAGCCCTTTACTATATTTCAGATTGTATGTATTTTTTTCTCAATTTAACCTAGTCTAAAAATGATACTTGTAATTCCCACGTCTTCAATAAAGAAGATTTTCTCAGATCTCTTATTTCTGTAATGACTCTGAAGACCCCATTTATAACTCTATCCCGCAGCCTCATACCAATCAAATTTGCAGTGAAGAGACTGAATTTCACACAAGTGGCCATGACTTTTAGCCAATTTATTTTACTTTAACACATCCTTTCTTTATTCATCTTGAATTGCACCACACAACAGACTTCCACTCATCTCCTTAATTGAAAAGTTCGGTCTGAATGATTGCTTACTTTCTGTGCCCTGTGAGAACAAAGTGCTCACTGGTGATTGCAGGACTGTGGTTTCATTAAATTTATGCCTTATGAATTTAACAACATTTGGCTATTTCTGTAATCTCACTAGCAATGTCAAGGACTGATCGGCCTGGCTGCCTAATGTCAGGAGCCTGAATCAAAATTTGGGCATTCTGAATTGCCATTGACATCAATTCTGCCTTCTTTCCTTAGGAGGTTATACATCAGTAGTCACAGCCCTTACTCTGTGTAAATAGAAAAAGGTATCATGCACTGCTGTTACTGAATGCATCTGACTAGGTTCATAAGTAATACAGGACTTGCTGCAATGATTTCATTTTTACAAAGTATATATTTAGCTTCTTTCTCTCCTGATTTATTCATTCAAGTATATCACATGCAAATAACTAATTTATGTGTTTTTAGCAGAGGGAAGGAAAAATTAACCAAAATATACACAATTGTGTAAGCTATGTTAGAACAGACATTGTAAATATAAAAATCAGATATTCTCACATTGCTACACAAATATATACAAATATTTAAACCAAGCTGTGAAGGAGAAATAATTACATACTATTCTCATAGTTATTTTTATTAGAAAATGAGAGTTATTTGATGATGTATATGTAATGTAGAAATTACACATTAATTGCAAATTAAAATTTAGTGCAAAATGAGATATCTGGATTAAGAGGTATGACTGGTACCATTGAACCATATGGCAAATTATGCTTTGGAAAATTAAGTAATTCAACTAATAAACCTGTTTCTAAATTAAGTGTTATTTATTGGGGAAAATATAAAACACTAAAAAAAATCACTAGTATTAAGAGTTTTATTACCATAGCATTTGCTACACATGAAAATGAAATTATTTCAAACTTTTGTTTGTCTTACACAGCACAGCCTCCATGGAGACTCATTTAATTCCCAAAGGAAAAGCAATTATTAATCCTTTCCTCAATCCAATGCATTATAAACCTGAGTGACTGAATACTGATTACATGTTGTCTTTCTTTGTTCAAGCATCTCCTTTCCCACACTGGAACAAGAGCTTTCTAAGGGCACGAACTGGGTTCCATCCAGCAAGAAAATCCCAAGATGTAGCATTGTAAGCAGGGAAAAACACCATGGTTTCTACAGTGAGATAAAGGAAGACACATCAACATATATTACAACTGCAGAGCATTTTTGGTAACGTGGAATTGAAGAAGCTTTGTAACTCTCTGATAATATGTGAACTTCCATACTAACATCTGTAGCTAATAGCTTCAAGGTCTTATAATTTTCTCATATTTATTTAATTCCTTTTTCTACCTCCCATGTCCTTTTGTCACAGTTCCATCAGTCAGAACACAAGGGAGAACACAACTTTCTTAACTTGATTCTTTATTCCAGATGCTGGAATGCAGTTTGAGCCAATAAAACATTATGAGAGACATCCCTGTTCGAAACCATCCTATATGACACACTTAAATATACACTTTCCTCCATCAACTACTGTTTTGCTCATTTTGCACTGTTCAAAAATCTCAGTACCTTTCTAGAGTCAAAAGTGAAAAAGATTTTGCAAAAACAAAAAGCATCTACATAAAGTCATGGATAAAAGATTTTGTTCTCCATGTTCCCAATTGCTTACAGCGAGGTGTCTTGTTCCAACAATAGATCATGGCGTGTATTACAGTGGGGAGTTTTTGACTTTTCCTTCATAAAAATGCTTTCTGCAATGTCGGCATACAAGCCAGGTTTTTTCCTAACCTGCATGAAGTTATTTCATGGATTTTATAATAAACTATGTCAGATTCATTTTCACACACTGAGAGCTTAATGCCATTCAGGCCAACTGGTGCAGCAATGTTTTCTCTCATTTTTTAACCTTCCATTTTTTGAGGGAGACATTTCAAAAGAGAATAAAAATAGATAAGTCTTGCACGTAATATGTTAGCTGTTCAAAAAACATTAATGGAGTGGTTTTGATGGTGCATTGTACTGTAGCTGAAATATTTTTCACTTCAGATAATCCAGATTTAATTCTAAGGCATTATTATTTGGCTGACCAACTTGTATCATTTTTTTCATGTTGTCTTCATACTTCCTAGACACTTGTTATATAAAATAACTTACAGGTTTTTACTTTAAGTGAAATGAGAGGCTATTGCAATATTTAGAGTAGGGGAGTGGCATGATCTCTTTTAAAAACATCACTTCTAGCTGCTACTTAGAAATGGATTTGGGGAAACGGAAGTAAACATAGAAAATAAAACCTGCATGGAGGTTACTCAAGTAGATCAGGTGAACTAGGGTTGAAGGAGCAGGAGGAGAGAGAAGTAGATCAACTAAAGAGATATTTTGAATATAGAAGCAAGCCGTTTTAGATAGGCAAATATTCTTTGAGGATAGAATGTTCTTTCATCTCTTTTTCTAGCTAAATAACACTTTTTTCCCCCCAAGTCTACATCTCCAGGAAGCCATCCCTGTTCTGCCCTTGCTGTGTAATAGTCTTCTAAATGACTCCTTAGTACTGTCTTCATCTCACAAGAGCAAATCTCTAAGCATTACTTTCTTTGTCATTCTCATCAACTTTGAAGTGTTTGGAATCAAGGCCAACATCTTTTCCTTCTAGAACTCTTACACTGAACAAAAATTTTGACCTACACTGTGTTTATTATTGAAGAATGTATTTGATTGTATAAAATAGAACAATTTAATTTTGATGGCTTAAATACGTATGTTTACATAACAAAAGATATAGAGATAAGTGTGCACGTAAGTTGATTTAGGTGTACAAAAATGTTAGGGTTGGCATATCAGTGATTATTGTTCCTTTCCTTCATTATTGCAAGACATTCTCTCAGCACCAAGTATTCGTGTGTGTGTGTGTGTGTGTGTGTGTGTGTGTGTGTGTGTGTATCCATACACAGCAATATGAAATGGGAAAAAAGCTACATCTTTTCCTTATATCTGGAAAAGGAAAACACCTTCAGGAAGCTCTCAGTGGAGTGACATTTATGTTTGATTGGCCAGAATTGTACAGTCATGAGCTACTTAATGACTGAGGAAACATTCAGAAAGATGTATTATTAGGTGATTTCAACATTGTGGGAACATCATAGAGTGTACTTTCACAAACTTAAAAGGTATAGCCTACTACTATACACCTAGGCTATATGGTATAGCCTATTGCTCCTAGGCTATCAACCTGTATAGCATGTCATGGTATTGAATACTGTAGGCAGAGTGGCAAATATTTGTGTGTCTAAATATAGAAAAGGTACAGTAAAAAATGTGGTGTAAAAGATTACAAAGAGGATACTTATCATAGAACACTTATCATTAGTGGAGCTTGCAGGACTAAAAGTTGCTTTGGGTGAGTCAATGAGTGGTGAGTGACTATGAAGGCTTAGGAAATTACTGTATACCACTGTAGACTTTATAAACATTGTACACTTAGACTACACCAAATTTATAAAAATAATTTTTCTTTCTTCAATAATAAATTAACAATGTAAATTTTTTACTTTATACATTTTATCTTTTTAACTTTTGACTCTTGTAGTACCTCTCAGTGTAAAACACAAACATATTGGACAGTTATACAATTTTTTTCTTCATATTATTATTCTATAAGCTTTGTTGTGATTTTTTTAATTTTTTATTTTTAAAACTTTTTTTGTTAAAAAATTTTTTAAACTTTTTTTGTTAAAAACAAAGACATAAACACACACATTAGCCTAGGCCTACACAGGCTTAGGCTTAATATCACTGTCTTCCATCTCTACATCTTGTCACTGGAAAGTCTTAAAGGACAGCAATAACATGGAGCTTCATCTCCTATGATAACAATATCTTATTCTGGAATACCTCTTGAAGGATCTGCCTTAGGTTGTTTTACAGATAACTTTTTTAATAAATAGAAGGATTACACTGTAAAGTAACAATAAAAAGTACAGTATAGTAAATATTTAAAGCAATAACATAGTCACTTATTATCATTGTCAAGTATTATAAACTGTACGTAATTGTGTGTACTATACTGTATTCGGCTGTGTGCAGTGGGTTTTTTTACACCAGTCTCACCACAAACATGTGAATAATGTGTTATATTAGGAAGTTATAAAGTTATGACAGCTATGACTTCACTAAGCGATAGAAATTTTTCATCTCCATCTTAATCTTATGGGACCAGCATCTTATATGCTATCCTTTGTTGAGTGAAATGTCATTGTAGAGTAATGACTGTAAGCTTTTCTATCTTCTAAATGGAGAGGGTAAGAGAATAAAGCATTCAAAATTTTTAATAGCTAAGTGAGACTATCACAATTGCTTCATCAGATACTCAAAATCATATTTTAATAAATTATATATATACAAACCAGTGCTCAAAGAAATCTGAGATGACACAAACAAAAAATACCACGCTCATAGATAAGAAGAATCAATATTGTGAAAATGGCTATATTGCCCAAAGCAATTTATAGATTCAGTGATATTCCCATTAAACTATCATTGATTTTATTCACAGAATTAAAGAAAAAAACTATTTTAAAGTTCATATGGAACCAAAAATGAGCCTGAATAGCCAAGGCAATCGTATGCAAAAAGAATAAAGCTGGAGGCATCACACTACCCAACTTCAAACTAGACTATCAGGCTACAGTAACCAACACAGCATGGTACTGGTACAAAAACAAACATATAGACCAATGGAAGAGAAGAGAGAACCAGGAATAGGACCACACACCTACAACCATCTAATCTTCGACAAACCCAACAAAAATGAGCTATGGGGAAAGGATTCCCTATTTAATAAATTGTGCTGGGAGAACTGCCTAGACACATGCAGAACACTGAAACTGGACCCCTTTCTTATACCATATACAAAAATCAACTCAAGATGGATTAAATACTTAAAAGAAAAACCCCAACTATAAAAACCCTACAAAAAAAAAAAACAAAAACAAAAACAAAAAACTAGGTAACACCATTCAGGACATAGGCACAGGCAAAGATTCATGACAAAGATGCCAAAAGCAACTGCAACAAAAGCAAAAATTTACAAATTAGATCTAATTAAACTGAAGAGCTTTGCACAGCAAAGGAAAGCATCAACAAAATAAACAGACAGTTTACAGAATGGGAGAAAACTGTTCTGGTCTACCCATCTGACAAAGGTCTAATATCCAGCATCTATAAGGAACCTAAATTTATGAGAGAAAACAACTCTATTTAAAAGTAGGCAAAGGACATGAACGGACAATTCTCAAAAGACATATATGTGGCCATGAAACATGAGAAAAAGCTCAATATCACTAATCTTTAGAGAAATGCAAATCAAAACCACAATGAGCTGCCATTTCACACCAGTCAGAACAGCTACTTTTAAAAAGTCAAAAAACAACAGATGCTGGTAAGATTGTGGAGAAAAAGGCACACTTTTACACTGTTGATGAGAATGAAAATTAGCTCAACCATAGTGAAAGACAGTGTGGCAATTTTTTAAAGAACTAGAGGCAGAAATATCACTTGACCCAGCAATCCCATTACTGGGTATATACCCAAAGAATACAAATTATTCCATTATAAAGACACATGTATGCATAAGGTCACTGCAGCACTATTCACAATAAGACATGGCATCAACCTAAATGCCCATCAATGATACACTGAATAAAGAAAATGTGGTACATATACATCATGGAATACCATGCAACCATATAAAAGAAACAAAATATTGTCTTTTGTAGGAACACGGATGTAGGTGGAAGCCATTATCCATAGCAAACTAACCCAGAAACAGAAAACAAAATACAGCATGTTCTGGTTTATAAGTGGGAGCTAAATGTTGAGAACACATGGACACATGGTGGGAGCAATACACACTGGGGCCTGTCAGAGGACAGAGGGTGGGAAGAGGGAGAGGATCAAGAAGAACAGATTATGGGTGCTGGGATTAATACCTTGGTGTGAGATAATCTGTGTAGCGTTTACCCGTGTAATAAACCTGCACATCCTCCACGTATACCCCTGTACTTAAAATAAATGTTGCAGATTGAAACAAAAATAATAATTTTGCTAGATCTATTTTTCAGATTTTGATGAAACATGTTTATGATAGCGAATAAAAAAATCATTCATTGCCTTACAAATATCACAAAGATATTATTCTGTATTATCGATGGTAGCAATGGCCCATCTGGAGCAACCCCTGTGAAGACCTTGGCTGCGGCGGTGGGGGCGTGGCTGGCACTATGTACTCCATAAAGCAGCTGGGAGTTGGGAATGGGCAGGAGCCCCGCCCCTTTCTGAGTTGGTGGGGCAGGAGCCCTGCATTCCCAGATGCAGCTGTAGCTGCCCAGCCGTGGCTCTGGACCCTGGCATCCTTGCACTCTCAGAGGCCTAGGAAGCTGCCCCTGCCCCTGCTAGCTCAGAAGTACCTGCTTCCGCTTTCTGGCCTCTCCCCACTCTTGGCACCCACTCCGATTTCAGAGCAAAGTTGAAGCCAAGCCTGGGCGCTGTCACAATTAGGTTGGGTGTGCCCATTCTCAGGGTGACGCTGACACGCCGGACCCCAGCAACCTCAGCCTGCTCTGAAACTTTGGGCAGAGACGAGCTCAAGGAGGGAGTGCAGGGTGGGCGGGCTGAGGGCAAGTTGACACAGGTCTGCCTGTGCCCACCAGCATGAACAGCCTGGGGTCATGGATGACATGTTTTTGGAAGCAGGAGGCAGATGGGCTCCTGGGCAGAAAAGGGCGGATCCTCGGTGAAATCCCACCTTCAAGTCAGAGAAGTCCTAAAGCCTGGGGACCGGGCTGCCAGTTCCCTGTGGAGTCTGCAGCCCAGAGTGAGAGCTTATGGTGCTTTTCCCAGGCCGATCTATGGCTGCCCATGGACCAATCAGGATGGCACTTTCTCTCTTCTTGAGCTCTTATAAACCCCAGACTAAGCCAGAGTCAAACAGACGTTGGGACTACCAGCTGAGGGCAGGAGCTACCCACTTTGGGTACTTTCTACCTTTCAGGATAACCCACCTGCAGAAAGGAGCTACCCACGACAGGTCTCCATTCCACTGATAGCTGGACACACATTGGGACAACCTGCCTGCAGAAAGGAGCTTCCCACCACGAGTCTCCTCTCCACTGAGGGCTGGACACTCACTGGGACAACCTGCCTGCAGAAAGGAGCGACCCATCATGGGTCTCTTCTCCACTAAGAACTGGACACTTGTTGGGATGAACTGCCTGCAGAAAGGAGTTACCAACTTCATGTCTCCTGAGAGCTATTCTGTCACTCAATGAAGCTCCTCTCTGCTTTACTCACCATCCAGTTGTCCTCATACCTTATTCGCCCGCGACGTGGGACAAGAACTTGGGACCTGCCAAATGGTGGGACTGACAGAGCTGCAATACAAGCAGGACTGAAACACGCCTCTCATTCACCAAGTCCTAGGCAAGGAGAAGGAAAGAAGAGGTACAGCCCTTCGGGGATCCCAGACTTAGGGGCTCCCGGAGCCACGGCTGTGACACTCTTTTTGGGGCTCTGTGGTTCCTGGTGTCTCCAAGCCTCCAGGTACCACTGTGGTCCCCAGTGTGCAGTAGAAGCTGCTTCTGGCATGCCTGTTCCAGCCATAGCCAATTATGGAGCCGGAGGCTGTATGGGTACCTAGAGCTACCCACCCTGCCACAGGCTGGCAGTGTGCAGTGGCCGGACCCAGTGCTTGCTCACACATCCCTGGCTGCTCTGCCTCTAGCCCGCCCTTGACAGACACGGAATCCAGTTTGGTGACGGGCTGAAGCAAAATTCCGACAAAGGCACCACCAGCTGCAAAGTTTTCTGGATGGAAAAGTGACACCCTGTGACATTATCTTCTAGAAGCTTTTCAGACATGGGATTTGTATTTAGGCCTATGTGCTATGTTAGCTGAATTTGTATTTATCATGTAGAGTATGGATCATATATGTGTGTGTGTGTACATATATATAATTTGTGAAAAAAGTTTATATATTGTTGATATTAGATTGATACTGACTTTTATGAAAAATGGGAAATATTTCTTCTCAATATTCTGGAATAGTTTTCTAGAATTGATATGAATTCCTCTTTAAAATGTCATAGATGTCATCAGTTACCTACCTGGACCTGTTTTTTCAACCATGATCTAATTTATTTTATAAGTATATATACTTATAAAATACTTATAAATATAATACTAATAAATGTTATATATACTTATATATTATATTATATGTACTTATATTAAATATAATACTTATATAAGTAAATAAGTGTAAATAACTTATAAATTTAATAACTATATATGCTTATTATATATACTTATTTCATATTACACTTATATATACTTAATTAGCTATTCTGTTTCCTCTTGAATAGGTTTTGCATTTGTCATTTTTAAATAAATTGTCCGTTTTATATAATTGTGAAATTTATTGACGTGAATTTGTTGATAATATTCCATTTTTATCCATTTGATATCAGCAGGAGCTGCACTAAAGTTACCTCTTTCATTGCTCGTATTAGAATTGTGTTTCCTCTGTCTTAATTTCCCTAGTCTGGCAATATAGAATTATAAATTTATTTTCTTTCTTGAAAGATAAGATGTATTGTTTCTATGATTAACATGATATTTTTCTGTTTTTTATTTTATAGATTTTTATATGAACCTTTATTATCTGCTTTCTGTTGCTTATATAAATTTTCATTGACTCTTTTTTAAAACAAACAACTCAAATGTTAAAGTGGAAGGTCACAAATTTGAGGCCCTTCTCTTTTATAATAGAAACATTCAATGCTATAAATCTCCTTCAAAGCAATGCTTTACCTGCATTTCACAAATTTAGAGAGGTTGTGTTTTTATTTTTCTTCAGTTATATATACTAATAACAATTTTGATTATCTTTTGGGGTCTAAAAGAATAATATTTAGTTTCTAAGTATTTGCAGATTTTTCCAATTCATTCATTTATAACTATTTCCTTGTTCTAAATTCATTTATAACTATTTCCTTGTTCGAAAGAACATATTTTATATAATTTAATTTCATACAAATTTATTCACATTTGCCTTATGGCCCAGAAAAATTTTCATTAAATTTTCTATTATACACTTGAAAACTATCTGTATTCTATCATTAGGTAGTGTTTTATAAATGTCAATGAGAAAAAAAACTCATTAAATATCGAAAGTTTAGTGTTATTATGTCCTTATTATGAATTAACACTTCCATTAATATTAGATCACTCTCTTTATACCTGGAAATAGTTTTTACTATAAAATCTCTTTTTCTGATATTAATATAATCACTTAAAACTTAATTAATATAAGCATAGTACTTTTTTTTACCCTTTTATTTTTAGCCTATTTATGTTTTTATATTTCCAGTTGTTTTGTTGTTGGGAGAATATAATTTGGTTTTCTTTGGTAACCAATTGGATAAGCTCTGCCTTTTTATTGGTATATTTGAATTATGTTCTTTTAGTGTGAATACTGAATATGTTCTCATATAATATTGCTGTTCATTTTCTAATTGTTCCATTTGTTTGTTCCTCTCTTCTTTTTTCTCCTGACTTCTTTCAGATTTTTTTTATGGTTTACTTGTGTATTTTCTGTTGTCTTAATAGTTATTCATCTTTGTTGTGTTATTTCTGTGGTTTCTTTAGGACTTATATCAAAGGATAAATTCAAATGATATCACATCAAATTGTGTATGGTACAAGAATATTATGATGGTATACTTCCATATCTCCCATGTGAGTCTTTGTACTATAGTTGTCCTGCAATTTTCTTCTATATATAGAAGTAATGCATTGTTTCTAGTTTTGCATTAAAAGAATGACTTGTCTTTTAAAGAGATTTAAATAATGAGAAAAATATCTTCAGTGTTTGCCCACATAGCTCTTATATTGAGAAATTGTCATTTCTTGGTATAAACCAAGATTTCTAACTATGATTTTTCTTTTGGCCAAACTATTTCTTTGAATACTTGTTATACTCTTGGTCTGCTGGTGATGAAATTTTTCCGATTGCATATATCTGAAACTCATTGTTTTACCTTCGTTTTTTGAAAGATCTATTTATTGGGTATAGAATTCTAGGTTGGCAGATATAGTAAATTCAATAGTGACTCCCAAAATATATTTCCACCCACAACTTCAGAATGTGAATTTATTTGGAATAAGAATCTTTGCAGAGGTAGTTAAGGTAAGGAATGAAGGAGAGATCATCCTGGATTAAGATGGAAATTAAATCCAATGGCCAGTGTCTTGTAAGCAACAGCAAAATAGAAGAAACAGAGAAGAAAGTAATGTAAAGGCAGAAGGCCACGTGAAGGCAAAGATTGACTTACGACAATCCGAGGCAAGGCATGTCAAGTGTAACCAGAAGCTACCTAAATTGGAGAGACATAAAATAATTTTGTTTCAGAGCCTCAGAAGGAGCCAGTACTGATAAATATTTGAGTTTGGACTTCTGAACCCCAGAGCACTGAGAGAAAAATTTGTGTTATTTTCGGTTGCCATGTTTGTAGTAGTTTCTTACAGCAGCTTTAGAAAACTAAAATGGCAAGTTCTTTTCATTTTCTTTTCCTGGTGGGGGTATGTTTTTCCAGTATTTTAAGTGTATTTCTGTATTATATTCTGACTTACATTGTTTTAGACAAGAAATATACTGTCATCCTTAATGTTGGTGCCCTATTTGTAAAATACTTCTTTTCTTGGGCTGATGTAATATTTGGATTTTTATCACCAGTTTTAAGCAATCTGATTATGATATATCTTGCTGTAATTTTCTTTATATTCCTTGTGATTGAGTTTGCCAATTTTCTTGGTTCTATACGTTCAGAATTCTCATCAAATTCAGAAAAATTTTGGCCATTATTTCTTTAATGTATTTTTTCTATCCCTCCTCCCAGGTCTTCTTCCTGGAATCCAGGGAATCCAATTATCTGTATATTTTGCCACTTAAATTTGTCCCACAGTTTACTTACATTCTGGTTATTGTTTTAATTTGTTTGATTTTTGTTTTTTTACCTGTTTTATTTTGCATATTTTCTATTTTGTATCTTGATAGTTACCAATTATTTTCCCTACAGTGTCTAACGTGTGTTTAATTGCATTTAGAGTATTTTTCATCTCAGACATTACATTTTCATTTCTAAAAATTGTTTTGTCTGTTTTACTAAATTCCTATATCTCCATTTAACATGCTCATTTTTTTCTGTATTTTCTGAATATTTACTGCTTAGTCACAATAATTCTTATTGTCCTGTCTACAAATTTTTTCAATTGTGAGGCTTCTGGATTAGTTTTGATGCATTTATTTTTCTCTTCCTCATGAAACATAGTTTTCCACTTCTTTAAATGCCTATTTTGATCAGATATTAAACATTGTGATATTTATTTTGTTCATTGATGGGTGATTTTTATTATAATAAATATTTTTGTGGTTTTCTCTAAAACATTGTTATGTTACTTTGAGACAGTATGATTCTTCGAAGTTTTGTTTTGTTATGCATGACCAAAGAAGTGTCTAGTGTAGACCTAATTTCTGCCCACTCCTAAGGCACTACCTTTGTAAATACTCTACTTAATGGCCCTGACAGAAAGATAAGCCGTTCTCAGTCAGGTGTAATTTCTAAGATGACTCCCTATTCTCCTTTTTGTTGTTTCTTTGCCTAGTCTTGATTAGTTTCTTCAAACATATGTACATGCCATATTCAACTGAAAACTTATTGGTGAGGGTAGTGAAGATAAAGGGGGCCAGAGGGGAATGCTGTGAAAATCTCCAGAGCTCTGCCTTTACGCAGCTGTCTCCTTTTTTCTACTCTATTCTGTGAACTCTAGCTGCATTAGCCTCTGGAACTCACAGTTTTGTCTCATCAACTTAGAGAGACAGCTTTCTCTTTCAATGGCCTGGAACTCTATCCAGGCAGTAAGCTTGAACACTTAAATTCTCACTTTGTTTGTGTCCCATTTTTGTGGATCACTGTCCTTCATTGCCTAAATTCTAATGCCTTAAAAGCATTTTATTTATTTTTTAATATATGTTGTCTGGTCACTTAGTTATTTCACTTGCAAAGATAAGCCAGTCCGTATTACTTTACCTTGTTCAGAAGTAGAAGTAGCACTCACTTGTTTTTATTTGAAGTCAAATTTCATTGAATTGTAAATAATTATGATACCTTCTCTTAGTAATATGTCCATGTATTGTCTATCTCAATAATAATATATTAGCACACGTGCATTAAATTTGCTCTAGAAATTCTTCATTTTTCATTCTATTACCTATACAAAATTTGACAATTTAAAAATGGCTTTTCTATGCTTTAGCAGACACTACCATTTTCTTTCCCTAACAGGTATTATCTCCTACTCCTTGCAAAATGAATATCAATCTAGGTGTGGTATAATGAAAAGTGTTATGTGAAACTGCTTCCTGTAGGTTTTCTCAAAACTTCTTCTTTTTCTTCTTCTTACTATCTAGAAAGCAAAATATTTAGGTGGAATTTATTCAGACATGCTAGTTTTCTTCTGTTCAAGGTGGTAACCACTTACCACTTGTGGCCATTGAGTACTTGAAGTGTGGAAAGTCCAAATTGAAATACATTCCATATATCAAAGACTTAAGGGGGAAAATAATAAAATAATCTCATTTTGTAAATAATTACATGTTGAAATTATAATTTTTTATATAAAGTGTTAAACTGTTAATTAATTTTGTATTTCAAATATTTCTTTTTAAATGTGGCCTCTAGAAAATTTAAAATTATGTATGTTTATGTTATATTCCTATTAGATAACACTGTCTTAGATAATGAGTTAGAACTTCTTTTTTCTTTTATTTTGTAAAGGTTCGCATAGCAAATATGCTTACTCTCGCTAGACCTACAGTCTGCCACAACTGTGCTAAGTAGCCATACACAACACACAAATGAATGCTGTGTTAGTGCTCCAGAACAAATTTATATACAAAATTTGGCGGACCCTGGATTTGGTCTGTAAGCCTTGGTTTGCTGACACCTTTTATAAAATAACCCTGAGAATTGAAGCCAAGCATTATATACGAGCAAGAAACAGAAAGAAAGAAACTTTAGCTTCTGATCACATTGAAGGCTACCACAGCAGCCTCTGATTGACATTGTTTTAGGTGTAACAAAAAAAGCTTCTATCTCATTTAAGCCTCTGTTATTTATTTTTTAATATATGTAGCTAAATCTTATTCCAACTATGTTCATATGCCATAATCCATTATATATTTTGCTACCTTAAAATTTGTAATGCCTCTATTTATCCTCAGGGCAAATTTGGCTACTTCCATGGACAATATCATTTTTATATATCAATTTAACATCTAATTTGCCTATTGAATTAAAGGGTCCTTCTAGAGAAACTACTGTGGCTTATCTTTATATATCATCAACCAATATATGGTAGATTTTCATTGTATTCAGCTAGCATTTCATAAGTGTTAGTTGAGTATACAATGATCAATATCATGTGCAAGAAAGCATCTATCACTGAAGTTTCTCCATATAAGAAATCAACCACAGGAAGCAAAGAAAATGGAAGTTTCGATTAGTAAAAAAAAAACAAAAGAAGAACATCTAAGAAGAGTATTATTCAATCCCTTCTTAAATAATTTTCTTCATAGTTACGAACTTTAAGAAAAATTACTGCTATTAAAATGATATTTTGAAGTAATTCATGAATTGTTGCTTTGTTTCATATTCTGGTAAATGTTTACTGACCATATTTTTAATCTCAAATTATAATACAAATTATAACGTTTAACTCATACAAATTATATAGCTTTTTGTTTAATTTAGATTATACGCCCCCAAACATTGAGACAATTATATGCCCCCCTCCCCCGCCCCAGGATGATGTGGCATTTCTGGCCAGCTTAATGGTAGTTGACTGGAGCCAGGTTCATCATTTTCTAAATGGTATAGCAGTAAATCTATAAGGTGATACTATCGTGTAGCCAAGACAACTTTGTTTTATTAAGCCCCAGAGTATCACTACAACATTCCACATCATATCCTGTGGGAATAATGTCTACATGAAGAGGGAGATAAATGACTGAATAGCCACAAACTCCACTTACTGCACCACTCTTTGCTAAGTCCATTTTTCAATTCTCATCACACCTTGCATCCTAGATATTTTCATCCCATTTAACAGATAAAGAATCAGGTATATTGGAAAGATGAAGTAACACCTCTAATGTTGTTGAAGTACATAGATTTAAATTCAAATCTGGCTGAAATGAAAACTGATACCTTGAGATCACGGTCTGAGACAGGATATGATAGATATGCTTTTCTGTGAATTATAATCTCTCAAAGAAAAAGGAATTACTTCCAGCCACAGATGAGAAAATAATGAATTGTCCAGTTGTCACTGCTTGTATGAAAGTGGTGTCAGTGAACTTCTATAAGAAAAAAACACCCAGTGGATTTTCTACGTTGCTAGAAGTCAGAACAAATAGAAATATGACATCTATAATGCTTAGCCCAGTTTTTTTTCTTGCCATGGAATTTTTGATGATAGTTTCAAATATTTCAAGTGTACATTTGATTTAAATTTGTTTCATAACTCCAGAAACATATCTGAGATTACCCCATTATTAAAACCTCAATTTCATTCAAATGACTCCATGCCTTTTGTTTCCTGATTGATTACCAAACCCTCTATATTTTTTAGACACACACACTTTCACATATTTAAAGAAATCCAGCTCTTTTTCAAATGACCAAAATAAGTGAGTTGATAACTCAAAATACATACCATTAAGTACTGAGGAAAATGTACAGCCATAACCACTAACAGTTGAGATGCCAAATATGCCCTATCACGTAACTGCTCTTTTAATTCACACACATAAGCACATACACGTGCGTGCACACATGCATACACCCAGAGATCAGTTCAGGATGGATTCTAAAAACAGCCATAGTCTTTTTTTTAGTAATACACTTCCCTATGACACTTAGGTCCTGATGCTAAATCCAGCGCATTCCCAGGACTTTGCCATTTCTTATAACACGCTGAGCTTTCTCTTGGAAAATCCCACTGTTGCTCAATGGACATCAATCAGCTTTACACACAGTGCCCACCTGTCTATGGCCATAGCAAAAGTTTTCATTATTTTTATACATATGTTTTAACCTTAACTGATTAGGAATTAAATGCCTCCAAATATTAAATGACTTGGCAATTCTGGTCAGCTCAACTGTGGTTAAATGGACCCAGGTTCATCATTTGAAAGGATATAGCAGGAGTAGTTCCGAGCTCTTCTATGTAAATTAGTGAATTCATATATATATACACACACATATATATTCACATATATACACACACACATATATACATATGTACACACACACATATATACACATATGTGTATATATGTGTGTGTATATATATATGTGAATATATATGTGTGTGTATTTATATATATGTACATATGAAGGGAAAACATTTTCTGGTTGTAGAAATTTGCTTTAACAGAATTTCTGATTTTAAACAGTTTAATTGTGAGAAGGGTGATTCTAACCCAGCACACCAACAAAATAAAATCCTCATCCCTCTGCTCAAAGTATTCAGTTAAGAGCATGTATGTAAACATGAATGCACACCACCCACATGACAATATCAAATTTTTATTTAAACTAATTTTTTTTTACTTTTTTGCATAGTAGTAATACTTTCTGGAATGAAAAAAAAGTACAGGAAGACAAAATTGTTTAAATGTTGTATTTCCTGCAAGTCATTATGAAACACATATTGAGGCAATCATAGGTTGGGGGCCAGAACTTGATGAAGTTAACGCTCAGGAAGGAGGTCTGAATATCAGCTGGAATGAAAGAGCTTTAAGTGTGTTAGAATTGTACCAAACTTTAGTGAAACTTGAGTGAGGTGCAGTATATCTGAGAGGGTTAATACAATACTTAACAGACTGAGAAAGTTGTTGAATCCCCTGGAAGAGAACTACATCAAAGGCAATATAACTGGATTTATATAAGGCTTTTAAAGGTTCACCAAGTGGGAATTCCCATCAGAAGAGTTTGGCAGTTTTATTCTCTTTTTCAGTGGATTTTATATTTTGCCTGAGAATGAAAACCATACTTTTAGTTTTGTATATTAGGGAAAGCAGAGCAACCTCCAAAATCATGCAGCCAGTACAAAGCTCGATGAAGAGACATCTTATGCCAAAAATGACCATGGCATTTCAAAGCTGGAAGTTTCTTATGGTATAATTATTGACCATTCATATGATTTGTTTATCATGTTGGTAACTAGTTTCCCAGTGCTAATACAAGCAGAGGTTATTAAAAAGACATTTGATTACTTTGAAGCACAAGGACTTGTCTACTCTAAACAAAATAGAAAAATGGGAAGGGGAACTAAAAAGTTAAAAGACAAATTAGATAACAACAATAAATATTGTTACCCTAGTGGGAGTGCATGGAAGAACTTTCAAATATTTAGCCTTCTCTAAGTACTACTTGACCTTGCTACTTCAAACCATCATTTTGGTACTTAATGAGTGGCCCTGTGAAACAAAATATTTAACTAGATAGTAAAAATTATTGGGACTTTGATAGATTTTTCTGGTACCTGAGAGCTTTATCTATCATATATCAAACACTGTGCATTGTAAAGCTAGGCTTTGAATACATACAACTCATTCACAGTATCTAATTACAGATGCATATAAATTAATTTCTAAAATTATTCTCTATTACTAGAAGTAAATAGAATTTATTTATTTATAAAACTTATATGTTCAGTTATGGGGAAAATGTGTGTTAAGATGAGTGATACTTTTATATAATTTTTCCAAGAAAACAGACGGAAGATAAGAAGAAATTGAATCATAATAACTGAGATCTCTCAAACATTAAGGACAAATACCAAATTACAGGTCCAAAAAATTCAGAGAATGCCACGCAGGATGAATATGAAAAAATATGCCTAGGAATATCATATTAAAACTGTAGAAAACCTAACACAAAGATAAAATATTAAAATAAGTCAGAAGAAGAAATACATTGTATATGGAGTAACAGATGTAAGAATTGAATCAAACTTACTTTTAGAAGCCAAGCAAGTAAGAAGGGAGTGGAATGTAATATTTAAAGTGTTAAAAATTGTAATATAGTGGACATTTTAATCCAAATATTCATTATCTAAAATTGTGAGGCAAAAAATATTATAACATGAACATATTCACTAACAGTCGGGGCACTTATTATATTAGTTCCTGTTATGGACCAAATTAGGTTCCCCCAAAATTCATAAGTTAAAACCCTATCTCCCAATGTGACTGTATTTGCAATGGAGCTTTTAAGAAGCTAATTAAGGTTAAATGAGGTCATAAGGGTAAGGTCCTAATCTGTTAGTACTGGCACCCCTATCAGAAAAGGAAGAGACACCAGATCTCTTTGTCTCTCTCTCTCTCTCTCTCTCTCTCTCTGTGCACACATACAGCCCTTGTGAGCATATACTGAGAGGGTGGCCATCTGCAATCTGGAAAGAGAGACCTCACTATGGACTTCTATCCTCCAGAACTGTGAGGAAATAACTTTCTGTTGTTTAAACCATACGGTCTGTGGTATTATGTGGCAGCCTAGGCAGACCAAAACTGGGACCTAAAAATTAGCCATTTCTATTTTATAATAATGTCTATGATATGGTTAGGCTTTGTGTCCCTACCCAAATCACATCTTTTTATTTATTTATTTGTTTGTTATTAATATATTAATATTTATAATATAATTATATACAATATATTTATATTATATTTATATCTCAGGTCTTAGGTTTGAGTCCTTGATCCATCTTGAGCTGATTTTTGTATAAGGTGAGAGATGAGCATCCAGTTTCATTCTCTTACATGTGGCTAGCCAATTATCCCAGCACCACTTGTTGAAAAGGGTGTCCTTTCCCCACTTTATGTTTTGTTTACTTTGTTGAACATCAGTTGACTGTAAGTATTTGGGTTTATTTCTGGGTTCTCTATTCTATTCCATTTGTCTATGTGCCTCTTTTTATGCCAGTACCATGCTGTTTTGGTGACTATGACCTTATAGCATAGTTTTAAATCAGGTAATGTGATGCCTCTAGATTTGTTCTTTTTGAATTTTAGAATTGTTTTTTCTAATTCTGTGAAGAATGATGGTGGTATTTTGATAAGAATTGCATGAATTTGTAGATTGCTTTTGGCACTGTAGTCATTTTTACAATATTTATTCTACCTATCAGTGAGCATGGGATGTGTTTCCATTTGTTTGTGTCGTCTATGATTTCTTTCAGCAGTGTTTTATAGTTTTCCTTGTAGAGGTCTTTCACTTCCCTTATCAGGTATATTCCTAAGTATTGTTTTTTCTTTTGCAGCTATTGTAAAAGGGGTTGAGTTCTTGATTTGATTCTCAGCTTGGTCGCTGTTGGTATATGGAAGAGCTACCGATTTGTGTACATTAATTTTGTATCCAGAAACTTTCCTGAATTATTTTATGAGTTCTAGGAGGTTTCTGGAGGTGTCTTTAGGGTTTTCTAGGTAAACAATCATATCATCAACAGTCACTTTACCAATTTGGATACACTTTATTTCTTCATCTGGTCTAATAGCTCTGGCTAGGACTTCAAGTACTATATAGCAGAGGAGCGTTGAGCATGGTTATCCTTGTCTTGCTCAAGTTCTTAGAGGGAATGCTTTCAACTTTCCCCCATTCAGCATTATGTTGGCTGTGAGTTTGCCATAGATGGCTTTTATTACATTGAGGTATGTCCTTTGTATATCGATATTGCCGAGTTTTAATCATAAACGGATGCTGGATTTTACTAATGTTTTTTTCTGCATCTATTGAGGTGGTCATGTAATTTTTGTTTAAGATTCTGTTTATGTGGGGTATCACATTTATTGACTTGTGTATGTTAAACCATCCCTGAATCCCTGGTATGAAACCAACTTGATCATCGTGGATTATGTTTTTGATATGTTCTTGGATTTGGTTAGCTAGTATTTTATTAAGGATTTTAGCATCTATATTCATCAGGGATATTGGTCTGTAGTTTTCTTTTTTGATTGTCCTTTCCTGGTTTTGGTATTAGAGTGACATTGGCTTCATAAATGATTTAGGGAGGGTTCCCTCTTTGTCTAATTTGTGGAATAGTGTCAATAGGATTGGTACCAATTCTTTGAATATCTTGTAGAATTCTACTGTGAATCCATCTGGTCCTAGAGGTTTTCTTTGTTAATATTTTTTACTAGCATTTCAATCTCGCTGATCATTATTGGTCTGTTCAGAGTATCTAATTCTTCCCAGTTTAAGCTAGGAAGTTTGTCTCTTTCCAGGAATTTGTCCATCTCCTCTAGGTGTTCTAATTTACATGAATAAAAGTGTTCATAGTAGCCTTGAATGATCTTTTGTATTTCTGTGGTGTCCGTTGTAATATTTCCCGTTTCATTTCTAACTGATCTTATTTGGATTTTCTCTCTTCTTCCTTGCTTAATCTTCCTAGTGGTCCATCAATTTTATTTATCTTTTCAAAGAATCAGCTTTTTGTTTCATTTATCTTTTGTATTGGTTTTTTGTTGATTTGTTTTTTCAGTTTCATTTAGTTCTGCTTTGATTTTGGTTATGTCCTTTCTTCTGCTGGGTTTGGGTTTGGTTGGTTCTTGTTTCTCTAGTTCCTTGAGATGTGATCTTAGATTGTCTGTTTGTGCTCCTTCAGACTTTTGGATGTAGGTGTTTAGGGTTATAAAGTTTCCTCTTAGCACCTGCCTTTGCTGTATCCCAGAGATTTTGATAGGTAGTGTAACTGTTGTCATTGAGTTTGAAGAATTTTTTAATTTTCCTCTTGAGTTCATTTTTGACCCAATGATTGTTCATGAGCAGGTTCTTTGATTTCCATGTATTTTCATGGTTTTGAAGGTTTGTTTTTTGTTTTTTTGTTTTTTGAGTTAATTTCCAGTTTTATTCCACTGTGGTCTAAGAGAGTGCTTGATATAATTTCAATTTTCTTGAATTGATTGAGGCTCATTTTGTGGCCTATCGTATGGTCTATCTGGGAGAAAGTTCCATGTGCTGTTGAATAGAGTGTATATTCTGCAGTTGTTGGGTAGAATGTTCTGTAAAATCTGTTAAGTCCATTTGTTCCAGGGTTTGGTTTCAATCTATTTTTTATTTGTTGACTTTCTGTATGGACGACCTGTCTATTGCTATCAGTGGAGTATTGAAGTCCCCCACTATTACGTGTTGCTGTGTATCTAATTTCTTAGTTCTATTAGCAATTGTTTTACACATTTGGGAGCTCCAGTGTTAGGTGCATATATATGTAGGATTATGGTATCTTCTTTTTGGACAAGGCCTTTTATCATTATATAATGACTCTCTTTGTCTTTTTTAACTGCTAGTGCTTTAGAGTTTGTTTTGTCTGATATAAGAATAGCTACTCCTGCTTGTTTCAGTGTCCATTTGCATGGAGTATCTTTTTCCATCCCTTGTTATGCCCAGACCATTTGTTCCCCAAAGAAGACCACCAGAGTCCAGAGTCAAAGCCAAGCGGCAAGGATCTTTTACTGCAAGTTCAAACTTGGTCCCTCCATTCCACAGCATACAAGAGGGCCCCGAACAATGCGAGTGCTTGCCTTTTATAGCCCGAGGTAAATAGGATAGTAAAGTTACAGAGGAACAAGGGAATTATTTTGGTTACAGCATTACAATTGGTTTACATTTTAAGTTATACATTTACTAGTTTTTCTATTGGTTCCCACGCTTTCAGTAAAACTACAAACGGCTGTGTCCTTATCGGGGATTTTCCAGGTGGTGTTTGTACTGGGCTCAGGAAATTGAGAGATATATGGTGGGATGTGTTTGTACTGGGCTCAGGAAGTTGAGAGATATATGGTGTTTGTACTGGGCTCAGGAAGTTGAGAGATATATGGTGGGATGTGTTTGTACTGGGCCTGTTTGTGTTGAGCCCGGGGCTGAGGAATGTGCCTGATTTCTTTCACCCTTTACCTTAAGTCAATGTGAATTATTATGTGTTAGGTGTATTTCTTAAAGGCAGCAGATAGTTGGTTGGTAAATTCTTATCCATTCTGCAATTCTGTATCTTTTAAATGGAGCATTTAGGCCATTTACATTCAACATTAGTATTGAGGTGTGAAATAACATTCCATTCATCATGCTATTTGTTGCTTGTATTCCTTTACTTTCTGTCTTTTTAATTGTATTTTTGGTTTGTATGTCCTGTGAGATTTATGCTTTAAAGAGGTTCTGTTTTGATGTGTTTCCAGTGTTTGTTTCAAGATTTAGAGCTCCTTGGAACAGTTCTTGTAGTACTGACTTGGCAGTGGTGAATTCTCTCATTTTTTGTTTGTCCGAAAAAGACTGTATCTTTCCTTCATTTAGGCAGCTACGCAGCTTATTTTCACCGCATCCAAAATTCTTGGCTGATAATTGTTTTGTTTTGGGAGGCTGAAGATAGGGCCCCAATCCCTTCTAGCTTGTGAGGTATCTGCTGAGGAATCTGCTGTAAATCTGATAGGTTTTCCTTTATGGGTTACCTGGTGTTTTGGCCTCACAGCCTATAAGTTCCTTTCCTTCATCTTAACTTTAGATAACCTGATGACAATGTGCCTAGGCCATTATCTTTTTGTGATGAATTTCCTCGGTGTTCTTTGAGTTTCTTGTATTTGGATGTCTGCTTCTGTAACAAGGCTGGGAAATTTGTCCTCGATTATTTCCCCAAATATACTTGCCAAACTATTAGATTTCTCTTCTTCCTCAGGAATGCCGATTATTTGTAGGTTTGGTTGTTTAACATAATCCCATACTTCTAGGCGGATTTGTTTATATTTTCTTATTCTTATTTTCTTTGTCTTTGTTGGATTGGGTTAATTAGAAACCTTGTCTTTGAGCTCTGAAGTTCTTTATTCTGCTTATTCAATTCTGTTGCTGAGACTTTCCAGAGCATTTTGCATTTCTATAAGTGCATCTATTGTTTCCTGAAGTTTGATTGTTTTTTATTTATGCTATCTATTTAGTTGAATATTTCTCCCTTCACGTTCTGTATCTTTTTTTTTTTTCTTTTTTTTAAATTTCCTTACATTGGGCTTCACTTTTCTCTGCTTCCTCCCTGATTAGCTTAATAACTAACCTTCTGAATTCTTTTTCAGGTAGATCCAGGACTTCTTCTTTGTTTGGATTCATTGCTGGTAAGCTAGTGTGATTTTTTTGGAGGGTGTTAATGAAACTTGTTTTGTCATATTAGCAGAGTTGGATTTCTGGTTCCTTCTCATTTGGGTAGGCTTTGTCAGAGGGAAGGTCTAGGGCTCAAGCTGTAGTTCAGTTCCTTTTGTCCCATGGGGTGTTTCCTTGATGTGGTACTCTCTACCTTTTCCTAGGGATGTGGCTTCCTGAGAGCCGAGTTGTAGTGATTGTTATCTCTTCTCCGGATCTAGCCACCCAGCAAAACTGTCAAGCTCCAGGCTGGTACTGGGGGTTGTCTGCACAGAGTCCTGTGAGGTGAACCATCTGTGTGTCTCTCAGCCATGGATACTTGTGCCTGCTCCGGTGGAGGTGGCAGCGGGGTGAAATGGACTTTCTGAGAGTCCTTAGTTTTGGTTGTTTTATGAACTATTTTTGTGCTGGTTGGCCTCCTGCTGGGAGGTGGTGCTTCAAGAGAGCATCAGCTGTGATACTACGGTGGGGGGAAGAGGTGGTGGATGAGGCCCTAGAACTCTCAAGAGTATATGCCCTTTTTCTTCAGTTACCAGGGTGGATAGGGAAGGACCACTAGGTGGGGGCAGGCCTAGGCATGTCTGAGTTCAGACTCTACATGGACAAGTCTTGTCCAGGCAGTAGGTGAGCAGGGCTGAGAACTTGCCCCAGGCTACCTGCTTCCCAGCTGCGAAAGTAATTAGGGCCTTCCTTCTTTCTCCACCTGTGGCATCTGCACACCAGATTCACGTCCTCCCCTGAGTTCTAGCCAGGAGACTTCTCAATTGGTTCAAACTGTTACAAAGTTCAGCTGGGGGTTTCCACCTCCTTGTGGCTTTTTCCCACTAACTCTGGGAGCCCTCCTGTAGGAGCCCTGTGAGGCAAGGCAGAAATGTCTTGCTAGGGAACCCAGCGAGGCCACAGGGATGTTCCCGCTGCTTCCTCTACCCCTGAATTTCGCTTGGCTCTCTAAATTGACTCAGCTCCAGGTAAGGTCACAATCTTCTCCCATAATCTAGACCTTCAGGTTCCCCAGTGGGTAAGTGTGTTCAGTGGTAGATGAGCTCCCTTTCCCACTTCCACAGTTTGGGCACTCACAGTATTTGGGGTATCTCCCACTTCTATCCTGCAGGCTTTCCTACTATATTCATGCAGTTGTTCTGGAGCAGAAGTTCATAATGAGAGCCTCCACACACCTGCAGCAAACTTTTGCCTGGACTTTCAGGCATTTCCATATATCCTCTGAAATCTAGGCACTCACAGGTTCCCAAACCTCAATTTTTGATGTATGTGCACCCATAGGCCCAACATCTCATGTAAGCTGCCAAGACTTGGGGCTTTACCCTTTGAAGCAATGGTCTGAGCTGTATCTTGGGCTCTTTCAGTCACGGATGGAGCTGAAGGAGCTGGGACTCAGGCACCATGTCCCAAGACTGCATAGAGCAGGGTGGCCCTGGGCCCAGCCCACAAAACTATTTTTCCTTCCTAGGCTTCCAGGTCTGTGATGGGAGGGGATGCCATGAAGGTCTCTGACATGCCCTGGAGACATTTTTCCTATTGTCTCATTGATTAACATTCAGCTCCTTGTTGCTTATGCAAATTTCTGCTGCAGGCTTGAATTTCTCCCCAGAAAATGAGTTTTTTTTTCTTTTATCGAATCTACAGGCTGCAAATTTTCCAAAGTTTTATGCTCTGCTTCCTCTTGAATGCTTTGCTGCTTAGAAATTTTTTCTGCCAGATATCCTAAGTCATCTCTCTCAAGTTCAAAGTTTCACAGACCTCTAGAGCAGAGGCAAAATGCCACCAGTCTCTTTGTTAAAGCATAGGAAGACTCACCTCTACTTTATACTAATGAGCTAAACTAACCCTCCTAAACTTCACATCAACCAACTCCTAAAAAGGGTTATTACGTCCATACCAAGGCTGATGCCTTAACTATTGTTAAAAATCTCATAGTACGATGTAAAGTGAGAGTATAATATAATCTTATTGCTAGGCCATCTTTGGTTTTATACAGAAACACATGCCAACTTTTCTGTTTGCAAGGGTAATACCAAAGCAAACACCACAAGGAGAGTTATATGCATGATTTGTTTTTTCAAAACCATGGAGGTAAGAAATCAACATTCAAACAAACGACAAATGATGAATATTTCTTCAGAAAATATAAAGTCCTTCCTATTATTTTATCAAACATTTTCAATATTCTGACCATTTTTATGTACACAATTGAGTTCTGTTTTAGCTGAAATTAACTTTGCTGTTTTCATTGTTCTAAATTAACACCTTCTCGCTTGAGTCTTTATTGTTCTAAAAATTTTACAGAGATGTGGAAAAATATTTTATTTTCCTTTTTTATTGTGCTAATGATATGTGAAAAGGTATATACAGATGGTACGTAAGAACAGGAAACTACGTGTAATAATATTAGTCATAAAGAATTTGCAAACTGAGGCCACAATGATTTTTCACCATATACCTACCAGAATGACTAAAATAAAAGTAATAAAACACCAAATTCTGATTAGCAGGAACAAAAACTGGATCTTTCATACATTGCTGGTGGGAATGTAAAATTTTACAGCCATGCTAAAAAAGAGTATAGTATATTCTTAAGAAAGTAAATATAGGTTTATCATATCACCCAACAATTGTGTTATTGGGCATTTATACCAGATAAGTAAAATATAGGTTCACACAATAACCTGTATATGAATGTCTGCAGCAACTTTATTTGTAACAGTCAAAAGTTGAAATCAATTCAAATCTATTTCAATGGGTGAATTGTTAAGCTGTGAATTGATAAGCAGTATGTCCATACTGTGGAATACTACACAGCAAAAAAAATAAACAATTTATTGATGCATGTAAAAATGTGGATAGCATTTTAGGAAATTATGCTGGGTTTAAGAAAAGCCATTTATATAGCATTCTTGAAATGAAAAAATATATAGAATAAGGAACAGAATTGTATTGCCACATATTAGGTGGTTTGTGGCTTGGAAGGGTTAATGGTAGTGCTACAAAATGGGAGAAGGAGGGAACTCTATGGTTCAACTATTCTATGTCTTGATTGTGATAATGGTCACACAAATCTGTACATGTGATAAAATTGCATAGAACTAAACACACACACATCTGTAAAATTAGTGAAACCTGAGTGAGGATAAGATGGGTATAATTTGTCTAGTGTATTTCCTGGTAGTGACATTGTACTATATTTACAAAAAATGTTACTATTGGAGGGAAAATTAGTGATAGATATATGGGATCTCTTTCTATTATTTTTATAATCTATCTCAAAATAGCCCAACAAAGGCAGATGGTGCATTTGGATTGTCATATCTGAACAGGAGCTCTTAGGACTAGTCTGTGTTGTAGTTACATGGAATAAAAACTAGATAGAAACAAAGAGGCTCTGTTGCAATTGATTTTTTAAAAAGAAGACATCCAAATATGTTTAACTAATTCTTCTGCATGTTTAAGAAGGCAATGTGCTTTCTTCTTCAAAATAATTTAAATCATTACGCAGTATTTATTTATTAGTTTGACTCATTTGCTATTGATATTATAGGAAGTACAGTACTAAAATTTAGATCATATATCTAAGTAGTTTGAACATTTTTATTAATATGTATTATGAATATATATCATCAAGAATAATCAACTTTCTTATGTTAAAATTATATGATTATATAAACTATATCTATGTGTGTATATATATAAAACAAGTACATATTAAAGTATGTCTATAATAACAATTTTAAATAAGAGAATTCTGTGAGACATAATACTCCTTATCTTGAACAACATTTCAGCTAGGTTTAATTTACAAAATATAATTTTATGTACATGTACACTGGCATATAAACTACAGAAGGACAGAGACTTTTCCTGTGGTTATAGTACCATTCCCTACATTCAAGGATCCCAGTTCCTCAATCGCTCTCTGGTGGACTCACTCACTTGAAATGGAAGCACCTTTTTTCTCCACCTCCATGAGTAGAAATGATATCTCAACATAATAAAAACTCCTTACCAAAGATGTTTTTGCTAACAGCCTCTCTTACTTCTATATCAATTGTAAACCTTTTGAAAAATAGTTTTTAGATGCATGATTGAATAATCCTAATGTAACAAATTTTGTTTGCAAGTTAGAACCATCCTAAATTGTCTGAAACTCATTTTATAATGTAGGATCTTTTCTCCTCAGTTTGGGAGTTTCATCCAAAACATTAAGCCCACACCACTCCCAATAATATAGTCTATTAAAATACACATATTGGTCATAAGTTGTCCTTATTTGGGAAGATAGTAAATTAATATATTTCCCTGTTTAGTGTATTTACTATAATAATATTTTCTTTTTCATGTGACTATTTCTGTAAGCTATTAATTTTCATAAAACTTTTAAAACCAATTTTTTATTTGACTTTCAATTCTAGATAGAGTATTTCACTGATTATAAAGTTTTCTTTCTGATCTACTCAATTTTATTTGACGTACAATTCTACCACTGATATAATAATTAGAAATAATGTTCCTATTCTGAGATGGGTTAAATATTATGTCTATTTTTCTCTTAAATTTAAAAAAGTTACAACAGGCAACTATTTAACTTTTCTTCACATAGTTTTTTAAAATAAAAACTTACAAAACATTCCTAACATCCTTTAAGGATTCGTAGTGTTATGTTTTCCATAAGACATGTTTTCTGTATAGTCAGTTTTTCTAGTAGATTGTCTCTGGATCTTTATGACAATTCTATAATGTTCTGTTATTGTAGGTTAATAATAGTATATGCTATCTTAAAACCATCTGTACAATTATAAAGGAATACTTTATCAACACTACATAATTCTAAATTAAAATGCTTCCAGCATTCATTCTTTTATCTTTGGGAATACTGAAAATGGACTGAATGCACTGAAAATGCCATTATAAATAAGACAATTGAACAACTTGCTTAAATAGGGTGAAGAAAATGATATGCTTTATCTTAATGTCCTTTGAAAATTGAAACTGAATTTTCTAACATGTACAAAATTTTATTTTAAAATAAAATGTTAAAAGGAATATATATGTATATGTGCAGATAAATGTATTCAAATTAGTATATACATAAAAACATCTTAAACTCATTTATAATTTTAAAATTTAATGAAATACACTTTACTTTTTAAATACTATTTTTATTGAAGTCTAAAACACACAAAAATGCTATGGACTGAATGTTTGTGCCCCTCCACAAAATTCATGTAAGTTTAATCCTCAATGTAATGCTGTTTGGATGTGAGGTCTTTGGAAGGTATTTAATTCTTCAGAATAGAGCCCTCATGAATGGGATTTATGACCTTATAGCAAGAGACAGGGGAGAGATTGTTTCCTTTCTCTCTCTGCCATGTGTGGACACAAGAATATGAATTTTCACAAACCAAAAAGACAGCCCTCATCAGACACCAGATCTGTTGACGGTTGCATCTTGAATTTCCCAGGTTAGAACTGTAGGAGGTAATTCTTTGTTGTTCAAGTCACATAGCATATGGTACTTTGCTCTAGCAGCCCTGACTGACCAAGATAGAAAAACTTCCCCTTCTGGTCATGATAGAGTAATAGTAAAAATATTTACTCTCCTGTATGAAAGAAATTTTTAGAGAAAAAGTTTAAGACACTGGGCATCAGGCAGCCAAAACAGAGGTCAGGAAACAAAAGAGGATAGCACTAACATTGCCCAAGCTCACTGTGGTGAGAGAGTGTTTCCAGGCTATGTGAAAAGACTGGAGGAGCAGGGTGAGATGGAAAGGGAGGCTTCTGACCTAAACTCATGGCCTCCTTCAGTTGAGCAGATGAAGCTAAGAGTCTGTGAAGACCAGGCACTTAGAGTTAAGACAGAATATCAGAGAGAAGGTAAAGATTCCTGAATATGGAGTGCCCTCCTTTGGTATTAATCAGTGACTGATCAGTGCATTCTTGCGAGGAAATGACCCAAAGCCAAGAAATGAATGATCAGGAACTACTAAAGAGCACAGTGCGTAGTTCTCACTCAGAGAAGAGGATAGTGCCTATTACCACCAAAATAATGGAAAAACACATCATTCTTGTGACATTAGATGGTATTCTCAAGATGGTCGTTCCTTAGTAGTGAGGAATCATTATTCCTAGACTGTTAGTCTTACCTAACAAACCATGAAAGCATGGCCCAAAAAGATCAACCTGTTTCCAAGCAACTTATCTGTATCACAGAATGAAGTCTAACAATATTTCCAAATAAATAAGGATCACCATTATTCAACAAGATAGAGTCCACAATGTCTGGCATCCACATAAAGATGACCTAGTATGCCAAAAAGCGGGAATATATGCTCCATAATGAAGAGGCTATTGATCAACTGATACAAATCCAGAACTGACTCAGATATTAGATTTGTAAAACAGGATATTATAACAATTGTTAGAACTGTATTCCATATGTTTTTCAAAAAATTAATGCTATTGAAGTACAAAAAAGACCAAAATTAAATGTCCAGAAGTAAAACTATGATATCTGAAATAACTACGTAGGTTGAATTAATGGCAGATTAGACATTGCAGAAGAAAATAAAACTTCAATTGAAGAAGGATATGCAAAGTATATGAAATGAAACACAGAAAGAAATAAAAAATTCAACAAATATAGTGAGCTGCAGAGCAACTTCATGTGATCTAATATATGAGTAACTGGAGTCTTTCATGGAGAGGAGGAAGGCTTGTGCTATGGCACTGATGAAGATCATGAAAGAGAGGAAAGAAGCTCTTGTGGAGAAAAAAACTGAACTTGACACTAGACAGTTGTGGAAGAAGACTTTGACGCTTAATTATAATCTAATCATTAGAAATATTATAACCTCAAGTATATTCCAGATTTAAGTTGAATCAGAGAAAGGGAAAAATATAGCATCTAATAATTTAAACAACTAAAAGGATTGTGGAATTAGAAGTTCATATGGACATTGTCTGGATCTTCAGAGTTCAATTATTTTAGTCTCTCAGTAATTCAGAATGATTTATTTGCAACTCAAACTGTTTAGATGTATGATAAGACGAGCCAGATAGAATACAACATAAGTTGGAAGACAGTTATTCCCAAGGATATCAAGATTGTATTCTCCCATTATTGACTTAACTTCTGATTGCTACTCTAATTTTCCCATCTGGCTATATGCACCTGAATATTACTAATCACTGCCAGAAAGATTTAAATTTATCAAATGTGATTTTTATCAGATATTATACCCAAATTATCTGTTATAGTTACATAGTCTTTCTTTAAATATTTATAATTTCATCAGAAAAATAAGAGATAATCACAGGCAACAGCCCAAATCTATAAAAACTCACATCTTCTTTTAGTTGAAAAAAGATAAAAGGTAAATTCACTTGTATAATATTACAGATTTGTCTAAAAAATATATTTTCTATACATAGTGAACTTCATGACTATACATTCTAAGAGAAATAATAATTCCTACAATTTGCTGAGTATCAGGCTCCTTGATAAATGTTTACTATGTAGTTATCATAACAAATAAAAACACTGGCAGAAAACATTTTTCTGAATTAATACAGAGAAGTTAGAAAACGGCTGAGTATATTTTCAATGTATACATAATTTCAAGTATTGTTTACTTTATAAAATAGTGCTGCCATAATGTGCATCTATATCAGAAACTCCATTTTAAAAACATAAATATAATTGTTTTATGTTTGTATTAATAACCTTGTAATTATAAATTATTTATCTTAGAATTTTGATGAATTATTATAAATTCAAAGTATATTTCTTGAGTTTTTATGAGTGCTCTTGAAAAAACCTAGAAGTGCTAACTATAATTCCTTAACTAATCAATCTTTACTACTTTCATTTCTCAAGAATTTTCTCTTTGTCTCCACCCTGGCTCACACACATACACATACATATTTACAAAAAAATAAAATTTTAAATGTATATCATGGAAATATCTTCTAGGTTAGAAATTTTAAATGCATCATCATTTTTAATAATTATGCACTACTTCTTACGTTACCATATCATGATTTATTTAGCCATCTCCCAATGGTTGGAGATTTAAATATCCTTGTATTTCAGTATTATAAATAGCTCTGAGATGAACATTACATACCACAGATATTTTTCACCAATTCTGCTATTCATCTGCTGTGTATGTCACTATTGTCTACATTTGGGTCCAATTTCTTTTTTATTGATAGTCTGATAGCCTTTCAGAAATCTAGTTTGATGTTCACTCCCATCAACAGGGAGTGCATAATTAGACATGTGGTTTGGAAGGGTGATCCTCAACAACTTGGAAGTTGGTCTAAAGTGGGGAAAATGTAGAAAAGTGTTAATTTCAAAATAATCCTAAAAAGAGGAGATGATAATACATATTAAAACAGTGACCACATTATGGACAGGAGTGAAGAATGAGGCATTTTCTGACATGGAAAAGAGTCTCTCTAGATTTAAGATCTCCTTGAAGATGGGGACTATAGCTCGCTCTTCTCCATTCCAAGCGCTTATTGTGTTACTGGCACATAGTATGGGATAAACAAAGATGCAAAACACAATATAATGGAATGAATGAAAAGAGTATTTATAGATATGAATTCCTATGTTGTGTGGATACTGAATGAGAGTAAGAAAATAAAGATGACTGTTTTTTTTCTTTGTCTCTGTTGTGGAAATAAATGCCATGCTCATCTTTTATTTCCACTTTGATTGGCATTAAAAAATTATAGAATTTATGCATGGCAACTCCTCCTAAGAATTCTCTTCTGTTCTTCAAGTCATTACTCCAGGAAACATTAATTTATTCTCTTCTAAATTATCATAAACATTTACTGTTAATTTGTATTCTATGTTATCACTTATTTTATTTCCTCTACTTGATGGTGATGTACTTGACAAGTAAAATGTTTTGTTCAAATGTAAGTCTTCTACACTGCCTAATGTAATACTTTGCATAATATAAATATATTTAAATGTATAAATGAAAATAATTTGTGTGTAGCTGTATTCTGTATAGCAGAGTTATTACTGATTTTTGTTATTTTTGAAGAAATGCATATTGTTTACTTTCATTTTCATCCTATTATATTTTGTGCATCAGGGAATTGTTTCCCAAACACCCACCTGCTGTTTGATTTATGGCATACTGAGTCACCTTAAGACTTTCCACAATCTGTGCTCAGACACCCCTGTAATCAACTAACCAATCAATCTTATTTAGAAGGTAGACGAGTAATAATAGAGTGTGTGAGAGCAAAAACAGGGAATAAAAATGTATAAAAGGAAACACATTCTGTGTGCTTCCAACATGTTTCTTGTTACTAAACTTTCATGTCTCAATTTAGCCCCAGGTATCAGGGCATTTCACTCCAGATATTTTCACAAATTTTGTGCATTTCACTCCAGAAGTAAAGCAGAATAATACTTTCCCTAACAGAATTGGAAGTCTGTATGCTAACTTTGCAGGCTAGCACAGAACATCTCATACAAATAATTTACATCTTCTTAAAATCATGTAAAATTTATCTTGTTACTTAGACCTTTGGGAATTATTTTAGATCCAAGTGAAATACAGTATTAAAATAATTTTCATCTTATCAATTAAGTGTTTTATAAAAAGAGCCAAAAATCTTGATCTTTGGATGGAACTACAAACTCTGTAATCACAAGCTCTGTTATTTTACTAAGCATAAGGCCATGGACAAGTTATTTAGCCTCCTTTCGAGTCAGTTTTCACAACTCTATTAATACATAAATTGTAATGAAGAGTGCAATTATAAGATTTAGAAGGAATAAAATAGGTGATGTTCTGACACTGTCTGTCACATAGTAAGTAATAAATACATATAAGCTTTTGCATTTATTAGTATTACTAAGTTAAGGATTCTTGAAACAGTCTCCAATCCGCTTCAGCTTATGTAGATACATATCTTCTCTGTACTCTCCCACTACTTGTCATATTGGGAAATCTGTTCATCTTAGAGCAACTGCACCCCAAATGTGGCCTTTATTACATAAATTGCAATAATTAACTATAGCTCTTATCTGATAATGTCTTAATAGCATATAGGAAATAAATAATTAAGAAGTCATTGTAGATTCTTCTCAGGGAGAGAACTATTTTGTTTAGAAAAATGTCCGCTGGATATGGGTGAATATAGAACCAGCATCCTCTAGGTGTGGTTTGAATGCGCTGGAATGAGCAGTGAGTCTGGAAGAAGGGAGTAGCAGCAAAAGAGAAAAGCCCACAGGAATCTTCTGTGGAAATAGATGACCAAGGAATTTTTTAAGAATGGAGAGCATATTATATGTTTTCTTTTTTGTGGATAAACTATACCTTGTATTTTCTCTCAAATCTAAAATTATACTAAAAAAACACTGCTTAGTATTTTAAATCTTGGAAATGGAGATGTAATTTTATATTTGTGTAAACATGAAGCATCGAGAAGGCTGTAGGCATTATTGGAAGTGCAATCATTAACACAATGGGAACAAGAAATTGCAAATAGGGGATTTTAAAAATTTAAAAAAAAAAAAAATGTGGCTGGGTCTGGTGGCTCATTCCTGTAATCCCAGAGTTCTGGGAAGCCTAGGCAGCCACATTATTTAAGCCCAGAAGATGAAGACCAGTTGAACTCCCGTCTCTACAAAAAACACAAAAATTACCCTGGCCTGGTAGCGTGTACCTGTGGTCCCAATTACTTGAGAAGCTAAGGTGGGAGGATCGCTTGAGTCCAGGAGGTCAAGGCTGCAGTGAGCTGTGATCACACCACTGCACTCCAACCTGGGCAGCAGAAGGAGACCCTGTCTCAAAAATAAAAAATGAAATAAATAAATAATGTAAGCCATTCATAGACTTCCTGTATCATGTATTAGATTTTTCATAGGATATAGATAGGAATTCAAGTCAATTTTATTTAAGTTGAATGTCAGGGTGACACCAGACCATATGTCTTCTTAACAGCATATTAATTTAGAGAATACTGTATTATACATAAGTATTTTTTTCTATTGATTTATTGATTTAATATTTGTTATTATTTTAATACTTACTGATTTAATATTTGTAATTGACCTAATATTTTGGTATTTATTTAATATTTATTATTTTGTTATTGATTTAATTATTAGTAGTATTCTAGTTGACAGAGATTATTGTAATAAATATATTGCATATCTTTCTGAGAAGGCTGAGAACATTGCATTGCTGCTCATTTTCCATTCTGGGATATGTATTTTATATCTTCTTGGTGATAATCAGACTTTTACAATTTGAAAGATTTTTTTCCCACAGAGGCAATATACTCTGTAGAATAGTGAGCTGGATGATACTTTATTTTAGGCACTACTCTTTCCCCAGTTCAATTGTATGGCTGTACTATGAAGAGCCATATTTGAAAAACCAGCATGTTCCCTCGCTACAGTTGTTCCATAGGAGTAGGTACTATCAAGAGCTGAGCTGAACTGAGAGAGCTGAGCTGCCAGGTGTTGGGGTAGGCAATTGAAACAATGAGCCACTATAAAAGTAACCATCAAGGCTTAATCACTTACTGTGAGACTGTAACTAAGGGGCTAAACCTAGAGGAAGCAATAGTTCCTTGACTGTTGCATTTTTCCCATAGAATAGCACTGGGTAGAGGTCAAATGGATGAGCACAGATGAGGGAGGCCTCACTGCAGAGGAAGCTGCAAGTAAAAGATTTTTGTCATTTGATGGACCCAGGAAATGGTGGTAGAGAGAGGGAGAATGGTTAAGAGTGGAAAAATATTTAGTATTGAGTCTAAGTGGAGCAAAGCATCCCAAGAATCCTCCAAAAAGAAAACCTCCCAATGGAGGCTCCTTTGGTAGGGGTACGTACAGATGTGTTAAAGAGCATGGCCAGCAAAAGGGACCTGAGTCCCTGCCTATAACTCTTTTCAGACATTGCAATGCCTTAGCTGTGCATCATGTTCGGTGTAGATCATATTTTTCCTGTGAAACATAACCAGGTAAAACCTTTGTGGTTGCCACAGGCCAGGAGCTAGAATCCTCAGACATAATCTAGACTGGGTCTGTTACCTATGCTCACTCAGATCCCAAACCTCTGTCCATAGTCAATGGGTCCATAGTAGGATACTTGCTCTCATGAGAAGATAAATTCTATCTAGTCTGAAGTGGTAAACAGAATCATTAGATGTGGAGCTTTTGAAAAAAAAATGCCTATTTCCCCCATACACAGACTAAATAAGCAAAAATAGGTGGTTACCAATAATAAAGAAAATAAAGCAAATGCAGTAAAGTAGCAAGGAGTGAAAAAATAAAAGAACTCCAATGTCATATGAGAGCTTGAGTCTCATTAATTCTTGAGGTCCAGATGGACTTCTGTGCTTCAATCTCCATAGATATTTCTTGTTATTATAATGTGCAATCCCCTACTTTGTTTGAATTAGCTAAACTGCTTCTGTTATTTGAAACCAAGAGTGGCAGAAAACACAAATGGCCAGATAGAAAACCAAAACAGAAATATGCTGTTTGAAATTTTTGAAACATACACAGTCACTTCTGGTTAATTTTCTCTAACGGAGGCTTATTGCTTGACAAAGCAATTTATTATACATATCAATTGAATCTGTAGATTTTTTAAAACTTGTGTTTGTCTTCTGAAATGTTTGTCCTATATAGCTTCATTCAGTCCTCTGAATGGAGGTAAAATCAAATAATAAGGTTTCTGTATCGAGACTGATTAATAATCTTAAAAAAATTAGGTTTAATAAGCTTTTGTCAATTTACTTGAGATCCTTCATATGGTAGCATATCAAGTCAGTAAATAAATATTTTAATTTTGGTTCTCTCTTTCTCCCTCCAACTCCAACCTTCGACGTATTTTAGAAATATTGCATGATAATTAACTGAGTGTAATCTTTGCAGAACAACAATAGGCCAAGTAATATGAATTGGAAGTCTGTTAGCAAGAAGAGTCTGCCCATAAAGATGACTGTAGAATTGCATGCAGATAGTGGGAAGTCTCTTTAACTGAATGGGTGAATAATAACTTCTTGAGTGGAGAAAGAGTGGATGAAAGATATTTTGTATAGGTTTGTATAGATAATATTTAAAAATAACAGAACCCTAGTTTAATTAACGAGCTGGTAGATCTGTAAAGGGCAGAATGCTACAAATGCTCTTGATTTTATGATTCTGGAGTGCCAGACACTTTGGAAATTTTCCATGTATGAGAAGTAAAGCGTGATTTGACAATCTGATGTAGGACTATTTTTTAGCTGAGTCCTATAAAATTAATTATTTTGTAAAAAACTTGAGAACCTGCAACCTACCAACACAACATAGGAAAAATATTGCCTCTTGAGTCTATGTAATATAAATTTTCAAAAATAATACCCAATGGTGGTGATAAGCAATAGCAGCAATATATTGATTGGATCTAACTCTTTTCTCCATTGTGTGTGAACTCTAGGTAGACGCTCTCCTTGAGATCTGTGTGGCTCCTTGAGAAGTCAGAGGATGGTAGAAGTCATCAAAGGTAGATTTCCTTTTGTTGTTGTTTTTTCTTACCTTTTAATCTTGAAATATAAATAAACACACAAGAATTTTCAAATATAGGACACAGAGTACTCTGTGCCTTTCGTCCAAATTTCCTCAGTGGTGATAATTTATGTAACTGTAGAATAATATTAATTCCAGAAAACTGGTTTCAATACAGAACTGTTAACTAGATTATAGATCTTGCTAAGTTTTTTTTTCCATTTTTATTTATTTGTTTATTACCATTTTAACGTATATTCTTGTGTCTGTATTTGTGCATATGAGTACACAGTTCTATGCAATTCATCTATCACTCTGTCATCTAACAAGTACACATTTGTTGTAGTTGTTATTTTTACAACAAAAAATAATAGTACTGAACTCTTCCATCATCACAAGTGACCTCCCTCATGTTATGACCTTCTATGCACAAGCCCATGCCTACCTGCCTCTTGACAACCACATGTCTGTTATCAACGACTATCCTATAGTTTCAACAATGCCGTATCATGCTTTATAAATAAAACAATACAGAACTTAAACTTCAGAAATTGACCTCTTTCACAAATAATAATTATATAGAAATCCATCTAGGTAGTTGCATGTGTCAATATTTGCTTCCTTTTCTTGTTGAGTAAAATGTATGACATAGATGTAACATAGATATACATCTATGTTAGATACATCTATGTTACATCTATGTATATCTATGTTACATCTAACATCTAACATAGATGTACATCTGTTACATGTAACATAGATATACATAGATATAACATCGATGTAACATTTACCCAATGAAACACATTTGGATGCTTCCAAATTTTGACTATTACCAAAAAAAAAAAAAAAAAAAAAAAAAGCTGCTATGGCTATGGACATTGATGTACAGGTTTTAATAGGAATGTTGTTTTCACTTAGTTGCCTGTAAGTGTGATTGCTAAATTGTATGTTTGGACGTGTATAATTTTATAAGAAACTGCAAAATTACTTCTCAGAGTGGCTGTACTATTTTATATTCCCACCAGCAACGTATGAAAGGTCTAGTTTCTTCACATTCTCAGAAGCATTTGGTTTTGTCACTATTTTTTTTTTTTAATTTTAGCTGTTCTAATGTCTGTAGTGGTATCTCATTGTAGCATTAATTTGTATATTCTTAGTAGTGAATGATATTGAACAAATTTTTATATGTTTATTTCCTAACATATCTCCTCTTTGGTGAAATGTTGGCATGTATTTTGCTGATTTTCTAATTTAATTTTTGTTGCCTCTTGACTCTTTGAGAGTTCTTTGTAGATTCTATATATGAGTTTTATCAGATATGTGATTTACAAATGTTTGCCTTTGTCCATAGTCATGTTTTTGTTTTCTCTTTAACGCCTCTAACAATGGTATTTCCTTTAATAAAGCAGAGTTTTTTTGAATAATTAATAGTACAAAAGAAAACAGATATGGCCATATTTGCATGCTGAGTTTGTGGAGATATTTAGATAAGTAACATAATCATTACCAAATATATTATAGTGATGAAAAATACATTCCAATTTTCAAATAATTGATTTAGACATCACTATTTAGAATACAACCTACACATAAGTAGGAGGCTTGCATTTAAGTGAACTAAATTGGAACAAAAAAGGTGATTTCTTTTTTTTTTCCTAAACACAAATATTTTGACTTTCGTTCACTCTTTGAATCAATTAAAACGAAAAGAAGTTAATGCCCAAACACCTTTCCATATATATTTTTTTCTGAGCCAATATTTTGACATTTGTGTGTAATATTCAACTAGAACTATCTCAAAACTTCTATTAAAATTAAAATCCAACACTATTGTTGATTGCCTTGTAAGAAATACTTAATTTTTTTCCATTTTAATTTAGTTTTAATGACAGTGCATTGTTTCTAATAATGAAAAACTGGCATATTCACCTAAGCTAATTTAGAAATATAAGATATTACCTGATGTGGTTTGGGTGTGTCACCCAAATCTCATCTTGAAATGTAGCTCCCATAATTCCCGTGTATTGTGGGAGGGAACTGGTGGGAGATAATTGAATCATGAGAATTATCTCTCCCATATTGTTCTCACGGTAGTGAATAAGTCTCATGAGATCTGATGGTTTTATAAGGGGTTTCCACTTTTGCTTGGCTCTCATTCTCTCTTGTCTGCTGCCATTTAAGACATGCCTTTTGCTTTTTACCATGATTGTAAGGTCCCCTCAGCCACATGGAACTCTGAGTCCACTGAACCTCTCTTTCTTTATAAATTACCCAGTCTTGGATATGTCTTTATTAAGAGTGAGAAAATGGACTAATATAGTAAATTGGTACTGGGAGAGGGGCACTGCTGTAAAGACACCTGAAAATGTGGAAATGACTTTGGAACTAGGTAACAGGCAGAGGTTGGAACAGTTTGGAGGGTTCAGAAGAAGACAGGAAAATGTGGGAAAGTTTGGAACTTCCTAGATACTTGTTGAATGGCTTTAACCAAAATGCTGATAATTATATGGACAAGGAAATCCAGGCTGAGGTGGTCTCAGACGGAGATGAGGAACTTGCTGGGAACTGAAGCAAAAGCGACTTTTGTTATGTTTTAGCAAAGAGACTGGCAGCATTTTGCCTCTGCCCTAGACATTTGCGGAACTTTGAACTCGAGGTAGATGATTCAGGGTATCTGGCAGAATAAATCTATCAGTAGCAAAACATTGAAGAGGTGACTTGGGTGCAGTTAAAAGCATTCAGTTTTAAAAGGTTAACAGATCATAAAAGTTTGTAAAGTTTACAGCCTGACAATTCAATAGAAAAGAAAAACTCACTGTCTGAGGAGAAATTCAAGCCAGCTGCAGAAATTTGCATAAGTAACCGGTATCCAGATGTTAATGACCAAGAATGAGGAAAATGTCTCCAGGGCATGTCAGAGAACTTTGCGGCAGCTCCTCCCACCACAGGCACAGAGGCCTAGGAGCAAAAAAACGGTTTTGTGTGTCGCCCCTCTGCTGTGTGCAGCCTAGGAGCTTGGTGCCCTGCATCCCAGCCACTCTAGTCATGACTTTGGCTTCAGAGGGTTCAAGCCCCAAGCCTTGGTAGCTTCCCCATGGTGTTGAGACTGCAGGTGTACAGATGTCAAGACTTGATTTTGGGAACTTTCACCTAGATTTCATTGGTTGCATGGAAATGCCTGGATGTCCAGGCAGATTGCTGCAGGTATGGGGCCCACACGGAGAACCTCTGCTAGGGCAGTGAGGAAGAGAAATGTGGGGTTGAATCCCCCACACAGAGTTCCTACTTGAGCACTGCCTAGTGGAGCTGTGAGAAGAGGGCCACCATCCTCCAGACCCCAAACTGATCCACCAACAGCTTACCCTGTGTGCCTGGAAACACCACATACACTAAATGCCAGACCATGAAAGCAATCAGGAGGGAGGCTACCCTGCAAAGCCACAGGGGAAGAGCTACCCAAGGCTGTGGGAGCCCACCTCTTGCATCAGTGTGACCTGGATGTGAGACATGGAATCAAAGGAGATTATTTTAGATCTTTAATATTTGACTGCCCTGCTGGATTTAGACTTTCATGGGGCCTGGAGCCCCTTTGTTTTGGCCAGTTTATTCCATTTTGAATGGCATATTTATCCAATGCCTGTACCCCCCTAGTATCTAGGAAGTAACTAAGTTGCTTTTGATTTTACAGGCTCATAGCTTGAAGGGACTTGTCTCAAATGAGACTTTGGACTGTGGACTTTTGAGTTAATACTGAAATGAATTAAGACTTCAGGGGCCTGTTGGGAAGGTATGATTGGTTTTGATATGTGAGAACATGAAATTTGGAAGGGGCCAAGGATGCAATGATGTGATTTGGTCATGCCCCCACCGAAATCTCATCATGAATTGTAGTGTCCATAATTCCCACATGTTGTGGGAGGGATCCAATGGGAGATAATTAAATCATGGGGGCAGTTTCCCTTTACTATTCTCGTGGTAGTGAATAGGTCTCACAAGATCTGGTGATTATATAAGGGGTTTTCCCTTTCACTTGGCTCTCATTCTTTCTTGTCTGCCACCATGTAAGATGTGCCTTTTGCCTTTTGCCATGATGTAAAGCCTTCCCAGCCATGTGGAACTGTCAGTCCATTAAACCTCTTTTTCTGTATAAATTACCCAGTCTCAGACATGTCTTTATCAGCAGCATGAAAACAGACTAATACATTACCCCTAAAATTATCAACCATTGACCTTTCATTGTTCTCAGAAGAAAATATTACAGATTACATTTTATGTTTACATTTGATTCTTCTGTAAGCTCACTTTAATTATCATTAAAAATATTCTGATTTTTTTTTTACCATTGTGTAATGTTACAGTACCTTAGATAAAAGGATAATGATACTTATATGATACATGATAATTTTTGATGCTAAATGTAACAAATTTTGGTTATAGAAAATAAAGTAATGATGCTGAATTGGTAGAAACCCTTGTTTATTAAATCCGTCTAATTACTGTCATCATTTCCCAAACAGTTTTAAAAATGTTCTCACCACATTTAACATATATATATATTGACTGAGGAATGTGTTAGAATAAAGAGTGAGCATGTAGTAATGACAACTGTTTTCATTGTGATGAGATGGAAACTATGAATAATTTACTATTATTTAATTAGCTTAAACTAATTAAATTTAAGTTTACTATTTTACTGGTGTTCTGTTCTCTGTTTAGTTATATTTTGAATACTCAAGGTTAAAATCTTATCTCTGACTTAAGGCATGTCAAATTTGAGGGAAGACAATTTGCATATGAGTTAATCATTTCATATTTCTTCTTAATAAAATGTTAAATTTTGATTGTCAGATAAAGGTGTTAAAATAGTTTTGAGAAGACACAAAATAGATGAACTAATGGAAAAAATGAGCTAAAGCTGGGTTGTATTGGATTAGAATTTCGATTGGCAGATCTTGGCATAAGTATTACAAATATATGTAAGGTGATACAAATGAGGTAGTTAGAGAAGAAGTCATAGCAAGGATGTTCCTTTCTCTACAAATATTAATTTTGCTGTGACACTAAATAACAGTGCAATTCTAATTGTTTTCTCTTTATGTATCAAAATGAAGACTGGGTACATGACAGGGTGAGGGAGTGGTCTAGATGGCTGACTAGAAGCAGCAGTGTGCATGGCTTATATGGAAAGGAATGGAAGAAGTGACGAAATACAACACCTTCAACTGAAACATCCAGGTACTCGCATTGGGACTAATCAAAGAAACAAATTGAGCCATGTAAAATGAAGAAAAGCAACACACAATAACAGCCAACCTGGGAGTAACACAGAGTCAGGGGAATCTCCACTGACCTACACCCCATATCCTGCATCTCTCTGGGGTGTGGGTTAAGCAAATGACCCTTGGCCATAACCACTACCAGGATCCCTTCCTCTGCTTCCAAGTTGGGGAAGGAACATAAACACTGAGATCTCCACAGAGCTGCAGTGGGTAGTCCAGTAGTGCCAAGTCATGACCTACACATACACTCACTACCCAGGGAAGTGGTGAGTGAATGTGTGGTCCCGGGAAACCACGCTGATCCTACGGATCTTTGCAACCCTTGGGTCAGGAGATCTTGTGAACCCACTCCACCAGGGCCTTCACCTTTAGCCTGACAGACAGAGTTATGTGGAGTCTTGGCAGAGGCACCATTTGGGCATGCATGGAGACCCTGTAGTGTTAGATACTCAGACTTTCATGCAAAAGTAGCTGCTGCTCTGGTGCAAACGTGGAGGTTAGACCCCCATAGAGACCCTTAGGAAAGAGGCTGATTCCAGGGGGCTGAGCAGTGACAGCCTACAAACCCCACTTTCATGGCAACTCACCAGATAAGACCTACTGGTTTTGAATTCCAGCCAGCTTCTGGTAGTGACATTGCACAACTTAAGAAGGAGCTCTCCATGGGAGGGACAGGACAGCATCTTTGCTGTCTGGAAACCTTAGCTATTCCCACCTTCAGGATTTAGAGAGTCTGAGCCTACCTAGAGCAGAAGGAATCCCCCCAGCACAACACAGCTATTCTATCAAAATATGGTCAGATTGCTGCTTTAATTGGGTGCCTGATCCCATTCCTCTTTGCTTGTTGGGACCTCCCAATTGGGGCCTCCAGTCACCCCTGTTGGTGTTCTCCGGCTGACAAAGTTTTCTAACCTCCCTGGGACAGAGCTCCCAGAGGGAGAGGAAGGACACCACTGTTGCTGTTTGGGCAACTCAGCCATTCCAGCCTTTGGGCTTTGGAGTGTCTGGGGTGACTGGGGGCTGAAGCGAACCCCCAGCACAACACAGCTGCTCTGCCAATATGTGACCAGACTGCTTTTTTAAGTGGTCTCTGATCCCATTCCTCACTGGAAGGGACTTTCCAACTGGGGTCTCCAGCCACTTCCTATATGTACCTTTGGATTGGCAACAAGCCTGTACTTCCCAGGGACAAGGCTCCCAGAAGGAGGGAAAGGCTGCCATCTTTGTTGTTTTGCAAACTTCACTGGTGATACCCCCAGGTAACGGAAAACCCAAGATGACAAGTGACTAGGGTGGGCCACAAGTATACCACAGCATCCCTATGGAAAAGTGACCAGACTTTTATGTGGGTACCCGTTCCCATATCTCCTCACCAAGTTGTTCCTCTAGGCCTGGGCCTCCAGCCAAGCCACACCCTGCCAAAGTTATAGAGCCAGTGGCAACTCGGCAACTCCCTGGAGAGAGCCTCCAGGGTTAAATAAAAGCCTCACTGTTACTGCCTCTGCAGTGGAACTGCCCTTGACACCTTCGGAGTAACAAAGAAACAAAATGCCTAAATGCCTTATCCACACCTCCAACAAGCTGCAGTCAACCCAAGGAAGGGAGGCCAGTCTGTCTCCCAGGAGTCCCACATTCTCCTCACTGCTCATCACTAGACAGAGAACTCTTGTCTTTGGCTCACAGCACAGACCCTCTATCCTGGGTTGATTGCATTGAGTAATTGCTGACCTGCATCTCTCTGGGGTGCAAGTCAAGCAAATGACCCTCAGCCATAACCACCACTAAGATCCTTTCCTCTGCTGCCTCCAAGTTGGGGAAGAAACATAAACACTGAGATTGCTCCAAAGCTGCAGTGGGAATCCCAGGAGTGTCAAGTAACAAAGTACAGCCAGCACTCAAGTGGGGGAGGAACCTACGCTTTCAGAGCACTGAGAGGGAACATTGCTGCTGTGGGGAAACATAGGTTTATTAGTCTGTTCTCATGCAGCTATGAAGAAATGCCCTAAACTGGGTAATTTACAAAGAAAAAAGGGTTAATCGACTCACAGTTCCTTATGGCTTGGGAGGCCTCTGGAAGCTTACAATTATGATGGAAGGTACCTCTTCACAGGGCATCAGGAGAGATAATGAGAGCTGAGCAAAGTGGAGAAGCCCCTCATAAAGCCACCAGGTCTCGTGAGAACTCACTCAGTATCACAAGGAAAGCATGGGGGAAACTACCCCCATGATTCAATTATCTCCACCTGGTACCACACTTGCCACATGGAGATCATTATAATGAGATTTGGGTGGGGACACAGAGCCAAAGCATATCACTAGGGGAGTCACAAAACCGAGCAAGAGTCTATCAACTGACCAAAGATCCTAAAGGCCATCTGCTAGATCACACCCCAAAGCTTCAACACCAAAAATACCTCATTAACATAACCCCTTCTGAAACTAGAGACAAGATGTCAGCTTCAAATAAAGACCCTGCACAAAGCCTCAGCCTTTTGAAAACATTCAGAAAAGTTGTTTATTGACAATACTCAATCTACAATGCAGTTAAGGAACACCCACACTCAGAGATGATAAAAATCAATGAAAGAACTTTGGTAACTCAAACAGCCAGAGCATCATATGCCCTCCAGATGACTGCACCAGCTCTCCAACAACAGTTCTTAACCAGGTTTAACTGTCTGGAATGACAGAAATGAAATTTAGAATATGGATAGGAACAAAGATCATTGAAATTCAGGATGGTGGCAAAACCCAATCCAAGGAAAATAAGAATCATAATAAAGCAATAGAGGAGCTGAAGGACAAAATAGCCCATACCAAAAAGGACCTAATGTGTCAGACAGAAGTGAATAACACAATACAATAATTTCACAATGCAATCAAAAGTATTAATAGCAAAATAAACCAAGTTGAGGAAAGAATCTCAGAACTTGAACACTAGTTCTATGGAATAAGTCAGACAAAAATGAAGAAACAAGAATGAAAAGTAATAAATAAATACCTGAGAAGTATGGGATTATGTAAAGAGACCAAATCTATGAATCACTAGCATCCCTGAAAAGGAGGGGGAGAAAGCAAACAACTTGGAGAATATATTTCAGAATTTTATCCAAGAAAACTACTCCAACATTGGTACAGAGGCCAATGGTCAAATTCAGGAAATACAGAGAACTCCTGCAAGATTCTACGCAAGCAGATTATCGCAAGACTCATAATTGTCATATTTTCTCAGGCTGAAAAGTAGAGAAAGAATGTTTAGTACAGGCAGCTAGAAAGAAAGGGCAGGTCACCTACAAAGTGAACCCCCTCAAGCTAACAGTGGACCTCTCAGCCAAATCCCTACATGCCAGAAGAGATTGGGGGCCTATATTCAACATTCTTAAAGAAAAAAAAAAAAAAAAAAAACGAGAATTTTACATCCAGTCATACTAAACTTTCTAAGTGAAGGAGAAATAAGATCCTTTTCAGATAAGCAAATGATGAGGGAATTAATTACCACCAGACCTACTTTTCAAGAGATCTTAAAAGAAGCACTAAATATAGAAAGGGAAGAAAGACCACTACCAGCTAATACAAAAACACACTTAAACAGAGACATACCAGTGTTACTGTAAAGCAACCACACTAACAAGCCAACATAGTAGCCAGCTAACAGAACAATGACAGGAACAAATCCACATATATCAATACTAAATAGGCTAAATGCCCCATTTAAAAGGTACAGAGTGGCAAGCTGGATAAAATGCAAGACCCAATGGTGTGCTGTTTACAAAAGACCCTTCTCATGGGTAATCACACTCGTAGGCTCAAAACAAAGTGATGAAGGAAAATCTACCAAGCAGATGAAAAACAGGGAAAAAAAAAGCAGGAGTTGCAATCCTAATCTCAGACAAAACATATTTCAAACCAACAAAGATTAAAAAATGCAAAGAAGGACATTACCTAATGGTAAAGAGTTCAATTCAACAAGAAGACCTAATTATCCTAAATATGTATGTACCCAATACAGGAGTGCTCATATTCATAAAGCATGCTCTTAGAGACTTACAAAGAGACATAGACTACCAAATAATAATAGTGGGAGACTTCAACACTCCACTAAGTATCCAAAACGCATGGTACTGGTACAAAAACAGGCATATAGAAAAATGGAACAGAACAGAGGTCCCAGAAATAAAGCTGCACATCTACAACCATCTGATCTTCAACAAAGCTAACAAAAAGAAGCCATGAGGAAAACACTCCCTATTCATTACATGTTCTGGGGTAACTGGCTAGCCATTTGTGAAAAACTAAAGCTAGACCCTTTCCTTATACCATGTGCAAAAATCAACTCAAAATGAATTAAAAACTTAAATGTAAAGCCCAAACCTATGAAAACCCTACAATACAACCTAGACAACAGCATCCTGCACATAGAAACAGACAAAGATTTCATGACAAAGGTACCTAAATTAATCTCAACAAAAGCAAATATTGACAAATGGGATCTAATTAAACTAAAGAGATTCTTTACAGTAGAAGGAACTACCAACAGAATAAACAACCTATGGATTGGGAAAAAAATTTTTTTTGCAAACTATGTATATGACAAAGGTTTAATATGCAGCATCTATAAGGAACTTAAACAAATTTACAAGAGAAAACCAACCAACCCCATTAAAAGTGGGCAAAGGACATGAACAGATACTTTGCAAAAGAAGACATACATGTGGCCAAAAAGCATATGAAAAATATCTCAACATCACTGATAATTAGAAAAATGAAAATCAAAACCACAATGAGATAACACCTCACACTGGAAAGAATGGCTGTTATTAAAAGTAAAAAAATAACAGATTCTGGCAAATCTGTAGAGAAATGGGAACACTTAAACACTGTTGGTGCAAGTGTAAATAACTTCAACCATTGTGGAATGCAGTATGGTGATTCCTCAAAGAGATAAAAGCAAAATACCATTCAACCCAGTAATGAGATTACTGGTATATTTCCAGATAAATAGAAATCATTCTATCATAAAGACACATGCACATGTATGTTTACTGCAGTACTGTTCACAATAACAAGGACATGGAATCAACCCAAATGTCTGTCAGTGATAGACTGAATAAAGAAAATATGGTACATATATATCATGGAATACCATGCAGCAATTAAAAAGTCACAATGTTGTCTCTTGCAGGAACATAGATGGAATTGAAGGCTATCATCCTTAGCAAACTAATTCAGGAACAGAAAATCAAATGCCTCATGTTCTCACTTATAAGTAGGAGTGAAATGATAAGTTATGAACAGAAAGAAGTAAACAACAGACACTGGTGTCTACTTGAGGGTAGAGGGTGGGAGGAGGGAGGAGGAACAGAAAGGATAACTATTGGGTACTGGGCTTAATATCTGGGTGATGAACTAATATGTACAACAAACCCCCATGACGCATGTTTACCTATGTGACAAATCTTCACATGTGCCCCCAAACCTAGGATGAAAGTTAAAAAAAAAAAAAAAAAGATTTTTTTTAAATGAAGACAAATACTGAAAGTTTAAATTTAATGAGTACTTTTAATTTCTAATTGGTAGTTGAGTTCACTGGAAGCAAATGCTATGCAGAAAACAAAACCTAAATAACATAAGTGAGAGAAGGTTACTGCCTTTAATGTTCAAGCATACTTTTAAATGAATTGTCAATCAGCCTAGGCCAGGTTATGTTGCATTCAAAGCAATCTTGGCTGGGCATGATGACTCATGCCTGTAATACCAGCACCTTGGGAGGCTGAGGCAGGTGGATGACTTGAGGTCAGGAGTTCAAGACCAGCCTGGTCAACATGGTAAAATCCCATCTCTACTAAAAATACAAAAATTAGCTGGGTGTGGTGGTGGGTGCCTGTAATCCCAGCTTCTCAGGAGGCTGAGGCAGGAGAATCGCTTGAAACTGGGAGGTGGAGGTTGCGGTGACCCAACATCCTGCCACTGCATTTCAGCCTAGGTGACAGAGCAAGACTTTGTCTCAAATAAATAAATATAAAAAAATAAAAATATAAAATATAAAAAAATGAAACGTAATCTCAAAAATTTCAGTAGTTTACAACATCAAATAATTACGTTACATTGCAAGTCAGCAGAAGAAGTCTCTCTAGAACAAAGGGCCCCTGCAGCAGGGAGATAAAGAGCAATAGTGGGATTACCAGTGGCTCTGAGTTTCTGCTCAACAGCATCACCTATCTGGTCCACTCCCATTTCATGGTCAAAGCAAATTACATGATCAAGCCCAATATAAGATGTGTGGGTAAAAAATAATCTTGTGGGGGGTAAAGGGAGCAATTAAATACCTGAAAACATAATGCCAGTCAACTACATATTACTTACAAAATCTTCATCACCCAACTAGAAAAATACATAAAATATGTAAATATGTGTTTCACATAAGAGATCATTCAAATGGCCAAAATAATGTGAAAGGTGGTTCAAAATATAATAAGATATATTTTTTCAATTATCACTTTATGGAAGTTTAAAGTGTTTAACCATAGTCAAATGTTGAGATATTATGGAAAGTATTTATGATCTATTCATTGGAATGTTATCATAAATAAATAATATTTATTCAGGGGAGTTATTTTGGAAATTATTCTCGAAATATAAAATATAATTTGATCTAGTAATAGGACCTTGAAGAGTCAATATTAATAAAATAATTACAAAAATGTAAAGAGATAAACACACAAACTTTATTTTATTATTGTTTACAGTAGACAAAAATTAGAAATATAAAAAATGTCCATCAATGAGAGTCAGATTAACCAATTTACACATAAAGTGCAATCTTTACTATGTAGACATTTAAACTGAGAAAGAATTTCTCTCTCCCTCTGTCCATAATCTGTCTACCTACCTCCATATTATACTTTTGTACATTAAAACTTTTAAACAGCACAGATGTCATGTGTTTATATGTGTGCCATTACATTTATTTTTTACTTACATTAATTTATCCAGAGGTATATTGCAAGGAATGTTGCCAACATATCTAACTTGAATTATTTTAAGATCCTGGTAATTTGAATAATTTGTTATAGAGTATTTATTTTACAATAAACAAGTCCCATCTTTACTCTCTGAATAAAATAATATGTGTGTTCTCTTTTTTAAAAAATTAGCCTCTTATTGAACACAGCATCAGCTCCAGTCACTACTTTCTTCAATGAGCTGAGTTAGACGTACACTCAAGAATTCATGCCTGAGCTACCTATAATTGCCAGTGATATTATCACCACTTTTGTAGGTCTCTTCTAGCCTCTGAAATTGGAGATAATTGTCAATGATTAGGTGGAGCACCTAAACCTGTGTTATGTTTATTAATATTTCATGATTAATTCATGGTATGTTTCAAAGAATCAGACCATGTTTGTTTGAGGTAGCTTTGATAATGCTGTTTTCCCATCTGATGTGAAGCATTGGTCCTTCTTGGTGGCAAATGATGCAAAAGGCCCATGGTCCAGATGGACTGCGAGGAAGAGTCCAAAAACTTCTGTCCAAGAGAGGTGTCTTCTACAATTCTAGCAAAGATAAAGACATCACTGGTGCCTACTTTGGGAAGACTATTACAAATGCTCTTGTCATAATATTAGCTTACTGTAATTGTTAGCATCAGACTTCCAAAGATGCTAGACCTATTGTCGGTCTCAATATTCTCAGAATTATCAAAAAGTCATTGTTGCTATTGTTTACGGTTTAAAGAAGACGTTGGTGGTAAAATAAATAGGTTAAACTAATTTACACTCACAGCAACAGTATATAAGCATTCCTATTTCTCCACAACATTACCAGCAACTGTTATGACTTTTTAATAATAGCCATTCTCTCTGGTATTTGATGGTATCTCATTGTGGTTTTGATTTGCATTTCTCTGATGATCAGTGGTGTTGAGCTATTTTTCATATGCTTGTTGGCCACATGTATGCCTTTTGTCTGAAAAGTGTCTGTTCATGTTATTTGCCCACTTTTTATGGGGTTGTTTGTTTCTTTTCTTGTAAATTTGTTTAAGTTCCTTAGAGGTACCAAATATTAGACCTTTGGTGATGCATAGTTTGGAAAAATTTTCTCCCATTCTGTAGGTTGTCTGTTTATCTACTGATAGTTTCTTTTGCTGTATAGATGGTGTTTAGTTTAATTAGATTCCATTTTTCAATTGTTGCTTTTGTTGCAATTGCTCAAACCTAAAGACAGAAATTCCATTCAGGTCAGTGATCCTGTTACTGGGTATATACCCAAAGGAAGATAAATCATATATTATAAAGATACATGAATGTGTATGTTCACTGCAGCACTATTCACAATAGCAAATACATGGAATCAACCTAAATGTTCATCAGTAATAGACTGGATAAAGAAAATATGGTAAATATATACCATGGAATACCATACAGCCATAAAATACCAAGACCATATCCTTTGAAAGGACATGGATGTAGCCAAAGGCCATTATCCTTAGGAAACTAACACAGGAACAGAAAACCAAATACTGCATGTTCTCCTCTGTAAGTCGTAGCTAAATGATGAGAACACATGGACACATAGAGGTGACCAACACACACTGGGGCCTTTCAGAAGGTAGAGGCCAGGAGGAGAGAGAGGATGAGGAAAAATAACAAATGGGTACTAGGCTTGATACCTGGGTGATGAAATAATCTGTACAACAAACCCTCATGACACACATTTACCTATGTTACACATCTGCTCTTGTAATTCCTGAACTTAAAATAAAATTAAAAATAAAATGATGATATCATAAAAAATAGGTTAACCTTTAACTTAAAAGGTGGTTCTTTTAATGTGTGAGTCCTCACTATTGACTATTAATATTTTTGGTCAAATCTAAAGACTAATACTTAGTAAGAGAAGACTTTCACAAACAAAAGTTCTAACATTTTGTTTCTTATTTCAAGTCCAAGTATAAGAAAGACATCAATGAGAACAAGAGAATTAACTCTCATATCTATTCTACTTGTAAATATGCTGAATGTACTTTCTTTTCAAAACACAGGACAGTATTGATACTGATTTTCCTTAAGATGAGGCAGACTACTATACCTCCATCATCTGGTCCAGTTCAAATAAGGAAATGCTCACCTGTATCGTAGCCTTCTGAATCTTTGGAGAAAGCCCTTCCCTGTGCAAAGCTAGACAAGTCACAGATGAGTGTCCCCATCCTGATGGATGATTATACATATAACCTGAATATTCAGAACATTTTACAGGACTTCTTCAATGTAAAAAAAATTGACAGGATCATCTGCCCCTGTGAGGCTGTTGTCTGTAGTGCAGCTGTTCAGGCAGGAATATCATATGGGTACAAATCTGACAATGCTTGACACTTGCTGCTCTTGTATATCAGCAATTTCTCCATTGGTCTTGAACTCAAAATGGTTCAAATTGAACACAATATCAGCAAGCCCAAAAAACAGACACAGGCCTTCACTGCTTACTCAGATAATCAGTTTAATATGCTCATTCTAGTTTGTAAAGGTAGATGTTCCATAGCAACCTGCTTGGAAAGTTGTAACACAGGCATACTGCTGTATCCATGGTGAGTCTCAATCAAAGTGACAAAGCCCGTTTGCTCAAAGATGACAATGGGTGTTCAATTGAGGAGACTAAGAAACACAAAGTTGAAGAAGAGAGACAAGGTGTTCTAAGAGTTTTCTTAAATCCTACAACTTGAACAGGAAAGCCATAGTTGAAGGTAAGGCATAGCAATGCAGTGTCAAAGATGAGGACAAACATTCTTGGCATATGTAATGAAATCATCAATAAGTTTGTTGAGAATAACATTGCAGAGAAAGATAAATTTGGATATCATCAAAAAGAGATGGAGAAATTCTGCAACCTCAGCATTGTTAAGCTGTAGCAGAGTGTAGAAACATACCAGAAATAATAAAACAATAACAACAACACAATAGAAAACAGCAAAAGAAAACTAACATATACAACAATGCACATTTAACAATCATAGTTCAAATTGTAAGTCATGATTGCTAAATAATAATAAAAAAATCACCACTTTCCAAATGTACAGGGAATTGGTTAACATGGCTATTTGCTGTTACCTGTTTATAAGTTCCACAGTGGAAAATAAAGAACATATAGAGGAAGAAGACACACACACAGGCACGGAAAAAAAAAAAAAAAAACCAGAAAAGGGGTAAAAAGATCATTTTAATAATTACCATAATTTCTATTTTTAATATTAGTAGTTTCCCCTTTTTAAACCCAACTTAGCTAATTGGTACCAAAAGAGTAAAGTGAGTATTTATTATCTTTTTAATGTGGCATTTAGCTTACTAGATTTTCTTATTTCCCAGTACTAGTTTTTTTTGATAAATAAATTAAATACAAGACACCATAAATTTAAAAACACAGAATATACCTACATGCATTTATCTAATTTCTGGGTATATTAATTCTGGACATATTAGATAACCAGGAACTGGGAAAATATGAAAATCAAATACTTGGCACTGGATACACACAATCTATCAGAAAATGAAAGTTTAATTTGTTGTATTTTGAGATGTAAAATTTCTCTGCTTTGCTGCCTTTGTCAGAAGGATTAATAAATAATGGTTTGATGGTATGAAGGTTTTAACAGTAAAGAAATTATGAGCTCTCTGTAGCTGAACTACAGCCAGACTATTTCTCATCCATTCTGGGTACTCATGTTGATTTCATCTGCTATAAGTACAAAAATAGAAGATCTATATGCACTGTTTGATTTATATATAACTCAAATATATGCATATGAGCATATTTTAATTGGACAGAAACTCTACTAATAAAAGAGAATGTGTATCAACACTACATATACTAGATATCAATTTAACACAAAGCATCAAAAATAGATAAAAAGTTACTTTTTACCATATATCAAAAAGTTTTGCTCCACTTATTAACCTAGATACAATTTTTCTTGAAAAACTCAAATTGCATTTAAGTAGATAATCATAAGTTAGAAAGATTAAAGGGAGAGGAAGGCCAATTAGTTAAAAAAAGAGATATTAGTGAAAAATAAATATAAGGTATAGTAAAATATAAAAAACACAGACATCTGTAATGTTAAGATTTAAGATTAAAGGAGGTTACCCTTGGCCACTTAATAATGATCCATTCCATGAAACAAGAAGTCGAGACAGAAATATCAATATTAATAGCTAAAATGTATTGAGTAGTTAAAACTTGCAGGTAGTATGCTCTCCATTCTATAGTTTTTATGTCATTTCTCTCATACACACACTCATGAGAGAGCACTGTTGGTGTTTTTCTATGTTGCATATATAAATCATAATCCTCACAACTTAAGTGACTCTCCACTATTTTCTTGCCAAGCTTGAACTCTGGGAGTTTTTCATAAGGCTGAGGATTTTACATCCTCGCTGATGCACACAGTCATTACTACCCGGGTCTGGTCATCTGCCTTTTGCACTGTCAAGAACCAGAAAAACAGTTCCTGTTGCTCCAATTAGTTCCCCATAGATAATCCTTTTTTTTTTTTTTTTTTTTAACTTTGTGAGGAATATCCACATTTCTTTCTCTCCTACAGCTTTTCTCTGTCCTACGAAATAGTTTGTTTTCTTTTCTTTCTTCATAGTAGGTGGTCATGGCCTGTGTGCAGTGGGAAGATATTAGCAGCCAACAATTTAGGGAGCAAAGAGAGGTCTGGTGTTCATTTAAAAACAAAAATGAAGAACTCTTCCAAAAGGAAAAAAATAAATTAATTAAAAAACGCAAACAAAAAAGGAAACCTCTCAAACAATGCAATGTTCACATAGTTATCACATACAATCCGTGTTAGTTTGACACTAGCCCCAGAGTTCTTAATCACAGCAGACTGGAACTGGTATACATGAGTGTTACACCACTGACTCAGATAATAGACTGTCTAGATTCAGTTACCAGCTTCCAAACATGTTGCTCTATGACTCTGCAAAAGTTACTGTGTCTCAATTTTATTGTAAAAGGTTGCTAATTACTTATAGTTATTTATTTGTTTGTTTGTTTTATAGAGTCCAGGTCTCCATTCTGTCACCCAAGCTTGAGTGCAGTGGTGCAATCATAGCTCACTGCAACCTCAAACTCCCGGGCTCGAGTGATCCTCCCACCTCAACCTTCCAAATAGCTGGGACTGCAGGCACATGCCACCATGCCTGATTTGTTTTGTTTTGTTTTGTTTTGTTTTTGAGATGGAGTTTCCCTCTTGTTGCCCAGGCTGGAGTGCAGTGGCATGATCTTGGCTCACTGCAACCTCTGCCTCCCTAGTTCAAGTGATTCTTCTGCTTCAGCCTCCCGAGTAGCTGGCATTACAGGTGCCTGCCATCATGCCCAGCTAATTTTTTGTAGTTTTAGTAGAGACAGGGTTTCACTAAGTTGGTCAGGATGGTCTCGAACTCCTGACCTCAGGTGATTCACCTGCCTCGGCCTCCCAAAGTGCTGGGATTACAGGCGTGAGCCACTGCACCCAGGCGGTTGTTTTTTAAATAATTTTTTCTTAGCGTTCTCACTATGTTGCTCAGTCTGCTCTCAAACTCCTGACCTCAAGTGATTCTTCTGCCTCAGCCTCCTGAGTCAGTGGGATTAAAGGTGTGAGCCACCACACCCAGCAGTAATTACTTTATTAAGAGTACTTGTCTTCTTGGTTTATTGTAATGATTAAATGAGATGATACATGTTAAAACCGTGCAGCAGGACCTGGTACAAAGTCAGTGCTCTAAAAATGTTAATCTGTTGTTCTGGGGACAACATACATTTGCCTTGATTCTGTGCCTTCCTTCTTATTTGCTCATGCTGGTTTTGACCACTCACCTATCCTGACTTAAACCTCTGTATTTGTCAGACTTTGCTTTGGATAGGCAACACCGGAGAGTAGAGGCAGTACAGGTTTTGGAGAGCATTTGAAATCTGTGATTTTGGATGAGATGCTTACTCATTCATCATTACATTCTTCATTGGTCAAACTGAAAATTAGAATACTTAATCATGTTTCTGTTGAGAATAATTGAGCCAAAAGAGTTAAGAACTTAGTTTTCGATACTATTACTAATACTGTTGCTAGTTATATTAGCAATACAATAGCCACAGCAGCCACAATTTGATGAGCACTATATATGTTCCATATCTTTTTGAGTAATTTTATAAAAACATTTTATTTTACCCTACAATTATTGATTTGGGAGGTTATTAATATTGGCATTTTAAAATAAAATTGCTGAGCCTCAAAGAGTTGTTCTGATGTTTAAATGACCTGTGCTAAGGACTACCTACCAGGATACAAAATCGACATACACAATATCAGTAGGTTTTCTAAACATTAACAATGTATTATCTGAAAAAGAAATTAAGTAGACAATCTCCTTTTACAACAGCATCAAAAACAACAAAATATTTAGAAATAAATTTTACCAACATTTGAAAAATCAGTACATTGAAAATGATAAGATATAGGTGAAAGAAATTGGAAAAAAGATACTAGCCAATGAAATGCTATCCCAATGAAATGGTATCTTCTTGAATTGGAAGAATTAACACAGTTAAAACATTCATACCATCCAAAATGATCTACAGATTAAGAGCAACTCTATCAAAATTCCAACATTTTTCACTGAAATAGAGAAAAATGATTCTAAAATTATTGTGGCACCACCTAAGATACTGAATAGCCAAAGAAATCTTAATAAAAAAATTTAAAAATTAGAAAGCTGGAGTCATCACACTCCCTGATATCAAACTATATTGCAAAGCTATAGTAATCAAAAAAGTATACTATTAGCATAAAAACAGACACATAGACTAATGGAACAGAATAGAGAGACAACACAAATCTGGTAAATTCATCTGTGACAATTCATCTGTGTATTCCCCAAAATACACAATGGGGAAAAAATAGTCTCTTAAATAAATGCTGAAGGGAAAACTGGATATCCACAAGCAAAATAATGAAACTGGACCCTTACTTCCCATAATATTGACAATTATTTTTTGGACATGACTCCAAAAGCATAGGCAACAAAAGCCAAAATAGACAAGTAGGACTACATCAAACAAAATCTTCTCCACAGTAAAGGAAGTAATCAATAAAATGAAAATGCAACTTACAGAATGGTGGAAAATGTTTGCAAATCATGGATGTGATAGTAAAGGGTTAAAATCTAAAATATATAAGTAACACATACAACTCAAGGAAAAACCCAGTTTAAAAATGAGCAAAGTACCTGAATAGACATTTCTTAAAAGAAACAATACAAATGGCCAACAGGTATATGAAAAGATGTTTAACATAACTAATCAGGAAAACGCCAGTCAAAACTACAATGAGCTATCACCTCATAGCCGTTAGCGTGATGATTGTCAAAAAATACGAGAGATAAGTGTTGAACTAGCTTATGGAGAAAAGGGAACCCTTGCACACTGCTAATATAGATGTACATTGGTATATCCAATATGAAAAACAATATCAAGTTTCCTCAAACAAAATATATTTTCAAAATCTACTTAGTTCTACTCAGATTTGTGCGATTCAGATTTTTGCATATTATATTCCATTTTATAATTTGATTAGATGTTTAACTTTCCTGTTTATAAACACAGCTATGTCTCTCCCCATACTAATGTTAACTTAATTTCATTTCATTTCAACCTGTTTTACCAATCACATGAAGGGTGGTGATGATTTAACAAAGGTCCACAAGAATTGTCGATATTATCACAGATGATGAATACCATTCAAATGAGGGCGAATGAGCTTGCTCTTTTAGAAAAATGCAGTCTTTTATTTTTTAAAATATTATTTTTAAGTAAATTTTCATTTATTATTTATTTGAGTGAGGATTCTGGGCAATGACAGCTGTTGCTTATATAGACCTTATAATAAAGGAATTCTCACACATCTCCCTTAACTGAGAGGGCTGGAATTTTTAATCCATGCACCCTGTAAAACTAAAGCTTGTATGAAAAATGTGATTTAATTCAGGTAATGCTAATGCCTAGTTCAGGAGTATCTGTAGTTTATTTGAGCTGCAATCTCATAAAGGCCCTAGGTGACCATGAGTGTGAACACATTCAAGATAAATTACCAATTTTTCAAACTGCTATATCCAGAAGGCCCAGATACACAGGAAGTAATAAGTGCTTTCTTCACAAAGAAATTACTTAATTCATTAAGTCAGTAAGTACTAGAAAGACTGGGGAACCAGAAGCTTGGGGTCTATTAAACACTATGTTTCTGAATAAATCGCTTATCAGCTCTATGTTTCAAAGAACTATGGTTGGTTTTATTTGACCCTCCCATTTGTCATGGGTGCTTGGTGAGAATGAATGAGATAGGATGAAAGACTGGTTTTGAATTTCTTGAAATAAATGTCCCATATATATTTTAGGAACTATTTCGAGAGATGGATTTCAGAAACCAGGATCTTAAATTGTTGGCTGTGTGACATGCTGCAGCATAATGTCTTGGATTCTTCCCTTTGCCTTTGGGCAACGTTGCCCAATATTTTTTCAGGCTGTGACATAGTTATGAACTTCTGGGGGCACATTGTAAAAACAAATAGAACTTCTCAGTTACAGCTGCTTTGTCATTAAGGGAAATGGTATTTTTAGACCCTCTACTATGTAAGAGGGAACATGTGAAAGTTGTTACATACATAATTACATTTAATATTTTCAACAATTCTATGATATTATTTTGGAACAAATCAGAGAATATTTTTATTATCAACCTGAATTTCACCTTACCAATTATATTTATAAAAATATATTGTTTTATAATTGGCTATTAAGGCTAAGTATGCTTTGTTGGCTATCACAGTAATTACTAAGTGTTTTCCCTCTTCACCCCTCAGTGATTGATTTGTGTTCCCTGTCAAAGAGGCCAGTCTTCCCAGATTGAAAAAGGTTCTTCAGCCAATATTTGTTTATGGTAAAGAATTGGCTAGAACTTCCAAATAAGGTCTCAAGGTCCATTTGTAAGAAACATACTAAATTTTGTTTTTCATATTTCCCAAACTTCCGGTTATCATGAGGCTATTCTGTGCTTCAAATTAAATTATATATGTAAATTTGCATGATAACATTTAAAATATGATCCAAGTATAACACTATAAACAGTTTTATTGTCACAAATAACAGAGGGAAAGTGAGTTAGGGAGGAAACAAAACAACAAAATATGAGTGAAAGAGCAAAATTGTACATATTAATACATACGTAGATAAAAGACTATTAATCTGACCTCAGTTACAGTCAAGGTCATCAGTCAGCCTAGCTCTGTTATGTACAGAATCAAGGTCATAGACTTGGACAACTTTACATGCTACTAAACTTACTGTCACAGACAAATCCAAAATGACCAGCTGATGAATTAATATTCATGAAAGCTGAGGAAGTCACTGTTTTTATAGTTTGTTTTAACATCATTAGAGTTTACATTCCCATTCTAAACTTGCAAATAATAAGCTAGTAATATGGGACATCAAGAAAGCTTTAAGTTGTATATGAAAAATCTATATTTTAATGGCTGATTAGGTTTTGGTCAGATGGTTGCTCACTGCTCTTTGCTTGATAAAACTAGCTGCCTTCTATAAGAAGCCTTAATAGGTATGTTCTCTGTTTTAGTGATTATCAATTTATTTATAAAAAATAATGTTTATTGAACAGCCACAGCATGAACATGACATTTGCTAAATAATTATTGTGTTCAGTGTGCTAGCCTAGCAAGGTAGAAATCAGGTGGAGTTGAATAATTATTACCCAATCTAGGACTTAGTGGATCAGGGGTATTCCTTGTGCTTAGTCACTACTAAGCATAATCCTTATGACACTTTCCTGAAGCGGGTGTTACTATTTCACCTTACAGATGAGGGAACAATAGTACCAAGATTTATGTGTGTTGCCTAAGAACCACATATATTTGATGTGTAAAATTTGATTAGTTTGGACGTGTGCAAACACCTGTGATACCATCACCATAATCAAGGTAATACACACTGAACAGCTCCCAAAGTTTTATATCTATTTCAAAAGTTTTGCTTAGAATGTTTTCTGTGTGGTAAGAACATTTATCATGAGACCTACTTGCCTAACACATTTTGATGTGTACAATACAGTATTGTTAACTATACATTGTATTGTACATTGTATCTCTAGAACTTATTCATCTAGCATGAATGAAACTTATTATCAATTGAAGAACAGCCTCTCATGCTTCGAGTTCTCCAGCACTCAAAACCAGTATCATATTCTCTGCCTCACCAACATTGACTACTACAGATGCTTCACATAAGAGGAATCAAGCAGTATCTGTCATTCTGTGACTGGTTTATTTTATTCAGCCCTGTCTTACATTATAACAAAGTCAACTCAAAATTGATTAACTACTCAAATGTAAGACCTGAAACTGTAAAATTCCTGGTGAAAACATAAAGGAAAATCATCCTACATTGGCTATGGCAATGATTTCTTGCCTATGGCACCAAAAGCACAGGCAACAAAAGAAAAAATAAACAAGAAGAACTACGTCAAACTAAAACACTTCTCTACAGCAAGAGAAACAATCAACAGAATGAAAAGACAACCTACTGAATGACAGAAAATATTTGCAAGTCACTTATATGATAATGATTTAGTTTCAAAAATATATATGGAACTCCTATGACTTAATTGAAAAAGCAAACAAACAAGGAAACAAGTAACGTGGGCAAAGGACTTGAACAGGCATTTTACCAAAGAAAACTTACAAAATGTACAAATAGTATACGAAAAGGCACTCAACATAACTAATCATCAGGGAAATGCAAATCAAAACCACAATGAGACATCACCTCAAACCTGTTAGAATCCCTATTATAGAAACAAAAACAAAAAATTAACAAATCAACAAAATAAAAGAAAAAATAACATACACTGGCAAGGATGTGGAGAAATTGGAACAGGTGTACACTGTTGCTGGGAAAGGAAAACGGTTCACCTGCTATAGAAAACATTACAGAAGTTTCTCAAAAAATTAAAATTAAAACAATCTTATTATCTAGCAATCCCACTTCTTAGTATATTTGCAAAAGAATTAAAATCAGGGCCCTAAAGTGATATCTGCATTCTCATATTTATTGCAGCATTATTCAACAGCAAAAATTGGGATATAACTCAAGTGTCTGTCTACAGATGATTACATCAAGAAAAAAGTGATGTATACATGTGATGAAGTATTATATGGCCTTCAAAAAGAAGGAACCCCTGACATTTTCAACAACATGCATAAACTTGCCATTTGTTTAACTTGAATAGTTAAAACTTGGTTTTTCTTCATACTTTCTTAAGCTAAACTTTCAATTTTGAGATCATTGTAGATTCACATATACCTGCAAGACATAACGCAATAAATCCCATGCTACAAAGAGAATAAAATATCTAGGAATACAACTTACAAGGGACATAAAGGACCTCTTCAAGGAGAACTACAAACAACTGCTCAAAGAAAGGAGAGCGGACACAATCAAATGGGAAAACATTCCATGCTCATGAATAGGAAGAATCAATATTGTGAAAATTGCCATACTGCCACAAGTCATTTATAGATTCAATGCTATTCCCATCAAGCTACCATTGTCTTTCTCAGCAGAATTAGAAAAAAAAAATACTTTAAATTTCATATGGAACTAAAAATGACTCTGTATAGCCAAGACAATTCTAAGCAAAAAGAACAAAGCTGGAGGCATCAAGCTACCTGACTTCAAACTATACTACGTTAACCAAAACAGCATGGTATTGATACCAAAACAGATATATAGAACAATGAAACAGAACAGAGACCTCACAAATAACACCACACATCTACAACAATCTGGTCTTCAACAAACCTGACAAAAACAAGCAATGGGGAAAGGATTCCCTGTTTAATAAATCATGCTGGGAAAACTGGCTAGCCATATGCATAAAACAGAAACTGGACCCCTTCCTTACACCTTATGTGAAAATTAACTGAAGATGGATTAAAGACTTAAATGTAAAATCCAAAACCATAAAAACCCCAGAAGAATACCTAGACAATACCATTCAGGACACAGGCATGGGCAAAGACTTCGTGACTAAAAGAGAAAAAGCAATTGCAACAAAAGCCAAAACTGACAAACAGGATCTAATTAAACTAAAGAGCTTCTGCACAGCAAAAGAAACTATCATCAGAGTGAACAGGCAACCTACATAATGGAAGAAAACTTTTCAAGCTACCCATCTCACAAAGGTCTAATATCCAGTATCTATAAGGAACTTAAACAAATTACAAGGAAAAAAAAAACAAACAACTCCATCAAAAAATGGGCAAATGATATGAACAGACACTTCCCAAAAGAAGACATTTATGTGGTCAAAAATCATATGAAAAAAGCTCATCATCACTGGTCATAAGAGACATACAAATCAAAATCATAATGAGATATCATCTCATGTCAGTTAGAATGGTGATCATTAAAAAGGAAACAACAGATGCTGGAGAGGACGTGGAGAAATAGGAATGCTTCTACACTGTTGCTGGGAGTGTAAATTAGTTCAACCATTGTGGAAGACTGTGTGGCGATTCTTCAAGGATCTAGAACCAGAAATACCATTTGACCCAGCAGTCCCATTACTGGGTATATACCCAAAGGATTATAAATCATCCTACTATAAAGATACATGCACACAGACATTTATTGCAGCACTATTTACAATAGCAAAGACTTGGAACCAACCCAAATGACCATCAATGATAGACTTGATAAAGAAAATGTGGCACATATACACCATGGAATACTATACAGCCATAAAAAAACGATGAGTTAATGTCCTTTACAGGGACATGGATGAAACTCGAAGCCATCATTCTCAGCAAACTAACACAGAAACAGAAAACTAAACACCACATATTCTCACTCATAAGTGGGAGTTGAACAATGAGAACACATGGACACAAGGAGGGGAACATCACAAACTGAGGCCTGTCAGGGGTGGGGAGCTAGGGAAGGGAGAGCATTAAGACAAACACCTAATGCATGTGGGGCTTCAAACCTAGACGATGGTTTGATAGGTGCACCAAACCACCATGGCACATATATACCTATGTAACAAACCTGCACATTCTGCACATGTATCCCAGAACTTACAGTAAAATAAAATAATAATCATAAATAACATAAAAAAGAAAGTTTATGTTTTCAATTATATGGTGTAAGATGTCATTGGCCAAGGTAGATGTGAGCACCAGGACAAGGAAAAAAAACAATAGCATATCATCTGACAAATGCTCTTAACCTATCAATATCTCGCATAAGCTGTGATATTTCTGCCACTTATGTAATAGTCTACACTATAGCCAATAGTGCCTGTTTATCTCATGCTATATTCAACATATCTATTTATCAGGGCTGTGAAATTTGTACAAATGCTGGCAGTAAAACTGCAGAAGAGAATCAAATGATGGTTATTACAGTGATATTAGGATGAATGCATTATGTTATGTTGTTGTATTAATAAAAATCAGTAGTATATTAGTACACCAATACTGTTCAAGCTGAGAGTCAAATCAAGAATCCAATTCTATTTACAGTAGCCACACACACACAAACATAGGTTTTTAGTTTAATTAGATCCCATTTGTCAATTTTGGCTTTTGTTGCAATCGCTTTTTGTGTTTTAGTCATGAAGTCTTTGCCCATGCCTGTGTCCTGAATGGTATTGTCTAGGTATTCTTCTCCAGGGTTTTTATGATTTTGGATTTTACACTTATACACTGCTGGGGGGAATGTAAATTAGTACAACCTCTATGGAAAAAAGTATAGAGATTTTTTAAAGCGCTAAATTTGATCCAGCAATCCCGCTATTGATCATCCATCCAAAGGAAAAGAAGTCATTATATGAAACAGAAGCTTGCACATGTATGTTTATAGTAGCACAATTTGGAATTACAAAGATGTGGAACCAACCTAAATGTCCATTGACTAATGAGTGGATAAAGAAAATATGGTGTATACATACCATGGATTACTTCTCAGCCATTAAAAGGAATAAAATAAAGTCTTTTGCAGAAACTAGGATGGAACTGGAGGCCATTATTCTAAGTGAAGTAACACAGGAGTAGAAAACCAAAAACCGTACATTCACACTTATAAGTGGAAGCAAAGTTATGAGCAAGTGAAGGCATACAGAGTAATATAATGGACTTTAGAGACTCAGAAGGAAAAGAATGGCAGGGGGGCTAGGCATGAAAAAACTACACATTAGATACAATGTATACTACTTGGATGACAGGTGCACTAAAAGCTCACCACTGTATAGTTTATCGATAACAAAAAAACACAAACTTGTACCCAAAAGCTGTTGAAAAATATTTAACCATGGGTCATATAGATCATAGAATACTATGTAACATAAAAAGAATGAAATTATGTCCTTTGCAGCTACATGAATGCAGCTGGAGGCCATTATCCTAAGTGAACTAACAGAGAAACGGAAAACCAAATACTGCATGTTCTTAGTTATTAGTGGAAACTAAACTTTGGGTGCACATAGACATAAAAATGGGAACAATCCTAGAGACTACTAGAGGGGAAAGACAGAGAGGAGTAAGAGCTGAACAACTGCCTATTTGGTACCATGCTCCTTACCTAGGCAACAGGTTCAACCATCTCCTAAACTTCAGCATCACGCAATATATGTTTCTAACTAAACTGCAAATATACCCTCTGATTCTAAAATAAAAGTTTAAAAAGAAAAAAAATTACTTTATAAAAGACTAGTTTTAACTCAAGTACTGCTGAGAGAGCAGATCACACTATGTGAATTCACTATACCTTTTAAGTGTTTAATATTCTATTTAAACTCTGTCAAATAAAGTATAAAATACAGTTTACGATGTATTATTCATTGATAATATCATGTCAACATAATAAAAACTGGTTTATTTCTTCCAGTAAACAGATTCTTCAATGAAAATTTTTGTCACTACCAGACATGAAGAAACAGATGCAATGCTTAAAGTGATGTTTAAATAAGTTAAAAGTTCGTGATGAAAGGAAAGAAAGAACTAGGGCAATGTTTAGTCGGGCATGGGAGACTGACTTAAGCCTAGTTGCTGGCAGAGGCAAAGTGAAAGGAAGAGATTGCTAATGTGATTAAAAGGGATGATTGGTGGAGGAGGGGAGGCAAGAAAGAAGGCATTGACAGCACAGCTGTTCTTTTTCTAAGATAGGATAGAATAAAAGATACAGGAAAGAATAGGTAGACATATTAGAAATAAAGGAAAATAATGTTGAGGAATGTATGGCTCAGATACTGTATATTCTCAGTGAGTTTGGAAATTAGAAAACTGCTGAGATTGAATAAAGACTGCCTTGAACATGAGGACAATGTTCACACTTTGGACAATGTTTGGTTGTCTCAGACCAAAACAATATTTTTCAGACACAAACCAAAAATATTATTTATCATTGACAATACAGATAATATTAAATTTGTATATTTACAGCGATTTGTAAACCTATTATTTATTCAAACTCTTCCACATAGGATTTTAAACAACTTACAGAAAAGCCTTTCAATAAAATATTTGTTTTCAGTTTAGAGTTATCAAGATAAGCATGGCAGAAAGATGAGCAGGGCTGTTGGTGGGGCTGATGGCAATTTTGTTGAGGAGATTATAACAGAGGTATTACTTATTCTTGCTACTTCTCATAATTTCCATGAAAATATTTTTTGTTTGTTGTTTTTATTTTGTTTTTAAACATGTGTTTGGTCTCTTGCTGCTGCCCTTTTATTCACAACTCCCTTGAAAGCAATGCCAACCAAATCATCTATTTGATAATTACAGAAGTAATAACTTGTAATGTTTGGCTTAACTCTCCTTCTTCCTATTAAGTAAGCGTGACCTTCAGGAATATTTCTTCCACTGTTTGTCTCAAGGCTCTTTCTTTCTAGAATGTTCGCATCACTCACCACTAGCTGACTAGGTGGGTAAGACTATTTTGCAGGATCAGCATTAGAAAGACTACCTGGTGAGTAACCTAAAGCCATGCTTACCTATCTAAATAATATCAGTGTAGTCAATATTTTTTGTTCCACTCTCCTATGCTTTTCTTTTGTGCATAACATTTTATAGATGTTGATTGTCTGGGTAGGCAATAGAGGTTCCATTTATTTAAGGCTCCCTGAGAAACCTCAACAGAAGTTAAACATAAGACTATGGGACAATAAAGTTCACCCAAACAGTTTCTGATGTGGGCACATAGAAAGATCAAAAACCCTAAAATTGTTCATTAAACTAAAGAAAAGTTTTAGAGGAAGAAGAACAAGAATCTGTAAATACAACACTGAGCAACAGCAAATTCCTTCGCTGTGCTTGGAAACCATTTACTTAAGTAAAGAAATTTATATTAATTTCATACCAATGTGTGTAAAGTAATAATTGTAAATATAAGTGCTACTAAATAAAGCTGCATAGGACGATAAGATGAGTAGGTAGAAGGCCCAAAATCATCTAATGGGGTTAAGGCAGGATTTTGTTGTTGTTGTTAATAGCATCACCCAAAGAAAGGACATTTGAAGAATAATCTGGAATTATCTTCATGAAAATAGGAGAAAAGAACGTTAAAGGTAAAGCTGAAATGTTACTTCCCTTTCCAATAATTAGAATGAGATATGTCACTTTTGTGAAGACCAAAATGATAAGAGCCCAAAGAGAAAGTTGAGGCATCTTCTGAAATGATATTGAAAAGTTTTAGGCCAGGTGCAGTGGCTCACACCTGTAATCCTAGCACTTTAGGAGGCTGAGTGAGGCAGGTGGATAACCTGAGCTCAGGAGTTTGAGACTAGCCTGGGCAACATGGTGAAACCCAATCTCTATCTAAAATAGACAAAAAAATTGCCAGGTGTAGTGGCATGTGTCTGTGGTCCCAGCTACTTGGGAGGCTAAGGTGGAAGGATCACTTGAGCCTGGGAGGAAGTGGTTGCAGTGAGCCGAAGTCACACACACCATTGGATTCCAACCTGCGTGACAGAGCGAAACCTCATCAGGAAAGGAAAGGAAAAGAATGGGAAGGGGAGAGAAGGGGAAGGAAGGGAACAGGAGGGAAGGGGAGGGGAGGGAGGGGAGGGAAAAAGGGGAGGGGAAGGGAGGGGAAAGGGGGAGGGGAGGAGAGTGGAGGAGAGAAGTTTTACAGCAGATTAAGATTATGCCTTAGTTTCTATTGGTTAAGGATTTTGACCTTTATTTTGAGGATATTTGGAAACCATCAGAGAGTTCTGAGCAGGAGAGAAAGTGGAGCAATATGATGAAATGTGTTTTTGAAAAGGCAAATGATCACTCTGATTGCTTTAAGCAGAACTGATTGAACAGGGGCAAGAGTTGATGTGGAGGAACTTGTTTATAGGTTATATAAACAATATAAATGAGAGGTGATTGGGCCCTGGAATAGGAAATGTTAAACACAACCACAGAAAAGGATTAAGATATATTGGCAGATGAGTTCAAGAAATGAAAGATGAATTTAATATGTGAAATGAGTCAGGGGGAAAACACAAATATATTCTTAGGTTTTGACTTACACAACTGAATGAATGGCGTTGCTGTTTATTTAGAAAATAAATACAGGACTGGGCGCGGTGGCTCACGCCTCTAATCCCAGCACTTTGGGAGGCTGAAGCGTGCTGATGGCCTGAGGTCACCAGTTCGAGACTAGGCTGTCCAGCATGGTAAAACCTTGTCTCTACTAAAAATATTTTTAAAAAGAAAAAAAAAATTAGCCGGGCCCACGTGGTAGTGGGCATCTGTGATCCCAGCTACTCAGGAGGCTGAGGCAGGAGAATTACTTAAACCTGGGAGGTTGAGGTTGCAGTGAGCTGAAATTAGACCATTGAACTCTAGCCTGGTGACAGAGAGAGACTCCCTCTCTCAAAAAGAAAAAAAAAAAAGAAATAGGGAAAGAAATCCAGATGTAGAGGGAATGATCAGGAGTTTCTTTGTACATACGTTGCATTTTAAGTGACACGGTAGCTTCCAACAATAGATTTAAAGTGGATATAAGGAAACAGACTTCAGATGGGACACAAGCTAAAAATATAAAATCCTGAGTCATTTAAACTTTACATGTTAATCAAATAGTAAATAATGTAATTTTAGAGGGAGATTACAGATCAAGAAGAGAGCATATGGCCAAATCTTAAAAAACTTCAACATGTAGATGTTTAATAGATGAGAATGAGTCTGTAAGAGAGAAAGAGAAATAATAACTGAGAGGTGTGAGGATACTGAGGGGGTGTAGTGTCACTAAAGTTAAGTGAATAAATCATTCTCAAAAAGAAAACACCAGTGAATTCTGCCTATGAGTCAAAAAAAAAATTGATAACTTTTGTGAGAGCAAAATTTGTCAGAAGCTAAACTGAAGTGAATTAAGCAGTGAATGAGAAGTGATGAAATAAAGAGCAAGGAGAGACCATTGTTTCCAGAGGTTTCCTTGAGAGAGCATAAGAAAGAGATAGAAATTGGTGTCTAGGGCTTAGGGATGGGTGCTTGTTTATTGCTTCCTTCTGCAGAAAGGCATGTGAAACACTTAAAGGCAATGGACAGGATCCAGTTAAGAGACAGTAGTTAATAAACACACACAAATCAACCAATCAAACAAAAAGTATGTAGTGTACTCACCTAAGATGAGAGAGGAGATGCTTACACAGTAAGAAGGGCATCCCTTCTGTTACAGAAGGTAGCAATGAGGTATACATGGAAGCACACTTAAAACATTGTTTAGTGAAAGGCATTAATAGAACCAACGCCTAATGGTTCATTGCCCTTTAAGTGTTCTTTGTGAAGAGTACAACATCACTTCAGTAAAATGTGGAGAGAAATTTTATTAAATGTGGAGGAATTTGGAAAGAGTAAATAATTAATTTGTTGGAGTGGACAAGGTGAGAGCTGCCTGAAAAGAGAAATAATAGAATGGCTGGAGAATAGCAAAAGTTGAATTTGGGGATCATAAATTTGCAGTGGTACTCAATATATAAGTTGTCCCAGCAAGTATAATCTAGTTAGATACAGTTATGTTTAAAATTAAGCATCGGTTTAATCCATGTTTTGAGTTTTTCCATGGAGGTAGGGTAAAAAAACAATGAACAAAGGAACTTATTGTTTTGTCAGAAATGTATAATTTCAGATCATGATAATTATCCTCTGAAATAAGTTCTCTAGTTGAGAAAACTGAGGAACAGAAATCTAAGCACAAGGGTCACTGTCGAGGAAGTTTCACGAATGGGGTTTGAGCCCGGATGTGGCTACAAAGTCAATAGTCTTAATGATGTGTTGTGCTTCCTGAAATGGAGAAGAACATAGTATGATAGTAATATAAATGCTATGGAACACAAAATAAACTTGACAAAAGGATTTGGAGAAGATAGAATGATGGTAAACCAGAAGTTTAAATAAGGCTGTAAAATATTGAAGTGGGAGTAATTGTACAAGCAAACTGGGAAAGTCTACAAAGTTTGTGATAGCAGCATGACAGATATTTAGAGATTAATTGGATATGTGCAGTCACAATGTACAAGACGTGGCCAATGAAGTGGTTAGGTAACAGGGTCAAAGAGTGGTGAAAAGACGAAAATGTCTTACTTAGATATTAAAACAGATATTAATCATTCAACATCAGGCCAGGTTTAGTATAAAAAATAATATGATCCAGTTGCCAAAATCTTTGCTGAATCAAGAGGAATAGCACAGAGGCTGAGAAATGGAAGGATTAAAAAAAGGCAGAGGATATTCAGTGAACCAAATACTAAACATTTTCTAAGACAGTCAGAAAATAATGACCTGGGAGGTCCAGTGTGTGTAAGGATGATGAAAATCAGCTCCATCTTCTGACCCTCAGGTTTAAGGACTATGAAGACACAGCTGCTTCTTTAAGAGAGGGCATGAGCAAATCTTCAGGGAAGAACTGCATTTTATTATAGGCAAGGAGAGGATAGAAACATCCAGAGAGAGAGTTGAAATAGAGTTTTGAAATTATATGAAAAAATACGATTTTCTAGGTTGTACATGGAAAGTAAGTTCCTCTGTGTGTGGAAAGATTCCTTATGATTAGAATTCTGAACCAGTTCAGCTTTTCAAAAGGATTAAGTCCCTCAGGTTATGTAATTTGAAGATAACGACAGGTGTCTGGGAAGATCTTTTATTACAATGAATTGTCAAGAGAAGAGCTGGCTGCAAAGGCTGAAGTACCCATTGTAATGTTCAGGGATCCACTGGTCTGAAGTCTGAAGGAAGATCACTTTAGTAGGTAGGACATACATCATATGTATTAATAACTACAAACTGCCAAGAGATAGGCCTTACACATTACCCACATTGATTATTCTCTAGAAATCTTCAAGGTGGGGTGGTAGTTTTCCTTCCATACCAGCTAATTGCAAGGGCAACCACTGTTGTGTTATCACTTGTGTTTGGTGAGAATCTCTCCCCACTGACTGCCTACTTATCTCCTGAGCTTTGAAAATGTCATCAACACTTGACTCAACCACCCAAGCAGTACGCTTTGCTACTGCTTTCCTGTTGTTGCTGCTTAGCTTTTTTTTTTTTTTTTCATTTTTGAATCTCCTAATAATGCTTTGTAATTCATTCATTTTCTGTCTTGTTGGCAAACCTTTTTGTTTTCTAGATTACAGCTTTTTTTTTAAGAAGTGAAGCAGCCAAGGCCAACGTAATGATTTTTTAAGTAGAGTCTTTTTTGTTTTTGTTTTTGTTTTTTAAATCTCATAGTCCTCTCCTTTTTAGAACAAACAGCGTTTGAAAATATGTGGTATTTGTTCTGAAGTTGTGTAAAGATGTGTTCAAATGGGATGCCACGTCATACCAGTGACCACTGCTTACAACTCTCAGAACTGCTGCTGAACCTACTGACCCTGCCAGAACCATTTTTCACCATGAGACTTCATCCTCCTTTGCCCCTCTCTGGAAACTGCCTTCTAGTGCTCCACCCCTGAGATAAAATATAAAACTAAATCTGTGATATGTGTTACATTTTATCTGAATGAGATTCAAGTTATTCTTCACCACTGATTCCTGGAGCGTATGAAAAATCAGGAACTCAGGGCAAGCAACTATTTAAATATCCTTAAACATCTCATAAGAGTTATACAGGATTTTTATTTTGTTTTGTTTTGCTTGAGACCAAGTCTGTTGCCCAGGCTGTAGTGCAGTGGTGTTAGCTGATTGCAACCTCCGCCTCCCTGGTTCAAGAGATTCTTGTGCCTCAGCCTCCCTAGTAGCTGGGACTACAGATGCGCTCCACCAGACCAAGCTAATTTTTGTATTTTTAGTAGAGATATGGTTTTGCCATGTTGCCAAGGCTGGTCTCAAACTCCTGGGCTCAAGCAATCCACCTGCCTTGGCCTCCCAAATTGCTGGGATCACAGGCGTGAGGCACAGTGCCTGGCTCCTATATAAGATTTATTTCCCCTAGTGTATGTAGTCTTATCTAGTCTTTAAAAATAAGTAGAGTTATTTTCAATCTAGAATAGCATTTAAACTTTGTTTTTTAGTTTAGCAGGATTTCATTACTCTTATAGACAATGTCATTAAAATATTAGTATACAAATGTAGAATGCTCCCTTAGGATAATTTGATCACATTTTACGTATTTGTTTTCTTTTGGCAGCTGACCCTCAGTGGCGCAGAGAGGTTGAGTTAGCTATAAATGCCTTTGTGCAGTTCCAGCATTTTACAACAAGTACCTAACACCATTATGTTTTTTTGTCTCTTCTAAAATGACTAAAGTTACAATTTCCCTTTCATGACTGTGCTGCAACCTTGATTTATCATCCCCACAAACATGTGGATAAGCTACGAAAGATGGAAAGCTAATATTCAGCATCGACAGACAGATGCACACACATACACACGTAGTATTTGTTATCAGCTTCATCTGAGCAGAGCAGAACAGAGCATTAACTGCAACCTCCTCACCTCACTGAGCCTGGGCTAAAGCTTTCAAACACAGTGTTGATTTTGAACTCCATTAGTCTTTTACGCTCATTCTGTGAGATGATTCATTCTCATGCAAGGCCTGCAACTGGTTGCTAATAAAATCCTACCCTGACAAATAAATGTTCTGTAATATAACCTGCTTCAAGGCAGTGAAATCTCAACCACTCCAATATGATCTGTGGCAAAGCAATATGCAGCTTACTGCTATTCTCCCAGCAATGCCTGCGGAATGCATCTCTATTCCTTTGTTTGTCCCAGATTTCTCCATTAATGAACCTAAAACCATAGATCATCTACCATGGAATTGCAGTATTCTTTCATTATGGCTTATGAGTTCAAACAAAATAGCTATTGTTTACTAAAAAGATCCTATTAGAGCTGTGCAAACAAAATTGAGGATTTTTCTATTAAATGGCATGATGGAGACAATAATGTAGAGCATAAGATTCTCCTTAAGAAGCTGAAACACTTGAATTTCTATATCTCTTTCATTTATTACTTTTGAGCTAAATTAAAATAACATCCCCATTGAAATAGATAATAATATCTATTTCTCCAAAGTTTGTGATTATAACTTACAAAAATATGAAATAAAAACTTAAGGCATATGAGACAGGTATGGAAAAGATGCTTATGCTAATCTGGTAGAGAAAGAAAATCTATGAAGTACACACTCTGTAGAATTTTTTTTCTTTTCTCTCAGGGATGTCCTGAGGAGTAAATAAGATAATGATTGTGAAATTAGTCCACACATTATGAAGCAATAGATGGATACAAGGTATTTTTTTTTACTGCATAGAATATTGTCTGTCCTTACTAGGCATGATCATTCACTAATATCCATATATGCTATGAATCTGTCATCATAAAATACAGTAGTGCTAAAAAGAAAAATAATATGAACACAATTTATTTTTAGAAAATTTATATACCTCTCCATAGTTATAAATGATAATGTTTATCTTTCTCTCTGGCAAACCTTTATGAATAGCTCAAATGATACTCATTACTGGTAATCTTTACTCTTGCTTGAATCACACTAAGATATTACCAGGTGTCATCCTGACTTAACTTCACCATTCGCCTGAGTTCTAAACATGGATTAAGCTTAGGATTAAGTTTTCTTCAGAGAGGTTTAGATGAAGTTGGCACAGTCAATGGGTGCATCATCCACAAAGCAGCATATCATGAAGAATGAACAATTATGGGAAAAGAAAACAGAGACACATAAAGGAAGAAGCAGTGAAAACTTAAGAGACTAAATCATAGCAGGCTTTTTGATGCAGTGCTTCCATGAAGAAAGAGGAAGTAGGGGGTTGAAGAAGAATGAGGTTGAGGGCCTGGCAGGTAACGATAATGCCGTACACTGTGCATAATATAATTTATGTGAGATCTCTGTAAGATCATTGTATCCAAGCTGGACAGGTAGCTTGGCCCCAAAGGAAACTGATTCAGAGATGAAGTTGCAGTAATTATTCAAAGGCTTCAAAATCTTTAAAGTCATCAAAGCAAAACAACAAACATGATATTTTAGTTTAATTGAAAACACTGTGTGTTACCTTGTACAGATCACTTGACATCTCCAAGTCTTGGCATTCTCAACCATAACATGAATATAATGATACTTGCATTCAGAATCCTTATGATGTGCTCAAAGGCTTGTCATTATAACCTAGCAGTTTTGATTTTACTTAAAGGAGCCATAGGAGAAAAGGTGCATCACAGACTTCATTTCTATTAATATCAGAAAATACAAAGCTAGACTTAAAGAACGTAGGGCAAAAACTGGTTTGCATACAATATTGTACATTAACACACACACATGCATACACATATATAAATACATATATACATTGTTAATCTTTTTAAAATAAGGATCATCACACTGTAATCCCAGCACCTTAGGAACCAAGGTGGGTAGATCCCTTGAGCCTAGAAGTTTGAGACCAACCTGGGCAACATAGTGAGACCCTGTCTCTACAATTAAAAAAAAAAAATTCATCTGGCATGGTGGCACATGCCTGTAGTCTCAGCTATTCAGAAAGCTAAGGTGGAAGGATCACCTGATCCTGGGCCAGTGGAGGCTGCAGTGAGCTGTGATTGCTCCACTGCACTCCAGTCTGGATGACAGAGCAAGACCCTGTCTCAAAAAATAAACAAAATAAATAAAATATAAATGTAAATGTAAAAGAAATGAAATAAAAAAGGATTAGTATACAAAAGAATGAACAATTAGGAGAACAGAAATTTCTGCCAACAGGCAGATACATTGTCCAAATGATCTTTCCTGAAATGGTGTGGCCCATAATTATATCAGTGGAGACATTTAATTTGATGTCCAATGAGTATTAAATGTGGATTGGAATTCTCCCACACAAATTCAGTAGCACTCATCAGGGAAAACTGTTTAGCCTCATTCAAGCAGAAAAAAAAAAAATAGATTTTTAGACATTTATTGGCTAGAAATCTTGGTGTCAGTTAATGTTTGAAAGCACTTCAAGACATTACCCCTGTTAACTCTGCTTTTAGCATAGGTTTTTGGACTGGAGGCAGAAAACAATATGAAATATGTTCTTTTACAAGAGCTTTTGCTTACCTTTAGCACTGGCAACATCAGGATGATACTGTTTCTCAGAAAAGAAAGATCCATCATATATGCAAATAGTCCTGTAATGCCCTACACAGAGCACAGAAAATCATTTCTAAAATGTTATCAGATGACAACCTGAAATACATCATAAAAATAGTTTATCGTTTTCGGTAACAATGCATTAAAATATAGGACTGTTAAGCTTTTACAAAAAAATTAAATTAGCTGGAACAAGAATATAAGGATTATTATATAATGCTTAAAATTTAAATATTATGACCCAAAGGTGCTGAAAGATGTTTCACACATTTTAGGATGAAGTACTGGTGGCTTTGGAGATTGCTCTTCTGCCAGCTCTTAATGTTAAAATCTGTCTCCTACAGAACTTGTCCTTGATTTATTAATTTTCCCTTAGATACCCACAATTGGTTCAACCTTAATTTTTAGTTACATGGCTAGCTACACTATGAACTCCTAAAGAAACAAACTGTCTTTATTTACTTGGCATTGAGTTTACCCTTTGAATTTAGTAAATGAGTGAAGCAACCAACTTACAGGGAGTGACTGCCATATGAATTTTTTATTAAGAAATTAATCCTCCTAACATAGAAGTAAATTATGTGGCTGGATGTGGAGAGTAGACATATGCATATGGTGAGAAAAACAGAGAAGTGATCAAATTTGACACTAAAAGTTATACAGTACTCTTGGTTGCAAAATACTATGTATTATCTAATCAAGATTAGTGAATGTCTTGTGTGCATGAAACTGAATTATACTCTAGATTTTGCTTTGAGGTTTTATATACACACATGCACAAATAATAGTTTTAACTGAAGCATGTTCTCTTGTCAACTATGAATCAGCCCTTAGAGCAAATATAGAATGGATCATGCATTTCCTCATTTTCTCATTTGACAGTATTGTGACAGATGTGTGAGCTCTCTAGGGTTTAAGTGTTAGAAAAGAGGCTTAGGGAAGTAATTGCTGACTCATCAACAATCATCCTTTAATGTTTCTCTTCACTGGGCTTCACATCTTGAAAGATTATTCACTAATCTGCATGTATTAATAAGTCATTTATTTTCCTACTTATTTATTTTATTGATTTATTTATTTAGTTATTTACTTACTTTTTTTTGATACAGAGTCTCGCTTTGCCACCCAGGCTGGAGTGCAATGGCATGATCTTGGCTCACTGCAACCTTTGCCTCCCAAGTCCAAATGATTCTCCTGCCTCAGCCTCCTGAGTAACTGGCAATATAGGTTTACGCTACCACTCCTGGCTAATTATTTTGTATTTTTAGTAGAGATGAGGTTTCACTATGTTGGTCAGGCTAGTCTCAAAATCCTGACCTCAGGTGATTCACCGCCTCGGCCTCCCAAAGTGCTGGGATTACAGGCGTGAGCTACCCACACACTGGGCTCCTACTTATTTAAATATAAAACTCATGCATTTGCCTAGCTGAACTTGTGTCATTACCTAAATATAATTTTTTTTCTCACAGTAAGTGGAAGTCATTTCTACTAACATGTTTTTTTACACTTTAGCTTGTCACAGCAGGGTTTTTATTGCTAAATATCTTCTCTTCTGTAGGCTCTTTTCAAGAGCAGACACAACTTGCATATCCCCAATTGCCCTCTCCCCTCCCACCCATTTACCAAAAGCTTCTGGGTAGCCTGAGGAGGCATAAGCCTACATTTAAAAACACAGACTTGCAGTTTGTAGACAGAACATGGACTAATTTGGAAATATGAGGAATCCATGAATAAACTTTAAAAGAGGTATTTTAACATGGACACTGTCAAATCCTAAAATGTTATAGGTATAGGACTATAAGAAAATAGAATAAATGTATGACATATCTTCAGAAGATGATAGCCTATCAATTTGGTTAGATTTTGAAAACCAGTGCCATGTATGTTTATTTACTACTATGTCACTACTTTGTGGAGTTCCTTATAAGGTCACCATTTCAGTCATCTCAGAAAATAGGGAAATTATTATTTCTTTGGGTAGAAGAAAAGATTATAGTGCCTATGCTTAAATATTTGGAATGTAGATGTTAATGTAAGACTAGGCAGTAATTGAACTCTGGAGCAGTAAGTAAGAAATCATAATCAGGTATTCAATTGACTATTGAATGGTTATCTGTGTTCACTTTCATTTTTCATATTTAAGTAGTTATATCGAAACTAGAATGCTTTTAGTTCTCTAAAGCATATTTCAAATCTAAGTAAATAAAATTTAAAATACAGCGCTATGCCTCAATATTATCTAAGTATAATGAAGATGTTATACTTCAAAATATATATAATCAAATACATGTTTTAATATCTAGTAATGTGTATATTTATATAAATATATACATCCACTATAGCCATGAGATGAAGGTACCAACAACATATTTTTGATGTGTCTTAGTGTTTATATTGATTAAATTCATGTCAAGTAAATAGTGGAATACATTTCATGGAATAAAGTGTTTAAGTTTATAGAGGAAACTATCATCGCATCCCACCATCTCCTTTTTCCAATATCCCTACAGTATAAGATCCAGTGGAATGGCTTCATTCTCTAATGGGTTCATCCAACATTCTTCTACAGTACAAATTGAGCACTGCTTCATGGATGAGAAATGAATTTTTCCAGAAGAAATACAATATAGAGTTTATTATTTATTGCTTTTCCTGCATAAATTTAATCACAATGAAATTCATACGCAGTTGCAAAATGGTAAGGACCAAAATTCTAGAATCCTGTAAATTATGATTCTTGATATTATAAATGACACAATGTAAGACCATCCTAACTTTTTCAAAGTCCTTGAGCAAAACACTTAAATATTCTGTGCCTCTGTTTATTTATCTTCATAATGAGACATTGGATGAATCGGCCTTTTAGTACATTCTAGATCTAACATTCTATGGTAGCCTGCCTTTTGTCATAATGCAAACAATTACTTTTATTTTCCCTTCTCTTTTTGTACTCAGGAGATAGAACATTTTCTTTCTAAAGGATGTTTTGTTACCTAAGTTAGATAAAGAGATAATTCATTATCATAGAGGATGATAAACTCCATATTCCTGCTTAAAGTGAATCAGATAATACCTCATTTAAAAAAAAAAAAAAAAAGCAACAACAAAGTTCTGTTAGTGTACTGTCTTCCAGTTTGAATAAACACCAGTTTTTGCAATAATATAATTCATTCCTTTGATTCGTGTCCAATAGTTATTTCTAAATGTCTTGAATTGTACCATATCCAATGACTAATAGGCAGGTACAGAAAATCTTTGATGAATATAAAAACCAGTGCTCATTCATCCAGTGTCTCATAAGTTGCAGGAGGCTAAAGAAAGCAAACTGAGACTAAACCTTCTGCTTTGGGCCCTGACTCTAGCTATTAGGTGAAAGTTGTCTTTTCTTTCTTTTCATGGTTGACATACTGGATAAAACAGAAACAAAAAATGCTCTCTGACAGCACAGCCTCTCTCTGTACTCACTTCAGCTATGTAAATACAGAGAAGCCTTGAAAGGGAGGTCAGAAACAAAGCTCAAATCTATCATTCTTTTAGCTCCTCAAGAAGATGCTTATAGCTCCCTGGCTGGGAGCAATTTCAGTTTTCTTCCTGAGGCTCCCATTCCCCTAAGATTATGTGCACGTGACAAGCTCAGCAAAGCCAGTGGAAGTGCAGGGAAGAGGTATTTCAAGAATGTTTTAGGAAGATATTGCAAATACATTAAAATCATCTTTCTCATTGTGATGGTCGTGATTTTTGCCCTCTTCCCCTCAAGCTGTAAAAGAAAATGTAAATGTGAAAACATTCTTTATACTCTGGTGTGGCAAGGAGCTGGCAGACAGCACAGAAGAGTAATGAACTAAGGACATGCTCCCCGGCAAGGGTATTTACTAGTTCTTTGGCAGCACAGGAATTTGATTTGCTTTTTGAGAGCAAGAAAAGTAGTTAGAGGGTTTTAGGTTTGTCTCTTTTTATGATATAGGAACAAATGATTTCATCAAAATGATGACTTTTAACCATATGGTAATCATGCAGTGTTTTCAAGGGCAAAGCTCTCTGAAAAACACAATTTGACTTGAAAAAATACAGTGTAAAACCAAAAAATTAAGTTGTGCTGCTGTGTTTTAATAAAGCTATCACAAATACCTGTAAGCCAGTTGTGCTTTAATAATAAAAGGACAATGACCACTCTGATGAAAGTCACAAAAACTGAAACCTGGGGCATGGGAATTTAGTGGACATGAATGCTTTTCCAGTTCAGTTTGTATGAATGTAAGTTATTTGACTTTCTTTTTCTTTTTTTTTTTTTTGTTTTGAGACAGAGTCTTGATCTGTCACCCAGGCTGGAGTGCAGTGGTGCAGTCTCGGCTCACAGCAAGCTCTGCCTCCCGGGTTCACGCCATTCTCCTGCCTCAACCTCCTGGGTAGCTGGGACTACAGGCGCCCGCCACCACGCCCAGCTAATTTTTTGTAGTTTTAGTAGAGACGGGGTTTCAACGTGTTAGCCAGGATGGTTTCCATCTCCTGACCTTGTGATCTGCCCGCCTCGGCCTCCCAAAGTGCTGGGATTACAGGAGTGAGCCACCGTACCCAGCCATTATTTAACTTTCCTATTAAAACAATCATCTACACATTTAGCAGATGTGAATATCGTAAGAATCCTTTAAATATATATATTCTATATAAGTCTTTAGCTGATTTTTAATTCACCTTTCAAAGTTCTGTTGACCTTTAAAATGGCTTAGTACTACAAAAAAAATAGAGGAAGGATGAAATTGTAAAAGAGCTGATGCCAGCAATTGGGAAAAATTATCAGTGAAAATCAGAGAGAGACAAAAAAAAAAACCTTAATGGAAATAGCTCAAATTAGGGATGGGCTTCATGTTCTCCAGAAAGAACTTCATAAAATAATAAGCTTAAAAATCACAGAATCAGCATCATATATGGAAATCAAGTATTTGTCCAGTTTAATTTCAAACCTGACCTTTTCATATTCCGGTTAAGAAGCAGCTTGTTTTCTTAGTGTATAGTGGAAAGCCTGAGGCTACTAGGCAAATTAGGGCCCAGAATCCCCTCTTGTCTCTGTCTGCAGCATTCCATGTCAATCTACATTAAATTTTCTGTCATTTTCACGGCAACATAGAATCACAACTGCAGTCACTGAAGTGTCCAGTATTATTAAATTGGTGCACCAATCTAATACTTAATTGAAGTCCTCATTTCCCATAAATAGGCCAGTGCCAAATGCATGAGATAAACTATAAACAGCTGCATTTATGTTGATGTTTTGTTTTAAAATTCCTTTTCAACTGAACAATGAAGCCTTAAAATGTACAAAAAATGTCAGAGACTTCATAGCCAACAAAATCCACTATGAATATTTTATCATGTTTCCTTTTAACAAAGAAGTTTTATTTTAGTGTCTGCATAAGTGATTGATATATATTTTTTTGCCTCTTCTTGCTTAGTTTTTTCTGTATATGCCAAAGTCATCATAAACTTATTTCTAATGATTTCCATGTGATATTCATAGAAGCATGTTTTATGACTTAAAAGAATTCCATTTATAATATGAACCACATTATAATAGTTTGTGTAATTATTCCAAAAATGTGGACTATTTAGGGTGTTTTAAGTTTTTCTCTGTGGTAAGTGGCATTAAAACATTTAAAAAATATTTTTGTATTGTGCCAATGTTAAATCTAAAATGCAGAGTGTGGAAGTTTCTCTCACCATGTCAGATGCATCCAGGTTTAAAAAAATTTTTTAATTCTAAATTTTAAATTTTTATATATAATTTTAAATATTTATAATTATACGTTTAAAATTCATACTCATAATTTTAAATTTATGATTATAAATTAATAATTATCAGAATCATATTTATAAATATTTGTTATAAAGGTACATATATTATAAATATATAATAAATAAAATATAATTTATTAAAATTTATAAATTTTAAATTTAAAAAATTTTTCTGATTCCAGTCTGAAAATAAATGCTGAAAGCAGAATTCAGAAGTGTAATACCTTGAAACGCTTTCAAACGTTAACTGAAACCAAATTTTCTAGCTAATAAATGTCTGAAAATTGATTTTTTTTTCTTTTCTGCTTGAATGAGATATAATTTTGAAAATTGTGTCTTGTCTTTAAATTTGCATTTTTTAGTTATTGATTAGATTAACCATTATGTCTCATAGTTACAAGTTAGTTTTATTTTTTAATTAATATTTTTGATTTTTTGCATAGTCCTTAAAATGGCAACTATTTTGTTTTATAAAGTACTCTATAAATTAAGGCTATTTATCCTTACAGTATATATGCTCCCAATGTATAGTTTGGCTTTTAATTTTTTTTTAACAACATTTCCTGTTACCTCTTTTGCATACTAATCCTCTCAAATTAAAAAAGAAAAAGAAAAATACTTTTAGTTCTTGGGTTCACAAAACGATGAGATTTTCACAACCATTAACATGCTCTTCTTTACACACAGGAAACTTATTCTTATGTTATTTTGACAAGTGTAAAGAAAGGCCTGTGGCCCCTTCAGGAGCAGGTAGGTAGGCTGCTATTCTGATCTTGCAGAAGAAAAAGCATCACACTTCTAAGAAAACAGCAGGCTGACTTTATTCCTGTTATAGCTCTTCTTACTATTCACTTCCAATTAGTTTTCACATTCCCAACCAAAAACAGTCATCCTGGTGATTATATAGTTCTAGTATTTTATGATGAGATTCATGTGTGTGTGTCTGTTAGAGTACTTAAAAATCATGTCTGTAATTATTTACCTACAGTTATTTCTTCCCGAGAAACCATGAACTTCTGAGGAACTTGCTCTAATGTTATTCTAGTATAGAATAGCTGTCCACTTAATGTTAACTGAATAGCATAATTACCTAATTAGTTAAATGACAGGAAATAATTAGAGAGTGAAATAGAGAGGGATGGAACAGGAGAGTAAATATGCAGGTGCACTGATCTCCCACGCCATGAAAGGACTAGTTAAATCATGACACCTGCAGACACCAAACAAAGAGGAACTGTTGGGTCACTCAGTCACCTCCTCAGACAGAGAGGAGATGGGCTGGGCTTCAAGCAGCCTGTGCATTGACCCAATTCTCTGCTTTCCTGGGTGAGATATTATCATTTTAATAGCTCTGCTGCTGCACGTCCTATCATCACAGTATGCTGGCCTTGCCCTCTTTCGAGCCATGCTCCCTTTCAAATCCGCTTTCTCATATTTCTGTTATTATGATTATGACAAACAAAAGAGAGTTTCAACCTTGAGTGAAGTACAATTCCATTTCTGTTGCCTCATATACCATGTGGCAGCTCATTCACTCTTGCACAAAGAGAAGTCTACCAAATCAGCCTCTTTTAAAGGAAATCAGAGCACCTGCAGGATATGGATTTCTTAAAAGAAAATGCAGGAAATAGGAATTAAATTAGGGAATACAAGAGATACAGCAAGGTAAAATACAGTGGTAACTAAGCAAAAAACTAGGGGAAAAAGTCCTTCAGAGAAAGAGAATATTTAGTTCTAAAAGGATCAAAAGGTAGAGTTTCTGTGAAGTATAGTTTCCTGAAGGAGTGGATACATCTTTTATGTTGAAGTTTATGATACTCACAAGGTAATATTAAACTAAACTACTGCAGAATTAGGTCTTCTATGTGAAGTTTCTAGGATTAATCAATAAACCAGGACCTAAGAGAACTGTTTAGAAATTTTTCCTGAGAGACAGTTGCTCAGTAGTTTGGTAACATTCAGTCATATCATCTTTTATTGAAAATATATTTATACAGGGAGGATGCAGGGTGGAGAGCATTAGGGAAAAGAGCAAATGCATGCTGGGCTTAATACCAAGGTAATGGGTTGATAGGTGCAGTAAACCACCATGGCACACATTTACCTATGTAACAGACCTCACCTCCTGCACATGTACCCTGAAACTTAAAAAACAAAATAATTTTAAAAAGAAAATATATTTATTAATCATAATACTCAAAATGTATACAACACCATTGATGTAAAAAATATAGTAGGCATTATGGCAAAATGGACATTACTTACTTACCATCTCTATTTCCATTTTCAGAAGGAAAAAAAGAAGTTTCCATGTAAGGCATTCAGCCATGTGTATGCTTAAACTCAGTCTCGTTGTTCTAGTTTTCATTTTTATTTTATTTTATTTTTGAGACAGAGTCTCACTCTGTTGCCCAGGCTGGAGTGCAGTGGTGCGATCTCGGCTCACTGCGAGCTCCGCCTCCCGGGTTCACGCCATTCTCTTCTCTCAGCCTCCTGAGTAGCTGAGACTACAGGCGCCCGCCACCACGCCCTGCTGATTTTTTGTATTTTTAGTAGAGACAGGGTTTCACCATGTTAGCAAGGATGGTCTCGATCCCCTGACCTCATGATTCGCCTGCCTCGACCTCCCAAAGTGCTGGGATTACAGGCGTGAGCCACCGCGCCCGGCCTCATTGTTCTAGTTTTTAAATGGCATTATAGAAGACAGAAAACAATTAATATCATTTCCCCCAGGATTTTACACAATATCAAATGAATCAGAGGCTGAAATAAAAACACCATCCTCGACAAAACTATGGATGCCTAAGACCAAGTCTAATAAATGAGAAAGGACTGATGAATTAGTTAAGAAAGATAAATAAGTTCATGATGAAATATCTCATAAAGACTGTATGATTTCTTAAAATGAATAGCATATCCTATCAGGAAAATTGATATTTCATTGGTTCTAACAATGAAGGCAATGGTTGTAGGAAAGACTTGCAGAGACTTGATTCAGTGAGTCAGAGCAGTAAGTGATACGGAGCTGAACCAGCGTGTCCAGATAATAAAACTTTGTAAAAAGCAGACTATCTGTATACTAGTGTAGAGAGGAGATGCTGAATCTTTGCTCAACCCTATACTTTTGAGTTCTGGAGAGAAATAAAAACGGTATAAAACAAAACACGCACACGCGCGCGCGCACACACACACACACATTATAACTAGATCACAAGGTAAAATTCTGCTTCTAGGAGAGCATAAACTCAGTCTTTCCTCATGTAGACTCCCTCAAATAGTTGGTCCAGGAAAACCCCACCACTTCCAAAGATTAACAATATGAGAAAATTGAACTAGGTTGGCATGATGGCTCATGCCTGTTAATTCCAACAGTTTGGGAGGCCAAGGCAGGAGCATCACTTGAGTCCAGTAGTTCAAGACCAGCCTAAATAACATAGTTAGGACCCTTCACTACATAAAATAAAATAAAACAAAATAAAATAAAATAAAAAACCAAATTAACCTGGCATGGTGGCAGATGCCCATAGTCCCAGCTACTTCTGAGGCTGTGGTGAGAGGATTGTTTGAGCCTGGGAGGGAAGTCAGGGCTGGCTGCAGGTAGCCATTACTGTGCCACTGCACTCCAACCTGGGTGACAGAGCCAGACCCTGTCTCAATAAATAAATAAATAAATAAATAAAATATAAAATGAAATCAGACATGATTTATTCAGACAATACTTTGTATAAGAGAGAAGGAGCAAAAAGAATGGAAAGAGAAAAGGAAAAAAAAAAAAGAAAGGAATAAGAATATAGAAAAATATTGCTAAAGAGAAACTGAAAATTATAACCAAATTCTATCATCTATCTATCTTCATCAATCTATCTACATTTATCTTTATATTATATCTGTATTTATCTATTGTATTTATGCAGTGCATCAGCAGCAGTCTCTCAGACTACACTGTGCTCATTCTATTTATTGAAGGGTTTCTACAAAGCCCTAGCCAGGATCTTGGGCTGGTAATAAGGTGTGGTTGCTACTGGCTAGATGCAGGCTACCTTCTGTACTGTACCCCCATTCTATTCCTGGCCTATATTTATTAATTTATGTATCATATAAACTATTTGATTTCCATATTGAAACAATTTTCTGTGAAAGTTAGCAGATACTGTGAACAACATCATTAGTATCCTATAAATAGATCTTTCCCTCTGTCTGGGCCTCTCCTTCCAGTCTCAGAGTGGAATATAATCCTCTCTGAGATCAAAATTGTGTCAACCTTCCTAATCTATGAATTATTGAACAATTCTATGGTCCATTATTCTAGGCTTGGTGCTCTCAAAATTTAATCTTTGCACTTAAAGAAATGTTCTTTGCAGTTGAAAATGCTTGTTTCAATGCTTGAGACCATAGTTAACTTTGAAAACTTTATTTTCAAATGCCAACCTGCATGACTACTTTCTTTGGCCTTTAATTGGAGGCTAACATCAAGGCAACTAAGAACAAGCATAAGATACTAGGAATATAAATATGTCAGCTAAAATGTCCAAATATAATTTATGGCATAATAATTTAATAATTAAACCTTTATTTGCAGTGGAAAACTTGAATATATGAATATCACAATAAAGTACATTTTTATTCAGTAATACAAATACTTTGAGAATGTCTCTAAAACAATTTTACCATCTCTAATTTATATATAGTAATTCAAAAATATTAACTGCATTTTTTGCTTTGTTCCTGATATTGTGCTAAGCACTAGAAAAAAAAAGCATAAGGCACATTTACTTTCTTTCATTTTTCTCCTTGACTGCCCTGGAGTTTAGGATTGCTCTCAACCTCTGTCATCCTCAGAAATTTATCTTCACTTTGTCATTTTATTCTGTGGAGAGGCATCAAGCCACCAAGCAACATGTTTGGGAAAACAACTTTATTCCAAAGAATGCATATTTTTTTTAAGTAAACAAGTCTTAGAAAATGTTTGCCTGTGGATCTGATACTAATGTATACTGAGATGTAATAAAATTGGAATATGGATTTATATGCCATAAATGAAAAGTATTTCCTCACTTAGCCTTCAGGGACTGTCCCCCATTCTCTTGGTATGTTTGCCTGCTGATTCTAATCACTCTCTAACATTAAATCAATCCTATTTATTTCTTGTGGTACATAAATTATCGACTGTCATCCTGAAGGAAGGCAAAGCCAGAAATGTTTTGCTTATACTTGTCCTCATTGTCTTGGGGCAAAACACTCTTGACTGGTGATTAATTCACATCAAAGGTCTTTTGATTTATGCTCTTTGAGTGATTTTTGAAAGTAAGTTCATATGTTTCTTGGATTACAGGCAGAATTACGTATTATTCTCTGTAATTCTTAGGGTTTCTCCTGTTGTGATACTGTGTTGCCTATTTCTCCAAAAGTGATTACTGAAATCACTTTAATAAGAATAATAATAATGGGGAGAAACATTGTAAACTCATGTAATCAATGTGACTTTTCCATGAGTTAAGTACTAGTATTACCCCGATTTAAAGTGAGTGGGGGAAAAAAATAGATGAGTGAGAAGTTTGCTCATCCTTTAGTCAGGTGGTGCAGTGCTTTTAGAGATAAAGGTGCGGTCAGGTCAACAAAGATCAATATTACGTAAAACAGTAAATTGACTAGGAGGGAGGGAGGGAGGGAGGGAGGGAGGAGGGAGGGAGGGAGGAATAATGGGGATTGGATTCAAGATTCCAACCTGGGAATCTGGCTCTAGATGCCCAGTGTCAGGCTCTGACAAACTCAAGTCTCTGTAAATTTTCTAGTAGCATTTTAACCACATGGGTCCTTGGTACCCTAAATAGCCTCCCTTAGGAGAGGAAAAAAATGTGACTAGGAGAAATGCGGGTTTGGAAGTAGGGAAAAATTATTATACATGTCTATGTAATTATATATGTTTAAGTAAGGATAAAGCATGCCTATTGAGAATTGGGAAGAGATTTAGCTTTGAGAAGAAAAAATTCCTCAGCAACTGGGAAAAAAATAAAACTACAAAGAATGATAGAAACTTTGTCACTTAATTAGATGAAGTAACTTTAAGTTTTAAAAAGATGGTGTAATTTTGTCACTTAATTAGTCAATAAACTTTCCAAAAACACTAAATAAAAAAGACCTGGAAAGTTCTTCTCATTTTATTTTATATATACAATTTGTATGTTTTCCCCTTTTTTGCAGCATGAGATATGATACATACAGTATCAAAAGTACAAAAATATTCTTGATATTGAGGATTCCACACCACACGAAAACAAATATATCTAAAGCACTTTATATATGTGTGTGTATACATACATACACACATATAATACACACACATATACACACATGTGATATATGTACATGTATACATATATCACATGCATGCGCATATATCATGTGTGCACATATACATATATAAATATATATGTATGTATATATAATTTAGAAGGATGAAATTAACTTTATGTTTAAAGGATTATATTAATTTTTGGTTTAAAAAATTAGATTTGATTTAGGTGCCTGCAGAACATTGACCAAGCTTTAAATATTTAAGTGTTCATTCTCCTAACAAAATGACCAGTATTTAATATGTACTAAATAAATATATAACTTAATGAATTAAATGTAAAAGTCATGAAACTGTACAAGTTTTGGAGTCAGGTCCAGGATTTAACTATATTACAAACACTAAAAATAAAAGAATATGGCTCGACAATTTAGAAATTTGAAGCCATTTAACTCATAAAGAATGGTGATGCCTGTTGTTGTTTGCTTCTGCTCTAGTAGATATAATAAAAGCTCTGATTTCGGTGATAGATTAAATATTTATTGTGATACTTTGTAGATAAGTTTATATATAAAGAATTGTGATATTACATATATCAAAATATATTTGTGTTACTAAAACCTTTCTTTTATTTTTATTCCAGTGCCAACAGATTTGTACTAGAGGGAAATATGTTCATAGGAAAGAGATGGAAACTGGAAACTGGATGCTTAAATAATAGCATTTTATGATTTAAGAAGTATCAGTGTTAATCAGTTTCCATATGTAAAATACATTTTTTTGAAGCACACCAACTCCCAAGTTATTGAGAATAATAATATAGAGGTTACTAAAAAGCTAAAAAATACTAAGAATGAAGGTTTATAGTCTGTCCAAAGGATGGTCCATATATGCATATATAAACAAAGTGTCAAGAAGCAGCAACAAAAGCGGAAACATGGTAGAATTTTTTTTACTAGCAATATTTCAATGTGTCTGGGTCCTTAAAAGCCTGCATGATACAACATAGACAAATCAGAAGTTATTCCTCTGCTAATGTATCTGTGAAAATCCTATGATGTCAGTGGCTTTATGAAATCCACCTTTTTTTCTGTAGTCAGGGGAGAATGCTGCCTTTTCTAATAATCTACAGATTAGCTCAGATACCTGAGTAAGAACAATATTCAGGTGCCCATAAATCTGTTATCAATGGTAAGTTTTACAGAATAATGACTATATGCCATGGTATTTTCTAAGCCCCATACCCAGATGTCAGTTATCGAGTAATAGTTATTACGTCCAGATGCCATTTTAACTATTTTTGCATTACATATATTATTGCATTTAATCCTATTCACCACTCTCTGAATCAGTTAGTATCACTACCTTACTATTTTAGTTGCAGAACAACAGGATTCGAAGTTTAAATCCAACTCACTATCTCCACCCTTAACATCTAGTCTGAGCAATTATCATCATACCGTGCTTCATTTATTGCTCTCTATCTCCTATTTTTGATTTACTTTTCTCTTATCATTTAGCACCTGACATTCTATTTTATATATGCTCATGGTTCTTTTGTTGTCTTTCTTCATTTTCCTCATAACAAAGACAAATTTATGCCTTCTAGTTAGAATAATGGGATTTGAATGAGGGAGAAAGATATTCTGAAATTTATTGCTTTACTGCCAGAAAGATGACTTCAAATTCTGCAGCTAGAAGCTTTCTGTTCAGTGCTTACAGTGGACTTAAGTTAGTCTATAACTTGACAGGTTATACTGGTGTTTTGTCTAATCACTCATTTAATCAATTTATAAACGTTTACTGAGCAAAACTTTTTATTAAAGGCAATTTGTTAGGGGTATGGAAAACAAAATTTATGTATGACATCATCCCTGCCTTTAGAAAATTAGATTATGTTATGGGATCATCATGCAAAATTCATCCATTCATTCTACAAATGTTTATTGAGTACCTTCTATTTGCTAGGCACAGATCTACTGCTACACATACGGACTTTAACAAAAGAGGCAAACATCTCTGATTTCATGGAGCATATATTCTAGCACAGGGAGACAAATAATACACAGTAAATACAATATGCCAGGTGGAAAATATAGCATGGATAATAATAAGTCAGAGAAGGAGGATAAGGAGTTCATACCTGAAAATGCCAATTTTGTAATGCATTAAACTGCATTGTTCTTATTCTTTTTCCCGAAAACACTTTTACTCCCACTGCAGTCTTATGCATCATAGAAATCTTACCCAGAAATTGTCTTTAGCTATTTGCTAACTATTTAAGGATTTTCTAGGTTTAAAAAAAAGTATATCACACACTAAAAACAAGCAAACAAAAATAGTAGATGACCATCTACTGTGAACGCTTCCCAGAATTATCTGGATAGATTTTTCTTTTTAAAAAGTATATATTTTGAAATTCATATGCAGGTAGAAAATGTCCTAGAAAAACTGTATGAACAAACAAGAGATGTGAAAGCCCATATTCAACCCAGTGTCTGACCCATGGGAGGAGTCACTCATTATTTGTTGAATGAAGAAATGAATGAGTGTATTAATGAATAATGAATAGGGGTGAGAATATTTAGACATTAGGATATTTACTGGCATTTACTAATTATGATTAGTGGTACAATTCACTTGTCTACCGCTAGTATGTTCTGAATGACTCCTCACCTCTGTAGTTTTTCTCCATGTTGGTATACTATCGCAGTGTACAGCATGCTTCTAAGATGTATATTTTAATGCTAACCTTGGAATCAATAGATATTGACATACTAGGTCTTGTTTTAAAAAGGGTGAATGACACCAGAAGTGCAGAGCCAAACTGATCTCTGGCTTGAGAATACAGGAAGAATTTCTAGAAAGAAAAAAAAAATTGACACATTGAGAGCTAAAAAAAGTTGTTGTCATCCTACAAGTATAAATCTAATTTATGTAATCCTACAAGTATAAACCCTACAAGTATAAATCTAATTTATATAATCCTACAAATATAAATCTAATTTAAAAACACATAGAAAGCATAGCTTAAAAAGTCACGAAACATTGGATAATTTTTAAATGTTAGGGAAGTCATAAAAGTATTAATTTATAAGATAATTGAATTATTTGATGATGCTTGCTGTAATTTTTACTGTATACTAAAGGGATGACTATTTAGAAAGCTAATAAAGTGGAAAAAGTAATAACCAAAATAACTTAAGGAAGTGAATATAACAAGTAGAACAAATATAAAATAAAGAGCAAAGTGACAAATTTAATCTCAGGAATTACATAGCTTGTCAGGTTGGCCGAGTGGTCTAAGGTGCCAGACTCAAGGAATTACATTAAGTATAAGTGGCTTACAAACAAAATGCTGCTTAAATCTATGTATAACATAATTTAAAATAATCAAATTCTATGCAATCTTCTCAGAAATATAACTAAAAGGGGCAATTAAAATGCACTAAAAACTACAATAAAGAGGAGGAAGAAAGACACAAATAATGTAGAAAGAGAAGAAATGAAAAAAAATTAAGCAACAGTAAGGAATAGAAAACTGGGGAAACTAATTAGAAATGGCAGTTCTAATTATTGGATTAGGATAGGGAATAGGGATAGGGAAAGAGGAGGCTGCACATGATCTGAGCTGCGTATGGTATAAAATTAACATTAGTTCAACTTTAAATAGGAAAGGGAACAAATGTATACCAACCTTCCTACTAGCAATTTTAGGTAAATATTCTTTGCAAACATCTAGAAATATTAACTATAAAATTCTCACTTGTGTTTTAAAGCTAATTGAGGAAATTCTCCCAGAGAGGTGAAACATATACTACTTTACCCCAGAAAACTCTTTTAAAAATGTGATGAATAACATTCTTAACATTCAAGGTTTTACACTAAATTTCTCTAGCTTGGCCTGGAGACATTTTGATAGATAGTTCAAATCATCCACTAGAAAAGAACAATGTATCTCCGTACTCCTGATGGATTTACTCTGAAGTTCCATTTTTTTTTTTTTTTTTTTAGCTTGATCAGTCAATGTGGTATGAGAAGAAATGTAGTATACAAGTTTAAAGAGTAGGTAATGTTTTCCCATATTTTATAGAGTACTGACTTACTTAAACTATCTTGAGAGGATCAGCTTAGAATTTCACTTCTTTAACTGATTTAAGTAGGCTGGGACCTTCTCAGGGAGTGACAAATGGGAATGAGAGAGAGAGAGAGTAAAATCGGAAGAAGATACATAGTTAATTTAGCAGCCAGATCAAGAAAGTTCTTACCTACAATTATCTAAAATCACAGAATTTTTAGGACGAGGAAAAACTTAGTTCTAAAAGATTATAATACAACTAAATATACTTAATTTATATTATAACAATAGCAATGCATAAATATAGACATTTAAACTATAGTTACTTAAGTTATAGTATGTAATACTTAAGTATACATGTACTTATATATGATATATAAGTAATAGATATATGTATAAATAGATATATATACACACACTATACATTTTTGGAATTTGCACAACTAATTTCTGGGTTTTCACAACTTTAAATGGGAAGTCAAAAAGTTTCAAAACTTATTGTTTTTTCCTGACAATATTGTAGGTGCCAGATTTGTGAGAAGATTTATGCTTTAAGTCGAATCTTCCATTAAATAGTTTCTAACATGCTGGATCAAATTTGCTAGTAATAAAACAATAGATTAAAGCTGAAATAAATATTATCATTTTAATATTTAAAATAAGATCCTAGAATTATCTATAGTGTGTGTATGTATATATGTGTGTGGGACAGGGTACTAATTAGCATGATAATTGAGTCAGCAGCTGTGAAAAAATAAATTATATTGCAAAGCCATTTGCACCCCAATAACAAACTTTCAACACTAGAACAAAGAGTTGATTAACAGAAAACAGTATTACCAAGAAAACTTCAAATCTATAGAATATAAGACAATTAAGACCCTAGCAAATCTGAACCTTTTAAAAGAATTTTTCATTAAATCATCATAGTCAATGGCAAGAAGGAGTGGTATTTTTCAGTATTTTTTAAACCTATTGTACTAATGCAATTATTAATAGCATCCTTTTTTAGTCTCTAACGTGACCAATTCTGTTATGCTCACCCTAATAAGCCTCTCTAATTTTTTCTAATTCGTATAAGCTTCTTATACTTATGTTGTAGTTTCCTTGTTTCTGCTTTACATATTATGTCAAAGTTAGCAATTCCTTATTATATACTTTATATCTGCTGCAGGTGTGTGTGTGTGTGTGTGTGTGTGTGTGGAAGGGTGCAGGGAGTTTTTTAGAGGAGGTAAAACATTGTTTCATTTCTGCATGTACTCCTTCTTCATCTTAAAAGAAAAGAAAACATATTGGGAACATCATAAAAGATAGATAATAGAGAACATAAATTTTCACCAAATTAAACAATGGCTAAACATTTAATAATACATACTTATAAAATGTTTAAATTCCTTTTTATTTGAAACAGATTTTAAATGTAAAACTAAGTTAATGAAACTCTAACTGCATTTTAGCTACAATGGACTGAGTAATGCCAGAGTAATTTAAATGTTAAAGGCTTGTGGAGAAAAAATGTTAATAAGCAGGGTATGAATACATGCAAAAATTACTTTCTTACATAAAGAAAGAAAATAAAATCAGTTTTTTAAAAATACATAATGAATATACTTTTAGGCATCTGTCATGGAATGCTAAGCATATTAATAGTGAATGAAAGTTCCAGATCTGAGTTATCTAAAGTGCTTCAACATAAATTGTACCATTTATCCAACCTTTCCCACAATTGTTATTAAAAATGCATATTACATATTATTGTAATTGAAACATGCGTAAATACATCGATTTCTCAATAATTTGAAGGGTATATTAATTTCAGGTTACAGACCATGACTTGATATATTTTTTACCTCAGAGATCTTTCTGCAGAGTATTGGCTTAATAAAAGCTTGCTGAATCATTGAACCACAGAATGAATTCCAGAAACTCAAGGATGTGTTGAATTACACTGATAGATACTAGGATATTAAAATACTTTTCTTATATAAAACATCACCAACTGTGATGTTATAAATATAAGATGAGACAATGGAAATTAAAGTTTAATAATATATGTATGGCCAAGTGAACTGGAAATAAGATAACTTGAAGGTACCACTACAAGTTGTCATGTGTACATTGAGCAAAATCTGAGAGCAAATTCAGTGTACTGAATATGTTGCCAAAGGCTAGGGACTTAGCGTTTATCTAAAGTAAATCACCTGCTACCACCAACTTCGCCTTGGTTGTAGTTTTATCAAAATTAAATATTTGATGTCCTTTAGGGTGTAACTCACTCTTCCAGTCAGGCATGATTGGCTTGAATACTGCAAGGCATTTCTGAGTCACTTTCAGAATCTTCAAGTATTTCCCTGAGGTGAGAAGCAAATATTGAAACCTTATTTTATACCTGGAGATTCATAAGAAAACTGAAGGGTAAAATTGCTAAATGAATTGTTTTAAGGTCAAGTAGCAGTTACAGGGTAGAGTGAAACACTGGATTCTGAGTCACTTTTTGGTTTTTTCAGGCAATACAATATATACTTTTGGGAATTAATTCGATGATCAGCCCTGAAAAATAATTCAAAGAAGAGAAAAATTCACTCACATGAAAACAATATTGATTAAGGCAATATATTTGGATGATTGTCAGACTCATATATTTGGGTTAATATTTACAATTACATTATCTCAGTAGCCTAGAAAAATCCAGGAAGTTATAAAAATCTTTTAAAATATATCCTTCCTTCTTCCTTTGTAAAACAATTCCCCACTTCTAATCCTAACTAGATTAAATGCAGGAATACAGCCATTAAAAAATTACATAGTCTTCTAAAGAGAAGACTCAATGTTTTCCAATGATCTGTGCATACTTGAAATTACAGACTATGTTGCATATGAATATGAAAAGAATATATAGTTCTATGTTAAATGCATACATATAGCTGGAGTGGCTGAGTCTGTGATATAAGACAATAGTCGAAAGCAGTAGTTTTTAACCAAGAGTTTTGTCCTCCGGGGACATTTCATGGTGTCTGGAGATAGTCTGCTTGTCAAGACTGAGTTGGTTGGGGGCCTGGAATAGCAAGGAAGTCAACTGAATCAACATCTAGTGAGTAGAGGCCAAGAAATTGCTGATAAACACTTGTAATAAAAGTATTGCTGATTGGCTGGGCACAGTGGCTCACGCCTGTAATTTCAGCACTTTGGGAGGCTGAGGCAGGTGGATCATGAGGTCAGGAGATCGAGACCATCCTGGCTAACATGGTGAAACCGCATCTCTACTAAAAATACAAAAAATCAGCCGCGCGTGATGGTGGGCGCCTGTAGTCCCAGCTACTTGGGAGGCTGAGGCAGGAGAATGGCCTGAATCTCCGAAGCGGAGCTTGCAGTGAGCCGAGACGGCGCCACTGCACTCCAGCCTGGGAGACAGAGCAAGACTCCGTCTTAAAACAAAAACAAAACAAACAAAAAAAAAGTATTGCTAATCATAAAACACTGCTAATCTACAAGTTTGTTCAAGTTCTAATTGTTTGCTGTTACCATTAACAGAAAAAAATCAGAAGAGAGAAATATTAAGTAGGATATTTACATAGAAAATGTAGAGATTGAAAAGATACTGGGAAAAGTATATCTCCAAACTATTATTTTTATCTAGCTAAAGCCAAAGAAAAGGTTATTTTTTTTCCACCATGGAGAGCCAAAATATTACTAATAGTTATACATAAAGAGATAATCTAAAATCCTGAATTATTTTAAAGGAAAAAATTGGAAATATATATTTGAACCACCAATAGGAATTATTTATTGGTGGTTCAAATATATGAAACATTAAGTTTTGCAAAACTGAAAATACAGTGCAAAGATAGGATTAAAGGAGGCCAGGCATGGTGGCTCATGCCTGTAATCCCAGCACTTCGGGAGGCCAAGGTGGGTAGATCACCTGAAAACAGGAGTGCAACACCAGCCTGACCAACATGGCGAAACCCTGTCTCTACTAAAAATACAAAAATTAGCGGGGTGTGATGTCACACGCCTGTAATCCCAGCTGCTTAGGAGGCTGAGGCAGGAGAATTATTTGTACCCAGGAGGCAGAGATTGCAGTGACCCAAGATTGCACCACTGCATTCCAGCCTGGGCAACAAAGTGAGACTCCATCTCAAAAAAACAAACAAATGAAGATAGGATTAAAGGAGAATATAGTGCTAACTTGTTTCTCAGATGTGCCTTCATGTGAGATTTAGTACTAGAAATAGGTTACTTACAAATCTGTGGAATGCTGAGGGGCTGGAAATGGTAGGAAGCTCAGAAAGCTTCCACCCTGTCCTCGGCTAGATAGAGCTCCAGAGTAGGGAGGCTGGTGAGGTGCTCACTGGAGCGATGAACAGCCTTCTAAGCCAGAGACATCACACTTTTCGACTTTCCTTTTTGTGATGTGCTTGTGGAGGGAGAAACCTAAACTGGAACCTGATGTCAGGTCTTCTAGAAAATGAGTTTTGACCCTTCCAGTGTTGAGACAGTGAAATGCATACAAGTGCATGGGTGTGATGCAAGAAGTTAGTAGGTTATCCAGTACTCTGATCATTAATACAATTAAGGAGTAGAAATTGTTGCTCCTAGAATAGTGTAATTCCCCCTTTCCAGCTTAGAATATAGAGAAATTAATCTTTAAATAATCTAAGCTTCTGATTCTTAGATTGCCCATGACAAAAAAAAAAGAAGAAGAAGAAGAAAAAGAAAATGTACTTTTTATTAGGTTTGGTATGAAGTCAGTACTTGGTATATAAATGTTAAAATCATGCATGTTTTTAAAACATCCACAATTTTAGGAAATTTTCATAAGAATGCATTTAAAAAATAAAATTACACTCTTGTTCCATCTGTATATTGCCTTACAATATCTAAAACCATTATTTTCTATGTCTTAAGCCACCATTACAGCCTACTGGACAAAACCAAGATTCCCTTGTTGTTGCCGGAATCACTCCGCCCTCTGATCTCCAGTTCTCAAATAAACGGGGCATTGATCCATTTCTCTGTGTGAGTTAATGCCATCGAATTATACTTATCTGCTTATCTCCCTGGGTTCCTTCTTATAGATAAATTTCTGTCTCAGTCTTCCATTCCAGTATATGTATTTTATTTTCTATGTTTTTATTTATTTATTTATTTTTCTGGAACGGAATGTTTCACCACTGAACCACAGTGTTTCTGAGACTTGTTATCTTTGTGACCCTTTCAATTTCTCCATGCTTTCCCTCAACTTCCTGAAATCCTATAGGAACATTATTAACTACTTTGTAGGAGGAGACTTGATAATCATTCTTAAAAAGATGAGGTTAATTTTTCATCTGCAGTTCTGAGAGGCTATGAAGTGGGAATATTCAGGGTTTTCCTGAGCTGTGGGGCTCAGAACAAAGGAGAAATTGACGAGTTGATGGGTGCAGCAGACCAACATGGCACAAGTATACATATGTAACAAACCTGCATGTTATGCACATGTACCCTACAACCTAAAGTATAATAATAATAAATAAATTTAAAAAAAAATTTAAAAAAAAATTAAAAAAATAAAAAAAAATTAAAAAAAAGAAAAAGAAATAAAACCCAACTCCCAGGGGAAAAAATAGGCTTAGCAAGTAAGGGCTTGTGGAAAAGGTCTGCCGCTGAAGTTATGAGACAGAACAGATGAATTTGGAAAGTGGGATATTGGATATCACCTGATCTAGCAGGAAACAAAAGAGGAACCTTGTAAAATGTTACATAGTAGACCTAAGAAAGAGAAAGAAGTATTAGTGAGGTACATTTGTTTAGTGGTATTTATAGGATGTTAACAATTGTCAGCACTTCCTATACTTGAAAAAAATAGAGCTTTGGAGGGTCGAAACACTTTTACCAGTATACTAATATGCTGCTTTGTAATTTATCTCCAACATTTGTCTTTAATTCAGGTCTTTGCTTCTATCATAACTTGTAGCTTGACCAGACAGCCATTTCCAAAGTATCACTCCTCTTCTCTGCCCAATCCTACAACAGTTCCAACTCTATTTATAGCTTATGACTAGAAACATGTTTTAACAGAAATAAAAATGCAGATCTTTACAGTTTATTTCAGTGATATTTCTGAGAAATGTAAAAGCAAAATTAATAAAACAAAGGCAAATATATAGAAAATTTATCCGTAGAAAATACAAAGGAGAATATAAAAACAGTGGTGTTTCTTTGGAATGATTAGAGTATGGAAATATGGGTAAAAGTAACTGATTAGAATCTCTGTCAAACCACTAATGATTATCATGTTAACCAGTTTGGGATATAAGTCTATTTATGACCATCCAATTAAAAAAGCTTACACAAATAAATTGATCGAATATAATCTCATTAATTATATACCTCTTTATATTGTAAGATCATACTTTCAAATTATATTATTATAGTGTTATGATTCCTACTCTTTCCAGTTTTATATTGTTTATTCTTTGTATTCTTTATATTTAAATCCCACTGTTTACATTTTTAAACAAACTCATCATAGCCACTTCTTTCAATTTATATTATTTTTCAGTTATTGCTATCTCGTATTTCTTCTCTCAATCTAAACACCAAATTTCTTCATGGATTTTTTTCCTTAAGACCTATAGACAGTTCTGGTTTTTCTCTCATTCTTTTTTTGCTTTTTTTTTTTTGAAATGGAGTCTTGCTCTGTCGCCAGGCTGGAGTGCAGTGGTGCGATCTCGGCTCACTGCAAACTCTGCCTCCTGGGTTCAAGCGATTCTCCTGCTTCAGCAGGACTACAGGCACGCACCATCAAACCTAGCTAATTTTTGTATTTTTGGTAGAGATGGGATTTCACCACATTTGCCAGGATGGTCTCGATTTCCTGACCTCATGATCTGCTCGCCTTGGCCTCCCAAATTGCTGGGATTACAGGTGTGAGCCACAGCGTCCGGCCTCATTCTAAGACTCCTAAGTTAATGTGTCAATGTCAAAAAAGTGCTAATTTTTTTACGAGGCTTAAGGCACACTCTTCTGTAAAGAGCTATTTTAGATTCAAAGTTTGCTACAGATTTTTTTTTCCTGTTTTTGTCTCTTTTGTTCAGAAAGATAAGACATTTTAGATTTTTTCCTATTAGATAATGCTTATTTGCAGTATTAACTGCAAATTCACAAAAATGGACAAAGTACCTAATGTAGGCTTGCCTTTTTAAGGTAATCTAGGAGTTTTTTTTGTTTTGTTTTGTTTTTTTAAGGAAAACCCAAGGTATCAAAGTATTATCTGTGTTTTTCTGCCATAGCTACTCTTTCTCAAGTTAGATACAATTTGTGCAACAATGTGCCATACAGAAGTCTACATACTAATATTCCAGTTTCTTAGAAGTAACATTATTTTTACTAAGAAAGTAAGAGTGAAAGATCAAAGTATAAGTATCTCGGGAAAAGAAAAATATAGCAACCATGAAATGAGGGCTCTTTTTAAAAATCAGTTAAGTCTTCGTGGTATATGATATGATCCTTCATGTATTAAATGTCAGAACAATTGAGGAAAGGGAACAATTTAAAAAGTTGTCAGACTGTGCCATCTTTAGGGTCCACAGATACAGAAAATGTAATTGAAGCAATGATGTTAGTAGGATATGGAAATGACATTGAAATGCCATATTTAACCATCATATACTGAGATGAATGATGCTGCCTCTCTTCTCCCAGATGAAGAGAGTGTTATGCATCCTCAAAGAAAACTTAAGTATTCGAAAGATGGTTCTGTTGTTAGAATAAGGAAACGAAGTCCTCCATCTTGTCCCATAGAGGGATGTAATCACAGCTCTTCTTCCTTTCCTTCTCACTTCACTTGCAGTTTGATAGAGAAACTCCTTTAAGCTTCCCGAAAACTTGAAACTTGCTTGATCACACTCAGCCCTAATCCAACATATTCAAACTCAACCTACTCTGTCACCTCAACTCCTCAAAGACTGAAGTTGAATATGTTTCCTTGATGCACAAGGTATTTGTATGTGGTTGTTCACTGGTGGGGAACAGGGATACAGTAACACAGAAAGGGAAATTCTTAGTTCAATCGTAACACATTACTGGTAAACTATTGTGTCATCTGGGTTGACAGGCTCAAAGGAAAGGAGCGTCTTTAGTAACAAGCATGTGAGACTTCTGCAGTACCTTTTATCTTTCTGTGAATAGAACTCACAATTATAATATGTCATTTTATTGTTTTATTTTCAAACATTTTAAAAATCACATTGCAGAGGAAAGTAGGGACCCACCTATGAGGAACAGTACTGTATACATTATAAGCCTAGATATTAGGAGGTATCTTCCTCTTCAATTTCTCATAAGAAAAAGAGAATTTTTAAACACCAAATGAGATTTCATGAGGAAAGGAAATTTTCAACTTCAATTTTCTTGTATGAAATCTTCTGTTAATTAAACTTCTTAAAATAATTATCTGCTTAAGAGTGATGGCTAGATAATGTGTTCATGAAAAATAATCTAGGCCCTTGAGCAAAGTAATATATTCAGCCCAAAAATAATTAGAGAGAGTTACTGCAACTATTACAAGATAAAAAAGATACATTGAAAGCAGATCCACATTTTATTTTACATATATTTGCATAAATACATACATGTACATATATAAAATCTTAATCTTTCTCAGTCTATATAGCCATTTACTTTTTATTATTTTTTGATGAATAATTTAAAAAGGTAAATAATCGAGTATTCCTACCTGTATGTTTACAGATTTATACCACTTCATTTTTTAAAGGTTAAATTTAAAGGTTAAATTTCAGAAAAATCCATTGAATCCTTTAAATCCATAGAATATTTTCAATGACATTTGAAAAGTTAAGACACCACTACCTGAGTTAAACATGATAAATTATATGAAACAAAACCATCAGGTCACAACTGAATAAGACATCATAATTACTGATAAATTTCTTCAATTCCCATGTCCAAATGTTCTAAATTTTCATGTGTTAGATGTGTCCACTGTATTTAGATATCAATGGGCTTATTTAGGATTAGGGTGAAAATGAAAGTACTGGCTACTAGCTACAGAAGAACAATACATTTTACTGAAAGAAGAATAAATTTGCTTGTTGTTGAATACTATAATTCAATATAGTAATAAAAATTATAGTCAGCCTAATCTTGAAGACAAACCCTTCAGTTACATTTACTTCCCAAACTCACATTTACTTGTCATATTTATTTGGAGATGAATACATATACCAATACAATTGAATAAACATACTTTTAATTAACTGACAAATTGGTATTTTTTAATGAAAAATAGGATCATGATAAATAATAATAACAGCTATCCTTGTTCTGGGGAGAAAAGGTAGCCAAATACAAATGTAATACTACAAATTTAACTACATTTAAATTTTTAAAAAATTATACGTACATATTAGAAATTGCATTTGGCAAAATGTATTTGGAGGAGACAGGTTTTTAAAAATAACGTTAGGTTATTGAGGTGACATCCCTAAACCTTTGAGTTCATTATCATGAAAGGGAATTTGTAAATTCTCTCAGATAATATCCTTTTGTATTATTGTCAAGAGACAAGAAAACTGTACTGGATTTTATGAATTATTGCTTATGTTTATTGTAGTTATGAATGTCTTGGTATCTAAAAAACTCCAAAAGAAAAAATACATAAAATTGTTTTAACTTTAATTAGTACATTCAGGGCATGACTCCTTCTGGTAAAAACATAATGAAACACATTAGGAGCTCCAGTCAAGTTCATATAATATAATCAAAAGACAAACAATGTCTTTAAGAATAAAAATGTATGAAAGCTATGGAATCAAAACATTTTATGCCAGAAAGACACAAACGTGCGCGCACACACACACATACACAAACACACACACACATAAACACATTACATGGATGGTTCATAGTTGCCATTATCTGTGAGAGAAGTCATTGTGGTTTAAGTGAATTAGGAGGAAGATTAAGAAAGAATCCTACCATTTTCTGTAATCTTTTGTACAACGGCAAAGCAACTTACTGAATTTTTGCCTTTTTTTTTTCAATCTGTACTCTGCAAAGCAAGGACTTGATGTATTTTGAAGCAAATATTTCTTTTATCTTCCTTGTCATCTTGGCTAGTTTGCTTTTGGTGAGGTGAACATACCTTTTGTCATGAAGATCTGTTTGATCTGAGCAAAGGATCCTTATAAAGCTATTAACTCTTCAAAGAGGATTTCTTTCCAGCACACCAGTCAAAACATAAGTCTCAAAAATACTCTGCAAACCTTTCATTCTATTTTTGCTTTGTACCCTGATAAAGAAAATCATAAGTTCAATTACTTAATCATTATTCAATAATCTATTATTCATTACTTTTTTACTAATATGATTTTAATAAAGAACCTTACTATCCTTAAGTACAAAAATATGTAACAGATTTATTTTCTCCAATAACTGTTTTTAGCTATGTTCTGTCAAATTCCCTTTTCCTATCTCTAAGCAACAGCTTGGGCAGGTCTTACAATGTGTCAGTCTTTTCCAATTACTAAAACTTAGCAAACTTTTAATCTTTCATCTCAATGCAAATTCAAAGTTCTCCTCTCTCTCAGTACAGGATTAGAGTGTGGTTTGATGGTTTGGGAATAGGGACTGGAACATGTTCTACTCCTTACCCACCACCATATCTTCCAAGTCTTAAAGATTTTCCAGTACTGAATAGAGAGAAGACAAGAGCAAATATCTTCTCATGAACTATGTGAAGTTGTATTAGGTTAGTTTTCTCTTTTTCTTGTATTTTGTTTGAACACTTACAATACACTGTTTGTAGCCATGGAGATCATGGCCACAGAAGCCATATCTCAGGTATTCAAGTACTGACTGTTGTTTTTGCACATACAGTCAGTCCCTGACTTATGATGGCTAGCCTTACAATTTTTTGAGTTTACGATGGTGTAAAAGTGATATACATTCTATAGAAACCAAACTTCAAGTAGTCATTCAACCATTCTGTTTTTCACTTTTAGTACAGCATTCAATAAAGTACGTGATATATTTAACACCTTATTGTAAACAGGGTTTGTGTTGGTTATTTTATTGAACTGGAGGCTAATGTTAAGTGCTCTGAGCATGTGTAAGGTAAGTCGGGTGAAGCTGTAATATTCAGTAGGTTAACTCCAACAAATGAATTATTTACTTATCATATTTTGAATTTATAATGGGTTTATCAGAGTGTAATCCCATCATCTGTAAAGGAACATTTGTATGTGGGTTCTTCCCATTGCCTTGAAATAATTATTTGTTGCAGTTATCTGCTATGGAAATTCTGGCTTAAAATCAATCTCTTACCTCTTCCCTCAGACTAGGATTGATGGTCCATCGTGCAACATTATTTTTGAAAGTTTCTACAAAATAACTAATAATCTTCCATGGTGAACACTAAATCTATAAGAATTTCACAGATTGTTGACAAACCAAAGTATGAAACTATGGGGTATTCCACTGCTACTTCTTCTCTAAGCCCACTTCTCTCCAATTTTCCTTTATCTGTTTGGGTAAAACACACAAAAATGAGCATATGTAATGTCTGATTAGATGCCCAGCCCAGAAAAGAAATGTCACTCTACTTCTCTTTCAGATATTCCCTTCCAATTTTTGTGAGTATTCCCTCTCACTTGAATTTTGGAAGGCGGCGGGTGATATCATCCTTTTTTTACCTGGAAAACCTTTCACCACAAAAATAACAGGTCAACTATCTTTCCGTTAGCTCTTGTCCAACATATATACACAAGGAGATTTGTAGGGTAGTCAGGTTGAATCAGATACGGCTTAGCAAAAGCTCTTTCTGAAATCCTGGCAGCTAGTTGTTTCCTTGAAAATGTAAAAATATGTTCCCCCTTTGTGTTTCAGCCACAAATCCAGAACAGTAGAAAAAATTCCACTGAACCTGTTAATACAATAATATTTTTAAGTTCTCCATTCAAATATTATTGAGTTTCATATGGGTACATATTCCTCAAGCATATTATTGTACAAAGCCATTGGTTCAAAATGTATTTCTATAATTAGTATTAGAATTCCTAGGTAATGGATTTTTTCAATATGAAAATTACCAGCATGTTTCTTAGCATATGGGTTTTAAATTGAATCATTGTGTCAGTCTAAGTGTCAATATTCAACCCAAAATAATTTTGATTAAATGCAATAATTTTATATGATTGGAATCAATAATTGGAAAAATAAAATGGTTAAATAAACCAAGAATTTAGAAATGATACAGTAGGCAAATTATGTGTGTAGGTAAGCTATTTGTATAGGTGAAATTATGTGTGACTACCACACTGTGTTTTTTGTTCTTCTTATGAAACCTTTTGCTTACCCTTTTCCTGACCTTGGAAATATACTCTTATATTTCTATTACAAAAAAAGCACAAACAAAACCACTTTTGACTATTGTGTGCAAGCCCTTTGTAAATGAAGGAGAAAAAATCTTGAAAACAGTGGAAACATAGGTAGATAGATAGATAGATAGATAGATAGATAGATAGATAGATAGAGAGACTGTGTATATATATAATATATATATTATATAGAGATAGAGATTGTGTGTATATATAATATATACACAATGAAATACTATTCAGCCTTTAAAAAAGAAGATTTTGTCATTCAAAACAACATGGATGAACCTGGAGGACATTATGTCAAGTGACATAAGCCTGGCACAGAAAGATAGATACCACATGATCTGACTTACATGCAGAATCTGAAAAAGTTAAACTCATAGAAGTGGAGAGTAGAATGGTGGTTACCAGAGGCTGGTGTTAGGGAGGATGGATGGGGAAGGCAAAGACCTTAATTGAAGGACACAAAATTTCGTTAGATAGGAGAAACAAACTTAAATATTGCACAGAATTATGACTAGAATAAATAATACATTATATATTTTGATATTGCTAAAAGAACAGATTTTAAATATTTTCACCAAAAAACAACATAAGCATGTAAGGTAATGGATTTAATCATTCCACAATATAAACATTTGTCAAAAAATATTGTACCTCAAAAATATACAATACATGAAATTATTTGTCAATTAGAATAAAGTTCAAAAATTTAAAAAATAGGAAGGCATATCCGAGAGAATAAATTAAGGGTTCAGGATATGTGGAGAATGGCCAGACATGGTGTCTCATGCCTGTAATACCAGCATATTGGGAGGCCGAGGTGGGCAGATTGCCTGAGCTCAGGAGTTTGAGACCAGCCTGGCCAACATGGCGAAACTCTGCTGCTATTAAAAATCAAAAAATATACCCGCGCATGGTGGTACACGCCTATAATCCCAGCTATTTGGGAGGCTGAGGCATGAAATCACTTGAACCTGGGAGGTGGAGTTTGCAGTGAGCCCAGATTGTACCACTGCACTCCAGCTTGGGTGACAGAGCAAGACTGTCTCCCATTCTTGATTTCACAGAGCCCATCTTCGGTCCTACTCTCTTTCCTTATACTCTTACCTGTCTAAATAGATGGCTATATCCAGATGTTTAGGACTTTTCCCAAAATACACTTGACTATCCAAGAATGTTAAATATAATTTTTTGGATCTCAGAACCTATAAGATCTATGTTATTGTATCCAATAAAACTCTAACCTTTGGATTAACTTTTTGTTAAATCTTACCTGTTCTCAAATTTCTGCTTTCAGTTCATTAATTACTATTTTCTTCTCTCCAAATCCCTCCTATCTCTATTCCTAATAGAAGTAGCTTTAATTTCCAAATTCCTTTGTGAAGATATTAAGAATAATTTTTTTCCAAAGAATTATACGGGTACCATCCAAATACTGCCTAACACTTTCCGATGACATATAATAATTGTTTTTATTGTATTTGCCTTTGTAAACATTTTGTATTGTACAAATGTCATTCAAGAGCCTTAGTTGTGTGCAACAAAAATGTACTTTGGTTATTAACATAGAAAAGATTTTTAGGCCGGGCGCGGTGGCTCAAGCCTGTAATCCCAGCACTTTGGGAGGCCGAGACGGGCGGATCACGAGGTCAGGAGATCGAGACCATCCTGGCTGACACGGTGAAACCCCGTCTCTACTAAAAAAATACAAAAAACTAGCCGGGCGAGGTGGCGGGCGCCTGTAGTCCCAGCTACTCGGGAGGCTGAGGCAGGAGAATGGCGTGAACCCGGGAGGCGGAGCTTGCAGTGAGCTGAGATCCGGCCACAGCACTCCAGCCTGGGCGACAGAGCGAGACTCCGTCTCAAAAAAAAAAAAAAAAAAAAAAGAAAAGATTTTTATCAAAAATAATTGGGAAAATCAATGAATTTTAAGAGTTTGAGGAAATTATTTTAGAAAAAATATTGCAAGAATACGGCAAGCTAGTCATATAGAATTATTCACACAGCCAAGCTGAGACAGAGTCATGAGGATTCTGCTGTTGTTGCTGCAGCTGCTGAGCCACCTACCACAGTGTATGACACGGCCACCCCCAGCCTTAGATTCCAACTCCTATTGCTCGCAGTTCTGCCACTGCTGCTCTAAGAAATTGGCTGCTGTCATTGCCACTGCCTCAAACAAAATAAATTCACCTCTCAAGAACTAGTTCCAGATTTGAAAATCCAATGTAGGTACCTTGATCAGCAAGCTGCTTGAGGGCTGGAGAAGTATTTCCAATTTCTCTCATAGAAGGTATAATCCCTCTACCATCAGAACTCACACTGAGAAGAATTCCCTCAAAATAGAAAGGAATTACACACACTGCACAGACACCAACTGCAAAGTACAAAAGTATACTGATTTTTCATTTATGATACTAAATAAAGTTGCCTTTGTAGATTAATTTACTTTGATGAAAAACTTGCTTTGACTTACGAAATATAAATAAATAGCAGTCAAGGTGGCTTGCTGATATGGCAGTATTTATGAAGGGAGTAACTGGAATGCTTAGATTTTAGGTAAAACTGTTCTATTGCTCCGCCTTTCAGTGTGTTCAGGAAAACTGCTATGTTCTGTGAAGAGCACAGGATCCTTATTGATGTGTCTATAGTGATTGTAGCCTGGTTAACTCTTATTCCCTCTGTAAATGAAGATAACTCAGCCTAAAATGCTAATTTGGAGAATTCTGGGTTCCAAGTTTTTAAATCTGTAAGCATTACATGGATAACATAGCTACGATGCAGAAAGTCATGTTGACTATTGCAGAAAGCTCCGCGAGTACTGACTGAGGGGAAAAGGGTGTCATAGCTTCAAAATATGTATAATGTTAAAGACTCAAATTGCTGAACCAATAGTAGGTTTCTGCTCATAAATACCCACTGGGTTGAAGTGACCATACAGGTGTCAAATACATAAACATTAACAGAAAAGCCATGAAGGTTGCTGTTATTTTCACTGAGGGATGAGGCAGATGATTCATATGGAGTGAAATTTGAAGGGACAGTGGAAGGCAAAAATAAATGTACACATGAATACATAATCACAAATAATATTTATTCATATTACCAACTACAGAAAAAAATGAGATACACACAAGTGTCAAACAGATGGAGGTTGGTTATCAGCTTTATTCCGGAAACAGTTGTTGACTATGTAATTATAGCCATGTCTTAAATTATCATAGCCTTATAGCTCAAACCCATAGTATCGACAGGTGGTAGAGTCTTCCAGCAGACCCTAATCTGTTCTGCTGAGAGAACTGCTACCTAATCCTCATGTTTGCAAGTACTGAGTCAACTATAGATAGGTTTCCTGAGCTGTGTATTAAAATTCATCCCGGAACTCTAACCCAATGGTCGTATTTCATACAAATCAGAGAAAGAGAGAGGATAACATCTCTATCCTAAAGTAGTCTATCCTAAAAAGAGAAGAAAAGGACTTCAATTTTATATTCCTAGACCTTATTTCCAATACCATCAATCAGATCAGTATAACTGCATCTGATTATGTGAGATGGGGAGAGAGACCAGAAACTCTAATACTTTTCTCTGAAAGCAAATAACTCCAACCAGAATTAAGAGCATGAGGAGGATAGGGTGCCTCTTAATAATTTCCACACTTGGTTATCTAAACCCATTGAGCTTAGCAGTTCAGGTTGCTGTCAACACTGAGTTTCTCTCCTTGAAGAAACAGAGTATAAATATGTAATTTAGGTTCGCTCTCACTTTTATGAGACCACTTCCAAATGAATTGCACTTCCTTTATGACTATTATTGAGCAGTACAACGTTGGCCCAAGAAAACTCAAATCTATTATATCAATTAAATTACCTTAAAGACCAAACTTCTCTGTGGGCTGGAGTTACATTTCCTCTTCTATTACTCATTTCAGATTATGCCCAGCCAAATTGCTCAACAGAGCTCCCCAGATATGATGTAATGAAACAAATCAGTGGTATAAACCTGATAGAATTTGGTCAATAGGATCCCCTTTCTATTATCAAATACCTAGGGAGACAGTGAAGTTCAAAAAGAATTAGCCTTGTCCTTGCAAGTTAAAGCCAAAAGATATGAAAGTCTGTATTTCTTTCCAACCCATTTTCTTAATTCTGATGCCTGTCAGCCATAGGATCTCAGATAGATACCTGCATAGAAACAGGGTTACTCAGCAGTTTTGTTGGTAATTTTTGGCTTAAGATTTACAACTCAATTCAGAACCTTTAATATGTCACAATACGTAATGAGGCCAGAGTTAATGCAAATAGGATTATTATAGCTCACAAAATTACAAATGTGCAAGAAAAATTTCAGACCTTATGATAATTACCCTAGGAAAAAGAAAAAAGGAAATATCTTGACATGTAGTACAAGCCAGACACACGTTGCTCACTGTTATTAAAAAATGGAAAAAAAAAAAAAAAGACTCAGAGTTACTAGTGGGTAAGGGGTAGTAGTGAAAAACTTGGAAAAAAATACACATTTTCTTGCATTGAGTCTCACCGAGATTTTAGTCTATTGCAATTGCAAAAAAAAAAAAAAATGAACTTAAATGTAATTGTGAAAAGTTACTCACCAAGAGATTGATGGTAAGATGATTAATAAATTTGAGGGAAAATCTGCCTGTACCTTTATAGATAATATAACATCCCGCACATTCTTGACTTCTTGAAAATTCTAAAAATTGCAATGATGACCACCCCGCCTCACTTTGTCAACTCCTTATGTGTCTAATTTTCCTCAGGCCACAAACATAAAATCTCATAATTTCTACTTTTTCCTTTGAACCCTCTTTTAGACATTTTAGTGCTGTATGAAATCTGGACTTTTTGATGCCATTTCCTTTCTCTCTCTGATGAACAGATACTGACTTTTGTTACTGCCTGCCTGTTGTTTCAAAATGTCTTCAAATTCAAAACATCTTTTGTACAGTTTTTCCACTGTGCTCATATTTTTTCCAGTGGTAAACACCCAATTAAAATCCTGAACTAAAGCTGTTATTAAGATTTTTGAAGACACTTTACTTAGTAGGGTTCCAGTGAAGATAGACACAATACCCCGCCAAAAAAAAATTTTATTCTAAGATCTTTAATTTTAGAATTCAGAACTTTTACTAGCTTCAAAAATAGTAGAAACATTTTGCAGTGTAAAATGTATATTTCTCTAGTGTTAATGCTTTCCACTCTTCGATCTACAGTCTTTTCTAGATAACTAAGGTGAAATGCTTAATTTCATAAACTTCTTAATTTGTTCCCTTTTCTACTAAGTGTAAAGTTGGCACTGTTTATTGGAGATGAGGGCTTGTTTGCATTCATTTTTTCTTTTCCCTTTATTTATAACCCAGACATATTTTTCCTGTAATAACTATGTAATTATTATGCAATAACTATGTAATTTTCGATCTAGTTAACGATGCCCTCATATACTTGCTCAATATTGTCCAATTTTTGTCTCTACACTTCAAAATGCTTTAAAAATGTTTAATAACGAATAATTCCCCAACCACTTGTATTAGTGATTCCATATCTGTAGCTTTAAAAAAGTGTTTTTATATTTGTTTTTTTGTGGGTTCTCAGTAGGTCCTCAAATTTCTAACTTATGTATTGCAAACTCATCACATGCTAACTAGATATGAGCGATGATCAATGACTTTAGGATTTATATCCACCCCTAAACCTCTACCCACATAAAAAGGGATTGCCATATTATCTTGGGTCTACACAGAGTTTGAAATAATATAAAGAGGAACTGAATTTGAGTCCATTAATCTGATACCATCCACTAATGCTCACCACTAGAATATTAGAAATAGCAAAACATCCCATAGGTAAATAATCTATGTCTCATGTACAAGTTAGCTTTCTTCTATAGTTAAATGTTTAGCCTGCCATCCAAGTGGCAAGCCAGAGGAAACATAGACAATAATCAGGAATTAAAAAGACAACTCTGTATTCTAAGTCTATGCTACTCCTAGATAGGTCAATGTCAACAATTAAGACTCAAACGGTTGTTAGGTACCAAAACCCCAAAATAACCTGGTGAATAATAACTACATAATGATGGAGAACAGTCAGTGAAAGTGGCTTCATCTGGTTAAGAAAAGCTTGATCTGCCAGGCGCGGTGGCTCAAGCCTGTAATCCCAGGGAGGCCGAGACGGGCGGATCACGAGGTCAGGAGATCGAGACCATCCTGGCTAATCCGGTGAAACCCCGTCTCTACTAAAAAATACGAAAACTTAGCCGGGCAAGGTGGCGGGCAAGGTGGCGGGCGCCTGTAGTCCCAGCTACTCGGGAGGCTGAGGCAGGAGAATGGCGTAAACCCGGGAGGTGGAGCTTGCAGTGAGCTGAGATCCGGCCACTGCACTCCAGCCTGGGAGACAGAGCGAGACTCCGTCTCAAAAAAAAAAAAAAAAAAGAAAAAGAAAAGCTTGATCTAACTAATGTCTCCATCACTAATGGCTACACTTAAGACTACATGACTTTATTATACCTACACTTGAATATAGCTAACTCTATTTGCATTGGTTATCAAATGTAATTTCCTCTCTATTTCTCATTGTCTCCCAGACAAAACATCATTTGTGGTGAATAATTAACCATATCCTCTCAACCACTGAAACTGCTAATGCTAATGGAGGAAAACACACAAACACACACACATATACACAGTGAGAGATAATCATAAAGAAGTAAATCAACATTTTAACTTTAGTATTAATAAAATTGAGTTGACAAAAAGGAATCAAATGTGTGGTCACAATCAATTTTCTTAACATCGTCTCCATTATTTGTAAAAGGGTATTGCAATATGTCATCTGAATAATGACAATATTTAGCCATCTAAATTGAAGTAATGGCTTATGGTCACCAACCCCCAGAAATCAAGAATATGGAGTCATAGATGTCAATCATGACTCAATGAGCTTACTACCCAGACTCAGGGAAAAGAAGAGAATTTCCTGTATGTTATGCTCGGCATGGATAATAGAGTGGAAAATAAAACAGCAGAGCCTAGGGCAGATAAGAGGCATTTACACATTGTGACAATTAGATAAAGCCATTATCTTTGCAAACAAGAAAATTTCTACAAATGTGAAAACATAGGAACGGTTTGTATTTCTTTGTTCTAAGCAGGAAGACAAATGACCTAAAAGACTGACATTTAACTCTTTTTGCTACATTTTATCTGCCACTTAAAAAACTTAGAAGAGTGACATCACCAAAAATAGTGGAATAGGTAACACCAGGGCTTTTTCCATCCACAAAAGCAATTAACAAGCTGGCAAAAACCTGAAAGAATCAATTTTTACAGAATTTTGGAATGAACCAAAACTTAAAACAACCAGGGAATGACTGGATGAAAAAGGAAGGTGTTCCTTTGTTGTAAGAGAGTGTCATGGGGTTATGGGATCTTTAGGGTGTCGATTTTCTTCCCAGAAAGCTCTGTGGCTGCTGGGTACCTTTGCTCGAGTTCTTGTCCTGTGGTCAGGAAGAATGAGGTACGCAGACAAGTGGAAGGTGAACAAGATGAAAAGGAGCTTTATTGAGTGTAACAACAGCCCAGAGGAAAACCACAGTGGTTAGCTCCTCTCTGTAGGCAGGTCCTCTCATGGAGTGTTCAGCTCTCAGCAGATACGAGGCCCTGGAGAGGATGGCTCCTCTCCACAGGGAGGTCACTGGGATGTCCTGCAGGGCTCTGAGGCTCTCAGCAGAGGGGGTAGCTCCTCTCTGCAGCTGGTCATCCTGCCATCTCAGTCCTCTGCCCTCTGCACTGGCTAAGCCTTGGGCTTTTATGGACCTCAGAGGGGAGGAAGTCCCTGCCAATTGGTCTGTGGGCGGCTGGGGGTGGGCATGGGGGCGCAGAGGACGCACCTCAAGTCCCTATGCCTGTCCGGGGGACTCACAATGTGGGCCCCAGCTTTCAGGCCCTCCCTAGCCTGAAGGAGGGGTGTTACTGGGTACCTGACTCCTTTTGCCCAGGAATCTGTCTGCCTTCCACTGCCATTCATGACTCCGAGGGTCAGGCCCAACCCTCTCCGAGATTGGAGCAGGCTGCCGGGAAAGCAGGGAGGCCAGGAAGTGGAAGTAGACCGCCACTGAGCCTGCATGGGGTCAGGGGTTAGAGGAAGGACTTCCTGGGCCTCCGAGTGTGCAGGCTGCAAAGATGCTTGGGTCCTCCACCTGAGAGGGTAGCCTCATCTCCACACGGGGAGCTCCTGCCCCACCAATTCAGAAGGGGTTGGACTTCTGCTTGTCCCCAGCTCCTGCGTGCTCTGTGGAGCAGGAGGCCTAGGTCTGCAGCTGCTGGTACACCCGTGCCACATGCACTCCCCATACCCCCGGCATAAGAATGGCAGCTGCTGCCATCAATGGCATTTTGGATTACTCATTTGCCTTCCCTCCATCCTCATGTTGGCAGTGGACATCAGTATGGCAGCCCAAACTCCTGGAGCAGACTTCTAGCACCAAAGGAAACAACTAAGACTTTTATTCTTACATAAATGTGATTGTTCATTTTCACCTTGTCTAGTCCCCAAGGGGCTAGTACAATGGCTTGTCTGTTTAGCCCATCTCAGAGCATTCTCAGGGCTTGGGTGACCTTTGCCAAAAGCGTCAAAGACATAAATACAGGCCACAGCAGACTGGAACAAGATATAACAGTTGGGACAGACAACAGAGAGACTTTTCTTGTGACACCCTTCCCTGAGTTTGTATAGGGGTGATACTGGTTTCCTAAAATAGCAGGGAATCTCTCCTCCTAATTTTTTAAAATAGTTTCAATAGTATTGGTATCAATTCTTCTTTCTGTCAAATTACCAAAGTCATTTTTTTTCATGGAATTGGAATAAATACAATCCTAAAATTCATAAGGCCACAAAAGAGAGCTTCAATAGCCAAGTCAATCCTAAGCAAAAAGAACAAAGCTGTAAGCATCGCATTACATAACAAAGTATACTGCAAGCCTATAGTAACAAAAACAGTATGGTACTAGTATTAAACATAGACACACAGATTAATGGAGCAAAATAGAGAAACCAGAAATACAGCCACAAACCTACAACCAAATGATCTTTGACCAAATTAGCAAAAATTTAGACTGGTGAAAGTCTATTCAATTTAGGCTAGTGACAGTCTATTCAATAATGATGATGGAAAAATTGGATAGTCATATGCAGAAGAATAAAACTAAACCCATATCTCTTACCACATACAAGAAAAAACTCAAGATGGATTAAATTCTTAAATGTAAGACCCCAAACTTTAAAAAACCTATAAAAATTTAAAGAAACTAAAAAATCTATAAAATACTAAAAAAAAAAAAAAAAAAATAAGAAAAATTGTTTAGGACATTTGCTTAGGCAAAGAATGTATGACTAAAACCTCAAAAGCAAATGCAGCAAAAACAAAAATAGAAAAGTGTGACAATTAAACTAAAAAGTTTCTGCATAGCAAAAATAAAAATAATTATAAATATACAACCTAACAAATTGGAGAAAATGTTTGCAACTATGCATGTGGCAAAGGACTATATCTAGGATATACTAAGAACGCAAACAACCCAACAAGAAAAAAATCAAATAACATCATTAAAAAGTGAACAGAATATAAATGTATCAAAAGAAGACATACAATCAGCCCCACAATGCTCAACATCACTAATCATAAAATAAATGCAAATTAAAACATAACGACATACCATCTTAGACCTGCCAGAATGGCTATTACTTAAAAGTCAAAAAACAATAGATGTTGGCAAGGATCTGGAAAAAAGGGAACATTTATACACTACTGGTGGGAGGGAAAATTAGTGCAGCTTCTGTGGAAAACAGTATAGAGATTCCTCAAAGAACTAAAAATAGAATCACCATTCAATCCAGCAATCCCACTACTGGGTTTCTATCCAAAGGACAATAAGTCATTACATCAAAAAGACATCTGCACTCATGTGATTATTGCAGCACCATTCACAATAGTAATTATTGAATCAATCTAAGTGTCCATTGATGGATGACTGGATAAAAACAATGTAATGTGTTTGATACCAATACTACTGAAGCCATTATCCCATTGAAATAACTCAGAAACAGTAAATCAAATATTGCCTGTTATCACTTATAAGTAGGAGATAAACAATGGATACATATGGACATACAGAGGATGACTAATAAATACTGAGTACTCCAAAAGATGGGAGGTTGGGAGACGGTGATGTTTGAAAAATTGCCGACTAGGGACAATGTTCACTATTCAGTTGATGAATACACTACAAGCCCAGACTTTACTGTTATGCAACATATCCATATAATAAAACTGCACTTGTACACCTTGAATCTATTAAAATAAAATTTAAAGATAGAAAAAAAAGCATGAAAAATGTAGTTTTGGTGTGTAGCTTTTTTTCTTGTTGTTGTTGCTGTTATGTCCTTTTCTGGTTTTGGTATTAGGGTGATACTGGCGTCATACAATGATTTAGAGAGAATTCCTACTTTCTCTATCCTGTGGAATAGTGTCAATAGGATTGGTAACAATTCTTCTTTCAATGTCTGATATAATTAAGCTGTGAATCCATCTGATCTGGACTTTTTTGTGGGTAATATATTTATTACTGTTTCAATCTCACTTGTTGTTATTGGTCTGTTCAGTGTTTGTAATTCTTCCTGATTTAAGCTAGGAGGGTTGTATATTTCCAGGACTTGATCCATCTGCTCTAGGTATTCTAGTTTATCCATATAAAGGTGTTCAAGTAGCCTTGAATGATCTTTTGTATTTCTATGGTATCAGTTGTAATATCTCCCATTCCATTTCCAATTGAGTGTATTTGGATCTTCTCTCTTTTCTTGGTTAATCTTGCTAATGGTCTATCAATTTTATTTAAAAATAATTAATAAAATACTAGCTAACCGACTCCAACAGCATTCCAAAAAGATAATCCACCATGGTAAAGTGGGATTCATACCAGGAACGCAGGGATGGTTTAACATGCACAAGACAATAAATGTGATACACCACATAAACAGAATTAAAAACAAAAATCACAAAATCATCTCAATAGATGCAGAAAAACCATTTGACAAAATCCAACATCATTTTATGATTAAAACCCTCAGCAAAACTGGCATACAGGGGACATAATATAATAAAAGCCATCAATGACAAACACACCGTCAACATAATACTGAATGGGGAAAAGTTGAAAGCATTCCCTCTGAGAACTGAAAAAAGACAAGGATGCCCACTGTCACCACTTCTATTCAACATAGTATTGGAAGTCCTAGCTAGGGCAATCAGACAAAAGAAAGAAAGAAAGGACATCCAAACTGGTAAAGAAGAAGTCAAACTGTCGCTGTTTGCTGATGTATATACTTAGAGAACCCTAAAGACTCCTCCAGAAAGCTCCTAGAACTGATAAACGAATTAAGCAGTTTCAGGATACAAAATTAAAGTATAAAAATCAGTAGCTCTGCTATACGCCAACAGTGACCAAGCTGAGAATCAAATCAAGAACTCAACCCCTTTTACAATAACTGCAAATAAATAAATTACTTAATTAATTAATTAATTTAAAAATACTTAGGAATATACCTAACCAAGGAGATGAAAGACCTCTACATGAAAACTACAAAATACTGCTGAAGGAAATCATAGATGACACAAACAAATGGAAATACATCCCATGGTCATGGATGGGTAGAATCAATATTGTAAAAATGGCAATATTGCCAAAAGCAATCTGCAAATTCAATGCAATTCCAATCAAAATACCACCATCATTCTTCACAGAACTAAAAAAAGCAATCCTAAAATACATGTGAAACCAAAAAGAGTCTGCATAGCCAAACCAAGACTAAGCAAAAAGAACAAATTGGGAGACATCAAATTACCTAACTTCAAACTATAGTATAAGGCCATAATCACCAAAACAGCATGGTACTGGTATAAAAATATGCACATACATTAGTGAAACAGAACAGAGAACCCAGAAATAAAGTCAAATACTTACAGCCAACTGATCTTCAACAAAGTAAACAAAAACATAAAGCGGGGAAAGGATACTTTATTCAACAAATGGTGCCAGGATAATTGGCCAGCCACATGTAGAAGAATGAAATTGGATCCTTATCTCTCACCCTCACCTTATACAAAAATCAACTCAAGATGAATCAAGGACTTACATGTAAGACCTAAAACCATAAAAATTCTAGAAGATAACATTGAAAAACCCTTCTAGACATTGGCTTAGGCAGAGACTTCATGACCAAGATACCAAAAGCAAATGCAACAAAAACAAAGATAGGTAGGACTTAATTAAACAAAAGAGCTTCTGCACAGTAAAGTGAGCAGGCAGCAGAGTAAACAGAACCCACAGAGTTAAAGAAAATCTTCATAACCTATACATCTGACAAAGGATTAATATCCAGAATCTACAACAAACTCAAACAAATTATCAAGAAAAAAAATCCCATCAAAAAGTAGGCTAAGGAAATGAATAGACAATTCTCAAAAAAAGATATACAAATGGCCAACAAACATATGAAAAAAAAATGCTTAATATCAGTAATGATCAGGGAAATGCAAATCAAAACCACAATGTAATGTCACCTTACTCCTGCAATAATGGCCATAATAAAAAATCAAAAAATAATAGATGTTGAGGTAAATGCAGGGAAAAGGAAACACTTCTACACTGCTGGTGGGAATGTAAACTAGTGTAACCACTATGAAAAACAGTCTGGAGATTCCTTGAAGAACTAAAAGTAGAACTAACATTTGATCCAGCAATCCCACTACTGGGTATCTACCCAAAAGAAATGATGTATTATATGAAATAGATACTTGTTCATGCATGTTTATAGCAGCACAATTCACAATTGCAAATATAGGGAACCAGTCCAAATGCCCATCAATCAACGAGTGGATAAAGAAATTGTGATGTGGTATGCATACACACACACACACACACACACACACACACACACACACACACACACGATGGAATAGTACTCAGCCATAAAAAGAAATGAATTAATAGCATTCACAGTAACTTGGATGAAACTGGAGACTATTATTTTAAGTGAAGTAACTCAGGAATGGAAAACCAAACATCGTATGTTCTCACTATAAGTGGGAGCTAAGCTATGATGTTACAAAGCCATAAGAACAATACAATGGACTTTGGGGACTTGGCGGAAAGTATAGGAGGGAGGTGAGGGATAAATGACTACAAATCGGGCTCTGTGTTTACTGCTCGGTGATGGGTGCACCAAAATCTCACAAATCACCACTAAAAAACTTATTTATGTAGCCAAATACCACCTGTTCCCCAAAAACCTACAAAAATATTTTTTTAAAGAATATATAATATTGGTATTAATGTTTGATGTTAAATCAAATTTTTTTTTATTTTTTAAAAATATTCATACCAGATTTATTAATGCATAAGATTTCTAAATTAAGTAATTTTTTTAAAAAAATTCTTGAAATAAGAATTCTAATACATGTAAGGTTGAACGACTTGTGCAGTAAAGTAAATCATACTTAAATACAAAAAGTAAAAACGAAGTAGCTTTAATTTTGCTCATGTCATGTACTATGCTCTTTTACATATTTCATTTTGTTATTTTAGATTAAAACACTGGAATTTAGATATTCAAGCTCATAAATAATAAAACTGAAGCTCAGAGAATATAAACTGGGTGTGGAGATGACATTCACACTTAGAACTAACACTTCTAAGCCAGGACTGTTTTCTTTTTAATTCTACATGTTGAATCTGCTCCAAGTATTAAATAATCATGATTTAAATAATGCATTAATGACAACTTTAAAGGAAATTCAACATTGCACCTAAATATCAATAAAATTAGCCAAATGAGAAAAAGTGTTCAAAGATTTCATCAAACCCTATTTTCAAAAGGAGACAAGGGTATTTCTTCTCACTTTGATTATAGCATTATCTGCTTGATACTTCATATTGTAAGTATCTCAACATACTTAACATGTCATTATTTATTCCTAAGTAATGTGAGTGCACCCCAAGTATTTAATATATAGTACCAAGTGGGAAAGGAGAAGGCTTAATTACATACACTATGAATGTATTAGGACCTAGACACGTTATCTGATTTTGTCTTATTAAAATGTTATGAGCTGGGTATTTTAAAACTGTTTAACTGAGAAATATTTATAACTGAGCGATAAAGAAATTATACATCTGTATGTACAAGTCATATTTTTTATTAAGTGCTTAATCAGTATACACACAAAAATATTGTAAAGTTTGACAATTTTCCTTGCTGTCTCTACCTACACTCCCTAACAGCAGAATTTGGGAGCTGTGCTGCATGACAGTTCTATAGACATAGAACTGTGAGGATAAGAACCTGCTTCATCAATCTGAAAATAAGAATACTTTAGAAATTTCTCAAATTAAGAGAAGCTGGTTTTGCTGTCTGGTACCCACAAAAGACAATTGCCTGTACATACACACAATTACAAACAAGCCCCCAAGGGTGTCCAAACTGACACAATCTGGGTGATTCTTCTCTGTCAGTTGGGCTTGTTTAACCTTCAAATGGAAATTCCTTGAAAAATTCCCCCAAATTGGGAGGAGATCATGCTGTCTGGGCCCATAAAGGACACTCACCTATCTGGATACAGATGCCAAATTACAAAGACTGTTCTTCATAGGTAATAAGGAATGCAGGTGGGGCTGGCAGTGATGGGGCCAGAGTGAGAAAGACTGAGACCCACCTCCAACCAAAACAGTTGGGGCAGCTGCCTAGGAGAGCTTCAAAACTCTCCCAGTCTGCAGCAGCCAAGCCACAAGGAATCCATCCTGTTCAGGGAACCAAAATCTGTTACTGAAAGGCCAGGGGTTCCACCTAGGTCCTTCTGCTTGCCACACAGAAAGCTAATCACCGAGACAATGACTATTGCCAGAGAAAAAGGCTTTATTTGGGTGCTGCAGTCAAGGAGCTCGGCGATCAGTCTTGAGTTCATCTCCCTTATCAATTAAAATCAGCTTATAATAGCAGGGAAGAAAGGTAACTACATGCAAGAAAATAGGAATTTGGGAATGGTACGAAAGAGGAGTTGGTCAACAGGAAGCAGGTGGTCAGTTAGGCAATCATGATGGGTGAGGGGTCTGGCATCTCATTGTCCAGACACAGTGATCTGGTAAGTTTCAATTACTTGACACGATTTGGGAGGCCTGACGGTTGGTTTACTGAGAACAGAATCTGAGTTCCACATAAGACAAATGTAACTTTCTCAAGTTTTAAGACTAGGAGGGCCAATTTCTATGTTTATTTAAAAAGATAAATAAATAAACATTAGATCTATGGGACATTTGGTCTGGTTTCATATACATTATTAAAGATCTTATACAATGTTTCTCTCAATACCAATATATTTGGCTTATATAAAAATATTTAGAATGTTGAATATCTTATCTAACTGACCTAAATATTTATGCTTTTCATAGGATTTATTTTCCGTGTTTCAAAAGTTTCAGCTTCTAGAAGTTTTGAACTTTATGGTCTCGTTATTATTTACTTGGTTTAAAAGAAAGAAAAAATAGGCAAAGATATAAAGTAAAATGATCCCCTTCTATTTCTAGCCCTCATGTTACCTATTCCTATACCCTATGAGTAGCTATTTGATTGATTTTTAAATTCCACAGTTTATGTATGCAAAAATGAATGTGATTTTCACCATTTAAATATTTCCAACATTCCTTATATCACACTGTCAGCATGACATAATGAACAACAAAAATGGGAAGATATGGCAATATATGTAAAAAAATTCAAAAGCCTAGATTTGTAAAATATACGAAAGTAATTAGGACATCATGAGCTTTGTGGTATTAATAACTTTGGTTTCAACATAATTTAAGTGTAAGTTTATATAATTTAATTTTTGGTAATAACTTTGTGCATTAAAAGCTTGCAAAATTTATGAAAATTTAACAATTGGCTTTTGTGAGCCACTGTAACCCAGCATCAGCACAGCACTTGGTCACAGCCTTACTCTTCTTTAAAAATTGAAGTATTGTTTATTATAGCATAAAACTGGACAGAAAAGCGAAACAACATTAGTAGGTATATGTTTGCATAAATTATGATAGTTCTGTATTATAGAATGTTCTGTGGCTCTCATGAAATATGAGTTAAAATTGAATATATGTTCATTCTGCTTTCTTTTCATTTAATACACTTTATTTTTTAGAGCAGTTTTAGTTTCACAGCAAAATTAAGAGGAAAGTAAGTACAGGTATTTCCAATATACCTCCAAACCCACACATACACAGCCTTCCCCATTATCAACTTCCCCCTCCAGAGTGATATATTTGTTACAACTGATGACCCTACATTGACACATCTCTGTCACCCAGATTTGCTAATTTTCATTAGGGTTTCCTCGTTTACATTCTATGGATTTGGGCAAATCTATAATGGTATGTGTCCACTATTATATCATGACAATAAAAAACTTCACTGCCCCAAATCCTCTGTGCTCTACCTGTATTAATGGCATGTACATGTAATCCCAGCTACTTGGGAGGCTGAGGCAGGAGTCGCTTGAACCCAGGAGGCAGATGTTGCAATGAGCCAAGATTGTGCCACTGCACTCCAGCCTGGGCAACAGAGCGAGACTCCATCTCAAAAAGAAAAAAGAAAAGAAAATAATCAAAACAGCAAAATAAACTATAGTGTTTTTAACCTCTTATATATGTGGTAAAAGTAAATGGTAGTTTAAAGAGCTACATAGTGCATGATTGCATAATACCATTTTTATAAACTTCAGATAGAAAACTAACAATATGGTGTTTCATGCTACTCTTAAATGTAGTAAAAGTATACATACATATATATATATAGTTTTTTAAAGACTAGTTTGAAACATCAAATTGTTAGTATGGTGTTATATATATGTATATGTAAATATGAATACATATACATATATACACACACGTGTGTATTTGTGTGCATGTCTGTGTATATATGGATGGGTGTGTATATATACGAAGAAGGGAATGATGAACAAAATTTAGACCAATGAGGAGCACATGGATCTTTTCAATGGACTTCATTATATTCCATTTTGTAGTAGGGGGTGGAGGATGCTTAGCTAATTATTTTATTATATATATGTATACATTTAGATGCATTTGTATACATTGACATATACTCTATCAATGAATATTAGGAAAAATACTCTAATTTGGAGGCAGTCTTCTTAGCTAATATTTTAAATAATATCAGTGTTAAGAACACTTTTAAACTCTAGTTATTTCCAATTCAAAATTCAAAACTATTGACATTAATTCAATATCACCTTTTCCTTATCCCTGTTTTCTAATCACTCTCATAGGTCTTTCCAAATTTCCCCATAGGCTGTATCCCTTGCAAAAGTGTCACCTCATTTGTCTAGCTGCTCTTATATTGACATTAGCTTTCTTCTCCTCCTTGACCTACGTGACTGGGGAACTGTGGCCTCAAACACAAGCAATGTGACTAAAGTAATTTTCTAGGTTTTCTAACCTTCAGGCTTGTGAATTAGTTTACTCTTATGGAAAAACTCATCCTGACTCACAACATTTACCTTTAGGTGTTCTTTCTATTCTCACTTTCCCTCATAACCAAGAGCTCATATGTTATAGAATGAGTTATTTGATACCTCAAAAGAAAAAGAAAAAAAAAAAAAAAACCTGTCGATTTTACAGTGTAGTTTTAATCATGATGCTCTTATTTTGAATTATAGTGTTTTGTTCCTATCTGTACCTTCTACTTGGATATTAACTCCCTGAAAAACCTGTCATTTTATTTTGTAGCCTTTAGGTTACCACTAAACAATTAATTTTCATGCTTATTATCAGCATGCAATGACAATTTGTTTAATTCAGCCAAAAAATATTTAATGTAAATATTAAAATTCCCTAAATTATAAAAATTAGTGACCTAATCTTTAAGTAACTAAGATTTCAATGAAGTGTCACTGCATATATGATCAATATAAGTCTAACTATGAAAAACATATAAATTTTTTCTGCAATATATGGAGAGATTTTCACAGAAGTTCTACTTTAAAATACAAAACATACATTGCCAAGGATAAAAGTAAATTTAAAAAATAAAAATAGTGGTCTTCATTTAAATTATCCTCCAGCACATAACAGCTGATGTATGTATATTTGAATAATGATTTTCAAACTTTCATAATAAAATGGCCCCTCAACCTTATCATTATTTGTTTGACAATGGAATAATTTTAGTGAGAAGAAATGAGCAAACTTAATAAGCTTAATGGGATGCTATATTAATCAGAAGCAATTATAAAATCCAGTACAGAAGCTTCCATTGTAAAAGGTCTATTGAGACATGCAAAAAGAAAAATAAGCATAGAAAATATTTAGGAGCAAAGAAACCAGAGAAAATGGCAAAATGTATGGTGAAATTTTTAAAGCTTTATCTTACCCCAAACTGCTTTAGAGAACACAATATTTTGTCTGACACAATGCTATTTCAAAATAAGTAGATAAACAAAAAAGTAGATGAAATGGAACAAGTATTTAGAAAAAAAATACAAAACAGAAATAATTCACCTATGATTTTTAACAATTTTCAGATAATCAGCAGAAATCAAGACCCAAAACATAGCTATCCTGTCTGGAAAGTCTGTAGATGCAGTTACCAGGCATGAACTACAATGTTCTTTCTGTCTACACCAAAATCTCTGTATATAATCTATAATACCATCATAGTGTTCTCTCCCCATTTTGACTACTTAAAAGTGTTTCATGGATATATTTTGTATTTTATTTATTTACTATCTATTCTTTCTTAGATAATTGTTTGATATTTTTGAGGAATAATAACCTCTTTTTTCCTATAATGGATTGAGAATAACACATAAATAAAATAAACTCAAGAGATTAATTTATATTCCTGATTTGAAAGTAAATAACATCAAATGAAACTGTGCTAGGATTGCATTTTTGGACACCATTTTCTCTCTCAAATATTCTCCGTGGGTAATTTGATTCAGTCCATGTGGTCAATTATATTCCTATATTGATGAATGGCAACTCTTTATTGTATTTCTCTTCTAAATTTTAGACTCATGTATGTTGGTGGCAACTGAAATGTTTCACCTTATGGGTCCTTCAATTTCAAACCTGTCCAAGATTGAATTGGTTACCTTTCTCTACATACCTGATCATTCTTGATGATTATCTGACTATTTGGAAGGTCCATGCCATCTATTTCTCTATTCATTAACCTGGGCATAATCCTTCATACCTCTTTACCATCACCTTCCAACCTTTTCAGGAGGCCTTCTATCCTGGACATTATGATGCACCATCCAGAGAGCTCTTCAGGGCTGAAAGACCTAGTAGCAAGAAGTGCTGCCAGCTGTCAGTCATCAGCTGTCATCTCTCTTCAGGGATTGCTCCCAGCTGAAAAGACCTCCCTATGCTTACTGCCTTCTGCCGTGGGCAACCTTCATCCAGTGACTACCCCATGTGGGTAGATCCAAAGACTTGGCACTTTGTGTCCAGCCCAGGACAACTCTGAATGGCCAGCTCAGTTACAACTAAATCCTTTCCTGATGTGGAACTGCAGCCTAACTTTACTCTCTGCCCAATCCTACCTCTTTCTCGTACCCCACAGGTGTTAATCATTCTCAATAATGCCTTCTAATTATTTTCCTAAAGCTCCTTGTCATCTTAAAATTGGCTTCCTGGGAAAGTCGATGTGCAATATCTGCCAATTAAATGTCTCAACTAAATTTCAAGTGTATTCAGTATTCAATTGTTCTCCAAATCAACTTCCCTCACCCAAAGATGTTACATTCATTTCTCGTCCAGATCTCTGCTTTCCAACTTAACTTCTCACCCTTCTCTAATCAGTTCTTTCTTCAAACAAAGTACACCTTAAAAAATTAAGCTAATTATGTAAATTCCGTGGATTAAAATGTGGTTTTAGTTTTCCCATGCCTTTGGGATGTCCAGTCTCTCTAACTTGGCTTTTCATGATCTTGTCCCTGGTTATGTTACATTTCAAGGCTATTTTGAATCATCTCTTTACCACATAGACCTTATTCCTTTTGTCTTAACTACCCTCTGTGCTCCAGAAATTGCGAACTTTGTTCACTTCTTTTATAAAGTATTTTAATGTAGCAACATAATATAATAAAGTGTAAGGTTTAGGGACCTTGACCCAGGAGGCCGTCATATTTGGGAGTGATATCTAACTATACAACTTAAGCTGCATGACTTCTGCCAAATTACTTACCTCCCTATACCACGCTATCTGCATTTCTAAGATCACAATAAGAAAAATTCCTTCAAAGAGTTTGTTGAATGATTAGATCTAAATAGAAAGGTTAATTAGAAAGCACAAAGTGAGATATAATGGTTCTGAAAGTGCTTGGAAAACTTCTCAGCACAAATTCAACAGCCAATGTGGGTAGCTTTCTTCATCATAATCATGATCTTCAAGCATTGACTTCTCCATCTCAGAAAGTCTCAAATTCCTCGATTGCCAGGTTCTCATGTTTGTTATACCTCAGGTGAAGTTCCAATTGGCAATTCTCTGGCAACACTTTCCAGACTCACTTAGATTAGTTGTATTACTTAATATGTGGTTACATTTCACATCATATTTTTCTTATGTTAATATTTTAAAACACTGAATACTCTCCATTGGGTCATAAACAATATTTGTTCTAGCTCTGAATATAAGGACCTATTATAGTATCTATTTTATGGTTAACTTATAACAAATAATAATTTCAGTGACTGAATGATTGAAACAATGCATTTTTTTCATAGGTGTTTTCTTCTTGAAGGCTGTTCTGAGATAGAGTCTAATAATATGTGCTTCTAAATAAACACTGTTTAATTATATAATTCATTCTGGAAAAATAGGTCACAAAACATGTATAACATATAATCCTCTATTCATTTTAAAATTACAATGCTATTTTTATATTAAAAATAAAATACAGATTGAAGAAGAACACAGGTACAAACAAAACCACATATCTATTGATCTAGACAAGAAGATTAATGCTTTATAACTCATATAACTAGAACTAGTGGTTCTTAGCTAGCCTGGGAGGGGTTGCCTAGCCAAAGAACGTTTGACAATTTTTGGAGGAAATTTTTGTTTGTCATAACTTTGGGGGAAAGCAGATGCTACTGGCATCTAGAGGGCAGAGGTCTGGGCTGCTGTTAATAGTTTAGCATGCATAAGACAGCCCCCTATATGGAAGAATTATCTGACCCAAAAGATCAAGAGTACAAAGGCTGAGCAAACCTACAATAGGTTAAGGAACCTAGAATTTTAAGAAATATAAGATAAAAAATTCAGAGTGTCCAGAGTATGTTGTAGGATGACAGGCTTTTTAATGAGATATTTTTAAGAACAGGATGGTGGCTCTTTTTCTGAGTGGTAAAAGAACATGTGCCTTGAAGTGAGGACAGGGCTTACTGATCTTGGAAAAGGCATTCTGACATCAAATTTTAAAATTAAATAAATCCAGAAGTTAATTTTTGTTCATGTATGTCAAAAAGAGAAGAGAAAAGTGATGTGAATAAAATTATTCAATTAGAAGAGCTGACAAGGCAAATGAGAAAATGAGCTCATGATACTTGGTACATATTAGTCTTCTTACAGGACACACGCCATGACATGTGCTATACAGCCTTAGACTGAAAGATTAAAGCAAACTGTTTCCACCACATCATTTGAGAGAAAGTTCTGCAAAGTAATAGAGTTGCACAACGATTTTCTCAGTAGAGTAATTATAAAGGAAATTTAAACATGTAAAGAAGTGGGCTAGTTTTATTTTTAAAAAAGCTCTTTAATAAAACTGGCTATAACCAGATTGAACAAATGCCTGTGTAGGTGGGCAGCTGACATGAAATCCTGTATTAGGTAACAGAAGCACTGTTTCAAAACTGGAATCTTTCCCCACTCAGCCTAATGAATTATTCACATATAACTCCTTTCCTATCATTGACAGCTAAAATGGCTTAGCTAAGTCCAGATGAAATGGAGAGTTAAAGAAAATGGAGAGCCACGTGCAAACTGGGTTCAGCTAGATTTTCACTATCAAAGCAAAGTAAAAATTTGAGGCAATTATAAGAAATTTCCGTGTGTGTGTGCGCGCATATACTTTGAACCTTGTATTTATTACCAAATAATCATATATATAAATATATATATATATCTTCAGTTTTCAAGTTACTTCATGTGTTTGAATATTTGTTTCCTAAAAAACAAAATATGTATATTAATATTTTCTATGATTATTTGTAGATTTGGGGTTAAAATGTACAGAAACTCAATGCTATCTAATGATTTAGATGCTCAGTAAAAGTTAAAACGTATTTATAGTAACTACTAGAGCAGTCTCAAAACTTAAAGGCTGGAACTTAAGTTTATTCGTTGTACTCAAATAATCATCATAATTTTATAAATGATAACTGATGTTTCCTGGTGAGTCAGGAGAAAAACATAAATGCTTATTTTAGACAATAGGAAATAGATAATTTTCAGTGAGAGTGAGATACATAGAGGTTTGTTATCAGACTCTGCTGCAGAAACTGACTTTTTTTTTTTTAACATTTCTGAAACACCTGAAGTCTGTGGTATGTGTACAGTCTAAAATTAATCCCTGTCAATGAAAAAAAAATAAGGTCATTATATTAATTTTTCTTTAGAAGATTTGAACTGAGAAAGGTAATTGAAATTTGGGGAAACAACTAGAATCGAGGTATTGCAAAACCTCTGCCACAGGAAGTTTTTCACATTCTCATGAATCTAGTTAATACCATAGAACTTTAGTGTTGTTTTTCTATGCTCTCCCCACCCTAGTTCTCTTCTTTACTTGACCTTCCCTTGTTCTGATTGTCACACGCCACTGCATTTACTCAAAATTATCACCACTAAAGTTGGTCAATTGTGTTACTTTCACTGAATCCTGCAGTTCCTGAAATAGACAGATACTTCTGCTTGGTGCAATTACTACTTCTCCTTGATCCTGTTCATCCAAATAAGTCTCACTATTTATGCTCAGTAATATTACTTCCTGAAGCAAAACTCTGTGACTCAGGTCCCTCTGCCAACCATCTTTCTTGCTACCCTGCTGCCTGCACTTAACTTCTGCCAATGATTCCCTGCAAAATCTGCAGTCCTGTGACTCTGTTGTGCACTCTGGTGAAGTGGAAGAAATAGCTTCATCTTTCCCTACCACTGTTCTAAATTTGTTTTACTTCCTACCAGGGAGTAACGGTAGAACTGCCAAATATACAAAAGTAATGAAACTCCATTTCCTTTATTTACAAAATAAATCCTTCCCACCCTAGCTACTTCTCAAGACATAGAAATGGATTTATTAGGACTTAAACAAGAGGCAAAGCAGTGTCAGATGTTAAATGATCTTCCTAAAGTTTACAACATAAGCTGTGTCACCCAGTTTACATGGTAGCATGTGACACACACATAAAGATAAAGCATGCCTCTGTTGCCTGCACATCAGGGACCATTTACCAGGTAGAGCCTTTCTGCTGATTTACTCTTTTCGGAAATGAATCATATGAGCCTTCTAATTTTAGAAAAATGCTGTACTTTAAAAAAGCCTTACATTTTAAGTTCAGGGCTATATGTACAGGTTTGTTACATCGGGAAACTTGTGTCATGGGGGTTTGTTGTGCAGATTATTTTATCACCCAGGTATAAATCCCATTAGTTATTTTTCCTGATTCTCTCCTCCCACTCTCCACCCTCTAATAGGCCTCAGTGTGTGTTGTTCCCCTCTGTGTTTCCATGTGTTCTCATCATTTAGCTCCCACTTGTAAGTGAGAACATGCAGTATTTGGTTTTCTGTTCCTGTGTTAGTTTGCTAAAGATAATGGCCTCCAGTTCCATCCATGACCCTCTAGTTCATTTGATGATTGCATAGTATTCCATGATGTACATGTACCACATTTTCTTTATCCAGTCTATCATCGATGGCCATTTAGCTTGATTCCATGTCATTGCTATTGTGAACAGTGCTGCAATGAACATATGCCTTCATGTGTCTGTATAACAGAATTATTTATATTCCTTTGTGTATGTACCAGGTAAAGGGATTGCTGGGTCAAATGGTATTTCTGTCTTTAGGTCTTTCAGGAATCATCACACTATCCTTTGCAATGGTTGAACCTAATTTACATTCCCACCAACAGTGTGTGAGTATTCCTTTTTCTCTGCAACCTTGCCTGCATCTGTTTTTTTGTTTTTTTGTTTGTTTGTTTACTTTTACTTTTTAATAATAGCCATTCTGACTGGTGTGAGATGGTATCTTGTAGTTTTGATTTGCATTGCTCTAATGATCAGTGATGTTGAACTTTTTAAATATGTGATTGTTGGCTGCATGTATGTCTTCTGCTCATGTTCTTAGCCCACTTTGTAATGGGGTTGGTTTTTTTGTAAATTTGCTTAAGATCCTTATAGATGCTGGATATTAGACCTTTGTCAGATGCATAGTTTACAAAAATTTTCTCCCATTCTGTAGCTTATCTGTGTATTCTGTTGATAGTTTTTTGCTGTTCAGATGCTCTTGAGTTTAATTAGATCCCATTTGTCATCTTTTGCTTTTGTTGCAATAGGCATCTTCATGATGAAATATTTGCTTATGCCTATGTCCTGAATGCTAATGCCTTGGTTGTCTTCCAGGGTTTTTTATACTTTGGGGTTTTACATTTAAGTCTTTAATACATCTTGAGTTACTTTTTGTATATGGTGTAAGAAAGATACCCAGTTTCAATCTTCTGCATATGGCTAGCCAGTTATCCTAGCACCATTTATTGAATGGGGAATCCTCTCCCCATTGCTTGTTTTTGTCAGATTTGTTGAAAACCAGATAGTTGTAGGTGTCCAGTCTTATTTCTGGGTTCTCTATTCTGTTCTATTGGTCTATATGTCTGTTGTACCAGTACCATGCTGTTTTGGTTATTATAGCACTGTAGTATACCTTGAAGCCGGGTGGCATGGTGTCTCCAGCTTTGTTCTTTTTGGTTGGGATTGCCTTGGCTATTCAGACCCTCTTTTTGTTCCATATGAACCTTTGAATAGTTTTTTCTTGTCCTGTGAAGAATGTCAATGGTAGCTTAATGGGAGTAGAACTGAATATACAAATTGCTTTGGGCAGTATGGCCATTTTAATGATATTGATTCTTCCTACCTATGAGCATGGAACATTTTTCCATTTTTTTGTGTCATCTCTGATTTCTTTGTGCAGTGGTTTGTAGTTCTCATTGTAGAGATCTTTCATCTCTGTATTTAGCTGTATTCCTAGGGAAAAATACTGTACTTGCTTTATTCAAACATTGCTAGAGCTGAAATAAAGAAAGACAACAGGATGTTGTTACCATGACTCTGAAGCTTTCAATATGCAAACGTGAAAGTATGCTAAACTTACTTTCTGGGCTAGTTCTGGTGACTGAATCGCTTTTATTTCTACCAGCTCCAGGCAGGACACATAACCAGAAAAAAGCCTGTGTGGGCATATCCTGATGTCCATTCTCTGTCACTCTATTAATACATTATCAGTGGGAGGAATGATTCAATTAGACACCTAAGATTTTTAAATTTAACACATTAGCTTTTAAGGATCTGGGGATTTAGGCAGAGTCTCAAAGGTAGGTGGTCTTCACAGTTGCATTGTCCTACTAAAAATTCTTATGTCTCTTGCAGGAGTGGAGTTTAATTACTGAGTCTTTTTAACTGACTTTTTTCCTCTAGGATGTTTCTTTCCCAGTTTTTTTTAAGGATGTTTTTATTTTCAAGTTAAATACCAGCCTCCGAGACCTATTAAAGCTGGAATCTTCTTTGGCTACTATGCTTATTAAACTAAGGATACATATTTGCTCTAGTGCAGTTGATGTTTCTCTAATTTCATGACAGAAAAGAAAAAGGAATAAAAGCCACAAGTAAATTTGATTCAGAGCTTTCCAGATTCACTAAAAGATGGAATTCTTCAGCATGACTTCTTATCTCTTTAGCAAACCAAGTTTGCTCTGAAGGAAGAGCAAACTTCCATCTCTGAAGGAAGATCAGAGATGACCTGAAGTGTCAATTCAATTGGGAAATGTGGTGGAGAACTATAATTATGGTGAGATTAACTGTATTTTCAAATATAAAAAATGAAGCTGCAGTATATCATATACTATTCTTACTTAAATCTGATAGCAACCTAGTGAAACTTATGAATTTTTTAAACGACTTTAGTTGGCTCATTTCACATTAGGAAGTCAATGCTTGTTAAATTATTTTAAAAAGACATATAATGATTGGGTCAAATTCTATTATAAAAATGTCTTTACAATGAAATGTTCACTGCAATGAGTATATTTTCAATGCACAAGTTAATAAACTATAATGCTTTTGAGGGGTCTTAAAATAATAAAATCAAGAAACTGGTAATTTTAAACAGACTGCTAAAAATTCTCATCATATCTCCTTTTCATTCTCTTCTTTATTAACCTTTATTTAAATACGAAAGTGCTATGTGGGAAACAGACCTTAAGTGTGACACTCTTACCTTTAAGGAAAATTACACTAACCATATCGTCTTATTGACCAATTAACTAAATCATCTTTTCTAATAGTAACACAATGAGCTTATCATCTATTTAATATCTTGGGAACAAAATACATAGCTAAAACATTTTTTCCAAAGAAAGAGATATCAGCCTGAGCCCTGATATATCTCAGTATGTCTCTGATGCTCTGTAAATAAGCTTTGGAAAGAAAAAACATGACTTTGAGATATAAGGTATATAAAAAGCTAAATCATCTTGATATCCATATATAACTTTGAAATGGCATATTTTACATATATGTATGTATTTGAAATGTTCAATGAAAATAATTTCTAACTTTCATTAAATATTAAAGTATTCATCTGTCAGAAAAAGCTTGAGAAAAATCATATCTATTAATTATTTCTGAGTTGGGAAATGGCCATGAAAATTTTGATGAAATATTAGGGAGATAATGAGAGGTTACAAGCAACATTACATTTGATCAACACAGCATGGAAAATAGACGCATAGAAAATAGATTGCATAGATGAATAGTCTCTGCACTCAGGACAGTGGTGATCTGATGAGTGACTGAGTGTTTTCTGAATGAAAATAAGCTTTCTATAAATTTTAATTTTGAGCAGAGCTAAGTAACTAAAAATTTCATCTTCCTGAAGGACTATATTTAGTGGTTTCTCTTACCAGAAATGTAACAAAAAAATAATAATAAATGCCTGAGTCACTCACCAGATAGGATTGAGTGAACATGGCCATTTCAGCCCCAAAAAGCCATCATTTTATGGCTGATGACTCATGAGAACATGTCTAGCTAATGAAAATATGACTAGCTTCCATTCTCTGATGCAGCTAACAATCCTGGTTACTTTTTACCTAATAAATAATTCCTAAAATGTGGTAATATTGCATGCATCAGTACACAGTTGTTAGCCAGATTCTCTTTTATCTTGAGGTCCATGTACTCTCATAACTTTTTCGAGATAGGATTGCAAGGAGGAACCACTAAGTTATTAACCCATCAGCCAAGATAAGAGATGGAGGCAGATCTTAAAAGGGTCATGTTACCTTCCTTGCCACAACCATCTGCATCACCTTCAAGCTAGAGAAAGCACTGACCTTACCAAGGAGAAGTTGGCCATTTCTGCATTCTCAGAAAGTTCAGGGGAATCTGGAGACTAAAGATTTTCAGGTGTATAAACACAGATGGCCTGATTTAATGTGCAGGGTCTTTTTCTTTCCTAAGCACAGTGCTGCCCTGATCATTGCAGTCCTGTCTAGATAGAGAATATCAAATTTGTAGAGCTCTCTCTACACTTAGGGTTAAGTTCTGAACCCAACTCTCAATTTTTTCCTAACTGCTAGGTTTGAGGCATCTCCTTATATGCCCCCCAAAATGTTCACTGGCTTTGACACCAAGCTTTTAATTTATGGTTTGTCATTTTTCACCTTTCCTTGTCTCTCTTCACAGCATCAATGTCCCCTTTCAGCAACCATTCCTTTCATTTTTCTTCCAGAGTGGCTGTACTATTTGGCTTTTTTTTTGGAGTCTCGTTCTGTCGCCCAGGTTGGAGTGTAGTGGTGGTGCGATCTCAGCTCACTGAAAGCTCTGCTCCCGGGTTCACGCCATTCACCTACCTCAGCCTCCCAAGTAGCTGGGACTACAGGCGCGCACCACCACGCCCAGCTAATTTTTTTGTATTTTTAGTAGAGACGGGGTTTCACCATGTTAGCTAGAATGGTCTCGATATCCTGACCTCGTGATCCGCCTGCCTCGGCCTCCCAAAGTGCTGGGATTACAGGTGTGAGCCACAGCGCCCGGCCCTATTTTACATTCTTACCAGCAGTGGATAATCATTTCTGTTGCTCCACACCTTCTTTATTAATTGATATTGTCAGATTAAAAATAATTGCCAATCTAACATATGTATGTTTTGTCTTAGCAGAAAGGTCACAAGAAAAAAAAAAAAAAAGAAATATGTAAATACAGATTTCTCTTAAAGAACAACTGTTTACTATTGTGAATAGTGCTGCAATAAACATACGTGTGCATGTGTCTTTATAGCAGCATAATTTATAATCCTTTGGGTATATCCCCAGTAATGGGATGGCTGGGTCATATGGTACATCTAGTTCTAGATCCTTGAGGATGCAGCTGGAAACCATCATTCTTAGCAAACTATCACAAGAACAGAAAACCAAACACCGCATGTTCTCACTCATAGGTGGGAACTGAACAATGAGATCACTTGGACTCAGGAAGGGGAACATCACACACCAGGGCCTATCATGGGGAGGGGGGAGGGGGGAGGGATTGCATTGGGAGTTATACCTGATGTAAATGACGAGTTGATGGGTGCAGCAGACCAACATGGCACAAGTATACATATGTAACAAACCTGCACGTTATGCACATGTACCCTACAACTTAAAGTATAATAATAATAAATAAAAAAAAAAAAAAAAAAAGAACAACTGTTTAATATGCACTACAGAAGTTGGTACAACAAGGTTGGACATTAATATTATGACCCAAATAATTACACTAAATTTGTGGAAATGTTAGTAACGTTAATGGCATTAAATATTCCAATTTATAGCATCTCTTCCTCCTGTTTTAATTCACATATTCTTTTTCCCTCAAAATGCCCTTCTCTTTCTACAGAATGATAAAAAATGGTATATAACTGCCATTGCAATAATTTTAAATTCTTCCTTATTACCTCTGATGATATTTTATGACAGATTCCTTGCTTTTTGCCTTATTATTATAGATTTTTTTCTGCATATATATCAGTACGAATAATAGAGTCTTAAATTCTAAAAACTCTTCTGTTTACCATATATCCTTAGAAGCTTCTTGGGTTTGATTTTATTATTAAACATTAAATTCAAAATTACCAAAGAAGATTGCTTGCTATGTAGAAGAGAGAAGAGTTCCCAATAAGACACAGGAAAAAATATATATATGTTTAAAATATTTGTAATGGGGTTAAATATTATTTTAAGAGCTGTTTAAAAAAAAAAGCATATGTCTTAAATAACCAGATTAAAAGACCAGTAGTTATTACTCCAAAATTTATTGAACTGTCAAAGTACCCATAATGTACTTAGAAATGATTTAAAATGTGTACTTGGAACTAACCTGAATTAAAAATAAAATTCACCAGAGGGCATGGTGGCTCATGCCTGTAATCTCAGCACTTTGGGAGGCCGAGGTGGGCGGATCGCGAGGTCAGGGGATCGAGACCATCCTGGCTAACATAGTGAAACCCCGTCTCTACTAAAAATACAAAAAATTAGCTGGGTGTCATGGCGGGTGCCTGTAGTCCCAGCTACTCAGGAGGCCGAGGCAGGAGAATGGTGTGAATCCGGGAGGCAGAGCTTGCAGTGAGCCGAGATTGCACCACTGCACTCCAGCCTGGGTGACAGAGCGAGACTGTGTCTCAAAAAAATAAATAAATAAAAATAAATAAATAAATAAATATCACCTATTATTATGCAGTATTTTGCTCAGTAATTTGAAGAATCTCATCCTGAAAGAATAATAGAGATTTAGTTTAACAAGGGGTATGCGGATAGTCCAGAAGTATGTCAATTTATTATTTAGCATAAAAATAAAGGAAGAATAACTAATATTAAATGAGCGATTTATGATGATATGGAAATACATTATTATAATGTATTATCTTTGTTGTGGCTTATGTAAAAGTTAAACTATGACTTTGAAAATAAATTCCAAAAATTGCTAAATGAATCACTAGCATTAATTAATATGTAGTCAAATGTAGTTTAATGTTTTTATAATGAAAACCAAAGGAAAAATTAAATATATTTCATAAAAGCATTTCATTGAATTTTAATTTATTCATCATTAAAGACTGCTAGGAAATTGAGGCTTGATTTTATGTTAAAATTCATTAACATAAAATGTTATTTTATAGAAATATAAAAGTATTGAGCATATTTTTTAATTTTATGTTTAACATCAATTTTTTTTAACATTTAAGTTCAGGGGTACAAGGGTAGGTTTGTTGTGTAGGTAAACGTGTGCCATGAAGGTTTGTTGAAAAGATTATTTCATCACCTAGGTATTAAGCCTAGTACCATTAGTTATTTTGCCTAATGTCTCCCTCCTTCTACCCTCCACTCTCGAAAGATCTTAGTGTGTGTTGTTCCCCTCTATGTGTACATGTGTTCTCATCATTTAGCTCTCACTTATAAGTGAGAATATGTGGTATTTGGTTTGGTGTTGCTGTGTTAGTTTGCTAAGGATCATGGCCTCCAGCTCCATCCATGTTCCTGCAAACGAGATCACGTCCTTTGCATGGACATGGATGGAGTATGTGTACGGATGGAGTAATCCATGGTGTATATGTCGTAGTATTCCATGGTTTATATATACCATATTTTCTTTACTCAGTCTATCTTTTCAAATGAAGATATACATACTGCCAACAATCATATGAAAAGAAGCTCAACATCACTGAATTAGAGAAATGCAAATCAAAACCATGATGAGACACCATCTCACACCAGTCAGAATGGCCATTATTAAAAAGTCAAAAAACAACAGATGCCAGCGAGGTTGTGGAGAAAAAGGAATGCCTATGCATGTCAGTGGGAATGTAAATTAGTTCAACCATTGCAGGAGACAGTGTGGCAATTCCTTAAAGACCTAAAGACAGAAATGTCATTTGACCTAGCAATCCCATTAATGGGTATATACCCCAAGAGATATAAATCATTTTATTATAAAGACACACGCCTGTGTATGTTCATTGAGCACTATTCACAATAGCAAAGATCTATAATCAACCTAAATGCCCACCAATGATAAACTGGATAAAGAAATGTGGTACATATACACCATGGAATACTATGTAGCCATAAAACTAGAACAAGATCATGTTCTTTGCAGGGACATGGATGTAGCTGGAGGCCATTATTCTTAGCATACTATCACAGGAACAGAAAGCCAATTTAATTTTTTTAAAAGAGCAAAATAATACTGAGTAGTTTTAGAAATGTGAAAGAGAGACATCTGCTTCAAAGAAATTGAGTAGATATGTTTTTCTCTATTCTTCCCACTAACAATATCTAAATCTCCCTTGATATTATACATAAAACTGAAATATGAAGAAGAAGCACACAGCTAGGGACCTCAGAACCCAAGGAACAACACAATGGTGAGTCTCCTGGGAATTCTTGGTTCGCATATCTCAGACATGTTGCCGAAGAAGACAGTAACCTGAAAGCAACAAAGAGAATAGACAGAAAAGTCACAACAAAAGATCAAAGAAAAAGCAGTGTAGAAAGACAGAAATGTTTTAGACAATAGCCTAGCTAGTCTGGCCAAACATTACAAATAAAATTGTGGCCCCAACCCAACCATGCCAGCAAAAGCAGAGAGGGAAACCTAGATTCTTGCAAATGCCAGATTTTATTCAGGCATCACAACCTAAGCCTTCTCCAGTGAGGTGATATCATAGAAAGCTAAGCAGGGAGTCAGAACATACATTTGGTAGGTTAGAAGTAACACGCTCCATTGCACCTGTGGTGTCTGTGAAGCCTGCATGGGGAGCCTACACTTTCAGCCCCAGCTGCTATTGATGAGGCACACACTCTCATTCTGCTGAGGTGGTATCAGAGGAGGCCTAGAGAAAAGCAGGGACTCTCAGAAATATCCAGCAGTAAGGAGTCTACCCCTCACTACGTAGTGTCAGGGAGCCCAGCAGGGAGTAGTAATTGAGCACCCCTGCAATTCCCAGGCAGTGTGGATTTTCATAGGGAGCTGAAAGTCTCACTCTCACCCAGCAGTAATGACAATCTCCTTTCTCCCTCTGGTATCGAAGGAAGCCAAGTGAGGAACCTGAACTTTAATCCCACAGGCAATAGTAACAAGGCAGTGGCCAAGTTATCTTAGCAAGGAGTTGTCAGTGGAAGCCAGCTAAAAGAGAAAGTTTTAAAAGAATCCAGTGTCTGATAACACATGGATACCCAGGTTTAATTGCATAAACACTTAAATTTTAAAAAATAGAATAATCTCAGCAGGAATGAGAAAAAGACAGAAGATTCCAAAACTGAGATGACAAAGGTGTGAGAATTATCTGGCAGAGATTTTGAAGCAGTAACCATTAAACACTTCACTGAAAAAGTATAAGCATGCTTGAAACAAAGAGAACAAAGCTCAGCAAAGGATTGAAAAGTCTCAGCAAAGATAGAGAACATATAATGAACATTCAAAGAGAGATTTTTAAATGAATGAGGCAAACACTGAATTGGCAGATTAAACAATGTATATCACCCAATCTCAACAACAGAGAAAAAGTAACCTGATAAAAAGGGCAATAGAAAGATTCAGAGAGACTTGTGGGACTATAACAAAACATCTAACTTTACTGCCACTGAAGTCCTGGGGAAAGAATAGGAGAAAGAGGATGTAGTCAATAATTACTACCAAAAAAAAAAAAGGTTTAAAACATCTTAAATTTAGCTCTCTCTCTATACACACACACACACACATTTAAAATGATGAGCTAACCCAACCAGATAAACCCAAAGAAATAAATGCCAAGACACATCATAGTCAAACTTTTAGAATGTAAAGACACAGGAAAATTTTTGAAAGCAATAAGAGGGAAAGGATTTTTTACTTACAGAAGGAAAACAATTTGAATGACAAGGTATTTCTCATCAGGAATCCAGGAGGCCAGAGAAAGTGGCACAGCATTTTATAGTGTTGATAGCAAAGAACTGTCAAATCAAACCTGATACATGGTGACAATATCCTTCAGGAATGATGAGGAAATAAGATATTCTCAAATGAAGGAAAACTAAGAAATTCATCACCAGCAGATTTTTCCTAAAAGAAAGACTAAAAAAGTTCTCTGGACTAAAAGGAAATACAAGACATTTAATCTTGGAGCATTAGAAAGGAAGTAAAATATGAAAATAACAATATATGGGTAAATTATGTAACATTTCCCTTCTCCCCTTGTTTTCTAAACAAAGTTTGAATATTTGAGTAAAATTATAACACTATTTAATGTGATTCTAAATGTATAAGAGAACACATTTAAGATGATTATATTACAAAGAACTATATTATGAAGGATAAAATTGTGTTAAGGGACTTAAAGTTTATATGTTTCACTAAACCTGGTAAAATGTATATGACAGTAGATTGGAATAAATTATAGATATATACTATCCAGATCAACCACTAAAGAACTATATAAAGAAATAGATACTGGCCAGACACAGTGGCTCCTGCCTATAATCCCAGCACTCTGGGAGGTCAAAGTGGGAGGGCGGCTTTGAGACCACCTTGGGCAATATAGTAAGACTCTATCTGAAGAAGAAGAAAAAAAAGAAAAGAAGGAAAAGAAGGAAGGAAGGAAAGAAGGAGGGAAGGAAAAGAAGGAAGGGAGGAAGGAAAGGAAGGAAGGAAGGAAAAAAGGAAGGAAGGAAGGAAAAAGAAGGAAGGAAGGAAGGGAAAAGAAGGAAGGAAGGAAAAAGAAGGGAGGAAGGGAAAAGAAGGAAGGAAGTAAGGAAAGAAAGAGAGAAAGAAAGAAAAAGAAAGAAAGAAAGAAAGAAAGAAAGAAAGAAAGAAAGAAAGAAAGAAAGAAAGAAAGAAAGAAAGAAAGAAAGAAAAGAAAGAAAGAAAGAATAATAATTTAATCATTGGAGAAATGCAAATCGAAACCATGAGACATCATCTCACACCAGTTCGAATGTCTGTTACTTAAAAGTCAAAACATAACAGATGCTGGTAAGGTTGTGGAGAAAGGGGAACACATACACATTGTTGAGAAGAGTGTAAATTAGTTCAAACATTGTGGAAAGCAGTATGGTGGTTCCCCAAAGAGCTAAAAGGAGAACTACCATTTGACCCAGCAATCCCATTACTGGGTATATACCCAGAGGAATATAAATCACACTGCCATAAAGACACATGCAGGCATATGTTCATTGCAGCACTATTCAAAATAGCAAAGACATGGAATCAACCCATAATAAATGTTCATCAGTGACATATTGGATTTAAAAAAATGTAGTACATATACAAAATGGAATACTACGCTGCCACAAAAAGAACAAGATCATGTCTTTTGTAGTAACATGGATAGAATTGGAGGCTATTATCCTCAGCAAACTAATGCAGGAACAGAAAACCAAGTAAGTGGGAGCTAAATGATGAGAGCTTATGAACACAAAGAAGGAAACGACAGACATTGGGGTCTACTTGAAGATGAAGTGTGGGAGGAGAGAAAGCAGCAGAAAAGATAACTATTTGGTTTTAGGCTTAATTCCTGGGTGATGAAATAATCTGAACAACAAATCCCTGTGACATGTGTTTACCTATATAACAAATCTTCACGTGTACCTCCAAACCTAAACTAAAAGTTAAAAAGAAAAGAAAAAAATACTATAGATGAAATAAAAGCAAAATTTTTTAAAAATAGTACTCCACAGGAAAGTAGAAAAGAAGAAACCAAAGAAAACAAAACAGAAAGCAAACAACCAATAACAAGAATTAAATGAAATGACGTACTTATTCCCTAACATGTCAATAATTACGTCAAATATAAAACTGATCTGAGGGCTGGGCAGCAAGAGCAAAACTCCCTCTCAAGAAACAAACAAACAAACAAACAAACTGACCTGAATTGAAAAGGTCATGACTATGTAGAAAAATCACAAGAAATCTAAAAAGAAAAATACTCCTAGAATTAATTATTCAGTTCAGCTAAATAGAAATAAAGTTTCAGAATAAATTATATTTCTTTACACTAACAGTAAACAGATGGACAACAAAAATAAAACTATTTACAATCACTGAAGAAAAAAGAAATATATAAATGTATATCTAAAATACATGGACAGGACTTATGTTCTGGAAAGTATAAAATGCTGATAAATGACATTAAATAATATAAAACGAATGTAGAGATATACTGTGTTCATAGATGAGAAGATTCAACATGGTAAAGTTGTCAGTTCTCTACAAATAGATAGACAATTGGTTTGCTATCAAAATGCGAATGAGAACTTATTTACTTATTTATTATGTACAGAAAACTTTAAAATACGTATGGATAGGTAATAAGTAGAATATCTGAAAAATTTTGAAAAAGAATAAAATGTAACCTGATTTCAAGACTTGTGCAGTTGCAGTAATCATGAATGTATGGAATTCGTAGGAAAAAAAGACAAATAGATGCAAAGCCAATTCAGTGGAGAAAAAATAGCATTTCAGCAATGACACTAGAGCAACTGGACAATCACAGGCGAAAAAAAATATACCTTAAGCTTAACACCTTCTACCAAAATGAACTCATGATAGATCATGCACTTAAATGTAAGACATAAAAGTTTTATTTAAAAAGCCATAGGGAAAATTCTTCAGGATTTCAGACTAGGCAATCGTTTCACAGACTTGACATCAAAGACAAGCTCTATTAAATGAAAAAAATATAAATTAGGCTTCGTCAAAGTTACAAATGTTTGTTCCATGAAATATTCTGTTGAGAATAAAATAAACCTAAATACTTGGAGAAAATATTTGTAAACTACATGTCTTGAATAGAAGTGGCATCTAGAATATATAAAGAATTCTGCAAATACACCCATAAAAAATCAAAATATCCAATTAGAAATTTGACAAAAGGTGTTTCCCAGAAAGACAATATCTTGATGGCAAATAGCCCATAGAAAATATGTCCAAAATTATTGGCCATTAGGAAAATACAAATTAAAATACATAACAAAATATCACTACACACCTACCAGAATGGCTAAAATTTGAATAGTAACAAAACCAAATGCTGACAATGATACAGAGAAACTGGATCACCCATGCATTGCTGGTAGAAATAAAAATGATCCAGACACTCTGGATAATAGCATAGTGTTTACCTAAAAAATAGATTTATGCTTACTACATGACACATCCATTATACTCCTGCTCATTTATCCTAGAGAGATGAAAATTTACACAGAGACTTGTACATGAATGTTTGTAGCCGCTTTATTCCTAAGTCAGTAACTGGAAACAACCTTGTGTCCAGCAATAGATGAATGGTTAAACAAACTGGCACTATGCATGCCGTGAAATATGTATTAGTCCGTTTTCATGCTACTAATAAAGATATACCCGAGAGTGGGTCATTTATAAAGGAGAGAGGTTTAATTGACTCACAGGCCTACGTGGCTGGGGAGGCCTCACAATTATGGTGGAAGGCGAATGAGGAGCAAAGTCAAGTCTTACACAACAACAGGCAAGAGAGCTTGTGCAGGGGAGCTCCCGTTAGTAAAACCATCAGATCTCATGAGACTTATTCACTACCATGAGAACAGTATGGGGGAAACCTCCCCCATGATTTAATTATCTCCACCTGGCCCCGCCCCTGACACATGGGGATTATTACAATTCAAGGTGAGATTTGGGTGGGGATACAGTCAAATCATATCAGAATACTACTGAACACTAAAATGAATAAACTAATAATACAGAAAGCAACTTAGTTAGAGTCCCCAGAAAATTATGGTAAGTGGCAAACATCAATCTCAAAAGATAACATACCATAACTTCAATTTATACTATTTTGAAATGATAAAAATTAAAGACGTAAGTAATATATTAATGATTGGAATTAGTGAGTTAAGAGGGAACTGAGTGTGGCTATCAAAGGGAAACAGAAGTGATGTTCTGATCAAGGAATTATAATATACCAATGTTAATACTCTGGTTGTGATACTATATCATAAATTTGCAAAACTATATTAAGCCAGAGTTTCTGGAGAAACTGGGTAAATGGTACAAGGAATCTCTCCCTATTATTTCTTACAAATTTATGTTAATTTAAATTATCTCTAAATAAAAATTTTAGTGTAAAAAATACAAAATAGAAGTAAATATGTCCATGATATTAAGCAATTATACACATGTACAGATTCAAAAACAATATCTATTTGACTGCATTTTACTTTTCCATTTTATTTTGTTAAATATTATTTATTATTTATTTGTTGTTTGTTTGTTTTGAGACAGGGTCTCATTCTGTCACTCAATCTGGTGTGCAGTGCGCCATAATGGCTTAATGCACCCTCGATCTCCTGGGCTTACTCCATCCTCTTGCCTCAGCCTCCTGAGCAGCTGGGACTACAGGCTTTTGCCACCGCACCCAGAAGAGTTTTGTAGTTTTTGCAGAGACAGAGTTTCGCTATGTTGCCCAGGCTGGTCTCGAATTCCTGGGCTCAAGTGATACACCTGCCTCAGCCTCCTAATGTGCTGAGATTATAGGTGTGAACCACTGTACCAGGCCTATTAGAATGGATTATTATGAATCCTGAATTTCCTAAGTAATTGATTTTACTTATTATAGCTATTGCTTAGAAATTTACTTCTCCCAGTACTTTTGGGTATATATTAATTATGCCACAAATACCATAGTGGTTAAAGTATAAAGATAATTATTAGAAATTATCATAACCATTACATTATTTGTGAGTGAAAGTGAAAATTTAAACGAATAGCCCAACATCAACATATATACCAAATTGAATATATAGAGCACTTCTTCCATCAGCTTTTTCTTAAATCCCATTGAAAACATCATCACCAGGGTGTCAGAATGCATATGCGTCTCTGTTACTGATGATAGCCCCTCAGTTCTGTGTTTGGCTGGCTTTTCATAGTCTTAGCTTTTGATAACTTTTCAGTTCCTCACTTTCCACATATCTTCACTTGTTTACTGATATTATCACCACCTTATTCTTCCACAAACCCTAATTGTACTGTTTTATTGTTGTTGGTGGTGGTATTGTTAGATTTTTGCTTGTTTTATTTTTTCCCCTCCCTATGGCCTTGAATGAAGTCTTTTCTCTGTTGGTTCAATCACCCATTCACATGTCACGTTGCTCTGCCGCGTTGTAATCCCTTTAACTGAAGTTACAAAACTGTTAATCCCCTACTGCAGCTATGTTTATAAATATAGAAAATGTGGACATAAACTTTATATAGACAATGACATATATATAAAATGACCTTAGGCTTCAGATGGCTAATTTTGAAATAGTAATAAATTAACTTTTTTTTCTAATTCCCTTCCGCTTACACACACTGATTTAACAGTGGATTGTCCCATAGTTTTTAACTATTTAGTAGTAGACTCAAAAAATTCAAGCTGATTTTGTAGCTGGGGATGTGATGCAGTTATTTACTTTTAAATATTTATTTATATGAAAGTGCTTTTGAACTCTAAGTACTATACAGTCAAACATACAATTTTTCATCTTATTTTCATTCTGCTTTAATCACTGATATAAAACTTCAATGAGAAACAAAAAAGAAACACACAGAGCACAACTTGTAATTTCAACAAATAATATTATTATATCTGTGGCTTCATTTAGAGCTATATAACTTGCATGAGAGATTTTATGAATACATAATAGATTTAGTTTTCCTTTTAATAGTGACACATAGATGTTCTTGAAACACAAATTCATTCATTATTTTATAGAGACCTGAAAGAAGTAACTATTACAAAGGAGTAGAGAAGGCTTTTCTTCTTCAGTCTTAGTACAGAGGCTTTTAATCTTAGTCTCTTGTGATAGGTTTACCGAATGATGAATCAGTAACAGAGTGTTCGTTAATCTCCCAATTCATTTGAGCTGATTTTGTGTGTTGATAATTAAGTGAAATTGGTTAGTCCGCAGAGCAGCAATTTCAGTAATACCCAAAGCAGAGCCTATAGGACTGTAGATCCTAACTTAAGGGAACAACAAGAACAACAACAAACTCAAACAAAAAACAAGCCCAGTGATACTCTCAGAAACACACAAATTAAAATTATGTTGTCTTTTTAATTGTGATATAAAGCATCAAACAGGTGGAATGAATTCTAAATTCAAATGGAGAGTTGATGTATATTTATCAAAAGTTAATCCAATTATTCTTTTATGTATTGTGATTTTTTTGACTGGAATTTATAAAAACTGGGAAAGTGAAACAGAGAATTGGGAAAGTAAGAACAGAATTCTTTTAAAAATGTGTTTGTAGGCATATCAATAAATTGAAATGAAGTCCAACATGATGAATCACGTTTTTTTTTTAACAACATTTTAAAAACTGTGTGCAAATCTCCATTTAAAAAGTTTCCATTTATTTTGACTTCTTCAAATGAGAATTGCTTTATATTCCACTTCATTTCTAATTCATCTGTTAACTGGGAGTCTATGTTTTATCTTTGTTTTCTTTACTAATCCTTGTTTTAAAGTCAGCGTGTCTAAATCTGTCTGTTCACCAAACCGCCAGAGAACTTTGTCTAAAATGCAGACTCCCATATGTTTGTTGGCCACTTAAGTGTCTTCTTTTGAGAAGTGTCTGTTCATATCCTTCACCCACTTTTTGATGGGATTGTTTGTTTTTTTTCTTGTAAATTTGTTTAAGTTTCTTGTAGATTTTGGATATTAGCCCTTTGTCAGATGGATAGTTTGCAAAAATTTTCTCCCATTCTATTGGTTGCCTGTTCACTCTGATGATAGTTTCTTTTCCGGTGCAAAAAGTCTTCAGTTTAATTAGATACCATTTGTCAATTTTGGCTTTTGTTGCAGTTGCTTTTGGTGTTTTAGTCATGAAGTCTTTGCCCATGCCTATGTCCTAAATGGTATTGCCGAGGTTTTCTTCTAGAGTTTTTATGGTTTTAGGTCTTATGTTTAAATCTTTAATCCATCTTGAGTTAATTTTTATATAAGGTGTAAGGAAGGGGTCCAGTTTCAGTTTTCTGCATATGGCTAGCCAATTTTCCAACACCATTTATTATATAGGAAGTCATTTCCCCATTGCTTATGAAATACCATCTCACGCTAGTTAGAATGGGGATCATTAAAAAGTCAGGAAACAACGGATGCTGGGGAAGATGTGGGGAAATAGGAACACTTTCATACTGTTGGTGGGAGTGTAAATCAGTTCAACCATTGTGGAAGACAGTGTGGCAATTCCTCAAGGATATAGAACTAGCAATACCATTTGACCTAGCAATCCCATTACTGGGTATATACCCAAAGGATCATAAATCATTCTATAAAGACACATGCACACATATGTTTATTGCAGCACTATTTACAATAGCAAAGACTTGGAGCCAACCCAAGTGCCCATCAATGTTAGACTGGATAAAAAAAAATGTGGCACATACACACCATGGAATACTATGCAGCCATAAAATAGAATGAGTTCATGTCCTTTGCAGGGACATAGATGAAGCTGGAAACCATCATTCTCAGCAAACTAACACAGAAACAGAAAACCAAGCACTTATAAGTGGGAATTGAACAATGAGAACATAGGGGCACAGGGAGGGGAACATCACACATGGGGGCCTCTTCAGGGGTAGGGGGCAAGGGGAGGGATAGGATTAGAAGAAATACCTAATATAGATGACCATTGATGAGTGCAGCAAACCACCATGGCACGTTACCTATGTAACAAAACTGTATGTTCTGCACATGTATCCCAGGACTTAAAGTATAATAATAATAAAATAAAATAAAAGTAAGAAAAAAATGCAGACTCTCAAACTCCCAAAACTTCCTGAAATCAAACTCTTGGGGATGGAAAATGGAACTTTGATTTAAAAAAGAGATCTCTCCAATTTACAAAGAAAAAAATCTGGGAGAAGACTAAACTTTGTATGGGAGATATTTCTGTTTACTGTTCTGTTTGAGAAAAGAAGACATGGAAGGAAAGGTGCACACAGCTCAAATTCGACTTCCCAGAGTTCATGGAAACTGGTTATTATACCCCGTAATGTGGGAAAAGTTAAGTGTGTGTTAGTAGAAGTTCTCTTTTCCTGAAAACAGTTCCTTTCTATTGTCGTGTCTTGAGGAATTTCTTTTGAAAAGTGCTCTGGCACTTCTGGGGTGGAAGTTCTCATTTTTATTTAGACACCAATGTGTGGATCAGAATTTGATAAGCATTAAGTGCAGTTATATTCCCTGCATTTAAGTTATCTGGGTATTTAGTGTTACCTTTGACTTTAGGGCAGAGGGCTTATGATTATTTTCTTCACAATAGAGAATTTTTATATAAATTTATCCTTGAGTAGCTTCTCCTCCACTGTAAAGTCTCCAGTATGTGCTACCTAGTTTCCATAGGTACACGTACAACCATTCCCATTTAAGGACCTGTCTACTTCTGGGAACTGAATATTATTCAGCTATGCACTATCAATAGAAATTACAAACTTTGATCTACCTTGTCTATCTCCAAAGAATCCATCCAATACCCAAATACACTTCCTGTTAAAAAGTACACCCCTACACGTCTGTGTAATCCTTAAAAAACACAGGATCTATGCTCTTCTACCTGTTGGACAATCTAATCTACACCTTTTGATAGACCTCAAACTTCAAATGCCCAAATATTTTATCTGGATTATATCCTCTGTTGCCACTACTCCTTCCCTTAACACACACAACTTGTCAAATTCTTCTCAGTCTAAACACACACACGTTCATGGGCATACATAACTGAGCACACACACATACACACAGAAATGCTTTTCATACCTTATGCAGTTGAGTATGAGAAAAAAAACTTTAAGTGAAAAAGGATATGTATTCATTTCGTTGTTTTAAATCTGCAGTGAAAAATTCACACCTACACACATGTGTATACTCATAACCAAATTTTCCGTAATGCTGTTCATTATACTCATATATTCTAATAGCATGTTTTATAAAAATTGAGAACTGGAACTTTAGGGCATGCTTATCAAACCTCCACAGTAGTGAAAATAAAATAAATATGACAGCGTATTTCACAGTAGTGAAAATAACTTTACAGTGTACATCTTTCCACATTCTGTCAACACAAACTTCTGCCCTCACACTCTCTCCCACCCAGACAAGTCACACATTTGTTCCTTCACTCCTCCAATTCAGTCCTTATTCCAACTGCCTCTCTGTTAGTTGTTAACTTATTTCCTGCTATGAAGAAAATAGATTACTAGCTGTTAACATTCCAGAATATTTGCATTTTGCATAGAGACACTTTGAGGATATCTGTCGTTTTAGATGGAAGCCAAGTCAGACAACTTCTTAGACAAAACTTGACCCAGCTGCTTCCTATAGCAATTGCCTCTTTGGACATGAATATACTGAGTTGTGTGTATATCTGCCCCTTAATTAGCACCATCTCTTAACACAAAAAGAAATTCACTTCTCCTATACAAAAAGATGTCACCACTATGCTCATTTAATTGTGAATCCACACACATATTGAACTTTGCCATAATCTGATACATATGCGGGCCCCTGTTATAGCTACCAGGTGTGTAATGAACACACATTCTGGTACTGACATTAGTAGTGGCATTGATCGTGACCAAGTAGTTGGAGCATATTACTTATATTGACTCTCCTTGGTCGTAACTGGAAAAATCCAATTCAAACTGCCCTACACACACACACATACACACAATTATTTGCTGAAGTGACAGACTTTTATAGGTATCTAAGCTTCAGATTTGGGTTATTCTAATTTATAAAATTAAGACTTCGTTTTGTTCCATTTCAGTCCTTTTAGCATGTGGCTTTAGTCTAGGATTCTATGTGATCATTTTTTTGCAACTATAGACTACAGTGAATATTCTGACAAGTTCACTTTCCCCAAAAAGATAATAAGCTTGTCTTTTAAAAGACCCAGCTAAAATCGAGGTAGTTCTTCCTGTCATTGAATAGGTCATAATGCTCATATCTGAATCCAATCCTTAGTGCCAGAGAAAATAATTTTTGTTTGTTTGTTTCATTAAGCCCATAGCTCTTGTCTGTTCCTGGAGTTTGGAAGCAGAATTAACTGTACATAAAATTTATTATTTAAAGTTAAAGGATTATGTGATAACCAGAGAAGAATTTGTATGCTGTTTACTGGGTGAAGATTTCTTTAATATTGACGATCAAAGTTAATAGATATCCATTGCATCCAAAGTGGCAAGTTGGCATCCATGCTAGCACTAGCCCAAACCCATCTATTGAAGACATTTCTGTCAATTCTGGACCCTTTGCTATTGCACTCACAATTTGTCTCATAATTTTCCTTAAGGACTCTCCAGTACACAACTAGCAGTTCATCAGAGCAAACATGTGACACCTCTAATTAGGTTGTTTACGATGTTATCTTTGGATAAAATTCTGCATTTGTGTCATTAACTCATTATTAATCTCCACCCACAAATGTACCTTAATGATTCTTGAGTATTTGCTGTGACACCTGCCTTTGCATCTTTAATCTAAGACCACATTTTTAGTTAAATAATAGAAGTATTTAGATGTTTAAGAGACAAATGTCAGAAAGATGTAGCCAAACATGGAATTTTAGTTTTGATTTCCAATAATACGTGGCTAATCATAAGATCACAAAGTTGATGTATATTTAGCTGTGCATACAAAGGAAAAAAATCATCTCAAATGATAGAAAATGATATATGGATAATATTTGAGTGCCTGCATAGCTCTTAAAACTATATAAAGACTTGCATAATCATCCTTATAATTTAACTTTGTGTCTTTAACATGTTAATATGTCTTCCACTGACTTAGAAATACATATTTGAAACTTAAAATTTCTTTTTTTTTCTTTCTTCTTCTTCTTCTTCTTCTTTTTTTTTTTTTTTTTTTTTTTTTTGGACAGAGTCGCGCTCTGTCATCCAGGCTGGAGTGTAATGATGCGATCTCTGCTCACTGCAACCTCCGCCTCCTGGGTTCAAGTGATTCTCCTGCATCAGCTTCCCAAGTAGCTGAGATTACAGACGCCTGCCACCATGCCTAGTAAATTTTTGTATTTTTAGTAGAGGTGAGGTTTCACCATTTTGGCCAGGCTGGTTTCGAACTCCTGATCTCAGGCGATCCACCCCCGCCTTTGGCCTCCCACAGTGCTGGGATTTATAGGCATGAGCCACAGTGCCCAGCCTGAAACTTAAAATTTCTATACCATATGTCAACTACAACACCTGAAAGAATAGCAGGAGAAGTTAAGCGTGGATCTCCCCTGGCATTTAAACTTTTATTATTTCATTATGGATCATATTTTTCTCTAAAATCATAAAAATTCATTAGAATTAACACTAAATAAAATGCAAATTAAATGATTATAATATTAGTAATGAAAAGTTCATAAAATGCCTGCCTCCCTGTATGAGCTTTAATTTTTTTTTCAAAATTTTTTCTATATGTAGAGGGGCTGGAGAGAGAGAGTGCAAGGGAGAAACTTAATACCTGGGTCTCTTAAATAAATCCATAAATGACATATGAAGATGGCATTAATGTTATAAAAGGCAACAAGAATCATTTCATGGTAGCGTTTGGCATTTTACTGCTACTACTAACAGCTATGAATACATTGCAAAGCTCTGATAAAACATTACAACCTTGCCTTTGAAGGTTATAGGTTTTATTTCTTTATATTATCATAGTGGGGCTTGTTAACATCACCTAGTTAGTTGATCATGCTTATCTATAAACAGTATCAAGTACTTCTATGATATCACTTTTTAATCATCTATTATTTTCAAGATCACAACCCACAGTTATTACAGGAAAAATGAATAGTTTAGTATTAAATATTATAATTATAGAAAACAGTATTTTAGGCTGGTGCAATGGCTCATGCCTGTAATCCCAGCACTTTGAGAGGCCGAGGTGGGCGGATCACAAAGTCAAGAGCTCCAGACCAGTCTGGCCAATATGGTGAAACCCCATATCTACTAAACGTACAAAAATTAGCCAGGTTTGGTGGTGCACGCCTGTCACCCCAGTTACTAGGGAGGCTGAGGCAGGAGAATCATGTGAACCAGGAGGCGGAGGTTGCAGCAGTGAGCCGAGATCATGCCAGTGCACTCCAACCTGGGCAACAGAGCAAAACTCCATCTCAAAAAAAAAAAAAAAATATATATATATATATATATATATATAAACACAAACACAGTGTTTTATTTTCTTGAGGCAGGTAGCAATTATTCTTTTTAATTGTTTTGTCAAAAGTAATAAGTATCCAAAATAATGAATAGATGAGATAGATGAAGGATTTGAATTACTGTGTGCAAATGCCGGCTCTTCTCTGATGTCCTCTCAGGCAGATTCAATAGCTCTGACCTCATGTGGCTATAAGAATTTATGCAGGCAGCAATTTATAACACTTAATTGGTTGTATGGCAAATATATACACTTATATATGTATTCACCCAATATTTTGAGTTTCTTATTGGTTCAGAGACCCTTTTTCCTTTTTCTGTATTTTCAGTGCTATTCAGCACATAACATTTTCTATCTAGATATGAAATAAAAACAGAAAGTAAGGTGTTTATCACAAATTTGACAATAAATACAGTGAAAAACAATAAAATTCTAAATTGAGCTGACCACTATTTTGGGTTAGAATTCATCCTCAAATATCTAAATTTTGGTAAACGGCATCATGATCTCAGTTCTGTAGGCATAAATGTTTAGTATTAGCTTTCGCTGTATAACCCACTTACCCATTCCCCATGTGTCACTAAATTCTTCTGTACTTTCCTTTATGATGTTTGTCAAATTTGGCCTTTCCAACCTCCTGATTTTATTTTTGGGCTTCCGAATTTAATATCAATTCTACCATATTAGGCTGGCTTAATCCTAATGTCATCTAACATCTTTTTTATCCTATGTCACTATTATGAAATATTTCACGAATCATCCATTTTACATATGTATATTTATTTTTAAAATGTAAACATGTACTAATCAACTAGTTTGTAACACACAATCTAAATAAAAGGAAATAATCAATTTTAAGAAGAAAATAAATTTAAATAAATTTATTTCTGCATTAGTGAATTTTAATACACACTGTATGGGAATGTAACATATTTTATGAGACAACTGATCTAAGTGATTGATTTTTTGTTTTTAATTTCTCCCAGTCTCCTGTGCACTCAGCACTCCAAAATCTTAAAATATTGCTTTCTGATCAGAAATCTATTAATAATCAATTTAGATTATTCTCTGTGGAGATTTAAACATTTCTCTATTTAGGTTCTTCTTTGCGAATACGAATTTATTTCTTGTTTCATGCTCCTTACCAGCACACACATTACTCCTCTGTTTTAGTCAGCAGATCTTTTTATTTTATTTCTCAATTGCTTTGTTCATTTTCTCCATTGTGTTTTCACCTACATTGTCTCCACTGCCCATATCACAAGATTCACACCATTCCTACCCAATCCTACACCATATCCCCTTCTTCTGATCCAGTTTTTCCCATCCTCAAAGCCTCAAGCAGTTTCTCAGAAATGTTTTCCTTAACATGTTAACAGAATTTAATTATGCTTTAAAAATAAAGGTACCTGAAGGATCTATCCCATCACAGAATGAAATATCTTGATCCTATTTTCCATAAAAAATATCTTGACCATAGTCAAAGTATAGTCAACTATAGTCATAGGCCTCCCAAGCATTAAGAATACCCAGTTTAACCTATAAGCAGCAGGTGGTGATCATGTCAATGTAGGTTTATATCTGTTATGACTACTTACTAAATCAATGGACCTACACACTGTAGGTCCTTTATAAATGCTTATTCTTACAGATGATAATTAATCTTCCTAGGATCTATCCTTGTTTGCAACTTGATAAGGACTCTAGTGGGGTCTTAAGCACTCTCAAAGTAGTATAGGCATTCTCAGTAATATGGTAATGCCAGTCACATTTCTTACTGTGGAATTAATGAGCAAAGAAAATAACTGGGTGTCTGTCCAATTATTTCTACATTCTAATGCTTTACAGGAGCACTATCTCTTCTGAATTACTCTTAGAAGCTTTTTGCGATCTGAGGAATCCGACCATTTGTTTTTGTGGTATTTGAGACAAATATTACATTAGCCAAAATCTTGTTCTGTATACAAATGGCAATCTATAGCAAAGGCAAACTTTCTGGTATCAAAATGTAATAATCTTATTCTGGAATTTAATGAGTAATTTTATTTGGAATTGGAACAGATGGGTAAAAACAGAGGAAGCAGATTCTTCTGGCTAATTGTTACACGTAACAAGGTAAAATTTTCTTCATTTCTCTGAATATTCTTTTAGTGATGAATGTCATGCCAGTAGGCATAAAATTCCAGTTTTTATTTTTGAAGCTGAGGTGTTAATGCAATCATTAGTTAGGCTGCTTTCAAAAACTTAAAAACAATAATATAATTTTAGACGTTTCTAAGTAAGTATGTTAAATAATTCCTTCTGCTAATCTCATCAATCTTCTTATTCATGTGTCAAGACAGAATAGTCTGTGAGGCTGTTCTAAACCTTTTAGGAAACTTCCCAGGCTCTTAGCTTCAGAGTAATGCTCCTATGCACAGCAGTTCAAAATAAGCATCCCTCCAGTATGCTCCCTGATGTCTCATGCCCTGACTAACCTTTGTTCAGCCTCTTTGATGTAAATTATCAATGGTTTCTAGTCAGAATATCAGTCTTTGCCTTGTCACTGGACACTCAAAATGTATTTACAGTCATATGCCACGCAGTGATGTGATCAGTGATGGACCCTATATACTCAAATGGAGCTGACACATTCCCATTGTCTAGCGACATTGTGCCTGTCATAAAATCATTGCACAGTTACTATATTTTTCATAAATTTAGTGTAGCTTAAGGGTACAGTGTTTATAAAGTCTACTGTAGTGTGTAGTAATAACCTAGGCTTTCACATTCACTTACTGCTCCCTCACTGACACCCAGAACAACTTCCAGTCCTGCAAGTTCCATTCATGGAAAGTGACCAGGATAGTTACACCATTTTTTTTATCTTTAATACCATATTTTTAAAAATTTTAATACCATATTTTTACTATAACTTTTCTATGTTTTGATATGTATAGATACACAAATACATACTACTGTGTTACAATTGCCTATAGCATTCAGTACAGTAACATGCTGCATAGGTGTGTGTGTGTAGCCTGGGAGCAATAGGCTGAACCGTATAGCCTAGATGTGTAGTGGGCTATGCCGTCTAGGTTTGTTTCAGTACACACTGTGATATGGCACAATGATTAAATCACCTAATGATGAATTTCTCAGAATGTGCCTTTGTTAAGCCATGCATACAACCATATTTAATTTTACAATTTCTTCTTTAGCCAATGTAAAAAAAAAATACTCTGTCTAGATCATCTTCTCGAATTTTTGCTCAGCAAAGAGATCTTTCAGTCTTTCTCCAGGACGGGTATTGGGGCTTTAATTCAGAGGGTTTTCTAGTAGGTTAAAATGAAGCTAATAATGAACATAATTTTTAAACTTTCTGTTATTTTTCTTCATTTTAGTACTGGCTTTTCAACGTTATAAACAAAACTTGTGAATGTTTTATATTAGTAGATTACAAGTTCTGTTTGATGATACTACAGCCCAGTTGTCCTCAAAGTGTGACTTGGACCCCTTTCAAGAGGTCAATGAAATTAGTGCCATTTTCATAATTATACTACAATATTATTTTTTATTTTTACTATCACTCTTTCACAACTATATATCAAAATTCCCCAAGAACTACATAACATATATTATTGCATAGATTGAATACAGAAGAGGAAATAATTGAATAAAATTAAAGTTATATTTTAAAAAGGCCACTCTGTTTACTATTTTTAGTGTTAAAATATATTTTATAAAATTGTTTATTTTGTTAAAATGTAATGAATTTATCTTTGTCATACGAAGTTAACTATTTATATATTTAATTTTCCAGTTTTAATATTGACTATAATAAATAGCCATAAATATATCACATACAAGCCAAAGATCTTGGGCTCTCAATAATTTTTAAGACTCTAAAACTGTTCTTAGAAGAAAACATAAGCACTACTACTCTTGTATAAAATTTAAATTGCATCACTAATTGATAAATACTTCTTATAAGTAACAGTTTTTCCTTGCAACTGAAATGAGAAGCAGAGTGACTAAGTTCCAAAAACTGATTAGTGTTTAGGTTGTCAATATAACCCAGCAATATAAATTCTAATTGAGCTTTTCCCCAGCAAATTACAATGGGTTAGTAACAGGGTATAAATTATAGTTTAATAAAGAAACAGTGGCATGTAAACTTAGGCTAATTATGTAAACATGGAAAATTCATTTGCAAATTGTGATAAAGAAGAATTAGAATTAATAAATACTCTTCAGTATCATCAAAATTAACACATGAAGTTATTCTACATGACTGTTTCTTTCAGAAATAACTAGCCCTAGAATTCTTAAATCTAGGACTATGCAGTTGCACATAGGAAAATCCATTCTACTTCGCACTAAATACAGTGCATACTTTCTTGTGGAGCCTCTTCATTCAGGTAACTCCTACTTCTTTTCAAATTAGGTGTATTTGGAACACAGCAGAATGACTACTTACAGCTCGATATACGCAAATTTCACTTATCTAATTTGTCAGCACCTGCACAAAGTAGTCAATAAATCAGCCCCTTTTGAATCTGTTAGTCTGATATTTCCTGACAGTCTCATACTGAAGCTTAGTTCCTGGACATTTAGAAACCTAGGCCAGCGTAACATGCCAGCCCTAAATATGTCAAATATGTCATTATTATGCTAGGAAAAACATCTTCCAAACAGAAAATCAAATTTCTGGATGTGGGAAAATGAAGCTATTCACAAAGAAAATACATGTGTCTTGGAGAAAGGGAGGGGACTATTTTTATATAAAATTAAAGCTCTTGTAAGTAGAAACAAAAGGTCTCATCTCTTAATTTTCCACAGCAGGATCTGTCTGTCATTTTATGTAGGTTGCTTCTCATACAAATAATATAGTAGACATGCTGTGAAAAGTTTGCATGGGTCATCTATTTTTGTAAAAATCCTCAGTTTCTCACTAAGACAAAAATATGATTGTGAAAAATTTTAAGTAAAAATGCATACGTATTACATGGCTACCATTAAATATGATTAATGTAGAAGGGAGTATGAATGCGGTAATGGGAATTGGTTAAAAAGACCAACTATTTTTGTGGTATTGCTGAAAACTAAACCTTAAACTATTTTTTTTAAATGCAGTTCAGGGAGGACTTCACTGAGCCCAGAGCTTGATGTTTTAGATTGAATATATATTTTGGAATTGGAATGTTTGAAGTTAAAATCTCAGGTCAGCAATGTTTACAAGTGGGGCAACTATCACAGATTACTTGCTATGGATATTTTCCATCCTCCTTCCTTCCTTCTTTCCTTCCTACTCCTTACCCTCTTCTCTTTCTTTTATTGGTACAGTGGGATTACAACATTGAATCACTTGGGTATCAAATACGTCCATTATTCATAAATGCTGGCATCATTTTCTTTTTTCGTCTTCCTACCTGTCTTCCTTCTGGCCTTCCTCCATTCATTTTTTCCTCTAATTATGTAAGGTTGCACTATTTTAGTCTTCTTACCCTCATTTTCTTGATTTGCTAAAATCAAAATACTAACACCTACCTTAAAGAAATGCTGTGATCACTATACTGGCTAAATACAATTGTGCTTCCTGTCTTCCTGTCAACTGGCTTTTTTGCCTGGGAAAAGTGTCAAGGCTGGCAGAGTTGGGTGTGATGAATAAGATTACAGTCTTCTAAGCCACCTTTGGAGTTGGTCACTAGGGGCTTATTGAACTGATCCTTTCCCCTCTTAATAGCCTATTTGCTTGATTTACTTAGCCCTTTCCAATTCAATTCCAAAACACTTAACCTTTGAAAAAGATGAGGCCAAAATAAAATCTGGAATAAGAATTTCTATTTTTTGCCCAGCTAAACATCTGTTTCCCATTAGTTACTGAAGTCTATGATTTTAAAGCAGTTGCTTCATATAAATCTCTAAATTATCACAAATTTCAACTTATCATGGTTTACATTAATATTCTGCTACAGATATTATACATACATCCAAAGAGAAAATCATCATAAAGATGCAATAAATGGATTTTGCAAAATGGGTTTATTATGGATAAGAAGTCCTTTGATTAATATTTTGTTGTTGAAAAATATCTAGATAAAGTTTTTTCTTCACGTTATTTGATTTTTGTGTGTGTGAAGAATTTTCAAAATTAATCTCTGATTTTGTGAGTATACAGGTGGCAATCAAATGGGAACAGCAATTTCCACCCTTATGTCCTGGATGCTGCTCTGCTTGCTGGTGTTAGGATCATTACCAACCTCTCAAAGTGCCATCATTATATCTCTTTCTACTGACTATGCCAGCAGCAATCTGTGCAAGTAGTAAAGCTCAGAATACCCACCCTCATTTTCAAACTCCATGGAAACCTGAAGAGAGTGGGATCACTTTACTGAGCACAGGTGCCCTCTTTGGCCCCTTCTATTTAATTGAATATTATCTACCTACTTGTATATAATAGGGGATGAAATTAGAAATGTAACAACACCTGAAAATGGTTTTTTTGAGTATATATTTATTTGTAAATTCTTTACCAACATCTGTAAAGGAGCTCATTTAAAAGATTTTTTGTTTTAAATCTAATATGGGTTAAAATGACAAAATGATAATGTCACATATTTCCATTTTAATTATTTTTACCACAGTGATTCAAGGTATCCCTCATACTGTATCAATTCAACTCTAACAAATAGGTTCTAATTCCATCCCTAACATCTTTTGTCAGGAACTAATTCTAATGGTCACTCCTTCCTTTTATGAGGCGTAATCTTTGTTCTTTATACTGTTTTAAATCTCAGATAATAAATATGGTTAAATATATAAAAGCCCTGTGCTTTCTCTATTTATCCATAATTCTCCTCCTTACTTCTAAAATTTGTGTTTCTGTAGAGTTTCTATCTAATACAATTATGACAATGGTTCTATCGTTTGGAGGAAGAAAGAAACATCAAATAAAAAAGAAATCAAATGTAACATTTAAAACGGAAGATGTTAACCTGTCCTTACTAACATAAAATATGTATTCATATTCACACACGTGTGCACACACATACACACACACACACAGAGACACACACACACTACTGGAACAAATATTTGAGAGTACCAAAGTTGTAGGACACAAGACTAACACATTAAAATAAGTTATCATTTAAATACTAGCAATTAACAGTTTGAAAACCCCAAATCACGTAAAAAGTAATGAAACATTTAGAAACAAATTTAACAAAAGGAGTGCAAGACTTGTGCACTGAAAACTACAAAATATTGCTGAGAGAAATTAAGGATGATTTAAATTAATGGAGGGACATTCTATATTCACAGATGGGAAAATTCAATATTGTTAACATTTCTTCCTAATTGATTACTGTATTCAGCACATTATTTATTAAAAACCAAAGCAGGTTTTGCTTCTTGTTGTTGTTGTTATTTAGATTGGCACACTGAGTTAAAAATGTATGTGGATTGGCCGGGCGTGGTGGCTCAAGCCTGTAATCCCAGCACTTTGGGAGGCTGAGACGGGCGGATCACGAGGTCGGGAGATCAAGACCATCCTGGCTAACACGGTGAAACCCCGCCTCTACTAAAAAATACAAAAACTAGCCGGGCGAGGTGGCAGGCGCCTGTAGTCCCAGCTACTCGGGAGGCTGAGGCAGGAGAATGGCGTGAACCCGGGAGGCGGAGCTTGCAGTGAGCTGAGATCCGGCCACTGCACTCCAGCCTGGGCGACTGAGCAAGACTCCGTCTCAAAAAAAAAAAAAAAAAAAAAGCATGTGGATTAATTAAAACAGCAATGAGATACCAATAACACTTATTAGAATGGCTAAACCCTAAAATACTGAAAACATCAAATGCTGATGAAAATTTTGAGCAAAAGAAACTCTCATTCATTTTTGGTAGAAAGGCAAACTCATACAGTCACTTTGGAAGACAGTTTGGCATTTTCTTCCAAAATTAAATGTATTCTACTATACAAGGTGGCAATTTCACATCTTGGCATTTACCCACGTGAGTTAAAAACTTATGTTCACAAAAATCCTGAACATGGATATTTATAACACCTTTATTCCTAATTGCCAAAACTAGGGAGCAACCAAGATCTCTTTCAGCAGGTGAATGGATAAATGAGCTGGTACACATCCAGGCAATATAATATTATTCAGTGCTAAAATGAAATGAGCTACCAGGCCATGAAAAGGCATAGAGGAAACTTAAATGCATATTAATAAGGGAAAGAAGTTGATCTGAAAATATGTATATGGTATGATTCCAACTATATGACATTCTGGAAAAGAGAAAATGATTAAGAGAGTAAAAAGATCTGTGGTGGCCAAAGGTTAGGAGGAGAAAAGGGTAAAAAAGCAGAGCAAAGATAATTTTTAGGGTATCAAGAATATTCTGTATGATACTATATTGGTAGATACATAGAAATTTACCTCAAACTTCTAGAACATACAACACCAACAATGATTAACCGCAACCTAGAGACATTAGATGATAACGATGTATCAATATAGTTTAATCAACTGTAAAAACTGTACCACTCTGGTGGGAAATATTGATATGAGGAAGGGCTACGTATGTAGGGGGCAGTGGCTATATGGGAAATCACTTTACCTTCACTGCTCAAGTTTGCTGTGAACCTAAAACTGCTCTAAAGGTAAAGTCTATTTTTTTTTTTTTTGAGGTCTCTATTCTGTTCCATTGATCTAATCAGAGCAAACAGGCAACCTAGAGAATGGGAGAAAATTTTTGCAATCTACCCTTCTGACAAAGGTCTAATATCCAGAATTTACAAGAAATTTAAGCAAATTTACAAGAAAAAACAAATAACCCCATTAAAAAGTGAGCAAAGGACATGAACAGACACTTCTCAAAAGAAGACATTTATGTGACCAACAAACATATGAAAAAAAGCTCAACATCACTGACCATTAGAAAAATGCAAGTCAAAACCACAATAAGATACCATCTCACACCAGCCAGAATGGCAATTATTAAAAAGTCAGGAAACAGCAGATGCTGACAAGGATATGGAGAAATGGAAAGCCTTATACATTGTCGGTGGGAATGTAAATTGATTTAACCATTCTGGAAGACAGTGTAGCGATTCCTCAAGGATCTAGCACCAGAAATACCATTTGATCCAGCAATACCATTTGACCCAGCAATTCCATTACTGGGTATATACCCAAAGGAATATAAATCATTCTGTTATAAAGATACATGCACATGTATGTTTATTGCAGCACTGTTCACAATAGCAAAGATATGAAACCAACCCAATGCCCGTCAATGATAGACTGGATGAAGAAAATGTGGTACATATACAAGATGGAATACTATATAGCCAAGAAAAGGAATGAGATCGTGTCCTTTGCAGGGACATAGATGAACCTGGAAGCTATCATCCTCAGCAAACTAACACAGGAACAGAAAACCAAACACCGCACGTTCTCACTCATAAGTGGGAGTCGAACAATGAGAACACATGGACACAGGGAGAAGAAAAACACACATTGGGACGTGTCTAGAGGAGTTAAGGGAGGAAGAGCATCAGGACAAATAACTAATGCATGTAGGGCTGAATACCTAAGTGATGGCTTGATAAGTGCAGCCAACCACTATGGCATACATTTACCTATGTAAAAAACCTGCACGTTCTGCACATGTATCCAAGAACTCAAAGTAAAATTTTTTAGAAAGGGAAAAATGATGTATCTATCTAAGAACACAGATGTATATGTGAATTCTCATAGCAGCATTTTTTTCATTATACCCACAAATTGAATACACTCTCACAACTTGAGATTTGAGAATAAAAACAATGTTTGTATGTATGTATGCAATGGAATACTATTGAGCATTAAAAGCAAATGAAATACTGGTACACGGTTACTTCATGGAAGAATGACAAAATACTGTGTGAGTGAAGGATTCTACATGGAATTTACGTAACATGCCCAGTAATGGGAAATAATTTAGAGCACAAATCAGACATCCACGTTGTTGCAAAGGACATACTTTCATTCTTTTTTGTGGTTGTGTGGCATTCCATGATGTATATGTACATTTTCTTTATCCAATCCACCACTGATGGGCACCTAGGTTGATTCCAGGATTTGATTTTTTTAATATATCTTTAGTGTTTGTTCATTTTATTGTTTTCTATTTTATTTTCGATTCAGGAGGTACATATACAGGTTCGTTACTTGTATAACAAACTAGGGTACAAATGATCCCGCCATCCAGGTATAATATCCAACAGTTAGTTTTTCAAATTTTGTCCCACTCCCTCCCTTCCCCATCTCCAGTTTTTGTTGTTGTCATCTTTATGTTCCTCAGTACTCAGTGTTTAGCTCCCACTTATAATTGAGAACATGCAGTATTTGGTCTTCTGTTTCTGCATCACTTGGCTTAGAATAATGGCTTCAGTTGCATCCATGTTGTTGCAAAGGACATAATTTTATTCTTTTTTGTGGATGTGTGGTATTCCATGATGTATATGTACATTTTCTTTATCCAATCCACCATTGATGGGCACCTAGGTTGATTCCGTGTCTTTGCTATTGTGAATGGTACTGCAATATGAATGCTTGTATCTTTTTGGTAGAGCAGTTTGTTCTCTTTTTGATATATAACCAGTAATGGGATTGCTGGGTTGAATAGTAGTTCTGTTTTAAGTTCTCTGAGAAATCTCTGAACTGCTTTCCATGGTGGCTGAAGTAGTTTACATTCCCACCACGGAACTGAGAGTGGGAAAGTATTGTTTACAAGTGGGTACAATGGAACATTTTGGGGGTGAGCAAAGTGTTCTAAAACTTGCTTTGCTGATGATTGCAGAGTTCAATATATTTTCTAAAAATTATTAAGTCACACATATTAGGTGAAATTAATGGCTTATAAATTATGTATCTCTAAACTTGCCTAAAATGAATGAAAGACACGAGTAAGATAAAAATTTTAAAAACCCTTAGAAAACAAATAGTACCGTAAACATACATTTAAAAAATAGCAACCTGGGAAAATACTTAACATATGTATGCTGTATGATAAACAAATGATATCATTAATGTATAAAATCAATAAAACATCGGAGCTATCCAAGATATAAAATAGATACAGTGATTGCATAAAAATAGAATTAGCTTTGAATTCTCAGAAGGGTAGCACACTTTCCAACATTGCTCTCTTTTTCACCTTTCCATCCTCTCAGTTTCTCTGGTAGGAAATCAAGTTGGTATGAAGTTGGTCAATTATGTTTATCAAATCCTCTTAAGTGGTAGACCTTATTTTGGAGACTTGGGATAGAATAATGAACAAAATATAAAGACACCCTTCTTTAAAAAATTTACTCCAGTATCCTTTATTGTCAATAAAGATGATAAATATGTGAATTAAGATTACTTTACATCTTAATTAATATTGTGTAAGTCAAATAGTATGGTGTTATAGGAAATGCCTGGGTGTGTTGCTTTTATCAAGGTGATTGCAAAAGATCTCCATGAGAAGGTAATATTAAAATTTGGGGACAGCCTTAAAATTGGAGTTATAGAGTGGAAAATGAAGGAAATGGGGCTACAAAAACTCTTAGTGGGGATTGAATTTCATGTATGTCAAGCATTTCTGAGGTTAGTGCTGGGCGGGATGAAAGGGAATAAATTGGAGCCAGCTTATGCAGAACATCACATGGCTTATGAGGCTATTAAGACATTTTAGTAATGAGACTGATAAGACAGATTTTATTCTGTTTTCTTTTAGAAAGTCAAAGAAAAATTATCAAAACTTTGAAAAATCTCTTGGTTACATAATGACTTTCTTTCTTTCCTTTCTTATTAATTGAGATATTATTAGCTAAACTAACATCAGGAAAAAAATGTTAGGCTCTGCAAGTAATCAGTGGCATTGATTGGGAAAGGATTTAGGATTTTAGATGTTGAATTTGGTTTATAAGCTATATTTGTGTATGTGTGTGCATACATGTGTGTGTGCATATATAAGTGCATATGTAGGGCAGAGCAAGATGGCTGAATAGGAACAGCTCTTGTCTCCAACTCCCAGAGCGAGCGACACAGAAGACCGGTGATTTCTGCATTTTCAACTGAGGTACTGGGTTAATCTCACTAGGGAGTGCCGGAAAAACGGTGCTGGTCAACTGCTGCAGCCCGACCAGCCGGAGCTGAAGCAGGGCGAGGCATTGCCTCACCTGGGAAGCACAAGGGGAAAGGGAATCCCTTTTCCTAGCCAGGGGAACTGAGACACACAACACCTGGAAAATCGGGTAACTCCCACCCCAATACTGCGCTTTAAGCAAACAGGCACACCAGGAGATTATATCCCACACCTGGCCGGGAGGGTCCCACGCCCATGGAGCCTCCCTCATTGCTAGCACAGCAGTCTGCGATTTCGTGGCAAGGCAGCAGCGAGGCTGGGGGAGGGGCGCCCGCCATTTCTGAGGCGTAAGTAGGTAAACAAAGCCACTGGGAAGCTCGAACTGGGTGGAGCTCACAGCAGCTCAAGGAAACCTGCCTGTCTCTGTAGACTCCACCTCTGGGGACAGGGCACAGTAAACAACAACAAAAGCAGCAGAAACCTCTGCAGACACAAACGACTCTGTCTGACAGCTTTGAAGAGAGCAGTGGATCTCCCAACACGGAGGTTGAGATCTGAGAAGGGACAGACTGCCTGCTCAAGTGGGTCCCTGACCCCTGAGTAGCCTAACCGGGAGACATCCCCCACTAGGGGCAGTCTGACACCCCACAACTCACAGGGTGGAGTACACCCCTGAGAGGAAGCCTCCAAAGCAAGAATCAGACAGGTACACTCGCTGTTCAGAAATATTCTATCTTCTGCAGCCTCTGCTGCTGACACCCAGGCAAACAGGGTCTGGAATGGACCTCAAGCAATCTCCAACAGACCTATAGCTGAGGGTCCTGACTGTTAGAAGGAAAACTATCAAACAGGAAGGACACCTACACCAAAACCCCATCAGTACGTCACGATCATCATCAAAGACCAGACGCAGATAAAACCACAAAGATGGGGAAAAAGCAGGGCAGAAAAGCTGGAAATTCAAAAAATAAGAGCGCATCTCCCCCGGCAAAGGAGCGCAGCTCATCGCCAGCAACGGATCAAAGCTTCACGGAGAATGACTTTGACGAGATGAGAGAAGAAGGCTTCAGTCCATCAAATTTCTCAGAGCTAAAGAAGGAATTACGTACCCAGCGCAAAGAAACTAAAAATCTTGAGAAAAAAGTGGAAGAATTGATGGCTAGAGTAATTAATGCAGAGAAGGTCATAAACGAAATGAAAGAGATGAAAACCATGACACGAGAAATACGTGACAAATACACAAGCTTCATTAACCGACTCAATCAACTGGAAGAAAGAGTATCAGCGATTGAGGATCAAATGAATGAAATGAAGCCAGAAGAGAAACCAAAAGAAAAAAGAAGAAAGAGAAATGAACAAAGCCTGCAAGAAGTGTGGGATTATGTAAAAAGACCAAATCTCCGTCTGATTGGGGTGCCTGAAAGTGAGGGGGAAAATGGAACCAAGTTGGAAAACACTCTTCAGGATATCATCCAGGAGAACTTCCCCAACCTAGTAGGGCAGGCCAACATTCAAATCGAGGGAATACAGAGAACACCACAAAGATACTCCTCGAGAAGGGCCACTCCAAGACACATAATTGCCAGATTCACCAAAGTTGAAATGAAGGAAAAAATCTTAAGGGCAGCCAGAGAGAAAGGTCGGGTTCCCACAAAGGGAAGCCCATCAGACTAACAGCAGATCTCTCAGCAGAAACTCTACAAGCCAGAAGAGAGTGGGGGCCAATATTCAACATTCTTAAAGAAAAGAATTTTCAACCCAGAATTTCATATCCAGCCAAACTAAGTTTCATAAGTGAGAAATAAAATAAGAGGAGAAATAAAATCCTTTACAGATAAGCAAATGCTTAGAGATTTTGTCACCACCAGGCCTGCCTTACAAGCGACCCTGAAGGAAGCACTAAACATGGAAAGGAACAACCGGTAACAGCCATTGCAAAAGCATGCCAAAATGTAAAGACCATCGAGGCTAGGAAGAAACTGCATCAACTAACGAGCAAAATAACCAGTTAATATCATAATGGCAGGATCAAGTTCACACACAACAATATTAACCTTAAATGTAAATGGACTAAATGCTCCAATTAAAAGACACAGACTGGCAAACTGGATAAAGAGTCAAGACCCATCAGTCTGCTGTATTCAGGAGACCCATCTCACACGCAGAGACATACATAGGCTCAAAATAAAGGGATGGAGGAAGATTTACCAAGCAAATGGAGAACAAAAAAAAAGCAGGAGTTGCAATACTAGTCTCTGATAAAACAGACTTTAAATCATCAAAGACCAAAAGAGACAAAGAAGGCCATTACATAATGGTAAAAGGATCAATTCAACAGGAAGAGCTAACTATCCTAAATATATATGCACCCAATACAGGAGCACCCAGATTCATAAAGCAAGTCCTTAGAGACTTATAAAGAGACTTAGACTCCCATACAATAATAATGGGAGACTTCAACACTCCACTGTCAACATTAGACAGATCAACGAGACAAAAAGTGAACAAGGATATCCAGGAATTGAACTCATCTCTGCAGCAAGCAGACCTAATAGACATCTATAGAACTCTCCACCCCAAATCAACAGAATATACATTCTTCTCAGCACCACATCATACTTATTCCAAAATTGACCACATAATTGGAAGTAAAGCACTCCTCAGCAAATGTACAAGAACAGAAATTATAACAAACTGTCTCTCAGACCACAGTGCAATCAAACTAGAACTCAGGACTAAGAAACTCAATCAAAACCGCTCAACTACATGGAAACTGAACAACCTGCTCCTGAATGACTACTGGGTACATAACGAAATGAAGGCAGAAATAAAGATGTTCTTTGAAACCAATGAGAACAAAGATACAACATACCAGAATATCTGGGACACATTTAAAGCAGTGTGTAGAGGGAAATTTATAGCACTAAATGCCCACAAGAGAAAGCAGGAAAGATCTAAAATTGACACTCTAACATCACAATTAAAAGAACTAGAGAAGCAAGAGCAAACGCATTCCAAAGCTAGCAGAAGGCAAGAAATAACTAAGATCAGAGCAGAACTGAAGGAGATAGAGACACAAAAAACCCTCCAAAAAATCAATGAATCCAGGAGTTGGTTTTTTGAAAAGATCAACAAAATTGACAGACTGCTAGCAAGACGAATAAAGAAGAAAAGAGAGAAGAATCAAATAGACACAATAAAAAATGATAAAGGGGATATCACCACCCACCCCACAGAAATACAAACTACCATCAGAGAATACTATAAACACCTCTATGCAAATAAACTAGAAAATCTAGAAGAAATGGATAATTTCTTGGACACTTACACTCTTCCAAGACTAAACCAGGAAGAAGTTGAATCCCTGAATAGACCAATAGCAGGCTCTGAAATTGAGGCAATAATTAATAGCCTACCAACGAAAAAAAGTCCAGGACCAGATGGATTCACAGCTGAATTCTACCAGAGGTACAAGGAGGAGTTGGTACCATTCCTTCTGAAACTATTCCAATCAATAGAAAAAGAGGGAATCCTCCCTAACTCATTTTATGAGGCCAACATCATCCTGATACCAAAGCCTGGCAGAGACACAACAAAAAAAGAGAATTTTAGACCAATATCCCTGATGAACATTGATGCAAAAATCCTCAATAAAATACTGGCAAACTGGATTCAGCAGCACATCAAAAAGCTTATCCACCATGATCAAGTGGGCTTCATCCCTGGGATGCAAGGCTGGTTCAACATTCGCAAATCAATAAACATAATCCAGCATATAAACAGAACCAAAGACAAGAACCACATGATTATCTCAATAGATGCAGAAAAGGCTTTTGACAAAATTCAACAGCCCTTCATGCTAAAAATGCTCAATAAATTCAGTATTGATGGAACGTACCTCAAAATCATAAGAGCTATTTATGACAAACCCACAGCCAATATCATACTGAATGGACAAAAACTGGAAAAATTCCCTTTGAAAACTGGCACAAGACAGGGATGCCCTCTCTCACCACTCCTATTCAACATAGTGTTGGAAGTTCTGGCTAGGGCAATCAGGCAAGAGAAAGAAATCAAGGGTATTCAGTTAGGAAAAGAAGAAGTCAAATTGTCCCTGTTTGCAGATGACATGATTGTATATTTAGAAAACCCCATTGTCTCAGCCCAAAATCTCCTTAAGCTGATAAGCAACTTTAGCAAAGTCTCAGGATACAAAATTAATGTGCAAAAATCAGAAGCATTCTTATACACCAGTAACAGACAAACAGAGAGCCAAATCATGAATGAACTTCCATTCACAATAGCTTCAAAGACAATAAAATACCTCGGAATCCAACTTACAAGGGATGTAAAGGACCTCTTCAAGGAGAACTACAAACCACTGCTCAGTGAAATAAAAGAGGACACAAACAAATGGAAGAACATACCATGCTCATGGATAGGAAGAATCAATATCGTGAAAATGGCCATACTGTCCAAGGTTATTTATAGATTCAACGCCATCCCCATCAAGCTACCATTGAGTTTCTTCACAGAATTGGAAAGAACTGCTTTAAAGTTCATATGGAACCAAAAAAGAGCCCGCATCTCCAAGACAATCCTAAGTCAAAAGAACAAAGCTGGAGGCATCACGCTACCTGACTTCAAACTATACTACAAGGCTACAGTAACCAAAACAGCATGGTACTGGTACCAAAACAGAGATATAGACCAATGGAACAGAACAGAGTCCTCAGAAATAATACCACACATCTACAGCCATCTGATCTTTGACAAACCTGAGAGAAACAAGAAATGGGGAAAGGATTCCCTATTTAATAAATGGTGCTGGGAAAATTGGCTAGCCTTAAGTAGAAAGCTGAAACTGGATCCTTTCCTTACTCCTTATACGAAAATTAAGTCAAGATGGATTAGAGACTTAAATGTTAGACCTAATACCATAAAAATCCTAGAGGAAAACCTAGGTTGTACCATTCAGGACATAGGCATGGGCAACGACTTCATGTCTAAAACACCAAAAGCAACGGCAGCAAAAGCCAAAATTGACAAATGGGATCTCATTAAACTAAAGAGCTTCTGCACAGCAAAAGAAACTGCCATCAGAGTGAACAGGCAACCTACAGAATGGGAGAAAATTTTTGCAATCTACTCATCTGACAAAGGGCTAATATCCAGAACCTACAAAGAACTCAAACAAATTTACAAGAAAAAAACAAACAACCCCATCAAAAAGTGGGCAAAGGATATGAACAGACATTTCTCAAAAGAAGACATTCATACAGCCAAGAGACACATGAAAAAATGCTCATCATCACTGGCCATCAGAGAAATGCAAATCAAAACCACAATGAGATACCATCTCACACCGGTTAGAATGGCAATCATTAAAAAGTCAGGAAACAACAGGTGCTGGAGAGGATGTGGAGAAATAGGAACACTTTTACACTGTTGGTGGGATTGTAAACTAGTTCAACCATTATGGAAAACAGTATGGCAATTCCTCAAGGATCTAGAACTAGATGTACCATATGACCCAGCCATCCCATTACTGGGGATATACCCAAAGGATTATAAATCATGCTGCTATAAAGACACATGCACATGTATGTTTATTGCGGCACTATTCACAATAGCAAAGACTTGGAATCAACCCAAATGTCCCTCAGTGACAGACTGGATTAAGAAAATGTGGCACATATATACCATGGAATACTATGCAGCCATTAAAAAGGATGAGTTTGTGTCCTTTGTAGGGACATGGATGTAGCTGGAAACCATCATTCTCAGCAAACTATCACAAGAACAGAAAACCAAACACTGCATGTTCTCACTCATAGGTGGGAAATGAACAATGAGATCACCTGGACTCGGGAAGGGGAACATCACACCCTGGGGCCTATCATGGGGAGGGGGGAGGGGGGAGGGACTTCATTGGGAGTTATACCTGATGTAAATGACGAGTTGATGGGTGCTGACGAGTTGATGGGTGCAGCACAGCAACATGGCACAAGTATACATATGTAACAAACCTGCACGTTATACACATGTACCCTAGAACTTAAAGTATAATAATAATAAAAAATATACATATATATATAACTTTAGAACCTATTTATATTAGTTTGCTTCAGATACCATAACAAAATACTATAGACTGGGTGGCTTAAACAACAGAAATTTATTTTATTTTCTCACAGTTCTGGAGGCTGGACATTTGAGAGTAGAATGCCAGCATGGTTGGTTCTGGTGAGAACTCTCATCTTGGTTTGCCGATGACTGCCTTCTTTCTTTGTCTTTAAAAGATAGAGAGAGAGAAGGAGAGAGAGAGAGAAAGAGAGTGAGAGCGAGCGCCAGGGCTCCTCTACTTACAAGACCAATAAGATTATTACGAGGGCCCCACCTCTCACAATGTAATCTAATCCTAATTACCTCCTACAGTAACATCTCCAAATACTGTTACATTGGAAGTTAGGGCATCAATATATACATTTTTGAGAGACTCACACTTTCATTCTATAACAGTACTTAATATTTTAATGCTGTTATAATGTACCGTTGTAAAATTGCATTTATAGCTATTTGTTGATATGGAAATGCAGTTGATTTTTGGACTTTGACATGTATCTAAAACACTTTCTAAACAACTTTCGAAGCTGAAAACTTTTACTGTATATTGTGAGTTTTCTGTAGATATTATGTTATTATCTGGGAAAAATAATTTTTCCTTTTCTTTTTTGATTCATTTGCATATTTTTATTTTTTCTAGACTGTTTCCATTGATCATGATTTTCAATATAATGTTAAAAAGAAGTTATAACAAGAGACTTTTCATTTTTATTTATTTAAAATGGTTATAATTTTTGCATATATTATATTCAAAAAGTTCTCTAGCTTTCTTTTCATTTAATTGGAGATTATTCTGTGTTTTCCTATACATGGTGATATTTTGTGCAAAATCAGAATTGATTGTTCCTTATATCTCTACTATATTTATCATTAAATTTTCTGAATGTGGTTCCTTCTTTACTAAAAGATTTTAAACTCATGATTAAAAAGGCTTAAACTTTAAAAAAAAAATAAGTGCATATGTGTGTCTCTATATTTATAAAATATATACAGCAAGTCCTCAAATAACCTCATATTGTTCAATGTTATTAAGATAGAATGTTCATGAGAACAAAAATACTGTCTTCAGCTGTGGCCACTGTCTTTGTGAAGTTCGAACCTTCTCCTTATCTCTGTATGGACATTATCCAAGTACTTATGTTTCCTTCCACATTCCAAAGATATGCACATTCGGTTACTTGGACCAGTGTCTAAATTGTCCCCACATGTAAGAATGTGGAAGTGTGTGAGAGTATACTCTGCCATGAGATAGTGTCCTATCCAGGATTGGTTTCTCTTGTGTCTCAAATTGCCTCGTTAGGCTCTGGCCACCCACAATTCTGAACTGAAATAATTGGGTAAATAATCACCTTACTTGCTTTTATTTATCTTTCTTAAATATATGTATAGCTCCCATTTATTTCAGTGTTAAATATTAGGAGGCTTTCACCTTTATTTAGAAATTTTATGATTTTTTTGACTAAAAATATGCCAGAGTAACTTGACTCTTCTTTATATCAATCAGCCTGTGGTAAATTGGTTTCCTTATACAACACTTCACTTAAAGTTACAGTTTCCAAGACCCATTGATGACACTGAGTACTTACTGTATATTTATTTGGTATATATGCAAGATTATACAATGTCATAAATACATAGGATACAAATATACACAAGATACATACATATACATAATACATGTATATACTGTCATGGTCAATGACTGTCTGAGGCCAGCACATAGGTGATAAAAGAATTTACCAATACAGTAATGAGTTTAGAAAGGCAGATTTGTTTCAAGAAAAGGGGAACATATGTTGCAAGAGAACAGTAGCCAAGACAGCAGTGAGAAGGCTGTCTGCAAAGAGGCAGGGGCTGGAGGAAAATTTTTTAAGTTTGTGATGCTTAAGCTGAGTACTTGCAGACAGCATGCAGGTGGGCTGTGAGCTAGGTGCTTGTAGGATGCTTAGATGCTAGTGAGCCATTTGAGGTTGACCTTGTTTCTCAGAACATTTCCTCCCCTCTACCCCATTTCTGTTCATGCCACAAAACCCATTTTTCAATTTTCTTTTAACTCCTTAGGGCTACGCATTTCCCTCCTGACAGAACAACAGTGACAAATCTGTGCTATTTGGGTAGAGTTCCCATTTTCCAACTACTTTCTGCTTCCCTGGGCATTGAACTGACCATTCCTAAGGTTGTTGGTTTGTCAGGGGACAATCTGAGTCATTGTCCTGGGTTATGGGACTTAAACTGTTGGGCATAGCTGGAAGATGGGACTCGGGGAGAAGAGGATATCCATAAGGAACTGATGTCCAGCCAAGTCTAAAGGAGAATCGTGGAGGTGTCTGGGCATGATTGGCTGATACTCTTGCATCCTTAGAGTTTGCTGTGGAACTGCTGCATTCTGAAAGAAACAAATTTAACCAGGGTAAGTTAGAGACATGGAGTTGGAATATGAAATAAAACAGCCTGAAGGGGGAGCCTGGTGGCCACTTTTACTTATTTGTCAGCGCCATTGTTCTCAATGGAGATTTCATCATGTTCTTCTGATGGGCTTTGCGGTGCTTAAAGATACTACCTGTGCAGGAAGTATAATTGCCTCCAATAGGGTCATAAATTCAGGAGCATGTTTAATTAGAGTATCTTAGGCTGTTAAAAATCCTCTTTTCCACCAAATGGCGTCATGAGCGTGTACTACATGAAAGGCATGGTCTGAGTCTGTGTAAATTTTAAGCCTCATACCTGCTCCCAATTGTAAGGCTAGGGTTAGAGCAATGAGTACTGAATTCTGGGCTGAGGTGGTGCCTGATTTTTCTTTTTTTTTCTTTTCTTTTTTTTTATTATACTTTAAGTTCTAGGGTACATGTGCAAAACGTGCAGGTTTGTTACATATGTATACTTGTGCCATGTTGGTGTGCTGCACCCATCAACTCGTCAGCACCCATCAACTCGTTATTTACATCAGGTATAACTCCCAATGCCATCCCTCCCTCCTCCCCCCTCTCCGTGATAGGCCTCAGTGTGTGACGTTCCCCTTCCCGAGTCCAAGTGATCTCATTGTTCATTTCCCACCTATGAGTGAGAACATGCGGTGTTTGGTTTTCTGTTCTTGTGATAGTTTGCTGAGAATGATGGTTTCCAGCTACATCCATGTCCCTACAAAGGACACTAACTCATCCTTTTTAATGGCTGCATAGTATTCCATGGTGTATATGTGCCACATTTTCTTAATCCAGTCTGTCACTGATGGACATTTGGGTCGATTCCAAGTCTTTGCTATTGTGAATAGTGCTGCAATAAACATACGTGTGCATGTGTCTTTATAGCAGCATGATTTATAATCCTTTGGGTATATCCCCAGTAATGGGATGGCTGGGTCATATGGTATATCTAGTTCTAGATCCTTGAGGAATCGCCATACTGTTTTCCATAATGGTTGAACTAGTTTACAATCCCACCAACAGTGTAAAAGTGTTCCTATTTCTCCACATCCTCTCCAGCACCTGTTGTTTCCTGACTTTTTAATGATTGCCATTCTAACTGGTGTGAGATGGTATCTCATTGTGGTTTTGATTTGCATTTCTCTGATGACCAGTGATGATGAGCATTTTTTCATGTGTCCGTTGGCTGTATGAATGTCCTCTTTTGAGAAATGTCTATTCATATCCTTTGCCCATTTTTTGATGGGGTTGTTTGTTTTTTTCTTGTAAATTTGTTTGAATTCTTTGTAGGTTCTGGATATTAGCCCTTTGTCAGTTGAGTAGATTGCAAAAATTTTCTCCCATTCTGTAGGTTACCTGTTCACTCTGATGGTAGTTTCTTTTGCTGTGCAGAAGCTCTTTAGTTTAATGAGATCCCATTTGTCAATTTTGGCTTTTGTTGCCATTGCTTTTGGTGTTTTAGACATGAAGTCCTTGCCCATGCCTATGTCCTGAATGGTATTACCTATGTTTTCTTCTAGGGTTTTTATGGTATTAGGTCTAACATTTAAGTCTCTAATCCATCTTGACTTAATTTTCGTATAAGGAGTAAGGAAAGGATCCAGTTTCAGCTTTCTACTTAAGGCTAGCCAATTTTCCCAGCACCATTTATTCAATAGGGAATCCTTTCCCCATTTCTTGTTTTTCTCAGGTTTATCAAAGATCAGATGGCTGTAGATGTGTGGTATTATTTCTGAGGACTCTGTTCTGTTCCATTGGTCTATATCTCTGTTTTGGTACCAGTACCATGCTGTTTTGGTTACTGTAGCCTTGTAATATAGTTTGAAGTCAGGTAGCGTGATGCCTCCAGCTTTGTTCTTTTGACTTAGGATTGTCTTGGAGATGCGGGCTCTTTTTTGGTTCCATATGAACTTTAGAGCAGTTTTTTTCCCAATTCTGTGAAGAAACTCATTGGTAGCTTCCTTTTTTTCTATTAGGGGTTGTATGAGTTGGTTTTCACACTGCTGATAAAGTCATACTGGAGACTGGGCAATTTACAAAAGAAAAAGGTTAATTGGACTTACAATTCCACCTGGCCGGGGAAGTCTCACGATCATGGAAGAGGGTGAAAGATACTTCTTTTTTTTTTTTTTTTTTTTTTTGAGACGGAGTCTCGCTCTGTCACCCAGGCTGGAGTGCAGTGGCACGATCTTGGCTCACTGCAAGCTCTGCCTCCCGGGTTCACGCCATTCTCCTGCCTCAACCTCCCGAGTAGCTGGGACTACAGGCACCCGCCACCTCGCCCAGCTAGTTTTTTGTATTTTTTAGTAGAGACGGGGTTTCACCGTGTTAACCAGGATGGTCTCGATCTCTTGACCTCGTGATCCGCCCGTCTCGGCCTCCCAAAGTGCTGGGATTACAGGCTTGAGCCACCGTGCCCGGCCGGAGAAAGATACTTCTTAAATGGTGGCTGCAAGAGAGAATGAGGAAGAAGCAAAAGCAGAACCCCCTGATAAACCCATCAGAGCTCATGAGACTTATTCACTATCACAAGAATAGCATGGGAAAGACCAGCCACCATGATTCAATTACCTCCCCCTGGGTCCCTCCCACAACATGTGAGAATTCTGGGAGAAACAATTCAAATTGAGATTTGTGTGGGGACACAGCCAAATCATTATTCTGCTCCTGGCCCCTCCAAATCTCATGTCCTCACATTTCAAAACCAATCATGCCTTCCCAACAGTTCCCCAAAGTCTTAACCCAAAAGTCCACAGTCGAAAGTCTCATCTGAAACAAGCCAAGTCCCTTCTGCCTATGAGCCTGTAAAATCAAAAACAGGTTAGTTACTTCCTAGATACAATGGGGATACAAGCATTGGGTAAACATTGCCATTCCAAATGGGAGAAATTGGCCAAAACAAAGAGGTTACAGGCCCCATGCAATTCCAAAATCCCATGGAGAAGTCAAATGTTAAAGTTCCAGACAATCTTTTTTGACTCCATGTCTTGCATCTGGCTCATGCTGATGGAAGTGGTGCATTCCCATGATCCTGGGCAGTTCCACCCCTGAAACTTTGCAGCGTACAGCCTCCTGGCTGCTTTCATGGGCTTATGTTGACTGTCTGTGCCTTTTCCAGGTGCACGGTGCAAGCTGTTGGAGGATCTACCATTCTGGGTTCAGGAGGATGGTAGGCCTCTTCTCACAGCTCCACCAGGCAGTGCACCAGTAGGGACTCTGCATGGGGGCTTTGACCCCACATTTCCCTTTTGCACTGTACTAGCAGAAGATATACATGAGGGTTACCCCCCTGCAGCAAACTTTTGCTTAGCCATCCAGGCATTTCCATACATCTTCTGAAATCTAGGCAGAGGTTCCCAAACCTCAATTCTTGGCTTCTGTGCACCCACAGGCTCAACATCACATGCACCACATGGAAGCTCCCAAAGCTTGGGGCTTCCACCCTCTGAAGCCACAGCCCAAGCTGTACCTTGGCCCCTTTCAGACATGACTGGAGCAGCTGGGACACAGGGCATCAAGTTCCTAGGCTGCCCACAAGACAGGGACCCTGGGCCCAGTCCACGAAACCACTTTTTCCTCCTGGGCCTCCTAGCCTGTGATGGGAGGGGCTGCTGTGAAGGTCTCTGATGTGGCCTGGAGACATTTCCCCATGGTTTTGGGGACTAACATTAGGCTCCTTACTATTTATGCAAATTTCTGCAGCTGGCTTGAATTTTTCTGCAGAAAATGGTTTTTTTTCTACTGCATCATTTGGCTGCAAATTTTCTGAACTTTTATGCTCTGTTCCCCTTTTAAAACTGAATACCTTTAACATTACCCAAGTCACCTCTTGAATGTTTGCTGCTTAGAAATTTCTTCCACCAGATACCCTAAATAATCTCTCAATTTCAAAATTCCACAGATCTCTAGGGCTGGGTCAAAATGCCACCAGTCTCTTAGCTAAATCGTAACAAGAGTCACTTTTGCTCCAGTTCTCAACAAGTTTCTCATCTCCATCTGAGACTACCTCAGCCTGGATTTTATTATACATATCACTACCAGCATTTTGGGCAAAACCATTCAAAAAGTCTCTAGGAAGTTCCCAACTTTCCCACATTTTCCTGTCTTCTTCTGAGCCCTTCAAACTTTTCCAATCTCTGCCTATTACCAGTTCCAAAGTCACTTCCACATTTTCAGCAATGTGCCACTCTACTAGTAACAATTTACCATGTTAGTCTGTTTTCATGCTGCTGATAAAGACATACCCGAGACTGGGCAATTTACAAAAGAAAGAGGTATAATTGGATTTATAGTTCCACCTGGCTGGGGAAGGTCTCACAATCATGGCAGAGGGCAAAAGGCACTTCTTACATGGTGGCAGCAAAAGAGAAGAAGCAAAAGTGGAAACCCCTCATAAATCCATTACACCTTGTGAGACTTACTCACTATCATGAGACTAGTATGGGAAAGACTGGCCCCATGATTCAATTACCTCCCCGTAGGTCCCTCCTATGTTGGGTCTCTCCTACAACACATGGTAACTCTGGGAGATACAATTCAAGTTGATATTTGAGTGCAGACACAGCAAAACCCTTTCAGAAGCTGTTGGTCCATTTGGGCTTCAGGCTTCAAGGTATATTGGGGCTTCCTAGGGAAAATGTTATAGTCCTTAAGATGGATTTTTACAGGGTTTGCAAACTAACAACATCATGGAGTGGAGGCATCCCATACCTCTAGAATTTGTTGTTAAGTGAAGGATTTTAGGGGATTGGCACTTTTGGTGGCAGGAGCTAGTAATGTTAATATTGGGCAAGTGTATTTGGGAATTGAAAGCTAGTTTGGAGTTTTGTCATTATATCCCTTCTAAGTAGATAGGTAGGACAGCTTGGTAGAACCAGGCAAGAGTAAGTGAAAACATGTTTCTCCAGAGTGCATAACAAGGGGGAGGTGACGTGTCCCTGATGTGGCTGGCTGTCTATGCTGGTGTGGAGGATCAGCGACTAAAACGTAGGTCCAGAAAAACTAATTAGGGCTGAATAAGTAGCTCCTATGTCAATTACAAACTCAGTCTTATTCCTTGCCACATTTAGGGTTACTCAAGGCTCAGTCATAGAGATGTTTAATACAGGAGCCTGGATGGCCTCTGGGTCCAATCAGTTATCTCTTTCTGCCTTCTCAGTCTTATTAGCGTCCTCATAGTTGAGGAACACAGTTAGGGGCATTCGTTGTTGCCATCCTCCCAAATTAGCCCATAATTAAGGTTGCTAGTTATGGGATGACTCTCCTGCATGTGAAAGAGAGGAGCAATCCCATTTCCAATGCCTGGGTTGTTTGCAGTGTTGACAGGAGCCAAGAGGTGGTCCCTGAGTGCCAGAAGATAGTTAGGGAGGTTTTTGACAGTTCTGTTGTTAAAGATCTTGAAAACCATGTCCAGTAAAGTGGGGAATGGAGTTTGTGGTCCTTGGTCTAGTCTCCGAGGTTTGTGCCTAATATCTGAAGAAGCCTGGCTAATAAAACGAACAGTTAAGTTAGTGAGGCCTTCTGGGCTCTGAGGGTTCATATTAGAGTATTTTCTCATGGCTCCAGCCAGCCTAGAATGAAGTAGAGCTGAGTTTTCATTTTACCCCTGTGTTGCCTCTTTTAGATTAGCAAAGTTGATTGGTCCTATGGCAGCCTTTTTTATGCCTACAATTAAACAAGTAGTCATTTAATTACTGCATTCCCTGCCAGTGTTCCTCTCCTGGTAGCCATATCTAGGATCAACATCAGGAACTGCTGTTCTCCCCAGGCCAGACTCCTGAGGGTTGTGGGCAAGAACCTATGTGGCCATTCTTGAGCCAGGGACAAAATGGAGGCCTTTTCTTCATGAATACAACTGGTGGTAAAGATAATATAAATGTTCTGCCAATTGTGTTCAAAGGAAACGGTATTTTGAATTCTTTCATGAAATGGGAAGTATCCTCCTTAAAGAAGCCAAGCTTAGCTTCTATCTGAGAGAGGTTGGACACTGGGAAAAGAACATGGACTCTGATGGTTCCTCGATCCCCATTTGCTATTTCTCAGAGAAGTAAAACTTTGTCTGGGGCTGAAGTGGAATCATAAATGGTCCCCATGAGATCTAGTATGTGAAGGGGAGAAGGGTCCCTAATATAAGGAAGAGGCACTGAAATATGACATCCAAAGTTGGAATGTTGCAGGAAAGTGAGGGAGAGGAAGCAGATGGAGTAAGTATAGTTGAACATAAAGGTGATTTGCCAGGGAAAGAAGAAGGTTGAGAAGGGGTAGCCTCAATCAGTGCAGCCAGTTTGGGAGAGTGGAAGAGGGTAAAGGAAGGGTCTTTTAGAATGTCAGGGGAGACAATGGGGCTAGAGAATTTAGACAAGCATATTTGCCAGGTTTGCCAGAGATCGAGATCCCAAGAGAGAGTCATGAAAGCCTGGACATAAGCAACTTCAGGCCATTTAGAAGAGTTGTGACACAGCAAATCGAGTTGCAAAAGAGTATTAGAATCTAAAGTCCCATTCAGAGTCCAGGTTAATTGATCCAGGAGTTTATATAGAGACCAAAACACATTACACAGGATAGTTAGGCATTTCTTTTTGAGAGCCTGGGGGTCAAATTTATCCCAATGTTTTAGGATGCAAACTAGAGGTTAATCTGAAGGAATAGACAGGGTTTTTCCCATGGTGGGACTAGAAAACATCCTACCACTTGGGGCTAATGTCTGCTGGGAACATGAGCCACACTTTTTCTAGGGGTATCCCACAAGAAAAAAAGTTCCACTCACTTCTGCTGAGGGACTCTGAGATGCACTTACCTAAGGGGCATCCCACCTATTTGAAGGCTGTCCTGGTGCTGGAGTTGACAGTGCTGGGGCCTTACACTGGATGGCCAGTCCATTTACAAGGAACAAGGGTGAAGGGAGAACTCAAGCCTGGAACCAGCTTAAAAGAGGCAACAGGAATGGGAAGACTCTGAGGCCACTTGAAATCAGCTGATGTGGGAACTTCTGAAGCAGGAAGCCTGGCTATCTTCACAGCAGAATTAGAGTAAGAGAAAGAGAGAGTTTAAGTCACCCAAAACATGGGTGGATTTGCCCTAGATGAGCTGCCACTGGTAACTGCACCACACCTAGGAACTGGGGACCTCTGAACAGGGAGGATAGGGGAGTCTACCACCCTTCTGGTCCAGGTAGCTAGCCCTGTTTGCCTCATAGCCTTCAGGCAACACCAGAGAGCAGCATGGGCCAGATACTATAAATTATGAGAGGGCTACTGGAGGTTGGCTGCTGGCATGCTGAAAAAGGAAAGTGAACTTAGGTTCCTCACCTGAGTGGGTGGTGGTGGTAAGGCACTTCTGCATGAACATATTTCAGCTTCACCAGGTGTAGACCTGGCCAGATACCTTCAGTGTCTCTGTGCCTTGACACTGTCCACTGAGTGTCCCGAGTAGAAAGGGAGTGGGGACAGTGTTCCTGTAGGGAGAGATTTTTCACAGGGTAAGAGGTCCCCATAAGGGCCACCAGAATGTTGTGGTCAATGTCTGTCTGAGGCCAGCATATGAGTGTTAAAAAAATTGGCCATATCAAAAATGAGTTTAGAAAGATACATTTATTTAGAGGAAAGCTGGAGATACATTGCAAAAGAGCAATGGGTAGGACAGTAGAGGGAAGGCTTTCTGCAAAGAGGCAGAGGTTGGAGGAAAATTTTATAAGGTTTTGCTGCTTAGGCTGAATGCTTGCAGACAGGATACTTGAGTACAGGTGGGCTATGAGCTGGGTGCTTGTAACAGGATGGTTGGATACTAGTGAGTTGTTTGCCGTTGACACAATTTCTCAGGACATTTGCCCCCCTCTACCCCTTTTTCTGTTTTTGGCAGCTAAGTCCATTTTCCAATACATCTATAAAAGTTTTATATAGGCCAGGCACGGTGGCTCACGCCTATAATCCCAGCACTTTGGGAGGCCGAGGAGGGTGGATCATGAGATCAGGAGATTGAGACAATTTTGTCTAACACGATGAAACCCTGTCTCTACTAAAAATACAAAAAATTAGCTGGGCATGGTGGCATGCTCCTATAGTCCCAGCTACTTCGGAGGCTGAGGCAGGAGAATTGCTTGAACCCAGGAGATGGGGGTTGCAGTGAGCTGAGATCATGCCACTGCACTCCAGCCTGGGAGACAGTGTGAGACTCTATCTAAAAAAAAAAAAGTTTTATATATATAAAAGATACACACACACACACACACACACAAGATATATTAGAGGATGACCACTTCTTGTAGAAGAAAATGAAGCTTCCTGAACAAGACATGTGACTCTTGATAAATAAGTCTCTCTTTACTTTCTAGGTCGCTATTTCCCTCGTTGTGTTCTGTACTTTTTGTTACAATAATAATGGACTTAAACTAATTTCCATTATGCACATACTATGGTTTTAGGGACCTGTATACCTTCATCTTCTTATGCCAATGCTAAGTGTTAATATTTTTGAAAGCAAGATTATTATAGAAGCAAAGAAACAAAAAATGGCCATTCCAGAGGCAAAGCAGCCTTAATATTGCTAACTTGTTCTTACTACCCAAAGTGATCTATAGATTCAATGCAACCACTATCAAAATTCCAATGGCATTTTTTCACAAAAATAAAAAAAATTCTAGAATTCATATGGAAATACAAAAGACTCCAAATCGCCAAAGCGATCTTGAGAAAAAAGAACAAAGCTAGAGGTATCACACACTTTGATTTCAAGATATACTACCAAACTATAGTTGTCAAAACAGTATGGTACTGGCATAAAAACAGAATTATAGACCAATGGAACCTAATAGAGAGAATAGAAATAAATCTGCATATTTGCTGTTGATTGTTCTTCAACAAAGTAATCAAGAGCACACAATAGTGAGAAGACAATCTCTTCAACCAATGGTGTTGTGAAAACTGCATAACCACATGCAAAAGAATGAAATTGTATGCTTATTTCATCCAAATAAAAAACAACCCAAAGTTAATTAAATAATACTAAGTAAGTTGGCTTTCCCCTCATAGCACTCTTAACCATCCTTTCAGATTCAGCCCAAGCAGTACCTCCTATAAGATGATCTCTTTGATACCACTGTCTAAGGCAAACACTTGTTTTAGAGCTCATATGATGCTGTATTTAGCTTTCTGTCACTTGTACGTGTTACATGGAAACAGCCAATTCTCATTGGTTATCATTGCTCATTGCCTCTTAAAGTAAGCAACTTGTTTTGTTTTCTCTTTGCATTTACAGCCTCTGAACAGATTTCTGGCACATAGGATCTGTTCCCTTAATGTTTAGTGGATAAATAAGTGAATGATTGAATAAGCATACCTAGAGCAATAGGCATTGAGAAATTATATGTCAATATGATGAGGAAAGTGATTTGTGGTTTCAAATGGAAACTAAAGTGTTATTATCTTGTTTGTACTCAATCCCCAAGAGAGTCATTTACCATTCATGCTGTGAACATAAGTTAGCAAAGTGAATCTGATAGAGAACTGTGTGCCATGGCAAACACATGCTATTATTTATGAATTATTTTACTTCCTCCATTGATAAGGTGGATTTATTTTATATAAGTATACCAATAAGAAACACAAATATCTTTGGGGATCTAGTATTTGCCATGCCCCCTACCTTCTCAAAGTTAAGTCTAGAAAATGCTGAATAATTTCTGCATCTTTAAAGAGAAAAAAAAGTTATGGTATTACCAAATATTTTATATAATGTCTTCCTACACCAAAAATAACTATAACTCAATGATTAAGAGAAAAAAGAGAAAAAACTAAGGGATAAAAAAGAAATTTTCATAACAGTTTCTAATTTGAACCTCTAGATATTAACTTATGCTTGTGAGAAATTATTTAACAATAAAATTGTAAAATATGTAGTAAAATTGTCAATAACAAAAAGAATAGTAATATCATGATCCATTAACTTTATTTATATTCATTACAATTTTCAGGATAGCTATGGGAAAACCATTATTGTAAGTGTTCTATGAGGTGTAGAAAGGCAACACCCCTTTTTATTTAATCAATGAACATTTCCATCATTTTTAATATTTGAAGCAATTTATTCATAGAGATTAACCATGGAATGCAATCATAAAGTTTGTTTTAAAAAACTAAACATTTTTATCTTTTAGGCTTAATGTTGCATTTTACTTTAAATGTTAACAATATAATGCCATAATTACTCAATAGGCTTGTAAATTTATACACACATGTATATACACAATGTGATACATTGTATTTATATGATTTGTCTTCTAGTCTTATCAGAAAACTTCATCCTACTGCACAGCCGTGGGGATGGAATTACATAAATAGGAAGGGTGAACTAAATTAAACCCAATCTAATAATTCACTCCAATAAAATAAAATTACCTTTTTTAATTCAACTTACTTGAGGGGGAGGAAATAGTCATTTGTTTATATTTTCTTCCTTTCTTGCTTCTTTTCTTCAAGATGGAATACCTGTGTATAAAGAATAGAGGGGTTACCCAGTGGTGCTCAGGAAGAGTCTCACTTAGATATGTACAGGTCCGTGAACTCTATTCAGTTCCTCTGGTATCTATGCTCATATCCTGTGACCAGCTGACACTCTCCATTTAGGAGTTCTGTCCTAATTTTTTCAGTTGTGACCTCTGTCAAAGAAAAATCTCACTGGTGAGAGTTAAACCCACAAAATAGATTATTCAAGACAATTGTAATGGGGGTTGAGATCACTACAATAGGGAAGAAACACTGAAACAAGAGGCAGACTTGTTTTCTTGTTTCTTTTGTTTGTTTGTTTGTTTGTTTGTTTTTAGAGTCTAGGTTTTGCTCTGTCACCCAGACTGGAGTGCAGTGGCTCAATTATGACTCACTGCAGCTTCAAACTCCTGGACTCTGGGGATCCTCCTGCCTCAGTCTCCTGAACAGGTGGGACTACAGGTACATGCTGACATGTCTGGCTATTTAAACAAATATTTTTAGAGATGTGATCTCTCTCTGTTTCCCAGGCTGGACTTGAACTCCTGGCCTCAAACAATTCCCCAGACCCAACCTCTCCAGCTGCTGCGATTACAGGCATGAGTTGCCTGACTCAGCTCAAGGCAGGATAATTTTTAAGTTCTAGGTGACCTAGTAAGAAAGTACTGGAGGGTCAATGTGATAGATTGGTCAACGTGATTAGGCCATGTATGTTTGCTCTTTGGAGTTTATCAAAATCAGGCTCCCACCCTCCCAAAGACTGTGAATTAGGGGTGCAATCTTTCTTGAGAATTATATTACGAAGTGGGGCTGCCAGGTCATTGAGGAAAAACATTCCTTGGTTGTAAAACTGGCCAATGACTGAGAGAACACTTATATCTCAAAGGGTATAAAAAGAATTTATACATGTGAGTTTTCTAAAGGAAGTGCTTTAAAGAAGCGAGGTCTGGAGCCTACAGTCAGGAAACAATCTGTCCAAAGTTTATTCAGGCTGAGGGAAAAGTTAAGGCTGCCTTGGTAACCTCAAGTTCTATTTTTTCTTAGATCTTTCAGGGCGAAAAAATGTTTATACTCCGTTGGTTTCCCTATTGATCTTCCTCAGCTCTCTTCAGAGCTGCAGATTCCTCTGAGATCCAGCCTAGACTCCCATTCCATCTGCTGTCTCAGTATTCTTCTTTATAACCCTTGTAATCAAGGTCACTTTTTTCCTACTGCAGCAATGCCATTCAGAGCCTCACATCTGAAAACTTGAGTCCCTATATGCAACAAATACAGTTTTTGATACCTTGAGTGCCTCAGAGACTTAAAGGAGGCTCTGAAAAATTTAGTTCAAGTTCTTCTTCTGCCTATTCATCTTGAGCTGTCAATTTTACTGTGACGAATTCAACAAATATTAAGAGACTACCTTGATCCTTTAAGAATTGTTCATGGAAAACAAAGCAATAGTCCTTCCTTCCCCTGCAGTTTTCTCAATCCCTGCTGTTTCCCTCTTTAGCTTCCCACTGAGATTTTAACCCAGAGGTATGAAACGTCACTTGTGTCTCTCTATCTGATTAATTTGAGGAGGAAAAGAGAAAAGAAAATGCAAGAACAACAGATTTAAGAATGTTAAAAAATTTTCACGCACTATAAGATAAAATGTAATGTCTAAAACTGGTTAAAAATGTAGTTATATGCATATTAAAATATGGAGAAAACTAGTAAAAGTAATCACTAAAATCATTTTAGGGATTGCCTCTGGGCAGCAGGGCAGACTGGAAGGTTTAAAGCTTGCTGAACTTAGCTTAGGCTGGTAGCAGTAGTGGCATGATTTTTTAAGTGTACATGTATTATACTGATTAAAATAACAATTTTAATAACAACAAAATCACCCTAGCTAGCCAGGTGAAGAATCTCTCATTGTAATCTAAGTAACATATTTTATCCCAGCATTGATATTGACATACCTCTTCTGCTAACACTTGATCTCTATACATTCATCCCATTTATCATTTTTACTTTTATCTAAATTATCAAAATCAGATTTGCCTCAGTTTTACTTCCGTTGTCTTGATTCTGGACAAGCTGTGTGTGTGTGTGTGTGTGTGTGTGTATGTGTGTGTGTCTAACATGTGAAAAAAATACTATATGTGCTTGTACATTTTGCTGGGTGTTTTTGTTCACATACAGTGTAGTATATAGACGGCTATATATATAAGCACATTTGAGTTAACATTTTTCTTTATAAAGAACAACTAACATTAGGTTGTGAATATATCTTATTTACTGTATATGACTTCACCTATATGTGGGTTTTCGGTGTTTTATTTTATTAACACCAAAACCCATATATAGGTTAAGTAGTATACAAGGTTTTAAAAAAAATCTATTCAGAGTGTTATAGTTAACTTCATATTTATTTCTTTATATGCATTTCAAATATATGCAAACATTAAAAATTCTAGAAGTGAAATTGTTAGTCAAAGAACAAGTGAAATTTCTAAATGTAGAGGATATTTTCTAATTTTCTTTGATAATGGATTGTATCAATCCACATTTAATCAAGAGTATATTTTCACAATATTGATTTTACCCATCCATGAGCATGGGATGTGTTTCCGTTTGTTTGTGTCTTCTATGATTTCTTTTCCAGTGCTTTGTAGCTTTCCTTGTAGAGGTCTTTCACTTCCTTGGTTAGGTATATTCCTAAGTATTTTATTTATTTATTATTTATTTTTTGCAGCTATTATGAAAGGGGTTGAGTTTTTTATTTGATTCTTCGCTTGGTCACCGTTGGTGTATAGAAGAGCTACTGATTTGTTTACATTAATCTTGTATCCAGAAACTTTGCTGAATTCTTTTATCAGTTCTAGGAGATTTCTGGAGGAGTCCTTAGGCTTTTCAAGGTAAATGATCATATTGTCAGCAAACAGGGACAGTTTGACTTCCTCTTGATCGATTTGGATGCCTTTTATCTCTTTCTCTTGTCTGATTGCTCTGGCTAGGACTTCTAGTACTATGTTGAAGAGGAGAGGTTAGAGTGGACATCTTTGTCTTTTTCCCCTTCTCAGTGGGAATGCTTTCACCCTTTCCCCATTCAGTATTAAGTTGGCTGTGGGTTTGTCATAGGTGACTTTTGTTACATTAAGATTTGTCTCTTGTATGCTGATTTTGCTGAGAGTTTTAATCATAAAGGGATACTGGATTTTGTCAAAGGCTTTTTCCTGCATCTATTGAGATGATCATGTGATTTTTGTTTTTAATTCTGTTTATGTGGTGAATCACATTTATTGACTTGCGTATGTTAAACCATCCCTGCATCGCTGGTATGAAACCCACTCGATCATGGTGAATTATCCTTTTGATATGTTGTTGGATTCAGTTAGCTAGTATTTTGTTAAGGATTTTAGCATCTATGTTTATCAAGGATATTGGTCTGTAGTTTTCTTTTTTTGGTTGTGTCCTTTCCTGATTTAGGTATTAGGGTGATGCTGGCTTCATAGAATGAATTTGGGAGGGTTCTTTTTTTCTCTATTTTGTGGAATTGTTTCAAAAGGATTCTTCTTTGAAGGTTTGGTAGAATTCTTCTGTGAATCTGTCTGGTTCTGGACTTTTTTTGTTGGTGGTGGTAATTTTTAAATTACTATTTCAATCTCGCTGCTTGTTATTGGTCTGTTCAGGGTATCTAATTCTTCCTGATTTAAGCTAGGAGGGTTGTCTTTTTCCAGGAATGTATCCATCTCTTATGGGTTTTCTAGTTTATGTGTGTAAAGGTGGTTCATAGTAGCCTTAATTATCTTTTGTATTTCAGTGGTGTCCTTTGTAATATCTCCTACTTCATTTCTCTGTCTGGTAATTTGGGTTTTCTCTCTTCTTTTCTTGTTTAATCTTGCTAATAGTCTATCAATCTAATATTCTTTTCAAAGAACCAGTTTTTTGTTTCATTTCTTTTGTACTTTTTATTGTTTCAAATTTGTTTAGTACTGATCTGATCTTAGTTATTTCCTTTCTTCTGCTGAGTTTGGGTTTGGTTTTGTCTTGTTTCTCTAGTTCCTTGAGGCATGACCTTAGGTTGTCTGTTTGTGCTCTTTTAGACTTTTTGATGTAGGCATTTAGGGCTATGAACTTTTCTCTTAGCACCACCTTAGCTGTATCCCAGAACGCAATCCCCATTAAAATACCACCATCATTCTTCACGGAGTTAGAAAAAATAATTCTAAAATTCATATGGAATCAAAAAAGAGCCCGTGTAGCCAAAGCAAGACTAAGCAAAAAGAACTAATCTGGAGGCATCACACTACCTGTTCTCAAACTATACTATAAGGCTATAGTCACCAAAACAGCATGGTACTTGTATAAAAATAGGCACATAGACCAATGGAACAGAATAGAGAACTCAGAAATAAACCCAAATACTTACAGTCAACTGATGTTTGATAAAGCAAACAAAAACATGAAGTGGGGAAAGGACACCCTTTCCAACATATGGTGTTGGGATAATTGGCTAGCCACATGCAGAAGAATGAAACAGGATTCTCATCTCTCACCTTATACAAAAATCAACTCACGATGGATTAAGGACTTAAACCTAAGACCTGAAACTGTAAAAATTCTAGAAGATAACATCAGAAAAGTCCCTCTAGACATTGGCTTAGGCAAGAATTTCATGACCAAAAACCCAAAAGCAATTGCAATAAAAGCAAATATAAATAGCTAGGTCCTAATTAAACTAAAGGCTTTTGAACAGCAAAAGGAACAGTCAGCAGAGTAAGCAGACAACCCACAGAGTGGGAAAAAAATCTTAAAAATCTATACGTCTGACAGAGGACTAACATCCAGAATCTACAACGAACTGAAAAAAATCAGTAAGATAAAAACAATGAATCCCATCAAAAAGCAGGCTAAGGACATCAATACACAATTCTCAAAAGAAGATATATAAACTGCCAGCAAAACATATGTAAAAATACTCAACATCGCTAATGATCAAGGAAGTGCAAATCAAAACCACAATGTGATACTAACTTATTCCTGTAAGAATGGCCATAATCAAATAATAAAAAACAGCAGATGTTGGCGTGGATGTGGCGATCAGGGAACACTTCTACACTGCTGGTGGGAATGTAAACTAGTACAACTGCTATGGAAAACAGTATGGAGACTCCTTAAAGAACTGAAAAGTAGAATTACCATTAGATCCAGCAATCCCACTACTGGCTATTTACCCAGAGGAAAAGAAGTCATTATTTGAAAATGATACTTGCACATGTTTATAGCACCACAATTCACAATAGCAAAATCGTGGAACCAACCCAAATGCCCATCAATCAGTGGATTGAAATTTCTATATATATGTACATCGGAATATATATATAGGAATATATGTATATTTCATATGTGATGGAATACTACTAAGCCATACAAGGAATGAATTAACAGCATTTGCAATGACCTGGATGAGATTAGAGACTATTATTCTAGGTGAAGTAACTCAGGAAGGGAAAACCAAACACCATATGTTCTCAGTGATATGTGGGAGCTAAGCTATGAGGATGCAAAGGCATAAGAATGATACAATGAATTTTAGGGACTTGGGGGGAGGGGTGGAAGGGGGATGAGGGATAAAAGACAACAAATATGGTGCAGTGTATACTGCTCCGGTGATGGGTGCACCAAGTCTTCAAAAATCTCCACTGAAGAACTTATATAACCAAATACCACCTGTAGTCCAATAACTTATGGAAAAATAAAATTAAAACAAAACAAAACAAAACAGTACGTAAGAGCTGAGTGTGGTACTTCAAGCCTGTAATCCCAGCACTTTGGGAGGTCAAGAGGGATGGATTACTTGAGGCTAGGCGTTTGAGACCAACCTGGTCAAGCTGGTAAAACCCCGTCTCTACTAAAAATACACACACACACACACACACACACACACACACACACACACACACACAAAAGGAGGGTGCGGTGGCTCATTCCTGTAATCCCAGCTACTCGGGAGGCTGAGGCACAAGAATTGCTTGAACCCAGAAGGCGGAGATTGCAGTGAATGGAGATCACGATGCCACTGCACTCTAGCCTGGGCAAAAGAGCAAGACTGTCTCAAAAAGAAAGAAAGAAAAGAAAACTAGTATAAAAGAATTCCTGCCTATTTTCTCACCCTCACTGCTACTAGGAAACATATAAATATATGGCCATCTGCCACCTGAGAGCTGAAAATAGTATCTCTTTTGTATTTACTTATTTTTGAGTGAAGTTAAGAACCTTTATTAGCTATATTTGTTCCTATGAACTGTTCACTCATATCATTTATTAGATTGTGTAAGTTCCATTAATTTCAATGCTGGCCTTGTTAAAGTACCATGTTTAATGTCATTTATTTCCTGTAGTTGTATATATTTTTTTCCGCGTTGATCTATATGCCTATGTTTTTTCCTAGTTAAACAACTTTCATCTGTTTTATGTCAAGTGAAGCAAATTTCCTTTATTTTTTTCCTTGTTGTCATTGCCTGGAAATCTTTCAGGAAATCATTAATATTGTGATTAAAATTATTATTTTATACTCAAGATTCCTGACATGTTTATATAAACAATGATTTTTCTTTCTACTTTTCTGACTCATCTGCATTGGTGCATTATTGCATGCATGTCCCAGGAGGAAAAAGAAGTTGAAGAAAATTCAACATCACCATAATAATTGGAAAATGAAAATATGTCACATCAGCTAGCCAAATGAACAGTAATATAGTACCCTGCTATCCTCATTGGAGTCAGACAAACCTGAGTTTAAGTTCCAGTTGTACTATTTAATAACTTAGTAACAGGCCGGGCGCGGTGGCTCAAGCCTGTAATCCCAGCACTTTGGGAGGCCGAGACAGGCGGATCACGAGGTCAGGAGTTCGAGACCATCCTGGCCAACACGGTGAAACCCCGTCTCTACTAAAAAAAAAAATACAAAAAAACTAGCCGGGCGAGGTGGCGGGCACCTGTAGTCCCAGCTACTTGGGCGGCTGAGGCAGGAGAATGGCGTGAATCCGGGAGGCGGAGCTTGCAGTGAGCCCGAGATCCGGCCACTGCACTCCAGCCTGGGCGACAGAGCGAGACTCTGTCTCAAATAAATAAATAAATAAATAAATAACTTGGTAACAAAGAGAGGATGACATCATCTCTTAACCTTCAGGTTTCCTTATCTGTAATATGGGCACAAAATATCCTGCTTGATAATATGGGAATTCAACAATCTTTAAAGGCAGCATCAAATACTGGTTAGAAGCTCATATCCTGAAGGCAGGCATCTTCATTCAAATTCTAGTTCAAACCTCTACTTCCCTGAGTTTATATTAATCAGCACAACAAAACTTTGTCTCTAATAACTTCTAGCTCTTTGATCATGGTAAGAAATATATTTTCTAGCACCTTAATAACTTCATTTGCAAATTGAGGATAATAATAGTGGCTTACTATTTATTATTTAGTAAATTAATAACTAAAAATGCATAATGTTAAATACTCAATAAATGCTAACTCTAGTAATACTTGGCACTTATTTGACATTTATATGCATCATACAAAAGAAAGAAAGAGAGAAAGAGAGAGAGAAAGAAAGAAAGAAAGAAAGAAAGAAAGAAAGAAAGAAAGAAAAGAAAGAAGAAAAGAAAAGAAAAGAAAAGAAAGGAAGGAAGGAAGGGAAAAGAGAAGAAAAGAAAAGAAAGGAAGGAAGGAAGGGAAAAGAGAAGAAAATAAAAGAAAAGAAGGAGAAGGAAGGAAGAGAGAGAGGGGGAGAGAAAGAAAAAGGAAGGAAGGAAGGAAGAGAAGGAAGGAAGGAAGGAAGGAAGGAAGGAAGGAAGGAAGGAAGGAAGGAAGGAAGGAAGGAAGGAAGGAAGTTAGTTAACTCCCATTTTGGAAGAAAGGACTTTACCCTGTTGTGATCTTTACTTGTAAGTGCCCTGTGAGAACTATTCCTGCTCTTCATACATGGAAGGAAGATGTATCTGTGATCTAGAGACTCTGACCCTGTAGGCCAAAGAGATACCATGAGAGCAAAATCTAATGGCCCAGAATCATCTCACTTACACATCTGAGAAATACCTCAAATGAAACCCACTTACTGTATTTTTCATATCCAAAGTAGCACAATCATAGCTCATTGGAGTGGCACAATCACAGCTCATTGGAGTGGCACAATCATAGCTCATTCTCTCCCAGACCAGAGTGTGGTGGCATGATCAACAGCTCACTGCAGCCTCAACCTCACAGGCTCAAGTGATCCTCTTGCCTCAGCCTCCCAAGTAGCTAGTACTACAGGTATGACACATACAGTATTAATACTTTCTTCCACCTATTTCCAAAGACATTATAAAAAGACAGTGTGTATGTGTGTGCACGTATTTGTGTGCAGGTGTGTGTGTGTGTGTAACAGGAAAAATATAATATCAACCTCCTTCATTTGGGCAGATCACAGAGTCATTATGCATAAAAGGAGAGGAAAGAATGACAATTTGGATTTGTTTCAAACTACTTTTATACCGATTTACTCTTAAAGCAGCTAAAAATCAGTGCAAAGTTGCAATCAGGTAGCATATAGGTGTTTGAACAGGGCTATCATTTTCCCTTGTGTCTCATGCAACTGTGTGCAAAGTGTTATGATTTCCACAACTCAGTTGTAGGGGTTTCAGTCCACTAAGTCAGAAAATCTGTGGACTCATGTCTACACATGAAAAGTCTAAGTACTAAAATAACTGAAAACAAACCTTTTCCCAGGTCATGTTTACCAGACTTAGTGTTAGGATTACAGGCCTGGAAATTTTGGCTTTGCCTATGCAGTATCACTCTCTTCTTGCCTACATTCATGCTTCAGTGACTAGAAGTTTTTTCTTTATGTCCACCCATGGGTTTTCTGTGGCCAGGCCTGACCACAGCTCACCACAACTTTGTACTCAATTTCTCTGCCCCAGCACATAGTTAGGCAATGTGTCATTTCACAGTAGGAATCCAAATCAAATAACTCTGAACAAAGTCTGTTATGTAGGTGGCTTCTATACTTGCTTTTGAACATTAAAAAAGAAAAGAAAAAATATTGCTGAATGTGCCTCCTACCATTTTGTATAGCACTGACCTTCAAACCTGACCCAGATGGAAATAAAACATCCCTTACCTTTTGTCTAAATGCTTTAGAACACTATGTGACTGAAGAGGAAGTTTTGTGAGAATTATTTTTGCCACGGTCCTTACAGTTGGGAATTGCTTGAGTATTATTTTGAAATCATCAGAGGGTTTAATCATTAAAGAATTGTTTACTATGGGACTTGGTTAACAGTAGGGGTAACTGAATGAAATGGTTAAACAAAGAGCATAGCTACATGGTTAAAACAGGACTATTTTTTCCTTTTTTTTTTTTTTTTTTTTTTTTGCAACCTTGCTCTGTCACCCGGGTTGGAGTGGAGCAACACAATCATACCTCATTCTCTCCCAGGCTAGAGTGCAGTGGCATGATCAGTGGCTCACTGCAGCCTCAACCTCACAGCCTCAAGTGATCTTCTTGCCTCAGGCTCCCAAGTAGCTAGCCCTACAGACATACAACACCAAGCCTGGGTACTTTTGTGTGTGTGTATGTGGAGACAGGGTCTCGCTGTATTGTCCAGACTAATCTTGAACTTCTGGGCTTAAGCAATCTACCCACTTTGGCCTCCCAGATTGCTGGAATTACAGGTGTGGGCCACCATGACCGGCTATTTTTTTCTTATTTTTTTATGACCTTGCCACCACAAATGAAATTTACACATTATGTTTGATATTTATTTTATTTTAAGATGTCAGAGGATTAGTATCTTAACATATTTAATTTGGAAATATATATATATATAAAAATATAAAAATACGTACAAATATATTTGCATACCAAAGTATAAAAAATAAATTATCTTCAAGTAGACTGTATTATCCACTTTAACTTTGATTGATTTAAAATAAATTATGGTCCACAAGTATTATCACATGACAATTTTCTGATAAGTTGAATACATATAGGACAGACATTAAAGACTGTTAAAAATGCTATCAACCAACTTTGAAAGAGGTCACTTCATAATGTGAATTTAAAGTTTAACATTTTAAGATGAATAATCCAATGTCACTCTTAAAATAAGAAAACTCAAAAATTTGTTATAAGAATATCAAAATGTCTTACAGAAATTAAGAAGAGAACCAGAGACACTGGGTCCTACTTGAGGGTGGAGGGTGAGAGAAGGGTGAGGATCAAAAAACTACCTATCAGGTATTATGTTTATTACCTGAGTGGTGAAATAATCTGTACACAACCTCCTGTGACATGCAATTTACCTATATAACAAACTTGTGCATGTACCCCTGAACCTATAAAATAAATGTTTAAAAAAAAGAAATTAAGGGAAAGAATGCAGACAGCTGGGCATAAGATGTAACTCCAAGTCTAATAATAATTTGCTCTTTGTCTCTTGATGCCTTCTCTACATGCCTACTTTATTCTTCTCTCTTCATTACATTCTTTGTTTTTCCAAGACCACACAGCCAAAGAAATTTGACAGTTTCTGAATTACAACAATTACAAAAACACAAACAAACCGAAAGATAATTGGTTTGACTTAGGAATAGGTTCCTGCTATGTGGATTAGAGGGTGGAAGTATGCTATTTTTAATAAAAGAAAAGATAAAGAAATTCTTAGAGAAGTTCAGGCAGGTAGTGGTTATTGAAAAGGCAAAACAATATATGTACACCATTTTATATTTATGGAGCTTCTTTCATGACCCCTTGCCTTGCTGTTCCCTCTTTAGTACTGTCTTCTAGGCAATCCATGGTCCCCAACCAAAAGCCTATCTTCTATATTTTAAAACAAAAAATAACTAGATCTGAAAATATCCATTTGTTTGATCTCGTGTATTTCTTCTTTAGAAATCTTATTTTATTCAGGCTAGGTGTCCCTGGAGATATTAAAACTTCGTGACCTCCATGGTCTTGACTCAGTGATTCTCATAATGCAAAGAACAGAATTATCTTTTTAAATAAAGCATTGCAAACGCCTCCTAGATTTCATGGCTTGAATACCTGCTCAGTGAGGTCATCATTCAAATACAATTAATTTCATTTCAAACACAAGACAACTATTTTACCCTATGCAAATGCTTATGTGCATTTACATAGTCCCTTCTGGTGGTTGTCATGTCTGTCTTGAATATCTTCTTTAAGGAAAATCTGGAATGTTCCTTTTCTGTGTGAAGCCCCTTCATATATTTGAGTATTTTTAAAACATGGAGATAATTTGCTTTTCAGGTGTGTAAACTTAAGTCATTCGATATGTTTGTAATATGTGGATGTTGCTTTGGTGGAGGAACTGGGGTGATGTCTGAATGGGAAGGAAATTCTAAAGGGATGATCAATATAGTCAGAAGGAAAGCAAGTTGAATACTTTAAAGTGTGTCAAGACTCAACCTTCTTATGCTACATTCAACACATTTATACAAGTAAAAATAAGTATTTTAGAACTTCCATTAAGATTCCATGAAGAACTAATGGAATGTTAAGCTAAAAATATCAGGGCTATTAAATCAAATGCACATGACACAAAGCCTGTCTAAAATGGCTGATACTATCAACATACGTAAATTCAATAATGCTAATTATTGAGTGTGTTCTGGACACCACTATATCCTCCAACACTTAACCTGTCCTCTGGTAAATAACAGATATTTAATAAAAATATAAATGAAAAAATAAGCAAGCACAAGGTATAAGATACTTCATATAAATGTGAAGAGGGAGAATAGTGACTTTGAAGAATTCAATCATTATATCTAGAGACTTACTTATAATTATGATTTTTAGAATGAGCCTATTAAGTATAGTTTTCTGAGCTTAGAAGCAGAAACAATATAACTTATTTGACAAAGCAAATATATTTTTTCAGTGATTTTTTGGAGCACACAAGAATGACACAAGGATCATTTTAAACTAAGATATCAGTAACTACCTTGGCTCCCCCTAGGGTATGAACTAGAAACACACAACTATTTGGAGTACTTGGGTTGGGGAGAGGCAAAATATAATAGTTGAGTCATGAATGAATTAATTAAAACCTGGGCCTCTATGATGAGTAAGAGTATGTAGTGCTATTATAAAGGAATGTTCATGATGATCTGAAATTTTCAACAACAAGGGATTTTTCAATGTGACTCTATTGGGAAGTTACTTATTCCCTCAACCATAGTAGCAATGGAGGGTGAAGATTGAGAGACAACAAAAGCAACTTTATAAGAAGCATAGAAAACAGAGCAATAAGAAAGGCAGTGAAGTAATTCAATTCCCTGCACCCATTTAATGTCCAATTCTTTTTATTATAATTTTGATTGACACATAATAACTGCATATGTTTATAGGGAACAGTGTGATATTTTGTGTATGCCAAATGTAATGTCCAAATCCAAGTAATTAGCATATCTGTCACCTCAAACATTTTTCTTAGTGTTGAGAACATTCAAAATCTCTCTTCTAGCTATATTTATTTCTAATTCTAACCAACATTTTAAAAATGGTATTTGACATAACTAAACAACTGAATCACTCTTAGAGTTTGAGGACCTGTTTATGTATTAAGTTGTTTGCTAAATTCGTTTATGTTTCTTTATTTAATCTTTGTAACTCCTCTGCTTGCCAATTATTTATATCTACAGCAGCATAATTCAATTATGTTTTAACTCATATTCCTTTTTCCATTATTAAATACTGATTGAGAGCTTTGAAATCAGACCTCTTACTTCAGAACCAGTCTGATTTTGGAACTAGTCTTTTTTTCAGAATGTGCTGTTGGGATTTACAGTTGTCTTGACAAGGTACTCACCTCCATAAGGATAACTATAATTTCACAAATAGTTCTCTAATGGGTTATTAGGTACTTTCTAAGCTCATTTAGTCAGGAACTGTGTTTGTTGCTTTATTTGTGTTAGAAATAAATTTAATTTACAGTTCAAAGAGTTTGTACAAAAAAGAAGAAAGCAAGTTAAATGCCAGTTTAATTTTCATGGCCTCTAAGTTATCTGGCCTTTTTTTTTTTTTTTTTTTTTTAAATAATTCTGTCATGGTTGCTATGCAATATTCACAAACTGTTCTTATAGGGTTCTTTATTGTCCCTTAATTTCTGTAAGGACTTAAATTTTAATATGACAAATATAAAAAATTATCTGTACTTTCTCTGTGGAAGATATAAATAATATTTTAAAAGTCGTGTGAGATTCAGGAAAATTTATAGAGATAGTAATGTGCATTAATTAATTGAATTATAAGCTCCTAAGCTGCCTTTTCTCTTCTAAACTGCTCATTTTCATTGGGACTTCATTTGAAAATTGACTATATTCAAGGTCCAAACTCTAGTTCAAATGAAGTTGGTTAAATCCATCAGCAAATTCTATTTTCTTGGTCACAGTGAAATGAATTTTGTGTAGGAGTTGTAAGATCTACAAGCGAATTCTTTTTTTTTTTTTTTTTTCCCCGAGACAAAGTATCGCTCTTGTCTCCCGGCAGCAGTGCAGTAGCGCGATCTTGGCTCATGGCAACTTCCGCCTCCCGGGTTCAAGTTATTCTCTTGCCTCAGCCTCCCAAGTAGCTGGGATTACAGGTGCCTGCCACCACGCCCAGCTAATTTTTGTATTTTTAGTAGAGCTGGAGTTTCACCATATTGGCCAGGCTGGTCTCAAACTCCTGACCTCAGGTGATCTGCCTGCCTGGGCCTCCTAAAGTGCTGGAATTACAGGCGTGAGCCACCACACTTGATCTCACATGAATTCTTTATTTATGTGAACCATTACTTGCAAGCAAAGGCATTTAAACTGATTCAGAATTTGGTACAGGGAAGTAAAGACTGACAATAAAAGATCTTGAAATTTGAATTAAGTAAACCAAGGGAGTAGAACAAAGAGTAGTAAGACTCTTCACACTCCCTAACTCCTAATGCTACCCCGCACCCTTGCAAACTGAAACTAGAAATCCTTACTACATGTTAGTAAAACAGCTGTGAATTTGTGATCTATTGTACACCAAGATTCAGATCTTGCATCTACTGGGCCTGCAAAAGTAGAGTTGAAGCAGGAAAATGTCATAAAGTCTGTGTTAGCTAATTATGAAGCTTTCAGTAAGTCCTGAAATATACAAGCTTTTCTGAAGCCAACTCATCTGAAGGAAAACAATAAAAATAATAGAGATTTCCTAAAAAGAAGCCACTTTTGCCTGTGAGTTTAATTAAAAGAAAATAACCGGCCATATGCAGAAAACTGAAACTGGACCCCTACGTTACACCTTATACAAAAAGTAACTCAAGATGAATTAAAGACTTAAATGTAAGACCAAAAACCCTAGAAAAAAGCCTAAGTAGTACCATTCAGGACAAGGCATGGGCAAAGACTTCATAACTAATTTTGGCAACAAAAGCCAAAATTGACAAATGGGATCTAATTAAACTAAAGAGCTTCTGCATAACAAAAGAAACTCTCATGAGAGTGAACAGCACCCTACAGAATGGGAAAAAATTTTTGCGATCTATCCATCTGAGGAAGGGCTAATAATCAGAATCTACAAGGAACTTAAACAAATTTACAAGACAAACAAACAACCCCATCAAAAAGTGGGTGAAGGGTATGAACAGACACTTCTCAAAAGAAGACATTTCTGCAGCTGACAAACATATAAAAGAAGGGTCATAATCACTGGCCATTAGAGAAATGTAAATCAAAACCACAAGGAGATACCATCTCACGCCAGTTGGAATGTCGATCACTAAAAAGTCAGGAAACAACAGATGCTGGAGAGGATGTGAAGAAATAAGAATGCTTTTATATTGATGGTGGGAGTGTAAATTAGTTCAACCATTGTATAAGACAGTGTGGCGATTTCTCAAGGATCTAGAACCAGAAATACCATTTGACCCAGCAATCTTATTACTGGGTATATACCCAAAGTTTTATAAATCATTCTACTATAAAGACACATGCACACGTGTGTTTATTGCAGCACTGTTCACAATAGCAAAGACGTGGATCCAACCCAAATGTCCATCAATGATAGACTGGATAAAGAAAATGTGACACATATACACCATGGAATACTATGCAGCCATATAAAAAGGATGAGTTAATGTCCTTTGCAGGGACATGGATGAAGCTGGAAACCATCATTCTCAGCAAACTAACAAACAGAAAACCAAACACCGACTATTCTCACTCATAAATGGGAGTTGAACAATGAGAACACATGGACACAGGGAGGGGAACATCACACACCAGGGCCTGTCAGGGTGTTGGGGGCTATGGGAAAGATAGCATTAGGAGAAATAACTAATGTAGATGATGGGTTGATGGGTGCAGCAAACCACCATGGCACGTGTACATCTATGTAACAAACTTGCACATTCTGCACCTTTATCCCAAAACTTAAAGTATAATAATAATAATAAACAATAATAATAACAAAACACTGAGTATAATGTGCTGAGAGGAAAATAATTCTCTAAGGTGGAAGTTTTGGTCTATGATGACAAAACATTGCATTAAAGTTTATCATGGGTTTATTCAGGACAAAGACAGTGTTGATAAGGCCCTTATATGGCTGCAGAGTAGCTTTTACCAAAATGATTCTACTGTTGTCTCTCAATTGAAATGAGTAAGGGAAGAATAACAAGAAAAACACATACAACTGAATCATTTATTTTTGGTAATGTGTGTTTTATACTCTTCTAGGAGTATTTTTCAAGGGTTTGGCTAATCACTGCAAAAAGAGTACTCTCCTCTGTCAATCAGCTATTCAAGAGGTACAGACATAAAGGAAATTATAAAAGTGTTGCCTGATTTCATTATTTTTAAAAGACCCCCTCTTTTTTGATATGAGTATCCAGGAGTGATCAAGTAAGATTTTTTTTTTTTAATGTTTAACGTTTACCTCTGTCAAAATAGATTTTAATTAAATTTAAATTCTGATTTTTTAAAATAATGAGTCAAATACATATCGACTCAGAACAGAAGATATGGTTGTTTTAAAGGGCTTGACCTAAATTAACATCAAGCTTTTTGAATTTCTTAGTCATTTTAGTCAATATCTAAGTCAACGTATCAATTCTACACGTACCTATATCACACATATCAAAGTTACCGTTTTTACGAATGGCACTAAACCAGCTGTGATGCTGCTTACTGCATGAGCTCTCATCACAGAGTTCTGCAGCAAGTCTCAGCAGGCTCCACTGATTTCTAACTTTTGCCAGATCCCCTGAGGATCAATTGGTAAACTATGAGAAGTCTGTTTTGAATCCCCAGTAATACTGAAGGTGATTGAACTCTTCATGAAAGTAGCTGCCTGCTTTCTTCAGTTTCAGCAAGGAACATGTAGGGTATAGTATGATAGTGAAGAGTGATCTCCATGTATATATATATTTGTTGTCAAAACTTTCTCCAGTTGGTATTATATATATATGAGAAGTTCAGCAGCTAAGTGCCAAAAAATCAAAATAAAATACCTTAAAATAATGCTTATTGTAAATTTTAAAAATAGCATCAACAGCATGTGTGTGATTTCCTAGATGGATTCATACCTGCCTGTATGTCGTATCTCTTCTTAACAGATTTGCATCTCTTAGTAATTCCTTTCTTTTGTATTCTCTGCAACATACTGGTATTAAAATTGTCTCTTTTAATAATTCTGTTTGCAAATCACCTTTTGTTCCTGGAAATGTAATAAAAATAGATAGTAATTTCAGTACTATGAATAATAAAAGGTATTTCAGATTATGAAAACATATCATCAGGAATTGCAGTTTCTAATTTTTTCTATGAAGACTATTCAAAAGACTCACAAAACGTATTCCAAATATCTTGAGAAGATGTAATAGCTATCAATAGATAGTTTAAGCACTTCTAAATTTATTCATTTGCAGAGAAAAAATGATGCAAGAGCACATTTTGCACAATATAGTATACAAAAATCCAATGTATAATTTATATCATATTTATTGCATATCGGAATACAGCTTTGGTTTATTTTTTATTATTGTGGATTTTTACAACAAATAAAAGGAGTCATGTTCTTGAGGAAAGTGGATAGTAGCAAGAGATTTTTAAGCAATGATTTGTGTATAACAGCTTATTTTTGAAGAAAGAATATTTAGGATATAGTGTTATTTCCCTGAAGCTAAAAAAACAAATCTGGTAAGTGTTTCCAATAAACATCATCAAAATCTAGTTATAATTACTAAATGTGTTTTTAACCTTCTTTTGCCTTTTTGCTTCATGTTAACCATTATAATAGTTATTGTTGTTTTACATAACATACCTAATATCAATATCTGGATTAATCAATCAACTTTCCTAATTTACAGATGATTATCTTAAATCCACCATTTCACAATTAAAGTCCATTAGTATTTGGCTTATTTGATTTTATATTTGCCTTTGCTAAAATCAATAAATTTGGATGGATAAATGACTAAATCTGTCTGATTAAAAAAATAAATAATTTGTTCACAAGTATCATCTATCACTACTAGTAGTAAAACAGTACACTCAAATATATCATTTTAGTTTGATTAAACACTAATTTTAATTTTGCTTGTTGTATTTACATGCACCATTTTGGGATTAAGTAATTTAAACTTGGTTTAAAACAACAAAGTTCATAAATAAAATAATCAATTCCTAGATTTATAGTACGTTAAGTATTTAAGACGTAGCAATGGTTTTGGCATCAAAGACTGTCATAGTCAATCATGATCGACCCAACTAATATAAGAGGATTTTGCTAAAGATATAACTTGTTTCTTTTTTTTCAGGGGTCTTTTCTTTATGTTATAAGGACTTCTTCATTAATTTGGGGTGTTATAAATATGTCAAAAATACTAGATACTAAGTGCTCATCACACACAGTGGTGTGAGTTAGGTACCATTTCTTTAATATATCCTATCATCCATCAGAAATAGATGATATATTATTTTAATTGCAGGGTCATGCTGACATTAGTTCTAGCCTCATTCTCATTAGAAACAAATAATGAAAAAGTAATGACTAGGAAACATCTTTCAGTTCTGATGAAATTCTTGCTTTCACCTCATCTCCCATCAGCTCTTGACACCAAGTGACGCCCATGTTAGTTATGTCCTGATCTGATCACTTTATTGATATGTTGGTTGCAACTCAGTTAAAATTGCTCTAAATACAAATTGTAATGCCTTTTTACATCTAAATCCAAATTTTAATGTTCTTAATGTTATTTTGTTTGTGTTGTTATTGTTCTCTTTGCTCCTACCAAAATTTATTCAAAAACTACAGCTTTCAAATAGTAGAGTTTTCTCACCTACCTAGGAAATTTACATTCTTCATACTGACTATATACTTTCATTTCCTATTTTTAAGGATTCTATGTGTAAAAGATGAAGGCTCTTTTAACTTCATTTTCTATATCTATTCAATAGTAATGTGAAATGTGTGAAAGACAATTTGGCAAGGTTATTTTATTAAGACATCCTTTTGAAGGGGCAAGGTGGACTCCCATCTTAAGCAATTATATTAATTAGTTTTCTAGTGAATATTGTTGTATTATGTATAACACATTATTGATCCATATTATGTACCAAATATATATTGACAATGAAAACAGTATAGAAACGTAAGTATTACTACAATTATTAGTTAATATGTGTGCTAAAATAAAGAATAATGGTATATCTCATTTGGTTATAAAATACAATATAGAAATTCCATTTAAGCCTTTCTATATTGTGGAATAACAAAGAAGAAATGAAATAAAATGACAACCTAGGCAAAACTGACCAGATGCTGAAAGCAGATGGAGAACTTAAAGGAAAGTATTACAAGAGCAGGTTTATAATGCTACAGCTGGTGGTTAAAATATCTCTCTATCTAATCAGGCAACAGCATCTGGCCTGCTGCAATTCAGAGGTTTTCAAACAGTAAGGATCACAAATTAATTTAATTATCAAAATTGAATTTGTAAAGCTAGCCAATGAGTAGAAACTCAGAAGACCCTGCCACAGTATCCCCCAACTTTTCACAATAAGAAATTAAACACAATAAAACAGGCCTTTTGACAATTAGACTCCATATATTGTGAAACTAAAGTTTGATGAAAGTTTAATCAAACTCAGTGGGTGTCATTAAAAATGCTATAAGCAAATGATTACATAAATAATAACAAACTTCTGCATTTCCCTCAAATTGTCTAAAGAAGAAACAGGTAATTTGTAATTTGAAGAGCAACAGGCAGAAATATGCAGCATTAAAATCATCTAGATCAAAATTTTAAAAGCTATGATGCCAATGATTATTTCTATCTCCATTTTAATTCACAATTTCTATATTTTCTATTCATTTGATAAAAATAATGAAATGAAAGAATTGATGACTCAGCAATGTTAACATGAGAGAGATTAACATGCAAAAAACATTTTTGTTCTGGAAAACCAAAAATAATTATTTGTAATATTGTATCTTTAATTAGGAGAAAATGGTATCCCATAAATTATATTCCATCTCTCCTTAAATCTTGCTGTAGTCCTCAGTTGATTCAAAACTTATCTCCGAAGACTTAACTGTTATAGAAAAAGTCTTTCTCCTTCTGGTCCCAGCCTATCTAACCTCATCAACCAATGCATCCTTCCATGAATGGTAAATTTGATATACAGTAAGTGAGTTATTATTACACAAGAATATCATCTGCTTTCACTTCTTTATACTATTATCTATAGTTTCTAAGCTTCTCTCATATCCATCAGCTTTATGATCCCCCTCCATTCTTCATAAAACAAATCCAACTATAATTCCTGAGAAAATCTCAACTGGAGCTGATGACTCCTACTTTTTCTCCATTTTGTTACTTATCACTGATCATTAACTTTATTTATTTAAATACATATTACTGCCTAGATATTACTAACACCTGAGGAAATTGAAATACTTTCATAGATAATTATATTTCATAAGCCTAGTTTATGGCCTGACATTTACTATGCTTACAATGTATGTTCTGTATGTTAATAAATCAATTAATTTATTTTATTATAAGAGCAACTTGCATGTAAGAAATGTTAGAAACATTCCTGGCCAACTAAACTGCCTTCTTGTTATGAAAACAAGTTTTATAGTAAATACATTAAATAAACATTATTGTGTTTTGTTTCACTTTATCCTTCATTATACCTGAGATCCCCATTATCTGATCATATAGATTACCTTCTAAAAAATAACAACCATGGAAGTATACAATTATCTAACTTTTCAAAATTTTTTTTTAAATTTAAAACTTAAATTTAATTTTTCTAGAAAGAGCTTTTTAGGTAGCTAAATTTCTTGCATATGATTGAATGAAATGTAGCCAAGGATATAATAAATTACTTTCTTTCAAAAAGTGATCCCCATTTTTCCTCCCTCAAAAACTCTCTTCCTGATTTAGTGACTAACTCACTTAATAGTCTTCTCTATATTCCTATCAGATGAAGAACAAAAACATCACTGACTTTAGAACATGAAACCAATGAAAATTAATGCAATGTCTTTGATTTTCAAATTTGTTTTATTTCAACAAATCTTTAGTCTCTATGTCTACGTTAGTCTACGTAATCTTGAAATATTTCCAGAGTACCACTACATAGTTTCCATTTTGTCATGATTTATATATGTGTTATTTGGATTTCTGTGCCACAGGAAATAGGAAAGTAAAAATAATTTTATATGTATGGGTGATAAAAATTAAGACAGACAATTAAATTTCAGGTTGCAAACTTTACATGGGAAAAGCATGAAGAAAAAACAGAAAAGTTGTGATATCAATGGTAAACTTCTCTGAATATTAAGCTTGATTTTTTAAGACAGTGAGAGAGAATGAGATTAGAACATAGAATTAAGTAGAAATTAGAGAAAACAAAGAAGCTGTTTAAAGTTTAAGTGTCCTTGAGGGTCAGGAGAATGTGTATTCTTACTTGAAGCTGTATTCAACTCCTTCCTGGAATTCATGAGCCAATTAATTCTTCTCACGAACTAAATGTATCTCAGTGGATTTTTCTGGCCTGTATATGCAACATAACACAGAAACTGATTCATATTACTGACATTTGGTCTCCGCCAACAAGAAGAGATAGCAGATTTGCTTTCTAATCTGAAACCACTAGCATAACGGACAAATGTATGACACAAAAGTTCTCAAGATATAGGACAACAGCCTGATCCCTGAGATATGAAAAAATAAGTTAATAACTATAATTGCCCCAGAATACTGCCCAAGAGAATTTCCAGGCCAAGGCATTAGGAGGAAGAATCAGGAAAAGTCAGGCAGAAGCTGTTAATTGAGAAGACAAGTCAGGAGCTTAAGATCCTAAAGTGCCTAGAATGGGTATAGCAGTATGCTAGAGACAGCTGTGGAGATTTACAGAAGTCACTCCTTGTCTATTCAGCTGCATCCTAATCAACACATGAACAATGTGTTGGAAACTACAGGAGGTCTAAGAAATAAGTTTCTGTAACAATTAGAAGGAAAATCATCAGTGCTCACATAGGAAAGGGATTAGTCCTATTCTCATAGGCCAGAGCGGGGAAAACCTTATAATTCATAGGTCACCTGAAAGATTACCCAGTAATGGGGGAAATTTTAACGTCCAAACTAAACACTGTGTTGGTCTCACTTAGCCATGTTTAAAAATTAAGACTCCAAAAGATCAAATTGTTTTCAAGTAGCTTAATTTCATCACAGAATAAACTTCAAGAATATGTATAGAAATTTTAAAATATCCAGTAAACAAAACTTCACAATTGCTGCCATTTGAAATAAATAAAGCACAACATAATGTGGAATGCAAAGAGGCACAAGATAATTCAGAATGAAAAGAAAAAAAATCAATTGAGTTTTATATTAAAAAAGGAAAAAGAACACAAATTTTGACTAAAAAAGGTGACTAAACACTGACTTTAGAAACATTACAAGGATAATAAAGGGATATTCTGAACAACTGTATGCCTCATATTTTAAAACTTAGATGAAATGGACCAATTCCTTGAAGGACACATCTACCAAAACTCACACAGGTAACAATAAAGAAACTGCATAGACTTATAACTATAAAAAATTGAATCAATAATTGATAACTTTCAAAAACAAACAAATGAAAAAGAATCTGGCCCAGAGAAGCTCATTGGAGAATTCTAACAAACATTTCAGGAAGAACTCATGCTGATTCTCTACAATCTCTTTCAGAAAATGGAGATGGGGGAATACTTCTTAACTCATTCTATGAACCAGCACTACTCTAATACCAAAGCCAGAGAGAGACATTAGAGGAAAATATCAATATATCTCATGAAAATAGATGTAAAAATTCTCAACAAAATAATAGCAAATAGAATCCAATATTGTATAAACAATTTATAAACCATGACTGTTCATCTGTTTTGTGCTATATAATAGAATACCTGAGACTGGGTAGTTTATAAAGAAAAGTTACTTATTTGGCTTATGATTCTGGAGGCTGGGAAGCTCAAGAAGCATGGTGCCAGCATCTGCTTGGCTTCTGGTGAGGGCCTCTAGCTGCAGCATAACATGGAGAAGTGGCTGGGAAACTAGCCATGGCAAAAAGACCAAATTCAAGAGGCGGGACTGCTTTATAACAACATTCTCTCATAAGAACCAACCCAGTACCATGAGAACTAATCCAGTGTGTGAGAGCTGCGTTAATCCATTCGTGAGAGCAGATCTCGCATGAACCAAAATCTTCTTTAAAAACTCACTACCTATCAATGCTGCTATGGCAATTAAATTTCAACATGAGTTTTGGCAAAAACAAACCACATCCATACCACAGCAATGAACAAATGAAATTTGTTTTAAGTATGCAAGATTGCTTAAAAATTCAAATATAAATCAACAAGCTAATGAAGGAAAGTCATATAATCATATCAATAGATGCATAAACAACATTTGAAAAATTCCCACCCTCATTCATGACAAACACTCTCAGAAAACTAGATATAAAAGGGGAAGTTCTTCAACTTGATAAAGAACATTTGTGAAACACCTACAGCTAACATGATACTTAATGGTGAGAAACTATATCCTTTCCCACTAAGATGGGGTAAAGGCAGGAAGCATGTGTATTTTCACCAATCTTCTTTAACATTGTACTTGAACTGTTGGATATTGCAATAATTAAAGGAAACAACTTGTATACATGTTTGACAGGCGGAAGTAAAACTGTCTTTATTTACAGATGCTACAATTGTCTACAAAGAAAATTCCTAAGAATCAACCAAGGAACTCTTGGAACTAATAGGCAATTATAACAAGGTTGCAATACATAAGACTAATATACAAAAGTCAATTGCTTTCTTATATACCAACGATGAAAAATTAGTATTTGAAATTTAAAATATAATATCATTTAAATTTACACACAAAAAAAGGAAATACTTTAGTATAAGTCAAACAAAATATGTGCAAGATGTGTATGAGGAAAACTGCAAAACTCTGATGTAAGAAATAGAAGATATAAATAAATGGAGAGGTAGTATATGTATGTAAGTAGAAAGATTCATATTGTCAAGGTGTCAGTTCTTCACAATTTGATATGTAGATTTGTTACAATCCCAATCAAAATCTCAACAAGTTATTTTCTGGATATTGATAAACATTCAAAAATTTGTATAGAGAAACAAAAGATCCAGAATAGCCAACACTAGATGGAAGGAGGAAAACAAAGTCAGAGGACTGACTGCCTGATTTTAAGACAGGATAAAGTTGCAGTATGAAAGTCAGTGTAGTATTGGCAAAAAGATAGACAATAGATCTATGCAACAGAGTAGAGGATACAGAAATTGACCCACAGATATGTACTGCCTCTTGATTTTCTACAAATCTGCAAAGCAATTTCATGAAGAAAATAGAGAAAAGCTTCTAAACAAACGATGCTGAAACATTGGATAGCCATATATAAATAAACTTCATATTTTACAGAAAAAAAACTAAAAATGAATGATAAGACTAAATATACACGTATACTTACAAAGATTACATAAAAACATGATAAAATATTTATAATTTGAAGTAAAGAAAAGATGTATTAGATAAAGCACCAAAAAAGAACATACAAAATAAAAGCAAAGATATATTAGATTTCCAAAACTAGGAACCTTTGTTCTTTATAAGATACTACAAAGAGCATAAAAGGACAAGCCCCAGATTGAGACAAAATACTTGCAAATCACATATTGGGAACACACCTATATCTATAATAACAAAGAGTTCTCAAAGCCCAATAATAAGAAAACACACAGCTCAATAGAAATGGTGAGCCAGGCACAGTGGCTCAGACCTATAATCCCAGCACTGTGGGAGACTGAGGTGGACAGATCACTTGAGCCCAGGGGTTCATGATCAGCCTGGGTAACATGGCAAAATCACATCTCTACAAAAATACAAAAATTAGTCACACATGGTGGCATGCACCTGTAGTCCCCATTACTTGGGAGGCTGAGGTGGGAGGATGGTTTGAGCCCAGGAGGTGGCGACTGCAGTGAGCAGAGGTGCCACTGCGCTCCAACCTGGGCCATAGAGCCAGACTTGGTCGCAAACCAAACAGACAAACAAACAAAAAGCAAAAAAGAAATGGTCAAACTATGTGAACAAATATTCATAAAGTGATGTTCAGGAAATACAATTTTTTATTTTATATGTTAATCAAGTAAATATTATGAAACATCTACTATGTGCCAATAATTATGCTACATATAGAGGATCAGATATGACAGATATGAGAATGGTAAAATGCTGTCCTCATGCTTACAGTCCAGAAGAAATATTGGCACTCATTTAAATATAGTGAGAAAATGAGATGTCTAAATGAACATAATAATGCACTTAAAAAAATGAATGGCCAAACAAACATAAAGCATGCATAAAGAACTGAATTTCATCTAAGAGGATAAGGAAAGACATGCCAAGGAAGTGTCTTTATGATAAGAACTGAAAGACAATCAAGATGTAAGCAGATGAGTCATGTATGATTTGGGTTAGATGAGAGGAGGGTCTAAAATCTTGAAGACAGGCTCTCAAAGAAAGTATAAGATGTTCAAAAAGCATACATAGTGTTCTCTCATCAGCATATTCCTGAAAATCTCTCTGTAAAAAGGCATTTTTGTTTTCTGGGGATTTAGCACTCAACACACCTTATAAAAAATCAGCTAAACAGAAAATCTCTCCTAGAATTTTAACAGTAAATTTTACTTTGTTCAGGAACTTTAAAATACCTTATACTTCCCCAATATGTGTTATTCCTTTGCTTCCTGGAAACAGTTAGTTGTACATACTTAGCTATCCATATCTATGGTGTTTCTTTGTATCTACCTATGTATCTATTCCTCTATCTATCTCATAAATCCTAATTTCTTAGTTAACGTAAATTGAATTGCATCTTATGTTTGTGCTTTTTTGATGTTATATACGTAATTTCTACAAATGACGAAGGACACAGTTCACAGTATATGGGTAATTTTTGGTAAGTGTAAGAATTGCCTAAAGATTGTTTCTAGACCTTTCCTCCCACATTACTTCAATTTTCCTTCATTTTCTCATTTGCTCACATATGATTTTCTTCAGATTACTTTGTATTTAAGTAAATATACTTCCATGTTTTGTAAGGGTGCCACACGCTCAGAGGAAGTTTGAACAATGTAGCACAGTTTATATAAGAAATAATTGTGTTTAGCTTTATTTAGAGGTGAATATTGTGTTTTGGGTTTTCTTCATCTAGTTTTTTAAAATGTACTTTTATTAGTTTGTGAATTTATTCAGCACTACTGTAAATGTTTTATTATGCATTTTTATTCAAAATTAATATAATACATTAAAAAACTAATATTTTTGACCAATTTTTATGGCCTTGGTAAATACATGTTTAAATTTTAAATAACTATATGAGACAGGTATTACTGGCTTTGTATTAGGAAAAAAAATGAACCAGAATCTTAATATTGTCTATTACAATCCTAACAATTATTACCTTATAAACTTCAAAACATATTATATAGATTTCAATGCCATTGTACATAAACAAAATCATAAATGAGTTTGACAGTTTTCAGTATTGAAGTCTCAATAGTGAATTGACTGATTCTGATAATAGTTGTTGCCATTTATAATTATTTAAATTGTTTGTAATTACTTTAAATTTGGGTAACTACTACAGATACAATAATGGAGAATATAAAAATAAAATTAATAAAGAACTCAACACGCACTCACACCTTAATATATTACCAAATTCTTTTGTGGACTATTTTTATTTTACTTTAAATATATCAGAAAAAGTAACTAATGGGTATTAGGGCTTAATACCTGTGTGACAAAATAATCTGTCCAAAAAAAAAAGAAAAAAAAAGACATGAGTTTACCTGTATAACAAGCCTACACATGTAGCAATGTAATATATTAATACTATATATTAGTACCAAACTTAAAAGTGTATATATATACTTTTAACTTAATACTTCCACAGATAAAAAGAGAGACAAGAGTGGGAAATTCCTCTTACATGATGAATTTTATATTATTCAAATATGAACACTTACATGTTCCATATTTTAAGAATTCTTCCTGTTTTGAGGTCTTATATTCTGGGAAAAGTTATCCGATTAAGAAACATACTAGTTTTTTTAGTGCTTACTGTTTTACTGAGGAACTTAGTGACAATGAATGAATAACAGTGAATCCTTCAGGAGGCTGAGGCGGGAGGATCATTTGAGCCTGGGAGGTAGAGTTTGCAGTAAGCCAAAATTGAGCCACTGCACTCTAGCTTGGGCAAGAGTGAGATCCTGTCTTAAAAAAAAAAAAAAGAAAAAAGAGCATCTTTTCAGTTTCGCTTATTACATGATATTTTCAAGCACTGTGTTAATCAAGGAATACTTTTGGAGTCGTTACTTATTTTAGACCATTAGAAAAGATTAATTGCTTTTCATTTCAATATCAGCCATCTGGGCATTAGCTAGTTTACATTTAAAATAATTTTTCTAAGGGACAGTTAAGCCCAGGAAGTAATATACTATGATAGCAATAAAATGTGTCCCTATATATTTTATTTATACTTGTATATTATTGTGTTAAAGGTCTTATTAATGGATAAAGACTTTTCTCTACAATGACTTACATTACAACTTTCATGAGATCATACTTGCCCTGTGCCATAATTTTAATTTATAATAAAGTTCTAACTCTTTCTAATCAGTGACACATGGCAATAAGTAAAAGGACCTTCAAATGAGTTAGCCATTATTTACTGCTTTTCTATTCTTCTAAATAATCAACTATTACTTCTCAACTTTTCAAGCTGGGCCTCTATCTCAAACTCTACCATATTGGCATAGATAGATGGAAATACTTTTCAAATTAAGTTATAGAACATCAAGTAGGAAGTATTTTGTGAGTGTAAAAACAAATGTTGAAGTTTTTATGAGTTAATCGTAATGTATTTTAATGCAAATATGGAAATTATTACCTTATAATGTAAATTTTATAATTTTTATATTTATAAAATATTGTTGGATTTGTAATAGGAGTTGTATCAAAGCTATTTATTAATTTGTGATAAATTTACATCTTTAATATACTTTTGAATCTTTAATACACAAACAGGTTATATCTCTTCATTTCTTAATAGATTCTTTGACTTCTTTCATCTGCATTTTGTAGTTTTCATCAAACAAGTTCTGTGCATGTTTTGTTAGATTCCTACCTAACAATTTATGATTGAGCAATTGTAATTAATATTCTATTTTTAAATTGTGTCTGCATATGAGTGTTTCTATAATATAGAAATCAATTAATTATGTTTATCTTGTAGTTTGCAAAGTTTGTGAATTTACAAGCTTTCATGGTTTTTTTTTTTTTTTGGTAGATTCTTGGGATTTTATGTATATACAATTATGTTATCTGCAAATGGGAAGAATTTTATTCTTTTTAAATTGTCTCATTTTTAATCTGTATGACTTTACTCTTTTCTTGCCTTTTTGCACTGGTTAGAACTTCTAGCACCCTGTTGAATAAGATCTGTGAGAACTATTGTTCTTGCTTTGTTCCCAGTAATAAGAGGAAACATCCATCTGTCCCCATTAAGGATGATATTCACTGGATGCTTTTTGTATTTCTATCTTGCTTAATTGCCCTGGCCACAATTTCCAGTACAATGTTGAATAGAAGGGATGAGAGCAGGCATCTTCATATTGTCCCTGATATTTCTGGAAAAGTATTCAGGCTTTAATTATTAAGTGTAATAGTACCAGTGGGTTATTCAGAGATGCCCTTTATCAGGTTGAGAAATTTTGCTTCTTTTCCTAGATTGTTCAGTATTTTTAACATAAAAATGTATTAGATTTGGTCAAATGCTTTTCTGTATATCTATTGGTATGATCATTTGATTTTTGTTTTTCATCCCATTGATGTGATATATTATTTCAGGATGTTTAATCAACTGTGCATTCTGAGGTTAAATCTCACTTAGTTATAATGAATATTTTTAATATGCTGCTAGATTTGTTAATATTTATTCAGGATATTTGCATCTATATTCAGGAGATACTTTTCTGTAGCTTTTTGTTCTTGTGATGTCTTTCTCTGGTTTTGGTATCATTGTAAAGAGGGCCTTATAAAATTAGTTGGGAAATATTCTCTCCTCTTCTATGTTTTGGAAGAGTTTGTAGAAACTCTCTTTTAAAAAAATGGATAGAATCCAATAGCCTGGGCATATATTTTACTTTGTGGGTAATATTTTATTATTATTTTAATCACTTCATTTGTTATAGGTATATTTAAATTATCTATTTTTTTGTTGATGTAATTTTATGGATGTAGTTTGTGTCTTTTAAGGTCTATAATAATGTCCCTTATTTCTTTCCTTTTTTCCTTTCTTCCTTCTTCCTTTCAAATTTATACCTCCTTTTTCGTTAAGTAGAAAATATCTGGCAACACTGGGTCCCCATTCTCACAGGCTACAGATGACTTAAGTGATAAAGAACTTCCTTTGTTTGTTGTGGCATACACATACCAGTTTACCACTGTTCCCACCACCCTTGTCTCCTGACACTAAGATAACTTCTCAGAGCCATCTCTCAGGTGTATCCAGCCATGCTCATGTATGCTGCCAACCTGGTCCCTCAAAGATCTTGGAGTTGCCCGGCTCCAGGTCAACAAGTATGTTTTAGAGGAGATTATAAAGGGCTACACAGGGGCAGGGAGCCAACTCTCCTCACAGAGAAAAGAAGTCCTTGCAGTTACAGGCATTGAACTTCAAGGTCCCTGTCAGTGGACAACCCCAACATCATCCCCTGCTATCCCAGGAAACTAGAGATGCCCAGCCACAAGGCATAGCAGAGGCAGAAAGAAAGCAGATGTGGCTGATGGAAAAGCTCCTCAATGTTGCAGGACACTATCAAGTGAGTTGATCTCCATTTAATGTTGGTGAGGAAAATCCTTGGGAGTAATACAGGGTGATTTTTCTTTCCCAGAGATGTGTAGAGAGAAGGGGTCTCTAGAAGTGTTTCAGAGATCACTTATAGTGGCAGTGCTTCAATCAAGAACTGCTGGGCACATACCCTGGGAAAAAGCTGGTTATCCCCATTGGCTTGTCCTCTTCCACAACCAGTTCAGTGGGGTGAGTGTCCACTAGTCCTTTGGTGGGAATGAATCAGGGAAAGAATAGACAAGAAAGAAATGTGAGGAGACAAAATAGCAATGACCACAAATGGGAATGGATCCACTATTCTGTAGATCTGGGATACTGGAGGAAAGTCTAAACTAGGGATAAGACTACAATGTGATTCCTGAAGAACCAGGATTAACACCTACCTGAAGAGGACCCTCCTTATGATGCTGATGAGAGACTGGCACAGCAATCAGAACCTGCGTCCCAGAGGCCCTCCCTGAGGGACTCAGCCATGGGGAGAGTTAATACAGAGCACCAACCGGCCCAGCATGGCCATGACAACCACTCTGTCTTGGGAAGTGAGGTTTCTTATGAAACAAGGAGAAATGAGGAAAGCATGTCCTAGAACACTAAGGAAGAAAGACAGGGATTTTTCTATTAGGCCCGTTTATATCTGAGGACACAATACAGACCACACAATAAGTAACTCAAACTTAATTAGATAATTCATAAAAATAGTTCCTGAGTAAAAAGAAACTGATTCAGGGATGCCTGCACTGGAAAGGAAGACAGGGACTTGGGGCCAGAGCTGAGACAGGAAGAAGCCAATGTACCCAAGCCCTGGTTGCTGGCCTCCCAAGAGGAGCAGAACCCTGGAGGTGATAGGCTCAGGCCAGAGGCCTTCTGTTGGCACACCTCATGAATGAGAAGTGTTGTTAGCTGTGGAACTTTGACAGCAAAGAATCCCATTTGGACATGGCACAGAAGGGAAGAGGGACCACATAGCTGTCCATCAAAGCAGGGATGCACAGGATAGAGGGCCAAGCATACTCAGCCATTGCCCTATGTGGACCCTAAGACAGTGTTCGCTCCTTAAGTCAGTCACAGCACCTGGAGACATCAAAATCAGATTGGGCAGGGCTGAGTCACAGCTGCCTAAGGGTAAGTGAAGAGGGAAAAACAGCCCTTTGACCCAGACCAGCCAGAGGATCCCAAGGAGGGAGAGACCAACACCCAAAGTCTGACTCTTGTTTGGTCATCTATCATTTCAACTGATCCTGAGGGAAGAAAGAAGCCCCTCACCAGTGGAAAATGCCTAGGTGCTGAGCCAAGATGAAGAGTGGCAGCCTCAAGCTGGTTCCCCTCCCTCTTAGTGTTGTCTCTGTGGAGCATTGCTGTTGGTATCATGCTTGTTCTCTAGTAGCCTCAGAACTCTCCTGGTCTTGAACTGCCCCATCTTGCCTTTGGGTTCAGATTTTTTCTAGAACTCTTTCTTTTTTGTCATAATTTACAAATTCTGTCTTCCTCTTCCTCCCTCGCCTGATCCTCCTCCAGGCATTTGAAGATGATGTTGCACTGCTAGATGAGAAGCACAAGCTCCTGCATTTGCATCATCTACTACCCCAGTCTTCCTTGATCTAGTCTTTTTCAGGCTTATGGAGAAGGCATCAGAGACCATATGTGACATCAGTTAGGAGCTTATCTATATACTGCTACTTTAAAATATATAAGAGCTTGGACTCCCACCACACCAGAATGTGCTTCTTGTGGATGATATATAGAAGAGCTTGGACTCCCACCACACCAGTCTGCCAGCATGTTAATCTAGCCTTTGTCATTTACTCCATCAGGCAGCTTCTCTTCAGCAGAAGCGCAGTGTTTGAGAGAGAATCCAGCTAGCACTTGGTGGTGACCACCTCTTTGTGGATGTCTCCTTCATAAGTATACTGGTCAGTCTAAACCTTGCATTTGATAAGCAGGAAGTCATGTCCTTGAACAGGCAGTTTTATTGACTTGGATCCTTTTGTGACTTTTGTCATGACTGAGATGTTTCAGGTGATACCTTCTGCTTAAAAAGATTATCCTTGCCAGGGCCAGGCGCGGTGGTTCACGCCTGTAATCCCAGCACTTTGGAAGGCCAAGGCGAATGGATCATGAGGTCAAGAGATCAAGACCATCCTAGCTAACATACATAGGACCATATTTAATTCATACTAAATAAAATATCAATTTTATTTATAATATTGTCTATCGCATGTTGAATGTTCTGTGTCAGAACATTTCTACCAGCACAAATTCATAGTTCTTAATCTAAAAATTAATTATTTGAGATAAAATATCTTTTTTGTTATTTGATACAGTGCTTAATAGTAAATGTGACTTTTTAATTAAACTCATCTGGCCAGTGATTATGGCATTAATAATTGCTAGTTGTCCTGTATATCAGGCTAAGCCTTATTCTAAGTACTACTTGTGAAATTTATCGTTTCACAACATTCTGACAACTCTGCGAAGGAAACATTTTAAAGGATGGTTTATTAAAAATTGGACTCATTCAGTTGATACAATTATAAAGTCATAGCATTGAGATTTTATCGTGTGCCATGTAACTCCAAAATCCTTGTTTTATACTACTAATCTCACTTTTCTTTATCCTTTTTTCATAAAAGTAAAATGTTTTTCTTTAGTATGAATTAAATATGGTCCTATGTATATACAATTTACTGTTACCTTTGTGCTTCCAAAATTGATTATTTGAAAGGAATATTATTAATTATGTTTTATTATTACTATTATTATTTCATTTAATAGAGTGGAAGGTATAATAAGAATTAATAAGTGAAAAGATTTTGTTACTGATGTGCTATTATCACAACTGCAACATTGCAAATTTGACTTTTCTAGCAAAGGCAAACGCCTTCAGAATATGGAATGACAAGTGTTAAAATGGTTACTTGTGACCGTTCAAAGTTTAAACTGCAGCCCTTAAAATATAATCTGGATTTTTATGATTGCTTTTTTGTTATCCTTCCTGTCCCTTTCATATCTTTCATTAGTCAGCCCCAGAGGTGATTCATACTGATTAAAAATTATGACACTTCATTTTCATAATAGAAACTCATTTCAATTCTACATCCATAAGACTTTAAATTAATAGAAAAATTCTCAGTGAAAAGCATGTCATCTAAAAAGAATGCTTAACATATCTGAGTTGACAGTCAAACCACAAACAAAGAAATTTCTAAGAGGCTCATATTCTGACCACAGATTCGTATGCTTTGAAATTCAATTATCTATTATGTAGAAATACTGTCTTCAGATTTCTCCATGTCCTGAAGACTTTGGCTTGTACCCTCTTTCATTTACAAATGAGAAGAAATTGTCATGAATTCCTCCCTGATAAGTATAACAAATTTGAGAATGACTGATCATCTGTGCAAGTCCCATTTTTACTCAGTTGTCAGTCCTAAAGGCTTGAAATCAGAGTCAGATTCAGATCTATAACATCATTACTAATGAAAACCAAATTTCTCTGAATTTGAGACCAAACTTCACTAATTCAAATATAAAATTCCTTGAATTTTCTAAGCTTTGCAACCAGTATATTAGGTTACTGTCTTTTGCTGCATATATGTGAAGCTTCAGCCTTCCTCCTTCCTTTCTATGACATCCCAAGTCCCATTGTGTATAGAAAATCAATGTGCATAGACATTCTTAGTGATTTTCTTTCCTTGGAAGGTAAACTTAGTAATGCTGTCTTTAGGAGGTTTAATAGTGTTTTACTGACACGTAAGTTTGAGTGCAAGATGGCTTGCAGTAACAGTGTTGGTTTTGCTGTTTGTCTTTGGAAATTTAACATATATCCTCAAAGGATAATTTCCTCATATATAAAATTAGTTTTTTCATCTAATAGTAAGATTTTTGTGAAGATTAAATCAGTCTCTGGGTTAACATGCTTAGAGCAGTGCCTGACTCATGGTAGTTCTTAATATATATGCAGTGGATTAAAAAAATGTGTACTCATATTATTTGATGATCCTTTGAAAATTAGGATAAATTAAATGAGATAAGTATCTGGTCAAATCATTATCAAACTGTTGAAATCAATAGACAAAAGGAGACTCTGGCAGACAGCAAGAAAAATGTATTCATAACATACAACAGATTCTCAGTCAGATAAACAGCTGAATTCTTTTCAGAAACCATGGAGGCCAAAATGGAGATGAATGACATATAAAAAAATGCTGAAATAAAAATACCTTCAATGAAAAATCATGTTTCCAGAAAAGCCATTTTTCAAAATAAAAGGTATAATAATATTTCCAAATAAACAAAACTGAGATATCACATAGCTAGCAAACACGAATACTTTGGGAATAAACAAAAGGATAAAAAGCAATAACTTAAATAAAGAAAGAAAAAGAAAGAAAGAAAGACCAGCAAAGATAACTGCATATGTATGTGTAAAAGACAACATGAAAGCACTTCTACTTGTAACTCTTTTTCTTCTGATTCCAAGACAATGGCATTTAGTGATAATTATAAACCTGTGCTTATGGGTTTATTATGTATGCCTAAAGATGTAATTTCTTAGACAACAAATAAAGAACAGGGGAGAAAACAGCTATATTAGAACAAAGACTGTTACACTATTGAAATTAAGTTGGTATTAATTTGAACTAGGTTTTTAAATTGTTAATTATAATTCTCATGGATAACCATTAAGAATATAACTCAAAAATCTTGTGAAATAAATTCAGATTAAATATATTTTTAACAGACGCACAAATAAAGCACTAATGGAGGAAGAAGGTACCAGAAAAAGATACCAGATATTAAGAAAGAAAATAATAAAATAAAATATAAATCTTACCTAATCAGTAATTATACTAAATGTAATTGAATTAATCATTCCTGTCAAAAGACAGAGATTTGCACAAGGATACAGTATAGTTTTCAATAGTACACAATTCATAGACATATAGATCCCTGGCACAGAATTAAAAGCCCAGAATTGACCTACACATTTATATGCACTTGGTTTTTGACAAGGCTGCGAACAAAATATATTTTAGTAAAGTTATTTTTTTCTATCAATAGTGATAAAGCAATTGGATATTTACATGGGATAAAATACATAAACCCCATGTCTGCCTTACTCCATATAGAAAAGTTATTTTGAGATTGATTAGAGATTTAAACCTGGTAATATGATTAACGTTAAATCTGAAACAATAAAACATTCTAGAATGTTTGTAAATACATTTATAAATACATTTAGAAGAACATCTATGTGACTTTGCAGTACCAAAGTATTTTTACAATGGTAATGCACATAAAATAATACTCACACAAAAGAAATTCATAAGTACATTAATTGGAATGGAGATTATTTGTCAATCAGAATAATTATTCATCAAATGAATAGGTGATTCAGAGAGAGAAGATATTTTGCATATGTAAATGATTTGTATTCAGAATATATAAAGAATACTAGAAATAAACTAAAAAGCTAAATAACACAATTTAAAAATGGACCAAAGTTTTTTTCAAAGCACTTCAAAGATGAGTTTATCTAAATAATAAATCAGCATAGGTAGAAGGTGCAGCAAAGGATACACATATGAAGCATGCAGACCTGGTTGAGCCTTGCAGACTGATCTATGTATGAGCTCTGGCTAATAATTTCAGTTAAAATGGAAATTCGGGAAAAAAACGGACCGATATTAAGCCAAGTAAAATGTCTTTGAGTTTTTTATTTCATAGATTTCAACTTGTGTCCCATAGTGCTATTACGTATACCACTAATGTTTTTTCTTCATTCTCCCCTCCACACCCAGTCAGAGTGCTGTCCCTGGAATTACCTTCTATCTTTTCTTCTATAAACAACATAAAGTTTTATTTCTAGAAAGCTTTCCTTGAATGCAATCTGATTTAGGCATACATCTATTCTGTTCCCATATGACTATGCGCATTTCTTTGTCATGACATTTATCTCACTGTGAAATAAATATTCATGAACATTTCCATGTCTTCTATTACATACAGAGTTGATTGAAGGAAACACCCAGCGCCATATGGTCCTTTGTGGGTATGCAGTTAAAATGTTTGTGATTTTTTTGGGGGGAATGAATTTATGGTAATTAGGTAAAAATACAAATACTCTGTATTTGATGGAATGGCTGATCAGTAAATAGACTTGTTATTTGTGCAGTGAGAAAATGAGCATATTGACTAAATTTAAAAGATAATGTAAGATCAATTTTAGTCTTATCATAGACAGTGATTAAATAATAGACTTAAAAAATGTATATTTAGAGCAAAAAAAATTGCTATTATTTAATCACCCAGTATTTACCACATCAGGCTGTTTATCAATATTATAAAAGGAAGTTAATATTACTCAATGTGAAATCTTATTTAATCAAAATATGTAAAGGTGGGTACAGAAATTAGGCTTCGTCAACTCAAATGAACCACTAGCCACATAGTTCTTGTCTAAAGGTGGTATACAATTAACAACGTAACATTCAGCACAAATCAATAAAAGATTATTCACATTTCCTTATCATAACAATAGTAAGGAGTGATGAGGTTTCTAACAGCATATTAGACAGTCTCCCTACCCTCAGTGTTTCTCTACCTCATACCTTTGCGGACATTTTGACTGAATTCAAATATGTTTGTCAGGGAGCAGTTATAGGAACACTTCAACCCCTCAAGAGAACGTTTTTTGTTGGTGATGCTGTTCCCTTAGAGAAAGTGTGTCTCCCTTTGAGCCTTATTTCCAAAGACCAATTACCTAAACAACATTACTATCCTATCTTTAAGTGCATCTTACCTTGAGCCTTTATGTAGACTGGGCAAATTTAATTATATCCTAGATTCAATTATTTATATCCCTCTCATAAACACTGTAAAATAGCTCCCCTGTTTATTTTTATTCATCTTTCTGCACAGTAAACTCCATTATAGTTATGGTTCGCTCTAAAGCCGTGTTTAATAGGACAATCAGGTCACCTCATATTCAGACATATGTAATCATCTTTTATGGGTGACTGGTCACAAATTTAATGAATTTACATGAATTCTTTGCATGGTTTTCTACAGAGAATGGTCATGCCCTCTCAACGGTCTAGAGTACATCTAATTGTCATGCATTGCTACACATATGCTTTTTTTCATAAAAATCGATAATTCTCTCTGTGGAATCTTAGATTTGAGTTTGAATATGTTTAGGCAATAATTGTCTGTGTAGTTTAATTATGCAAAGAAGTAAACAATTTCTGAATCAATCAACACCTAGATTGCTGGTCTAGTTGTTTATCGATTTTTGAGCCATTTTTCCCTAAGTCAAAAGAAAAATATTAAAAAATAATTATTACTCTGATAATATTCCCAGGACAAATTTACTCTCATGTCTTACAAAAGTCAAATACGTTTGATAGATGTATCTCACTTTTGCTCCTTTTATAATTTTTCATGTTTCATATGCAGAAATCTACACACATTATACATATTTCATAAATGACACTCTATATCCTTTTGTGAAACACACACAATTAGGATAGTATCTTCTAAAGGATGCCTATTTTCTTGCTTTCATTTTGTGGCATATAAAATAAATGAGATAGCACCTTGCAGATCATGTGTGGCATCTACAATTCCACTGTTAACCATATATATGATGCAGGTGCACAGAAATCTACGGAACGTTAAGCATTTAATTTTCTAAAGTTACGTAGGACCTTCTTAAGTTATAGCAATGCTAAAAAATAAAGTATAATCATAATATAAATACACATATATGTATAAATACACATATAATCATATGTATAAATACACATACATTTTAAAAGTAATCATCTCTAAACTCTTTCAACCCAGGTAGCAATGTGAGTTTGGTGAACTCTGAGCATATTGTAAAGGAAGTCCAGTAAGAGACAAAAGATAGAAGTCCAGGAAACTTTTTTTTAAAAGCTGAGTTACATACTAATTATTTCACTTTGCAATGTCTATAACAATTTAATATGCTAACATCTATTGGAATTAACTGAACATAAAGAAAAGCATAAAGGAAGCAGAATTTTCCAGAGTTGTTTGATTTGGGCACCTTATTTTCAAGGAACACTTTATTGAACCAATTTTCAAAAAACACATTTTAGGATATATTAGCTTTTATAATGATGTGGTGAGCCAAAATTAGTATGTAGAAATTAAGACGTGCTCAAATTTTAAAAATCAGCATTAAATATTTAGTATTGTAATACTAATGCTTTAAAGGAAATTTGAGATTGTCTAAATTGATTCCTTTATTATTTGTAGAGATGAGATGAGAAAAAGGATGTTCAGAACGGTTATGTGGGTTCTCACAGCCATACATTTATTTAATGGCAGATGTAGTTCTATGACCAAGTCTGTTGGAGATGTGCAAAGAATCAACACAATAGTTTGGCAACTTACAATGCACAGTATGCCCAACCCAGCTGATTGAGTGCAGGAGACCTATTTATGCAGAGAAAAATATAGAAAATAGAGTTAATGATTACAGTGAATAGGAGAGTGAGAGAAGGCAAGAGAGTTACAGATAAACATTTAATAGAAAAATTTTTATTTTTCTGTGAGAGCCAAAGGACTTAAATAATCCAAAATGAATGTTAAAGGTATGATAAACAGCAAAACGGAAGCAGACAAACCTAGGTTAGAATCCAGGTTGCTTTGGCAAGTAAAATAAACTCACTGACTTCCATTTTGTTTGTGATAAAATATAACTATCATGTAACATAGTTATTACAACTATTATATCACATAGATTAAAAAAAATATAAGCCAAACCATTGGCATATGGCAGGTGGCTAATAATAAGTTGTTATTATAGGTATTGTATAGCTTTTAGCACTAACGGACAATGACTATTTTCTGACTTTCATAAGAATATTTTTTGTTGTTGTTCAAACTTTTATTAAGGTAGATTTATTCTGGGTAGTTTAGCTTGTATATTCACTCAAATAACGTTCTCAAAAGACAACATTAAAAATGAGAACACAGATTCTTAAAACTGTTACTACATACCCAAAGTCATGTTACAATATTAAAGCAAGTATTTGCAATATAAATGTACCGTTTGAAAAAAACATGGCTGGTCTATGGAAATCTATCTATGTAACTGGCAAGGAATCTTATAGTAGAGCAGACCATTTATGGGAAAAAGAAAATAGTAGCGAAAGGTGTAAGATGGCTTTCCAAGTTCTGTCAACACAACATTCTTTGCTGGATATTCATATCATTATCTATATAATAGAAGGGATTTAGTGACAGTGAAGATGAGTAATTTTGTTAAAGCCAAGATTGTTTCAATATTGTCTGCTATAAGTATTTTAATAATATTTAATTAAAAGTAGATCATCAAACTATATGTGACTGCAGTAATATAGAAATTCAAAGGAAAGACAATGGTAATATGATTGACAGTATCCTATGGACAAAAATCAAGGCTGTCAAGACCATCTGTTTACCTGGGTAGCTAGTATCTCAGAATTTTCTCTCCTGTGGATCTACTACACTATTCTACTTCCTTTAATGTTTATTTTCTGTCATGAAATTGATGTTGAACCCCTAGTTTTACCTTTTTCTTACTATTCCTTATAGACTTTTGCATTTAATAGGCAGAATTGGAAAATTCAGAAAATAAAACTTGTTAAAATTGGAGGTAGATTAATTAGTAAACATCAGAGCATTCGTTATATTTAATTTCCTTTTATAAAGTTCCTCTGAAGGATACTGTTACTTTTCAATCCTTCTCATGGTCTACAAGAGTATGTCAAGCCAACCCCCATAACATTCTCTTCCCTTTTGCCTGTATTTAACCATATTGTCCTTTTTTGGTGAGGTCCATTTCCTCATCAACAATTTCCCTGATACCAATAATGCATCTGTTCCCACTCTGTTGCCCACAGAATCCTATATTTATATTTCATAATATGCATCACAGTATGTAATTGTTTTTGAGATTATTTGAATAATTGTTTCATTTCACTAAAATAAAAGAACCATAATGGTGGACAATGGCACAAAGTTGTCAATACATGGTTTTGAATAAATCAGTATTCCATAATTTTACAATAGATTGTTCAAACCTGTATTATTTCTTCAAAGATTATAGAACTTTTCTAATGCTGACAATGGTTTATAAAAATAAAAAGTGATTAATTCATTATTTTGAAATATCCATAATTTTAGCCTAATTGTTCATAGTATCATATAGATTTGTTCTTTTGCCTTATCTACTTGGGGTCTTGGTTCCATTAAAACTGAGAAACAATTCCAGACTTATCCAAACTCACTTTGACACCAAGAAATGAAAAAAAAAAAAAAAAAAGATCATGGAAAGGCTTCTTAAAATACTAAGGATGTGACCTTTGGTTATATCAAAAAGAGTTTCACTTGTATCTCAAGATCTCCAAAGCTTGACAGCAATATTCTCTACCTGTCACTTATCTTTGTCTCTTAAATAAATTAAGTATTGCTGTGACTGCTGAGAACTGTCATCTTTTCTTCTTCATAAGCATATATCAGATCAAAAATTTTAAAAACTAGTTTTGCTTTGACCTTCCTGGAGATGACATATTCGAATAGGGCCTTGTTTGGAGGGGCACAGCATTCTCTTTGCTGGTGAGTTAATAATGGAATATTGATGTCCGCTCCCTTGCCTTGCGTTAAACTACATTTTACTAACTGATTTTCTTAGTTTTATGAAAGTATCCTAAAGAGACTGAAAATAGATTATATTATGACATTAAAATATTGTTTATAGGAGGATTTTGTTTTTATTTAAGCATTTATAATAAATTGTAAAGCTTTCCTTCAGCATTGAAAAAGTAGTTCTGAAAAATAAAACTGAGAAGAAAATGAAATCTAAGAAAAATATTTTTATCAGTTTTCCTCAAGTACACACACACACAGTTAGTTGTAATATATATACAAATAGTTTCATGTATGTTTTCATCAATTTGTATGTAATACATAACAAAATATAATTTATATATAATATGTAACATATATATGTATACAGTCCCCAGCAATCTAATTAATCAAATATTAATGTGTATATGTATATTGTACAGGGACACCTACTCAACAACAGTACACAGACCAATTCCATTTGTGAAAAATTCAGAAACACATTAAGAGTCTTTTGCGCACCCAAGGAGCACAAAATCGGCTGCATCAAAGCTGGTAGAAATTTTTGTGGCACTTACTTGTCATAGTTTCTCCCCATCAGCACAGTGCAGTGCCATTGGGAGAAGACTCACAGCTTTTAACTTCTTAATAGGAAGGCAAAGAGAAGACTAAAACATGTATTCAATATTCACACTTTTAGCGGGGCAGAAGAACTGATTTCTGCTGTGTTGCCTGAATTGAAGTGCTTAACAGGAAAGAGTAAGAGCTTGGAGGCCATGAAGAAAAAGTAGAGGTTGGGGGGTGGGTTAGATTATCATTCACTCACTCACAGTGGTTCCTTTTCACTTAGCACAGCAAGATGATTAGGAAAAAAAAACCTCCCAACTCATGGCCTCTCCTTGAAAAGGAAAAGACTTGGAGAATGCTTCCAAAGTTCTGGGTTTTCAGAGGGTTGTCTGAGGGACGGGTATTTTTCTCTCCAGTTTTAGCATGGTAAGGGAACATGGCATATTCTAGGTTCCTTGGGACCACTGAGAATAAAAGAGATCTGGGTAGCTCACTGCTGCAGACACAATATGACTCAGCAACCTCTAGCTCAGAGCAAATTACAAATGAGAAAATGCTTCGGACAGACATTTCTCCAAAGAAGACATATAATTTGTCAACAGGAACATGAAAAGATCTCAATGTCACTGATCATGAAGGAAATGCAAATGAAAACCAGAATGACATATTGTTTCACACTGTTAAAGTGAATATTATCAAAATAGCAGTAAATAACCAGTGTCGGTGAGGATTTGGAGGAAAGGGACCCTTGTGCACTGTTGGGAGGAATGTAAAAGGCTGTCACAAAAATGGAACATATTATGGAGGTTCCACAAAGAAATTAGACACTACAAGTACCATATGAACCAGCAAGTCCACTTCTAGGTATGTATCCATAAAAATAGAACCTTGAAGAGATATTTGCACTCCCATGTTTATTGTAACATTATTCATAAAAGTCAAGTGGTGAAAGCAACCTAAATGTCCATGGATAGATGAATGGATAAAAAATGTATGGTACATGCACATAATGAAATATTATTGGGTTTTAAATAAGAAGGAAATCCTGTCATGTACTAGAATATGAATGGAGCTTAGGGACATCACGCTAAATGAAATAAGCCAGTTATCGAAGGATTCCACTTACATTAGGAATTAATTTGTCAAACTCATAAATGCAGAAAGTAGAATGGTAGTGGTCAGGGACTGGGGTAAGAGAAAATAGAGTTGCTGTTCAAAAGACAGTTTTAGACTAGCATGAAAATGTTCCGGAGATCTGCTATACAGCATCTCTAGATGTATTTATAATTTGTATGTATAATTTGTAACCTTCTACATATATTTTACAATATTACACTGGACACTTAAAAATTAAGAGCATTGATTTTTTGTTATGTATTTTCTGTCACAATAAAAAATGCATTAATTTTTGGTAAGAAAATATTAAGCCTGTAAACCATGTTTTTACCATGATGTTCTTTTACATCCAGATTTTCAACTAGAGAATAAAGGCCCAGGGTTTTAAATCAGCCCTAACTTTCAAACCTGTGCAGTTCTTATTGTACAATGATACAAAACTACTGTGATTCCATTACATTTTTTATAAATATAATGAGCCACCAAACATGTATTTCCCTATTTCATCACTAGATATGTGATCTTGAAAACATCATGCATCTGTACTGTTCCTCAATGACCACATGTGTAAATGAAGATCATATTATTTACCTCATGAGGCTATTGTTAGTAGTAAATGAGGTAGTATGTAAAAGCCATATAATGTGTTCAACTATCAAGCATTGAATATGATTATAATTTTCACCTTTGTCAAATACATGAAACCTACAAATGTTTAAAATGATTAATTTAAACTTTCACTTATACTATCCATGGAGGGAATTTAATCAAATATATGCTAATGGAAAGACTGACGTGTCTTGTCATTTAGGAGTTTGGCGCTGTAAAGAATTTCACACTAAGTAACATGAAAGAAATTTTATCACTTAACAATATAAGCTGATAGATTAGTCACCTGTTCCTAGAGGCTATACTTATATTTGCTTTCCAAGCTGCCCATTAATTGGGTTTTATCAGAACTAGTTCCTGGCATTGAGATTACATAGAGAGATAATGTAGGAGATGTTCTTAATGCATGAAATACAAAGGACTCTAAATAGAATCTGAGCAGGCACATCTCCAGACGTGCCTTGGTAAATAAATATACCGGCGGTTTATGCAGCATATTTGACAACCAGTCTAAATAATTTTTTAAACTTCCTCTTCTTTATATGAAAAAAATTAACAATTTGTAATAATAAGTAATAATCATTATCTCATAGATTATTTAGTTTAAAAACAAAATATATTTTATTTAAAATTTACTACTTAAATTTAATAAAATATTTTATGTATGTTTTCTGACGGAAACCCTATAGAGACAGGATAAACTACCACCCAATATTTGGTCTGCATATCAAGACTAATGATGCCATATAAGCACCAAGAGTATATGGCAAAGTTTATTAGTCACATAATTATATTTTTCTGGAAGAGCAGGGTAGGCATACCAAGCTGGTCTGAAAATGTCTTGACAGAGCAGGAAATGGATACTGGCTGAATATGTTATGGCAATTGAGAAATGATACTGAGTTAGAGTTCCCGTGCATGGGTAGGGCGTTGTGAGAAATGAAACTGAGTTAGAGTTCCTGTGCATGGGTAGGGGTTGTGTGATTTGAACTTCCAGCTGGTGCCAAGGAAGAGAGTGTTCTGACTGTCTTATAAACTTGCTCGAATGTGAGTCAGAAGGAGTGGAGAGTGGGTGGGGGTGTTAAAGCTCTCAGCAGTTAACCATCAAAAATAGAATCGGACCCGTTTTCATAATGGTCTAAAATTACATCCTAACAATTATATTACATATTCCGCTTTGCACTTGACCATCTTAAATTAAATGCACGTATACAAACTTCATGTAGTGATACAGAATACCCGAATTGAAGCAGCCAACTGAAGCTGTATGCTATTTGTGTTCATTTTGAATCTGTTTGTATGCAACAATAGATAATATCACAGATTGGAGACATGCAGAATGCTGAAATCAAGTTAGAACTACCCCACAGGCCGGGCGCGGTGGCTCACGCCTGTAATCCCAGCACTTTGGGAGGCCGAGGTGGGCGGATCACAAGGTCAGGAGATCGAGACCACAGTGAAACCCCGTCTCTACTAAAAATACAAAAAATTAGCCGGGCACGGTGGTGGGCGCCTGTAGTCCCAGCTACTCAGGAGGCTGAGGCAGGAGAATGGCGTGAACCCGGGAGGCGGAGCTTGCAGTGAGCCGAGATCGCGCCACTGCACTCCAGCCTGGGCGACAGCGCGAGACTCCCTCTCAAAAAAAAAAAAAAAAAAAAAAAGAACTACCCCACAACAACATTTTATTCTCAAAATTAATATGTATGTGTAGCTGAGTCTTCATGTGTCTGAGGCCAGCAAAATAATTTTGGATTATCTGAGTTAAACACCAGGTAGAATACAATATTTATTAAAGTATTTGTAATATTAATGCAATACTTTGAAGTTTAAACGTTATCACTAAAACGCTACAGCAACCAAAACAATTTAAAACTTTGACCAACAAAATATTTATTTTAGAAGACGAATATTTTATCACTAATGCTGTTTAGAATTGCCTACCCATGATTCTAATAAAAAGGAGATCAACCTTTAGTTTGTTTTACACTTTTCAAATTCTCTACAAACACTGAACCCTCTCATTGCCCGCACCATGGTGAATCAGAGTAATAGTCCTGGCCTTACTACTTCTATGGAGGAAAAAGTTTTCATTTTCCTATGAGAAAGCATGCGTCAAATGGTATTTGGAAATTCTTGAAGAGAGTAACATATTGATTGCTTGTCTGAGAGTAAGTTAGGATGGAAGGAATGGCAAAAGGGAGGGTGGGAGGCCAGCATACATCTGTGCAGGAAAAGAGCCACTAGTGACAAAGAGGTAATTAAAAACGTGCTCTGCGGATCACGAGGTCAGGAGATCCAGACCATCCTGGCTAACATGGTGAAACTCTGTCTCTACTAAAAAATACAAAAAACTAGCTGGGCGAGGTGGTGGACGCCTGTAGTCCCAGCTACTCGGGAGGCTGAGGCAGGAGAATGGCGTGAACCCGGGAGGTGGAGCTTGCAGTGAGCTGAGATCTGGCCACTGCACTCCAGCCTGGGCGACAGAGCGAGACTCCGTCTAAAAAAAAAAAAAAAGTGCTCTGAAACTCAAAAGACATGTTTTCTACCTTCATAATTATGCTTCATGCTAACATGATTATGTGGGCACCATGAGGACCTAGTAACTACATCAGCGCATATTCATTCATCTCCAAATTTGTGTCTAACACAACATTAGGACTTCTAATGTTTTATCAACTAATGATTTTTTAAATTTTAATTATAACTGACTTATCTTTTTGTTACTTTCGAACACCAAACTATCTCAAAAGCATAAAATGTTTCCCTATTTATGATTGATTAAAAATACATCCCAGGGAAACTAAGAGTTTGTTTTGGTGAGATAATGCCCTTTCTACACACCTAATCATCCACATTTTCTACCTTATTTTCTCTCTCAAATTGACAGTCTGGCTGACAGAGCCTTGCCTTCATCCTTTCACCTCAAGGATGAAACCTCCAAGTGGGAAACTTTTTACAAGGCTGCACAAACTGTCTATGTACTTCTGGCAACCAAATAAATTCACTCAGGTTCCAGGTCAACCTTGACAATGTGCAATCCATTATAGTAGGTGGTTTGCAGTATACAAAGGTGAAGCAGATGCGGGCTTTTTCCGCATAGGTCAAAATATAATTCTTGTTGAAAGGTGTGTTAAAGTTCATCTCAGTATCCACGGACTTAGGTAATGTGAATTGGCATATCCTGATATATGAAGAGATATCAAGTAACTTAAGCATGTGTATTCTTATGAACTTCAGTTTTACCTTTATGAGTTTGTCCTAAGAAAAGAATCTTGATATGTACATAAATTTAACTACAAAACTACTCATTGAAGCATGATAACTATTTCAACTGACCAGCAATATAGGATTGGTAATAACAGCTGACATTTTTTTTCCATGTGTCAGAAAGTGCCTCTCATTATTCCCTCTGCAGAGGCACAGAGCATGTCAGGACCTTGCCCAGGATCAAATACCTAAAAGACAGAGGACAGGATTGTGTCCCAGCATCTGTGCACTTAGCTAGTATATTGTTATCCCAGTTCCACAGAGAGATAGCTCTGACTCATGGTTTAGAATTCACTATAGAAGCCACCTCCTCAGCAAGGAGGCATTTTCTGAGAGCTGTACCTAAATCTCCCCCCGCCCTTCACTTCTTCATCACAGTAGACTATTTATTTCCTCCATTTTATTTATCTAGTACTTTTTTTCTTAGATCAGTGTTAACAATTTTATTGAAATGTGCCAAAAACGATCCCATTACAGTAGTGTACAATGAAATGTTTACCAAATTTGTAGAGTTGGCTAGCCATCACCACAAACCAGTTTTAAAACATTTTAATCACCTCAATAAAGTACACTGAGACAATTTGCAATCAACCCCAGCTTACACTCTTGGCTCCAAAAAAATGCTTTCTATATTAGTAAATTTGTCTTTTCTGAACATTTAATATAAACAGAACTGAAATGTTTTTTGTGTGTAGTTTCTTTTATTTATGTTGTGGCATGTATGGCTTTCTGTTTCTTTTTATTGTTGAATGGTATTTCATTATATGGCTATAACACATTTTATCCATTCACTATTTGATTGGCATTTGGATTGTTTTGACTTTTTGGCTATAACAAATAATACTGTGAACACTGTTACGCAAGTGTCTGTGTAGACATACGCTTTCATTTCTCTTGTATAGATGTGTAGAATTGATATTTTTGGGTTGTATGGTTAGACTATGTTTAACTTTTTAAGAATATGCTAAGATGTTTTTCAAAGTGGTTGTACCATTTTATATTACCACCAGCCTCAAGGCTTTAGTTCTTCTACACCTCACCACACTTGGTGTGGTCTTTGGATTATAACCCCTTGAGTGAGTGTGCAATGGTATCTAATCTTGGTTTTAATTTTCATTTCCTTAACTAATAAATATTTCATCTTACTGTGTATTTAGTCTTCCATGACAGAATCTAAGTAAGTTCTTGGAGAGCAGGGACCATAACTATGTTTTCCTAGTAGGGTGGTAATACCCTGACAGCACTAATTTTTCAGTGGTAGAATGCATCTACATGATAAAATACTTTGTGGGAATTAAAATGATTCTTACGAGGAATGTTAAATTCCCTTAATATGTACAAGCTATAGTCAGTGAATTAAAAGTGGATCATAAAATATGTATAGGCTGACTTATAATTCATAAAATATATATCTACATTAAAATGTTAATGATTATTTCTGGCTGGTGTGCTTAGTGGCCAGTCTATCCTATATATAATTTATACAATAAAGTAAAAGGCTTAAAAATTAATTTCTAACACTTGCTTAGTTCAATACAATTCTCCTCACAAAGCCATCTAGCCTGTATGTGAATGTTTATTGACAGTGAGATCATCTGCTGTGCTTATCCACATGACAAATTCACTTGAATTCCTTTATGGGGTATGAGCATTTGACTCCCTCTAAGTCCCTCTGTTCCTTTATCAATCTTTCAATAAGACAAGACTCTGATTTTACAAAGTTTTTTTTTTTGAATTTAGTTTCTATTTCTCAAGTCTGTCTTTACGAGAATCTTCAGGCAAGTTTTATCTAACAACCTTCCCCTATATCTATCGAACCATGTTTTTTGCCACCTCAAAATGGATCTTACATTATCAAAATGATTGTGAAATAAGATTTCTGGAAATAATACTCAGTAGAACATTTTGGGCATACAAAGCAGTAACTTCCATTTTGGAACTATACCATATGCAATATACTCTACTAAATATTTTAGAAATATAATGCAAAAAATTTTACAACAATCATTCATGTATGTTAGCCTTCATTTTGCAAATTAAAACACTGATGAACAGGAAAGCAACTGAATTGTGTGAATTTTTATAGGTAGTAAAAGCATTTGAATCTGTATTCAATAGTGTCTTATTACAAAGCTCTTGTTCTTCTTTGCTGGATACAGGGTTTATATTCTGCTCTTCTAAACCATTATAGTTTCCAGATGCAGATTCTATGGCCTCTTTATTGAATGTGATATTTTCCTAATGACCAGATTCCCGTTTCTAACCCCATTTCAAAAAATGTCAAAGATAAAACATGTTACTAACAAATCTCAGAGCAAGTTGGATACAGGCAGAACTCTAACAAACTTGACCCTTTCTGTAACTGTGATGAATGCTGGAATGCTTAAGAGAACTGGCTCCTGTAGAAGTCAATAATGGAAAATTATTGTTGTTAGACTTAAAGTTGGATGAATTTTCTCCTACTCCAACTGCATATTATCCAGTCTGAAAGATAACCTGTTCATAGGCTCAAACTCTACTGGGAACAGGCCCAGGGCCACTCTATAGCCTTCACACCATGAGACGCCTGGGCCATGCTTTTCCCAGCTGGAGATATTATGGCTTTCTTCCCACGGAAGGTGATATGTCTTTATTCCTGGGTCCAGGCAACTAGAGACAACTTGAAAATATCAAGTATAAGCCCCTTATTCTTATTGTAGCAGGGCCTGCTCACATATCTGAGGGCAGTGGGGCACCACAAGACACGGAATCCTTAAAGGCCCTGCACACTCAGGGGTCAGTCAAACAAGGTTGTCTTTTTCATATGCTTTTTTGGTTTCCAGCTACATTCTGATTTCTAGGCCTTCATTATGTTGATCATATAAACAATGGAAGGCATGCATAAAGCAGGCAAACCTCCAAGTGACCAATCTCTCAGAAATCCTCAAAGACTCACTGAAAGAGGCAAAAAATAATTGAGAGTTATTGTTCTTTCAAAGGGGCTCAAGATAACCTCAAATCTATAAGTAAAGCACTTATGACACAGAAGACATTGTCCAGTGCTTTCTTTTTTTTTTTTTTTTGACTTTGTGTGTTTTTTTTTTTTAATACTTTAAGTTCTGGGGTACATGTGCACAACATGTAGGTTTGTTACATACGTATACATGTGCCATGCTGGTGTGCTGCACCCATCAACTCGTCAGCACCCATCAACTCGTCATTTACATCAGGTATAACTCCCAATGCCATCCCTCCCCCCCACTCCCCATAATAGGCCCTGGTGTGTGATGTTCCTCTTCCAGAGTCCAAGTGATCTCATTGTTCAATTCCCACCTATGAGTGAGAACATGCGGTGTTTGGTTTTTTTGTCCTAGAAATAGTTTGCTGGGAATGATGGTTTCCAGCTGCATCCATGTCCCTACAAAGGACACAAACTCATCCTTTTTTATGGCTGCATAGTATTCCATGGTGTATATGTGCCACAGTTTCTTAATCCAGTCTGTCACTGATGGACATTTGGGTTGATTCCAAGTCTTTGCTATTGTGAATAGTGCCACAATAAACATATGTGTGCATGTGTCTTTACAGCAGCATGATTTATAATCCTTTGGGTATATCCCCAGTAATGGGATGGCTGGGTCATATGGTATTTCTAGTTCTAGATCCTTGAGGAATCGCCATACTGTCTTCCACAATGGTTGAACTAGTTTACAATCCCACCAACAGTGTAAAAGTGTTCCTATTTCTCCACATCCTCTCCAGCACCTGTTGCTTCCTGACTTTTTTGTCCAGTGCTTTCACTCCTCCTATCAGGAACTGTTTCTCAAAACACTTTGTTAGAAATGGGACAAAAGTGTAAGAATAAGGAATTCTATGGATTTTCACATGAATATCTAGGTTCCACCTGTGTATTAGCTATTCAGAATAGACAACTCTTCATTCAATGACACAGCTGATATTTCCAGGGAACCTGCTTTAATTCTGAGCTCCAAAGAATTACTTAAATCAAATATTCTCAGAAACAATCACCTTGCTCAACTGTAAGTATGTGTAGGCTAGTAATTTCATGTTTTTACTTGATATGAACACCTATAGGGAAGCCTAGTCCTCCGAACTTTTTCCAGGAAAATACTTGGACCAGAATAAAACTTCTTATCAGTGTGGAACCCTCAGGCTGGGCTAAAATCAGATTTCTAGATAGGCTTAGTTTTCCCACTTAGGAGAGACTTTCAAATTGGCAATGGTGGGCATCTCCTCACCTGCTTTCTTGGTTCTTGGGCTTCTCTCCATTTCTCCACAATTTTCACTTCTAGCCTTTAGCATTATTCATCCACTACCATTTAATTTCCTAAGCACATATTATCTGAAGAAAGATAAAATACATTTTATTCATAATTTCTCATCCATAGGAATGCCACTTGGACAGAAGGAATTGCCATCTTTGCTTTCTTCTACGAAGATTATTAGCAGAGGCTATCCCCATTTGTCCCTATACACGGGCCCACTACTTCTAGTAAGAGGGTGTAAGGATCTGGTTCCGGCCCTCTGAGTCAGTCTGTGCACATAGCTCAACTCTGTTCTAAAGACAGAGCCCTACCTCTCCTCCAGAGGCATCAGTGCTCATTCTCTCTCCTAGAACTGCTGCCTTTCACCCATCCCTTCCCTCTGCTTTGTCCACTCATCTTCTTTCTCCTCTGATCATTTATTATCTCCGTGGTTTCTACTATCCTTGCTTCTCATTTAAAAAGAGTGACTCTGAGGCATCTATTTGTAAATATATTTCTAGTAAAATTCTTGTTCCTTATTAAATTATGAACTCTTCTCTAATAATTTCTTTATGCATGTAGTGTCCCTGGAGTACTGTAATGAGAGTGGAGACCACTATCTCAAAAGCAGACATAGAGAACATAGAGAACATAGAGGAAAAGAGCATATTTAATCACGTTAATACCTAAAAGCAACTATTAGGTTAAATTTCAGAAAGTACATTCTTAGCTTCTAGTGTGATGACTGCAAAAGTGGGTGAGGTGTGTATGTGTGTATATATATATATGTGTGTGTGTGTGTGTGTGTGTCATACTTACAGAATACAGTCATGCACTGCACAATAACATTTCAATCAACTATGGAGCACATATACTATAATGATCTCATAAGATTACAATGTAGCTAAAAGCTTTCTATCACCTGGGGACAAAATCATAGCCATCTTAACATAATAGCCCAATTTATTACTCCTGTGTTTGTGGTGATGCTGATGTAAACAAGCCTATTGTGCTGCAGGTCATTTAAAAAGTAAATATAAATTAAAGGACCCAAATAATCTATGAAGGAATTAGAAATAAAATGTATGTTTTTCCTATTCCAAAGCTCTTGACCTTTCAATTCGATTATATAATGGTATCTGCCTTTTAATGGTCCTAATTTGGATGGAAAGTGTGCAAGAGATGTGTATATTTACATGTGTGAGTGTGTGTGATTATGCATATGAGTGTGAATATTAATGTACTGGTGATCCAAACATAACATATTTATGGATCACTTGGGCTTTTTACATTGCTGCTTTTCTTGTTATTGTCTTTGTTTTTTACATGCCATTGGTATCATAGCTAAAATATGTAAGTTCCTCATTTACTGGCTGGTGTTAAATGAATGCTATCAAATTAGTTCAGCTTATTATAAATGGCAGAAAACAAAGCTTGTGTATACCAAACATTCTCAAGTGTGGGACATAGACCTACTGGAACCAAAGTGGAAGAAGGAATACATCAATGACAACTAATTATAAATTGTTTTACTATGAAATTAGATACAGAATTTTTTCAAAAAAACTCTGAAAACTCTGTAAGATATAATTGCCAAAAGCACTATCTAAATGAATTTAGCAGTTACATATTTCTGTCAGTCACATTCTTTCTCCTATTCTTCTTATTAAGTACAAGTTGTCTTTCTCGAGTTTGAAAATCTGAAATCCTTCAAAATCTGAAACTTCTTGAGCAATGGTATGACATTCAAAGAAAATGCTCATTGGAAAATTTCAGATTTTGGATTTTCAGGTTAGGGATGGTGAACAGGTAAATGTGAGGCAAATACTACAAAATTCAAAGAAAATCCAAAATGTGAAACACTTCTGCTCCCAAACATTTCAGATAAGAGATACTCAACGTGTATAAACAAAAACCCTGAGCATTAGCTATAAACCAACAAACAAAATAAGCCTCTGAAAGGTGGAGAGAAGTCACATAGGCCAGGGTTATGAATTTCTTGGCTTTCTATTTCTTCATATATTTAGGAATTGGAGTTGAAGAAAAAAAAAAACTGGCTACCTGAAACATGGCAACAGCCACAGCCAATAATAAAAAACAAGAAAATGTAAGACCTGAACAAAATTTTGTTCTTTGAAGCCAAAAGACCATTAATGAAAAAGCCTAGCAAGGCAGGTTTATATATAATATATATATTTAAAAAATATATAATATATATAATATACATATAATATATAATATACATATATAATATATATAACATATATATTATATATATTAACCATTTTACACCAGACAAACACCATAGGAGAAAAAAGAAATGACTGTAGCCTCATTCCATGCACACCAGCAAAGGCCAAGAAGATAGCCTAGACAATCACACTCATGAATCTGTAACAAGGCAACCCAACACCCCCACTGGTGTACCATCAAAGAAAGCCAACTGGAATATCAGGGTTTAAATGTCAGCTAACCAACAACAAGGTCCCTTCTGGCATCAGTGAACCCCACATGATGAGCCAAAATTCCTACCCCCCGCCAAAAGTAAGGAAGATCATCCCCTTCTCTTAGGATATCAACAGAGGCTGAGGGGGAACTAGAATCTCTCTCTTTCCACCTGGAAATAACAAACCAGAAATAACAAACAGAGAAAAGCCAACACTTCTATAGCATTGGTAGAAAATATAAATCAGTGCAGTCATTATGGAAAACAGTATGGAGATTCCTCAAACACTAAAAATGTAATTACCTTATGATCTAGCAATCCTGCTTTTGGGCATATATCTTTATGATTTGCAATCACTGTGTCAAAGAGATAGCTGCATTCACACATTCATGACAGCATTTTTCACATAGACAAGTTACAGAATCAACCTATATGCCCATCAACAAATGAAGAGGTAAAAAAAAAAAAAAAAAAAAAAAAAAAGTGGCATAAATACACAATGTTATACTAATCTGCCTTAAAAATTTGAAAAAAGAATTCTTGTCATTTGCAACAACGTGGATACACCTGGAGGACACTAGGCTAAGTAAAGTAAGCCAGGTCCAGACATAAAATACGACAGCATCTCAGTTATATGTGAAACAATCAAACTCACAGAAGCAGAGAATGTTAGTTGCCACAGCCTGGAGAGTTGGAAAACTAGTTCAATATTCAAAAAATGACTCATGTAACCCACTATTTGACTAAAATAAAAAGGAAAAGTCACATGATCATATAAACTGACGCAGCAAAAAGTGATAACATTTAATCTCATTTCATGATTTTTTAGTATCTCAGAAAAATAGGAATAAAAGAGAATGTTCTAAACTTGATAAAGAACATCCACAAACAGCAACAATAAAAACAACTAGCCTTAATCTTACACTTAATCTTATAGTTAATGGTGAAAGACAAAATGCTCTCTCCTAATATCAGAGACAAGGCGAGGATGTCCATTCTCACCTCTTTTAATAAAAATAATAGGCCGGGCGTGGTGGCTCACGCCTGTAATCCCAGCACTTTGGGAGGCCGAGGCAGGTGGATCATGAGGTCAGGAGATAGAGACAATCCTGGCTAATATGGTGAAACCCCCTTTCTACTAAAAAAAATATATATATATATATAAAAAGCTAGCCGGGCGCGGTGGCGGGCACCTGTAGTCCCAGCTACTCAGGAGGCTGAGGCAGGAGAATGGCGTGAATCCAGGAGGCGGAACTTGCAGTGAGCGAAGATCACGCCATTGCAGTACGGCCTGGATGAAAGAGCGAGACTTCCGTCTCAAAAATAAATAAATAAATAAAATAAAAATAAAAGTAAAAATAACGATAGAAGTTTCAGACAGTGCAATAAGCAAAAAAACAAAAAACAAAAAACAAACAAAACAAAACAAAAAAGACATATTGGGAAGGGGGAAATAAAAACTGTCTCTGTATGCAAATACCATAATTGTTTATGTAGAAAATCCAGAAAAATCAACAATAAAAACAAATTTCTAAAACTGATAAGTGAATTTAGCTAGCCAAAATAATACATGATAAATATATGAAAATCAATTATATCTCGATATTCTAGCAATAAACACTTAGGTATAAATCTATAAAACATACATAATACCTTTTACATGTTTAAAACTACAAAATATTGATTAAAGAAATCCAAGAGGAGCTAAATGAATGAAGAAGTATAATACGACTATGAAATAGATCTCAACTTAGTAAAGATATCAATTATCCTTAAATCAATAAACTGATTCAGTAGAAGTTCTATGAAAATAATTAAAATATTTGTAGAAGCCCTGCATGGTGGCTTATGCTTGTAATCTCAGCACTTTGGAGAACTGAGGTAGGAGGATTGCTTGGGTGCAGGAGCTCAACACAGCCTTAGCAACACAGGGAGACCCCATCTCTACAAAAAATAAAAATTAAAAAAAGTAACCAGTCATAATGGCACACACCTATGGTCCTAGCTACTTGGGAGGCTGAGATGGGAGAATCACTTATGCCTGAGATGCCAAGGCTGCAGTGACCTGTGATCGCACCACTGCACTCCAGCCTTGGTGACACAAGACCCTGTCTCAAAAAATAAATAAATAAAAATAAAAAGTAAAGTAAAATAAAATGTTTGTAGACATATATCAGATTATTTAAAAATTTATATTAGAAAGCAAATAAACCAGAAAAAAAATTTGAAAAAGTAAAATGGGAAGATTGTATCTATTCAATTTTAAGACGTATTATATATTATATAAAATAGTCAACACTGTATGGTATATCGGGATATAAACATTGATCAATAGGAAAATGATAGAGAGCCCTTAAATAGACTTATAAAAGTATGCCTAACTGATTTTTGGCAACAGTGTAAAATCAACTCAATAGAGGAATGTTGTCTTTCAACAGATGATACTAGGGCAATTGGATATTCATAGTTAAAGACAGGCAAAAGAAAAAAAAACAAAAAAACCATCAACCTTGGCCTACATCTCACAACTCATACAAAAATTAACTCAAAATTGATTGTAGAACTAAATGTAAAATGCAAAGCTATACAACTTTTAGGAAAAAAAGACAAATATAGAAAATATCTTTGAGATTTAGGATTAGGGAAAGAATTTTTAATTTGACATTAAAAGCATGGTTCATAAAAACGATAAATTAGACTTCATCAAAAGTTTAAAATTTATTATCCAAAAAAAAATTCCTGTTAAGAGAATGAAAGACAGTTCGTCTTTGTTCATCTCTAGCAGATTGAGAGAAAATATTTGCCAATGACATATGCCACAAATGAATGGAATCTAGAATATAGAAAGAACTCCCAAAACTCAACAGTAAAAAAGAAAAAAAAAATAAAAGCACATGAGAAAAAGACACAAAAAGCCATTTCACCAAAAAGGATTGCATTTGTTTCCTGTGGCTACTGCAACAAATTACCACAATTTAGTGGCATAAAACAAAAGCAATGCATTCTTTCAATTCTGACAGTTAAAAGTCTTAATCAAGGTATCAAGAGTGTTGATTTACTACCAGAGGTTCTATGAGAGAATTCGTTCCTAGTCTTTTCCAGTTTGCGTGGCTATTGGCAGTCCTTGGCTTGTGGATGCATCAATCAAGTCTCTTCCTTCCTTTCCACAAAATCTTCTCCTTTGTGAGTCTGTGGGTTCTCCCTCTGCCTCCCTCTTATAGGAACATTAGAGATGGACTTTAATGCCCACATAGATAATCCAGAGTGATCCCATCTTCTCAAGATCTTAATCATATCTGCAACAAGTCTTTATTCCAAATAAGGCAAGATTTACACATTCTAGGTATTAGGACATGGACATATATTTGGGGCAAACTACAAAGAGATACAAATGGCAAATAAATGTGAAAAAATATTCAGAGTCATTAACATTAGATAAATGCAAATTATAATCACAATGTCATACACAATGTATTAATACTTCTCAGATTAACTAAAATAAAACATAGTGACAATACCAAATATTGGCATGGATCTGGAGAAACTGTATGTCATAAATTGTTGGTGGGGATGTAAATGATGCATATACCTTGAAAAACAGTTTAGCAGTTTAAAAAAAAAAAAATACAGATAATTAACATGCAACTACCACAACCCCAATTATACTCTTAGTCAGAAAAATAAAGTCATATGTTCATGCAAAAATCTTTTCAAGAATACTTACAGGATTTTTATCCACAATTTCCCCAAACTAAAAACAACCCAGATGTCCTTTTCTTAGTAAATGGTCAAACTAACTATGTACATTAATATCACAAAATAGTATTCAACAATAAAAAATAAACAATCTATTAATACACGCAACATCTGGATGAATTGTCTGGATGAATTTCCAGAAATATACTGAGTGAAAAAAGCCAATCCAAAGGGATTACTTTATTATTTCATTTATATAAAATTATTGAAATGATAAAATTATAGAAATGTAGAATAGACTAGTAGTTGTCAGGAGTTAAAAAGTGGGCTGAGAAGCAGTTGTATCTACACAACTATCTGTAGAAGGGCGATATTAGGAATCCTTGTGGTAATGAAAATGTTCTGGATCTTGACTGTCAATGTCAATATCCTGGTTCTGATATTTTGCTGTAATTTGCCAGCATGTTACCACTGGGGGATACCAGATAAAATAATACATATAGAGATCTCTCTGTACTATTTTTTACAACTGCAAGTGAATCTACAATTGTTTCAAAACTTTGTAAAAAATTAACAAAATTTATTCAAAATAGTACTCAAAAACATCTGATATAGTCATCCATAAATACATAGAAACATACCATTTGTTCTTTCTATCTCCTAAACACATTTATTCAGATGTCACCAGCCATTGAAAATTACTCATCTGACAAAATTATACGTTCATAACACAGATTGCAAAATAATTACTAACTTCCTTTCATTTCTGTTGTTTCCTACCAAAATCTATAACATAAAGAGTTGTGTCACTTTTTGTCATTGCTTTCCAAAACACATAGTCAATTAATACTAAGACTTTCAATTATTTTATAGTGTACCACTGAAAATAATTTTAAAATCTCAGTTCAGCACTATTTTGATTTATAGAAGTAACATAATTCTTACATTTTTCAGAAAAGCAGTTTTGATATTTCATTAATTCAGTAGCAAAAAGTATTATTTTGCTATCCATGATATAAAGACTGTCAAAAGCAAGATGATCTAATAATTTATCAAATAATGTGTCTACAAACTTAATACATTACTCTAAGAAATGAAAAATAATCTCAGAAAAATAAATCCTTATTCTATGTATCCTAACTATCCTTTGCAAGACTGGAATATGGTTAGTGACTAAACTAGAATAAACCAATAAACCAAAAGAATTCTAGATTAGGGTTCCAATGTTGGTATATTGCTCACTATGAATTTAGATGCTAAATATGTTATTTAACCTCTGTTTGATTCAATTTTATTATATGTGAAATGATTATAACAAGAGCCACTTCACATGAGGCTGTTAGGATGATGAAATAATATGACATATCGAGAGCATTTCCCATACAGAATATCACCAGGTAAAGCATGTGTGTATATTAGTGTTACCACTATCATTTAGTATTGGATATTGAATGATAAATATAATCATTAACCATTGTTAAAGATGTCTCCTATATTTATTTTCACAATACTCATGAAACTTTTATGCTTTCTTTCAAAAATTCTGTTCAGTATCAATTTGATTACCAGCTCCCAATCCTGCTTTACCCAAGGCCCTTCCAAGTTTCCCATTGCTTTCAGGGTAAGGAATCTAAAGAAGACTGAGGTAAATTTACTTGATAAGTTGAAGTAGAAAAAGCATAGTGAAAAGAAATCAGATTAAAACTCTCTACAGCAGTACCTCAGGAACAAGCTTGAAATAAAGATTTGGGAGTAATCAAAGTGATCTAAGACCTGACATGCTGCACATGAATAAGATCTCCAGAACGAAGGACTGAAGAAAAGAGAATGGGGAAGAAGGCATTCAAATGCCTACAGTTGAGAGAAAGAAGATTAGGAACTGAGGTAATTGAAACATCAAAGTAGAGCCTGAAACCTGATGCTATCCAAGTGAGTTTCATAATGATTTGATCAACTTTGCCAGCTACAGAAAGATTAAGGGGAGAGAGAGCTGATACAAGCTTACTTGAATTTAGCAAGAAAAGTTTTATTTCAAAGCACAGTTGTGAACATGAGACTCAGACTGATGAACACACATTATAAAGTTGAGAGTGTGGATTTTCACGTGATCTAGAATTATAATAAATGAAAGCTATTTGACTTGTTGTGTAATCAGGGATAATTTCCCTGAGTCTCAGGTTTATCACATTTAAAATGGTAATAATAATAATTATATCTGCCTTGCAGGATTGTTGTGGGAATAAGAAGGTGATAATGATTAACACAGTTAGTACATTGTCATCAAATAGAGATTTGTCACTGCAAAGATTGTCATTAAAGATGTAAAAATTTTCACTCACTTTGTCAGTCACTGAAAGGTTATAAATGGCAAGTTGGGAGACAGAAATATTTCAGCAAATATAGAAAAAATTAACAGAAGAAGTGACACAGGAAGATATACTATTAAACTAAGTTTAGCAGCAAGTCTGGTGTGGGTTTCTGGTGGTTATTACAGAGGCCATCCATTTTTCACAGGAAAGTCAGGAAGCTAAGTGTGGCCAAGATTACTCTGGAGAACTTCATAATTAAAGTTCTAATAAAGCATTATGCTTCTTCTGGAGAAAGTGGATGCATGGATTTTTTACTTTTGTGATTTAAAAAGCAAAACAAACAAAACTTGGAGCCAGGACACTATTTTTTTTTCCCTAAGAATTTTAAGATCTAGGAAAGTAAGAAGATAAAAGAACATTGGGTACCAGCATCCTGTGGATGATTAGTAGAGATGACAATTTGAACAGATTGGACATTAGAGGGAAACGAAGAAGTGTGTAAACCATGAAAGGGACATGCTTATTAAGAATGTATTCTGTATTAAACACTTTGCTAGTTTTAAGAATATATCATTTAATCCTCAACAAAAATTCTAAATTGGAGAATTATTACTTCCATTTATTGTGAATGTAATTAGAAGGGGTGAAGAAACATCCAAAGTCAAGACTAAATAACAGAGCCAACATTTATGCAGTTTGCTCAGATTCTACATTTCTACTCATCCTTAATCAAGTGCCAGAACTATGTAGAAAATAGGAAATGTGAAAAAAAATAGAAATTTATTTTTTTCTGGAGCATGGCAACATTAAAAGCAACCATAGAAAGGCCAGAGGTATAAAGATACATTTTTATTACTGGAAGTCAGAAATTATTCAGATATTTTGCCTTTGTACAATGATCTTTAAAATTGCTTAATAGTTTTCCAAACTCATTCCAGGAACTCTAGCATCAACAACCTATATTACATTTTAGTTTGGTTACTATTTCAAACTGAATAAAATTTAGTCCTTAAATAATTTATTTAGATTTTCAAAAGACATTATTTGAAAACAAATAAAATCATATAACTGATTTATTGAGTAAAAGTATTGTCCTCCAAGATCTTATCGAAAATTTTACACGGTCAAGCCTCCAATAACAACAGCTTTTCACAGAACAGAAAGACACTCAAGTTACTCTCATTTTCTTTAAGTTCAAGCTCATATTTATTGCTAAATTAGCTTTTATTTTTTAAATTATATAATTTTATTTTGTAATATTATTCTTTCATTTCCTTAGAACTATAGAATTATTTGACGGGGTATTGCAATGTGATTCAGTTATTTCTAAAATAGTTTATAATCTTGAATGTTCCAAACAGGCCCTCCCAAATTATACTGTCTTCTACTAGGAAACATTAAAGGGCTTTACATCAGTAGCAGCTTTCAGCCCCTGTCCTCTCAGTGAAGAACTCTGTTCACAGAAGTTGCTGTTCTTGGTATTATGTAATTTTGCCATCCTATCCACAACTGTATCAGTGAAAAACCGTTGACCCAAAGATTACCATCAATGGATTTATGTGGAAGCAGAGACAGGAAGTAGGTAAGTTGCCAAATTGCCTGAGCACTAGTGAGATGTGTGTTTGATAGCTCAAAAATATTTCAATATTTGAGACTGATCTATAGCTTCTGACTACGTTCAAAATAGTATGTAGTGACTCTCACTGGCCAATCTAACTGTATGAAAAAAGTACTACTGTCTTCATAAGCAAGCTTATTTGTACCAGAGAAACCATACCCATGTTTATATTAGAGTATCAGGGAAAGCCTGGTTTTTGCTGAAGCCTTAAAACATTGCTGGGGTCATAATTCAGCATGGTAGATGACAGTTTTTAAGATATCTACTTGTCTTTTCAATAAATAGGAAATACTGGTTTAAAGGGAAAGAAAAAACTTCTATATTTTTGCTGCTGTATTTCTTCAATATTGATTCAGGCTGAAAACCAAGGTGATTTCTTTTGTGGTATCAAAGGACAGTTTACTTCTGAAAATTATAGGATAGCCATAATATCTTAGACATTCAAAATAGCCAGTGCCAACTTTTACGAGTTGAATTGCATCCATCCTCTATCCCACAAATGTGTATTGGAGCCCTAACACCTGGTATTTCGGTATATCGCCTTATTTGGATATAGGTTTTTACAGAGGTAATCAACTTAAAATGAGGCAATTAGAGTAATCTCGAATTCAGTATGAGAATATGACTCATATAAAAGGGGAATTTTGGACACAAAATGCTGACAGAGGGATGATAATGCAAAAACACAGAGAGAATGCCATCTACAAGCAAGGATCACCAGAAGCTACCAGAAGCTGGGAGAAAGCCACGGAACAGATCCTCCATCACAGCCCTCAGAAGAAACTGGTCCTGTTGACACCTTGATTTTCTTCTTCCTGCCTTCGGAACTGTGAGACAATATGTTTCTGTTGTCTTAATCCACCCAGTTTGGGGTACTTTGTTATGGCAGCCCTAGGAAACTAATACACCAGGTCACTGTTTTAAGCCTGGGCATCTGTTGGCAGAAACAATTGTGTTCAGCTTCTTACCCACTACATGGCCATGTAAGAGTCACTTGGGCCTGCAAAATTTTCTTCCTGGGACAAAAGAGCCCTCATAGCGTTTGCTGGGCTTGTCAGCTCTAAGGGGATATCTTTCCTTGATGTAGCCTTAATGTATCTACCTTTGTTCGGTTTAAGCACATGCATCAATGGCTCTCAGGCATACCTTCAGGTTTCTGCATTTCAAACCCTATTGGGGAGGTAAAGGTACTATAGCAGAGGTGGGATGTGTCCAGCTACATCACCTTTTGGTTGTGGAGTAGATCTGCTTGCCATGGGGGACCACCAAATTGCAAGGAGCTAGATCTTGTGCATTCTTTCTCTCCTCTTACTGTAAGTAAATGCTGTACCAGTTAAGTGTGGTGTGCATGTTGTCTGTTCTCAGTGACCTTGACTCATGTACTGGTCTCTTCCTTGGGTGTCATATATCTGCCTTTTAACCTTGGCTGCGCAGGCTGGCCACACAGCAAATGATGAAACAGCATTCAAAACCTTGGAAACACTGTACAGGTTGCCTTAAGGGAGAGAGCAGTAGAGTAAAAACTGGGCTAAAATACTGCCAAAATCAATTTACAAATTCAGTGCTATTCCTATCAAACTACCAAAGACATTTTTCACATAATTAGAAAAAACTATTTTAAAATTCATATGGAACCAAAAAAGAGCCTGAATAACCAAATCAATCTTAAAATTCAAACTATACTGCAAAGTTTCAGTAACCACAACAGCATGACACTAGTACAGAAACAGACACATAGACCAATGGAACACAGTCACAAATATATTCACAATAGCAAAAACATAGAATCACCCTAAATGCCCATCAATGGTAGACTAGATAAAGAAAATGTGGTACATATACACTATGGAATAATACACAGCCATAAAAAAGAATGAGGTTATGTCTTTTGCAGCAACATGGATGCAGCTGGAGGCCATCACACCTAAGCAAACTAATGCAGTAATGGAAAAAAAAAAATACCACAACTTCTCACTTGTAAGTGGGAGCTAAACACAGAATACACATGAGCACAAAGAACGGAATAGTAGACACTGGAGCCTACTTGAGAGTAGACGGTAGGAGGAGGGTGAGGACTGAAAAACTATCTATCAGGTACCATGCTTATGACAAAATAATCTGTACACAAAACACCATGACGTAAAATGTACCAACATAACAAACCCATGCATGTACCTCTGAGCCCCAAATAAAAGATTTTTTAAAAAGAAATACTGGGATAAGAAAGGACACCTGTCAGTGTCTGTAAATTATCAAAAATGTTGTCATGTGAGTAGGACTTCTGCCTGGCTGCCTGGTAGTTTCGCCACATCGTCTTCCTTATTCCTTGTGTAGACTTTCAATAAAAATCTAATTCTTATTTTATATTTAAACCAACATTAATGGCATATTTGATATTTATTTGACTTATCAATATGGCAATTCATTAGCAAATATTCCAATCTCCTCCCGTGATGGAACAAGGGTGGCGAGTTAGCTTGGGAAAACCATTGCGGGGAAGCAGTTTTCTCACAGAGCTGTGGAAAACGCTGAGATCAAAAAGGAAACTAGAGCAAAAAGGAAACTAGATCCATGCCAGAGGGGAATGAAAAGGCTTTCCATACCAATGACCCAAAAAGAGATAGGAAGAGCCGAATACGGAAAAATAGGTCAGGGGTCACAGGAACTAATCAGGCAGCACAAAGTCTAGAGCAATGACTCTCAAATGTGGTCTCACTTTTGTACAACAAACTGGAGAGCCTTCAAAAGCAGCCAGTGCTTAGGCTCCACCTAAAACTAATTAAATTAGAACACCTACAGATGGGGCTTCAACATCATATTTTTAAAAATTTCCCAAGGTGATTCTAAAGTGCAGCCAGGGTGGAAAATCACTGAACTACAGCAAGAACAGAATTTTCATGGGCAATTATCTGGAACAGGTGGTATTACTACATGCTCTGTCTTCTTGCTGACATGCCAGCAGTTACAATCTGAGACAACTGGACTAATTTAAGAGTGCTAGGCAAAGAGCTGACTTCATCTTTAATACTCATGTTAATGAAACTAGAGTTTTTTCTGTCTTAATCTATTCCTATTATTTATGTATAGAAAATTACTTAATGAATCAATAAAGAACATAATTTTACATATAACCCTGAATTTAATTGATTTTAATTCTTACCATTAATTTCATTGTCTTTTCATATTTTACTATTCTTTTTTTTTCTTTTCTTTTTTTGAGAGAGTCTCGCTCTGTCGCCCAGGCTGGAGTGCAGTGGTACAATCTCCGCTCATTGCAACCTCTGCCTCCCAGGTTCAAGCAATTCTCCTGCCTCAGCCTCCCAAGTAGCTGGGATTACAGGCACACACCACCATGGCCAGCTAATTTTTTGTATTTTAGCAGCGATGGGGTTTCAACCATGTTGCCCAGGCTGGTCACGAACTTCTGAGCTCAGGCAATCCACCCACCTCGGCCTTCTAAAGTGCTGGGATTACAGGCATGAGCCACCACACCTGGCCTACTATTCTTTTTAAATTGACAAATATTTAAATATAAGTAAAGCAACAGAAAAAATACAGTAGAGTCACAAGTAGCTACAATGATTTTAAGAGTTAACAGTACTAATCCTGGTAAAAATTCCTGTGTACCATGTCTCAACATCTTTCCTTAAGATAAATTCACCAGCTCAAATTTCGTGTTTATCATTCCCATATATTTTTAATTTGCCAACTCCAGTTAACAGTTTTAAAATTTAATTGTTTTTAATGTCACAGAATCCTTAGGGTGTCCCTTTTCCAGCCAGAAGTCTCTGTGGCCAGTGGTGCCTTTGCCCAAGTTTTGCTCAGGCCCACTGGGCTCTTTCTACCCACTTGGCCAGGAGGGCTTCACTCGGCCTGTGTAACCAGCCCAGATCCTATGCCTACCATTCTGTGAAGGAGCAAGCATGGAGTCCGGCCACTGTGCACAGCCAGGCACAGTGGCTGCTGCAGTGGGGTGGGCAGCCCCAGGTGCCCGCAAAGGTCCTGGTTCCATGCAAGGCTGCACCTGTGTCAGATGTATCACAAGTGGCTTCTGCAGCAGGCACCCACATCTGAATGAGGGGAACACTGTGTTGGCTGGAAGCTTGGAGACACCAGGAACCACAAAGCCCCAAAGAGGGTGTCACAGCCCTGGCTCAGGGAGCCCCTAAGTCTGGGATCCCCTAAGGGTTTCAGCTTTTCTTCTCCACAACTGCAATGTGGTGAGTGGGGTGGGAGTTGGCACGTTTCATGTTTCATGTTTGTGTTATAGCTCTTTCAGTCCTGCCATCCAGTGGGTCCCAAGTTGTCCTGCATCCAGGAAGAATGAGGCATGCAGACAATTGGAGGGTGAGCAAGGCAGAGAGGAGCTTTACTGAGCAACAGAGCAGCTCTCAGGAGACCCATACTGGGTAGCTCCTTTCCGTAAACAGGTCATCCCAAGTGTGTAAGTCTGGCTGAGTCTGGAGTTTTTATGGGCTCAGAAGGGGGAAAGTATATGCTAATTAGTCAATGGGCAGCCATGGGCAGGCCTGAAAAAAACACTATCTGATTGGCTGACAATCATCAATGAAGTTCTCATTCCCCTCCAGGGACTTCACCCAGAACTGACAGCCCCAGACCCTAGGCTTCAGGATATTCCTGGCTTGAAGGGGTCTCGACCCATCCCTTCCCACACAGGAACCTGTCTGCCATTAATGCTGTCCATGGAGCCCAGGCCATTTGTGCGAGAAGGTGCCAGCAGGCCTGCAGGATGAGCTGTTCTAACCTCCGCTGGTCCCCCCACACACTGGTTGGAACTCAAAGTCTAGAGCTGCACCTCCCCACTGCAGCAAGAGTCCTCCCCACTGCAGCAAGAGTCCTCACCACAGCCACTCCAGATGGACTGTCACTGCCATCATTTCATTCTATGATTATGTCATTCCCCTACTGATAAGTATTCATAGATAATTATTCCTTTTAACAATAATAATATGTAGGTTATTTCTAGTTGTTTTCATAAACAGTTTGATTGAGAAATAACCCACATATTACAAAATTTACCTTTCAAAAGTATACAATATAAAGGCTTTTGGTTTGCTTACAGAGTTATAAAGCAATCATTGCTATACAACTGGAACATTTTCTTTTTTTTTTTTTTTTTTTGAGACAGAGTCTCGCGCTGTGTCACCCAGGCTGGAGTGCAGTGGCGCGATCTCGGCTCACTGCAAGCTCCGCCTCTCAGGTTCACGCCATTCTCCTGCCTCAGCCTCCGAGTAGCTGGGACTACAGGCGCCCGCCACCACGCCCGGCTAGTTTTTTGTATTTTTAGTAGAGACGGGGTTTCACCATGTTAGCCAGGATGGTCTCGATCTCCTGACCTCGTGATCCACCCGCCTCGGCCTCCCAAAGTGCTGGGATTACAGGCTTGAGCCACTGCGCCTGGCCAACTGGAACATTTTCATAAATCTCTCCAAAATTGTATTACTATTAGAAATAATAATCCATTCTACCCACTTCTGAGTGCCTTGCAATACAAATCTACATTGTGTTTTTCTGATTTTGCCTGTTATTCACATTTCATTATACAAAGAATAATTCAAATATGGTCTTGGTGACTGGCTTCCTTCAGTTAACAGTGTTTTCAAGGTCCATCCATGTTGCAGTTTGGGTCAGTAATTTATCTTTTTAATTGCTAAGTAATATTTCATTGTATAGATATACTACATTTTGTTTATCCATTCATCACTTCATGGACATTTAGGCTATTATAATGCTGCTATAAACATTTGTGTGCAAGTTTTTGAGTGACAAATGTTTTCACGTCTCTTGAGTGTATATGAAGGAAAGGAACTTCTGGATCATTTGGTAACTTTATGCATAACACATTATAGAAACTAAACATGTTTTGTAAAATAGCTTGATCCTTATAAACATCGTGATCTATATATGATTGTTCCAAATTCTTAACAGGCTCCCTAACTTTTTAAAATTATCTATCTTTGTTATGTTAGCTTTCCAAGTGGTTAGGAAGTGGTACCTCATTTTCATGTTGATTTTATTTCTCTAGTGATTAATTATGTGAGCAAGCTTTCGGGTGCTTATTGGCCATTTGTGCACATCTTTGGAGAAATGTCTATTCAAATGTTTTGCCATTTTTAATGAATTATTTGTTATTTTGCTATTACATTACAATAGTAAGTATACTGGATACAAGTTACTTATCAGATATATGATTTTAAAATTTTATATTATTTAAGAGTTGTTTTCTCATTTTTATGATAGTGCTTTTGAGACAAAAAAGTTTTTAATTTTAACAAAGTCAAATGTATCTATATTTTGGTTGATTGTGATTTTGCTGTCCATCGTTTAAACCCAATCGACTAATTCATAGCCACAAAGATTTACTCCTGTGTTTTCCTCAAAGATTGCTAAAAATTTAGCTCATATTTAGGTCTGTGATCTGCTTTGAGTTCATTTTATATATTTTGGAGGCAGAGATCCATTTTTATTCTTTTACATGTAGATAGCTAGGTCTCTCAGTGTCTCAGTTTAAAAGTCTATTTTTTCCCTATGTAATTATTTAGGACATTTGTTAATAATCACTTTACCATAAATATTAAAGTTGAATTCTGAAGTCTTGATTTTATTCTATTGGTTTATAAGTTTATGGTTATTCCAGCATCACACGTTTTACTACCATACTTTTATAGTAAGTTTTAAAACAGAGTTTTGAGTCCTACAATTTATTCTTTTTCGAGATTGGCGAGTGTGGTTTTTATAGAAATTTTAGCAAATCTGTAGATCATTTGTGAAATATTACCATCTTATTAATATTTAGCTTTCAGTTCATTAACATGAGATATAGTTTAAATTATTTTATCTCTCTTTAATTTATTTCAGCCACATACAGTTTTCTATGGAAAAGTCTTGCACAACTTTTGATTATTTCCTAAGTATTTTATTCTGTTTGATAATAATTATAAATTGAGTTGTTTCTCTTTATTTCATTTCAACCTGTTAATTCCAGGTGCATAAACTGGTAATGTTTGTGTATGGATCTAATAACCTTCAATCACACTGAGATTTTTTATTCTTTCTAAAATATTTTAGAAAATGCCTTAATATGTTCTTTATACAAGACAATGACATCTTCCAAACAGAAAATTTCGCTTCTTCTTTTTCAATCTGGATGTCCTTTATTTCCTGGTCTTGATTCAGTGCTCTGGCTAGAATCTCCAGTATAATGTTGAATAGAAGTGATGAGGGGAAACACCTTCATCTTTTTCCTGATCTTAGGGGAAAACCATTTCACAATTAATTATGTGTTAACTGTGGGTTTTCATAAATGTACTTTGTTTGTCTAAGGAATTTGATGTCTATTTCTAATGTGCAAAAGATTTTTTAAATCGTGAAATAATGTTAGAATTTGTCAAGTGCTTTTTCTGTGTATTGAAATTATGATTTCCCTCCTTTATTCTATTCATTAAATGTTGACTTAGTCAGCTTAGGCTGCCATAACAAATACTATAGACTGAGTGGCATAAACAATACCAGTTAATTTTCTCAGAGTTCTGGACGCTAGAAAGTCGAAGAGCAAGGTGCTGGCACGGTGGATGTCTGGTGAGGGCTCTCTTTGGGGTTTTAGAAGGCCATTTTCTCACTGTGTTTCACATGGTCTTTCCTCAGTATAAAAATACGAAAAGAGAAAGAGAGAGAATGCTCTCTCTCCCTCTTCATATAAGACCACCAATTCTATTGAATTAGGACCCCAGCTTTAGGACCTCATTTAACCTTATTTACCCTTTAAAAGCACCATCTCCAAAGACAATCACATTGAGGATTAAGGCTTCAACATATGAATTTTGAGGACACAATTCAGTTCATAGCATATGGTATATTGGATTGAGTTTTGAATGTTAAAACAACCTTGCCTTCTTAGAATACAGGTCATTTGAACTTCTTGCATAATTATCTTTAATATATTGCTGAATTTGGATTTCTGTAATTTTATCAGACATTTTTAGTCTGTATTTATAAGAGACATGTGTCTTTAGCTTTTTAATTTTTTCTTGTGGTGTCCTTATCTAATATCAGTGTCAAGTTATTATTGGCCTCACAAAATGACCAAGGTAATATTCCATCATATTGTATATTTTTGAATTTGTGAAGGATCATTACTTTTTTTTAATTATACAGAATTCAGCAGTAAAATTGTTGGGACCTGGACTGATTTTTCTGTGAGGAGATTTTAAATTACTAATTTATTCTCTGTATTTGTGATAAGTCGCCTCTGATATACTATTTCTTCTTGAATCATTCTTAGCAGTTTGCATCTTTCTAAGATTCTGTCCTTTTTATGTTTATTATCTAATTTGTTAACATATATTTATTCAGAGTAAACTTTTTTATTTTTAATATTTTGGGGTACACAATATCTATTTATGGGGTACATGATAAGTTTTGATACAGGTATGCAATGTGAAATAATCACATCATGGAGAATGGGGTATCCATCCCCTCAAACATTTATCCCTTATGTTACAGACAATTAAATTACACTTTTTCAGTTATTTTAAAATGTACAATTAAGTTATTATTGACTATAGTCACCCTGTTGTGTTATCAAATAGTAAGTATTCTTTTTCTACCTATTTTTGTACCCATTAACCATCCCTTCCTCTCCCTATCCCAGATACCCCCTACCCTTCCCAGGCTTTGATTACCATCCTTCTACTGTGTGTGTGTGTTGTGTGTGTGTGTGTTTCTGTGTGTGTGGCAGAGGCTTGCTCTGTGGCCCAGGCTGGGGTGCAGTTGTGCAATCTCTGCTTACTTGAGCTTGCCTGGACTGATTCGACTTTTATGTCGCTCAAATAAGGGAGAACATCCAATGTCTGTCTTTCTGTGCCTGGCTTATTTCACTTAACAAAATGATCTCCAGTTCCAGTTCCATCCACCTCATTGCAAAAGATAGCATATCATTCCTTCTTATGGCTGACTAGTACTCCATTGTGAATAAGCACCACATTTTCTTCATTCTTTCATCTGTTAATGGACACTTAGATTGCTTTCAACCCTTAGCTATTGTGAACAGTGCTGCAACAAACATAGGAGTGTCGATATCTCTTCAATATACTGATTTCCTTTCTTTTGGGTATATGCCCAGCAGTGGGATTGCTGGATCATGTGATAGCTCAGTGTTTAGTTTTCTGAGGAGCATCCAAATCGTTCTCCATAATGGTTGTACTAATTTACATTCCCCCCAAAACAGTGCAAGGATTCCCTTTTTTCCGCATCCTCACCAGCATTTGTTATAGCTTGTCTTTTGGATATGAGCCATTTTAACTGGGGTGAGATGATATCTCATTGTTGTTTTCTCTTGCATTTATCTGATAATTAATGATGTTGAGAACCTTTCTATATGTCTGTTTGCCATTTGTGTGTCTTCTTTTGAGAAATGTCTATTCAAATCTTTGCCTATCTTTTGATCAGATTATTAAATTTTTTTCCCATAGGGTTGTTTGAGCTTCTTATATAGTCTGATTATTTTCTCCCATTCTGTGTGTTGTCTCTTAATTTCATTGATTGTTTCCTTTGCTGTGCAGAAGCTTTTTAACTTGAGATAGTCTTATTTGTCCATGTTTGCTTTGGTTGCCTGTGCTTGTCGGGTATTGCTCAAGACATTTTTGCCCCCAGAACAACTTCCTGGAGATTTGCCCCATTGTTTTCTTGCAGTAGTTTCACAGCTTAAGGTCTTAGATTAAAGATTTAATCCTTTTTTATTTGATTGTTATGTATGGCGAGAAATAGAGGTCTAGTTTCATTCTTCTGCATATGGATATCTAGTTTTTCAAGCACCATTTATTGAAGAGACTGTCTTTCCCCAGTGTATGTTATTGGCACTTTTGTTGCAAATGAGTTCATGGTAGATGTGTGGATTTTCTTCTATGTTCTCTATTATGTTCCATTGGCCAATATGTCTGTTTTTATGCCAGTAACATGCTGTTTTGGTTACTATAGCTCTGTAGTATATTTGAAGTCAGATAATGTGATTCTTCCGGTTTTGTTCTTTTTACTCAGGACAGCTTTGACTATTCTGGATCTTTTGTAATTACATATAAATTTTAGAATTGTTTTTCTCTTTCTGTGAAGAATGTCATTGGTATTTTGACAGGAATGACACTGACTCTGTAGATTGCTTTGAGTAGAATGGGCATTTTAAAAATATTGATTCTTCAAATCTATGAACATGGAATATCTTTGCATTTTTTGGTGTCCTCTTGAATTTATTTTATCAGTATTTTATAGTTTTCACTAGAGCAGTCTTTCACATCTTTGGTTAAATTAATTTCTTGGTATTAAATTTTATGTGTGGTTATTGTAAGTGAGATTACTTTTTTGATTTATTTTTTCAGGTCATTCACTGTTGGCACATAGAAATGCTACTGATTTTTGTATGTTGATTTTGTATCCTGCAACTTTATTGAATTTGTTTATAAGTTCTAATCTTTTTTTGTGTGGAGTCTTTAGGTTGTTCCAAATATAAGATCATACCATCTGCAAACAAGGATGATTTGACTTATTCTTTTCCAATTTGGTTTTTTTTTTTTTTTTTTAATTTGAGATCTGTAGTGGCAACCTCCCTTTCTTTCCTAATTTTAATAATTTGATTCTTTAACATTTTGTTGGTCATTCCTGTTAAAAATTTGCCTTTTTTGGCCGGGTGCAGTGGCTCACATCTGTAATTCCAGCACTTTGGGAGGCCAAGGTGGGCAGATCACCTGAGGTAAGGAGTTCGAGACCAGCCTGACCAACATGGAGAAAACCCATCTTTACTAAAAATACAAAATTAGTCGGGCGTGGTGGCACATGCCTGTAATCCCAGCTACTCAGGAGGCTGAGGCAGGAGAATCGTTTGAACCCGTGAGGCGGAGCTTGAGGTGAGCCAAGATTGTGCCATTGCACTCCAGCCCAGGCATCAAGAGCAAACTTCCATTTCAAAAAAAAAAAAATTACCTTTTTTTAATGAAATGTTTTGTGTTTTAAATTTTTCTTTATTTTCTTTGTTATTTATTTTTGCTTTAAATTTTATTGTTTCCTACATTCAGTTTGCTTTGGGTTTATTTTTTTCTTCTCTTTGTCTACTTAAGGTAGAAATTTGGGTAATTGATTTGATTTTTCTTTTCATTGAAGTATAGGTATTTTTAGCCATAATATTTTCCTCTAAGTACTGCTTATTCTACATGTCATATATTTTATGTGCTCTTTGGTTTTGTTTCTTTGTTTAATTTATTTTAAACTATTTTCTAATTGATCTTATGATTTCTCCCTTGACCTACTGATTATTTAGATGTCTGTTGTCTTATTTGACATATATTAAATATCTTGAATTTCCTTATGCTATTGATTTTAATTAATTTCATTCTGTTGGCAGAACAAATTTTTAATGTTTAAATTCCTTTACATTTATTGGGGCTTCATTTTATAATGTAATATATCATCTATCAAAGGGAATGTTTTCTGTGTCTTTGCTGGAGTGTTCTTTAGAAATCTGTTTCATGTAGTTGTTTTACCATATTGTGCGAGTCTTCTGTTTATCTATTGATATTCTGCCTATTGTTTCACCCATTATTGAAAGTGACATCAGTTGTAGGCTCTAAAATTTCTCCTTTTTCTTTTTAGTGGTAACTTGATGGTTGGACAAAAATGTCTTTAAATAATTTGAACCAATAATTATTTAATCCTTGCTAAGGGACCCTCTAGGTTTGTGTGATGTATGTGTGTATTGATATATTTTAATAAAATTTTATCTTAGCCTTCACTTCCTGCTTGTACAGGGCCTCAAATTAAGCAAAATTGAAATACTGAGGCATTGTTACATCTTTTTTTTATATCACCAGGAATATGTAAGATATTTATAAAAATCTCTATGTGCATCTCATTCTTCAGGTTTTCTTTTAACTTTGGACCATCCTCCCATTGTCTAATGTGATTTTGTCATGCTATATTTTAAATTTTGGTTATTCAAAAATATATTTTCCTTTATGGTTTCTAGTTTTGGTATCTTGCTTTAAAATCCTAAGTTATGCCAATGTTGAATGTACATATCTTCTAGAATGCTAAGGTTGTTTATTTTTCTTAACATTTTATATGCCTGTGATTTAACTTAGTGTCAGCCGTGAGACATAATTTATTATTTTCTACCAGGTGATATTTCTTACATTGAATAATATTTAATCCTTGTTTTATTTTATTAACTGAAATATACAACTTTTAATCAGTCAAATTACTGTATTATTAATGTGTAGTTAATGACCTTATATTTAAGTCAATTATGTCTATTTGATCTCTACCATCACATTATTGTAATAACTAATTTATTTCAATATCTAATAGGGCCAGTCTTTCAACATTAATTAACTTTATTATTTTTCTTTATTATTTTCCTAAGCTAGTCTCACACATTTATATTTTTAATAGTCTTGAAATTGTTTTTTAAATTTAATCTGCACATATTGTATTAAAACTGATTTAAAATCAGTTTAATTGGGCTGAGCCTGGAGGCTCACGCTTGTAATTTAACCATTTTGGGAGGCCAAGGCGAGCAGATCACATACTAAAAGAACTGCAACAACAAATTTAACCAACATGGTGGCAAGTGCCTTTAATCCCAGCTACTCCTGTGTCCGAGACATGATAATCACTTGAACTGGGGAGGCAGAGTTTGCAATGAGCAGAGGTAGTGCCACTACACTCCAGCCTGGGTAACAGAGCGAGACCATGTCTAAAAATTAATAAATAAATAAATAATTAAAAACCGTTTAATTGATAATTTACAGTGATTTTAAAGATTAACTTGAGTTAATATCCTTTTCCAAATATAATTTATTTATATTTATAAATTTTACATACTGCTTCTTAACTTTAAGTAAAGTTTTGAAGTTATTTTATTATAGAGACTGAATATTTATTAATTGATTTATTTTAGGTACTGTATTTTTATTGTTGCAATTTATTTTATATTATTTTATTTATTTTTATTTATTTATTTTTTTTGAGAAGGAGTCTTGCTCTGTCCCCCAGGCTGGAGTGCAGTAGGACCATCTCAGCTCACTGTAAGCTCCACCTCCTGGGTACACACCATTCTCCTGCCTCAACCTCCCAAGTAGCTGGTACTACAGGCACCTGCCACCACGCCTGGCTAATTTTTTTTGTATTTTTAGTAGAGACGGGGTTTTGCCATGTTAGCGAGGATGATCGCGATCTCCTGACCTCGTGATGCACCCACCTCAGCCTCCCAAAGTGCTGGGATTACAGGCATGAGCCACCACGCCTGGCCTATTGTTGCAATTTAAAATTTGAATATTTTTAAAAAATTTATATTTCAAGTATTATATAGTCGTCTGGATGAGACAATTCTACAAGGAGCAACTACAAAAGCTGATTTTGTGTAAAAAATTATCTAGAGATATCAGAGAGTAGAAGCAATCTGTACTACCCAAGCACAAAATGTATACAGAGAAATGATATCAGAGAGCTCAGCTAAGGGTCTACAGCTACTTGGGGAATTTAGAAATTTGGGATATAGAAAAAGAGGTTGAGTATTCAGATTTTGCCTGGAAGAAACCTACTGGGGGGGGGGGGGGCCAGAAAACACACCAGCCTAAATTGTCTCATAAGTTTGAAGAAGTAAATTTGGTGCCTTGAGTGGTAGAAAAGGGAGGACAGAGAACTGGGCCTCATACACATTGCCAGTTTTTTCTTCAAGCCTCTGTTCTGGATCTTAAAAGTACATGGGACACAAAGCCAAGAAAGAAAGCCACTGAAGGGCAGAGTGTTTTCTGCAGTCTTACTGCATGGAGGAAACAAAAATGAGAGTTCAGGATCAGGGGGAACATGGTGAATACACAGCTACTAATCTGGAAAACATGGAAGACTAAACCAGAAGAGCAGGAATGAGCAGAGGTGGACAAAGTCCAACCAAACTACAACCAAGCCTTAACTCAGCACAGTCCTCACTTAATTAAAGACATCAACCCTCAGACCATCATCCAAGTAGACTGAACTGAATAGATTCTACACACAGATCCACACACACATTCACACACACATATAAATTCACAGATGTGTTTAATATATATAACATATTTAAACAATATAATACATTTAATTCATGACAAGTCTATGCTTCTATATAGAGGAGAAAAAGTAATATTTTTCATATGGTTATGCATATTCTAAAAATAATTATTAGCCCCACCATGTACCATACAAATAAAATCCATATTGACTTTAGAAATAAATATGGAGGTAAACTAATTCAGCTTTTAGAAAAAAAGAAAGTAAGTATTTTAATATCCTTAGAGTAGGAAAGTATTGTGTAAGTGAAGTGCAAAATGTGCTAAACAAAGAATAAAAGACAAATCAGATTGTATTAAAATAAGAACTACTGTTTCTCAAATGAGTACTGCTAATAGAGTGAGACAACAAGCCACACAGGGAGAAGTAATTGTGATATACATCTTGCAAAACACTTACGTTCATAATGTCTAAACTTCCTAGAAATCAACAAGAAAAACCCCAAGGCTTCAACAGAGGGGAAGAAGGCTAGGTACTAGAATAGACAGAGTTCATTCAAGTGAATATCTAAGTAGTTAATAGACAAGAGAAAATAATCAAACACATTATTCACAAGGAAAGTAAAAATTAAAGTCACGCTGAGAGACTGCTATGGTTTGAATATTTGTCTCCTCCAAACCTCCTGATAAAATGTTATCCCCAGTGTTGGAGGAGGGACCTAATCAGAGATATTTGGGCCACGGGGGCAGAACTCTCATGAATAGACTAATGCTCTTCCTTGGGTGTGAGTCAGTTCTTGTTCTATTAGTTCCCAGGAGAGCTGGTTGTTAAAAGATCCTGGTACCACACATGCTCCATCTTGCTTCCTCTCTTACCATGTAATCCTTAAACACTCTGGCTCCCTTTCACCTTCCATCATGAATGGAAGTAGCCTGAGGCCCCCAACAAATGCAAGTGCAATCCTGTGACTTGAACTTTTCCTGCCATCAGAATTGTGAACGAATTAAACCTTTTTATATATATAAAAAAATTACCCACCCTCAGATATTTCTTTATAACAACATAGAACAAACTAAGATAGATACCAATATACATCCAACAGAATGGCTAATATAAAAAAGTAGAAAGTGGCCGGGCGCGGTGGCTCAAGCCTGTAATCCCAGCACTTTGGGAGGCCGAGATGGGCGGATCACAAGGTTAAGAGATCGAGACCATCCTGGCTAATCCGGTGAAACCCCGTCTCTACTAAAAAATACAAAAAAGTAGCCGGGTGAGGTGGCGGGCGCCTGTAGTCCCAGCTACTTGGGAGGCTGAGGCAGAAGAATGGCGTAAATCCGGGAGGTGGAGCTTGTAGTGAGCTGAGATCCGGCCACTGCACTCCAGCCTGGGCAACAGAGCGAGACTCCGTCTCAAAAAAAAAAAAAAAAAAAAAAAGTAGAAAATGGCTAATGCTATCTATGACATTGAAGATGTTTGAGCTACAATGTGCTTTACATACAACCACTTTGGAAAATTGTTTGACATATTCCTAAAATCAAATATACCTCATGACCTAAACATTGCACTATAAGTAAATACATTATCTATAGACATGGGTATATATGTTATATATGATTTTACTTCCTTCAAACAAAAATGAGTATCCATTGGTAGTAGGACTAAATACTAATACCTAAAAACTTTTAAAAAATTCAAAGACAGTAGCATGGATATAGAAGATGTGGTATATTTGTTCGATAAAACACTTTCATGACCATACTTAATATAGTGTATATTTTAAAACTGCCAGAAAGGAAAACTTCGAATGTCTCAACACAAATCATGATTGACAAGTGAGGTGACAGATATGTTATTTAGCTTAATTTAATCATTCTACATTGTATACATACATTAAAACATCACATTTTACCTCATGAACATAAACGAATTATGATTTTTCAATTAAAATAATATTAATGAAATTTTTTAAAAATAAAATTTCAAAAAAGATACAACTCAGAAATTAAAGTAAATGAACTACAAATTTACAGAGTAATATGGATGAATCTCACAAACATATGGCTGAGCAAAAAGAGCCAGACACTGAACAATGCATTCTGCATAAATATTAGAGTTTGACATGTTTCAAGAGTCACACTAGCAATTATGTCTTCATCGAGGTGCTGGAAATAGGATTGTGACTACTCTACGAGAATTAATTGAGTTTAACACTTTTGATTTGTTAACTTTAGGTATGTAGACAATATTTATCTATATATACATATAGCTTTCTTTGGAAAATATTTTGCTCACTCTGTCTTGCTCATTTGATTTCTCTCCTTTAAGTGCCTTCTTGCACAGTCCTTTAAAATAGAAACTCTCTAAAGGCATGATACTTGTGTTTTTTCCTGCTCTTCAGCAGAGAAACTGGAACTATGAATGCCTACTAGGATGCTAATTTGGGGAAGAAGCATGATGTGATGAGGTCCTAAACCAAGAATAGTAGCAGGGGATTGTAAAAAGAAAAAACAAACAAATGAACAAAAAACACAACTATAAGAAAGGAGGCATTTCTAATATAACATAATGGAAGAAGTAAGGGATAAAGGAGAAAACTAAATCAAAGCTAAATGCCTTCATCCTAAGGGTCCAAGCAAATTTTATTGCACAAAAAAATGAACTCATACATAAGCAAATGCCCATAAATTTCCACCTATCTATTTAGTAGCTCCGTGTAATAGTCAATGTGAAATAAGTCCTCATGAGGTCACTCAAGATTCCTGTGCACATTTCGTAGAATGTGCCTGCTTGTTAAATGTTTACTGAGAAGAGGCCTCATAAAATCAGGAACAACTGAATTAGGGGTCCATTGAAAAGTTTTTAATGAGAATATATGTGATCCAAATGCCAAAATAGGATTGGGGTCCATTAGAAGGTTAATATGCTATTTATAAAACATAAGAGGTTGCAGAAATTATATATTTAGATATTGGTTATCATAAAGCAAAGAGAACATACTACAAAAGTGGCTCTCTCTCCAATGGCCTGCATTATATCATGTACTTATAGCATTCTAAAAGAAAGAATAGGATTAAAGCTATCAGACAGAGGAAGATTACATTAGAGACACATCCCAATGATCTTTTATTGCTAAATTCTGCTCTGTTGCTGATTTGAATTTTAGCAAGGTATGCTTTGTAGTCTCAGTGATGCACTTGGTTTGAAGCAGATGACATTAGCTAGATCGCTTAAAGCTGCACTGGAACCTCAGAACAGCATTATTTCAGGAGACATCTTTCTTTATATACAAATGCACAAAGGTTCTTTAGATGACTTCACCTATCTTTGCATTTTGCTTTGTGTTTTGTTAAAGAAGCCATGTGTAATCATCACTAGAACAGCTTTGGAGGTATCACATATTGCAGATAATGAAGCAATTATAAAATTCATTTAGTGCTTCTGAAAAGGGTAAACAACAATATATTTACAACATACCAGATGGTAAATGAATATCATGTTTATTTTATATTTTTATGCTAAAATCTTATGTGCAATATACATTCCACTCATCAAGGTGTTTTAGAAAAAACACAGTGTGCTTGCTTATAAAGCTCCTTCTGCAATTTCTGAAACAATATGCAGTAAAAAGTTTTCAGAATCAGTTATAACCAAAGCAAATTTGTATCAGTTGCCTTATTTTGTAACATTGTATTCAATATGTATTTTAGCAAAGCCTACTTTCATACCTATTATCTTATTTAACCTCAAATTATGGGTATCCTTTAATATTGAGAATCAGGAATAAGTACACTTGTAAGGTCAGTTTGTGCTCAATAATGGCCTTAGTTCTGTTTCCACCAAACACTTTTCAGGAAGTCCCTTAAGTAGCCCTCTTAAACTAAGTAATCTCTTTTTTAAAATTGCGAAAGAATGGCCTTTTCAACAGACGGTGTTGAGACAATTGAATATCCACATGCAATAGAAGAATGTTGGAACCCAGATCCACACAATATTAAAAATAAATAAATAAATAAAATTAACAAAAAAACTCCAAATGGATCACAGAGCTAAATGGATCTGAAGTTGTAAAACTCTATTAAGAAAGAGAAAAGATAATTCACAGAATTGAAGACAATATTATCAAAATAAAATATCTAATATCATACATATATTCAGGATATATAAAGACATCATACAAATTAACAATAAAAAGACAAATAACCAAATTTACAAATGGTAAAACAAGATTTGAGTTGACATTTCCCCAAACACACACAGAAGTCACATGAAAAAGGGCTCAACATCATTAATCATTGGTTGAACGTAAGTCAAACCACATTGAGGTACCGCTTTACACTCACTAGGATGCCTGTACAAAATGATAAATAATATAAAAAGTCTGATGACAATGTGGGTAAATTCAAACCTTATATATTGTAAAGTGGTGCAGCCACTTTGGAAAAAGTTTGGTAGTTTCTCAATATGTTAAACATAGAGATACTTATCATTCAGCAATTCTACTCCTAGTGTATTTCCAGAGTATTGAAAACGTGTGTCCACATATAAACTTGTACATGACTATTTATAGTGGCATTACTCAGGAAAGCTAAAAATGAAAAAAAAGCATAAATCACCATCAAATGATGAATGGAAAAACAAAATATGATATAGCTCTCTAAATACTCTTTCCCACTTAAAAATAATAGTGCTGCTTGAAAATGTTATTTGGAAATATAAAGAAAATGGGTACTGATATATGCTACAATATGGATGAACTTTGAAAAGATTATGCTACATGAAAGAAGTCAGTCATAACACATCATTAATTTATATTAAATACAATAGGCAAATTCATGGAGACAGAAAGTAGATTAGTGGTTGCCAGGGAGTAGGGGAATGGAGAAGCACAAAGTGTGTCTGTTAATGAATATCGAATTTCTTTTGTAGGTGATGAAAATATTCTTAAATTAGATAGTTATGATAGTTGCGAAACTCTGTTACTACACTAAAAGGCACTAAAGTGTACACTTTAAAAATAATGAATATTATATGATGTGAATTCTATCTCAATAAATCTATTGTTAAAGAAAATAATGAGGAATCTCTACATATTCACATTGAATGAGTAGAGTAGGATATATTAAGTGAAGAAAGCAAGTTACATAAAAATTTGTTGTTTCGTTATAAGGTTATTATAAGGTTGATAAGGAAAAAAATCTATTCTCGGCAGGAGTCACAGTTTATATGGAGTTTGCATGTTCTCCCCATGTCTGCCTGCGTTTTATCCAGGTAGTCCATTTTCTACCCATGTCCTAACGCTGTGCATGTCAGGTGAATTGGTTTGTCTACATTGTTCCAGTGTGAGTGTGGGTGTGTGTGAGCGTGCTCAGCAATGGGGTGGCATCCTGTCCAGGGTGGGTTCCGCCTTGTTTGTCCTGACCTTCTGGAGTAGGCTTCAGCCACCTGCAACCTTGAACTTGAATAAGTAAGGAAATAATTCTCTTACTTGTTTTTATTATTCTTTCTTAAATGTATATGTAGCTTACGTTTATTTCCATGTTTAATATTAGATATATGTGGGATTTTTATTTAAAAGTTTGATGATGTTTTTGTGACGAGAAATATGCCACAGGAACTTAACTCTTTCTAATATCAATTAGCCTATGGTAAAATTGGTTTTGTTAAATGTTGTTTTGCTTAAAGTCAGTTTTCAAGAACCTATTGACGATGTAAAGTGAGGATTTATTGCATATAACATCAGCTGTCTATCTGGAAAAAAAAAAAGGGAAGAGTGTGAATAAATACACATATTTTCTTGTTTATTAATAAAAGATGAAACCAAAAAATTAATATAAAAATCACTGTTACCTGTAGGAGGTAGAAAGAACGAGGATTGGGAAACAGAGAGACGAACCCCCTCCGCTGGGCGCGGTGGCTCACGCCTGTAATCCCATCACTCTGGAAGGTTGAGGCGAGTGGATCACCTGAGGTCAGCCTGGCCAACATGGGGAAACCCCTTCTCTACTAAAAATACAAAAATTAGCCAGGCGTGGTGGCGGGCACCTGTAATCCCAGCTACTCAGGAGGCTCAGGCAAGAGAATCGCTTGAACCTGGGAGGCAGAGGTTGCAGGGAGCCGAGATCGCCTCACTGCACTCCAGCCTGGGCGAGAGAGAGGCTCCGACTAAAAAAAAAAAAAAAGAAAAAGAAAAGAAAAAAAGAAAAAGGAAACCCTCTCTTTTGTAGGTTTTACTCCAGTTACTTATATATATTTTACATAAATATACAAAATAATTAAGAACTAGTCCCTAAGTATTGATAATCAACAATAAATTTAAATAAGTAAACTAATGTCATGAATTATTGGTAAAACAACAGAAAGAGAAATTATGCTGAGTCAATTTAAGAGTTTACGATATGGTAATTTGGTCATGCATCCTTACTTGGATATGCCCTTAGGATAAAAAGAATTAAAGGAAAAAATCTTGAACTCGTTGCGCTCATTATTTTGTTGGTAGTGTTGATATTCCTAACCTGATGCTGCTCCATATGTATTGAGAGATAAAGCAAATGAGTTATTAAACCAGTGTAATCTAGAAGTAGGGTTTTTTTTTTTTGGTGTGGGAACTACAGATATAAATTTCTGAGGTTAAATAAAGTCTCCGTAGTCCTCAGTGAAAGTACTAATATGAATAAGTTATGGTGCATTTTATCTTAAAATTCTGCCTCTGTTCACTAATTAGGAACCCTAATTAAGGTGATCTGTCAACTGTGTTAATGAGCAACACTCCCTGTGGTAAACAGGATCCCTGATAGGTAAATAACACTTGATCCAAGGATTCTATGTATGAATCATAAATATCTTACGTAAAGCCCTAATGTTGGGCTTCCCTGGATGTGGTGACTTTGCCCTTGATGAGTTAGACCCTGGAAGCTATGTCTATGGAGTTAAGATATTTTTAAATCCTTTGAGACACGTAGCTTCTAAGATAGATCAAATCCCTCACTTGCCTGAAGTAAGCCTTATTCCCTTGACCCTGAGCTTCCTGGGGAGGGGTGGAGATAGCTCCTGGAAATCGATGTAGGCAGGTGTACAGGAACTACTTCCGCTGAAAACAAACGCTTGATGCTGACCTGCTGGCAAGCTGTGTTTCCTCTTTCTTTGTCCTTCTATGTAAATGTGATGTTAAATGTGACCTATGATAGTCTTGTGAGTTGGAACACATATTAGAGCCTAATAAGACAACCCCCTCTTGGATGATGAAGAATGTAATGCGAACGCACACATACATACAGTCTATCCACTGAAACACCTAGGAACAGTGACTATGCCATGAGCACCAAGGTTGTGCTCTCTAAATACTCTTTCCCACTTGAAAAAAAAATAGTGCTCTTTGAAAAAATTAATTCTAGGTTTGGGGCCCAAAGTGCCCAAGACATGCCTGGAAATCCTATACCAGAAGACAAGAAAGTTACCAAAGCTTTCAGGGATCATATCAAAAAGGACTTAGGGACCCAACTTGAAGAAGCTCCAATTGTCAAACTATTTTGAGTTTGCCTCAAACTACACCCTGACTGAAAGATCTGGAAGGACTACGTTGGCTACTGGCTCTATGAAACCACATTAGAGTTGACTTAAAGCAACAAGCAGTTCTTGGTGTCAGCTTTGCCTCTGCATGTGTCTTCAGCCCCAGGCATCTCTGAAAATATCTGGTCCCTAGTGTGCACCATAAGCTTCTTACGAAGGATTAAGAACACTGACTCCTCTTCACACAGATGTGAAGGCACAATAGTACAGATGCACATGATAGTTTCTGGAATTTCGATATAAATAATAAAAGTGTATTGAAGAAAGAAACAGACTTTGGCATCAGAAGAAATGAATTCTATCTACAATCTATCATTTTCTAGTCATTTTACTCTGAAAAGATATATCATCTCTGTAACCCTCAGTTTCATCAGTGAAATGTAAAATTTGAATTAAGAAGATTCGAGACATTATTTATTTCCAGATTCCATGATTTTATATAATTAACATTATTCTAAAAAATACCAAATATTTATCCCCAGAATTCATTAGTCAGGGTTCTCTAGAGGGACAGTACTAATGGAATATATATAAGTGTGTATATATATACACACACATATATTTGAGTTTATTATTAACTCACATGATCACAAGGTCCCACAATAGGCAGTCTGCAGGCTGAGGAGCAAGGAGAGCCAGTCCGAGTTCCAAAACTGAAGAACTTGGAGTCCAATGTTCTAGAGCAAGAAGAATCCAGCACAAAAGATGTAGGCTGAAGGCGAAGTCAGTCTCTCTTTTCACATTTTTCTGCCTGCCTATATTCTAGCCATGCTGGCAGTTGATTAGATTGTGCCTACTTAGATCAAGGGTGGGACCTCCCAGCCCACTGACTCAAATGTTAACCTCCTTTGGCAACATCCTCACAGACACACCCAGTATCAATACTTTGTATCCTTCAATCCAATCAAGTTGACACTCAGTATTAACCATCATTGCAACATGTAAGTAGGGTCAAATTCTTGGATATGAAAGTTCAAACACAATGACAAATACACTGTAGACACTTAATATATGGTAGGTATTATGATTATGGTGATAATTTCAAAATCTTTACTAATTTTTGTATACATTTAGATGAGAAAAAATAACAAATGCACCTAGAGCTGCAGGCTCCTTCTTATCATGTGTTGATGAAGCAATTTGTTACATGCAAGATAGATATAGGGCTTTCTCTTGTTCCTAGATTATATGATTTTATATATTTTTATATATATATATATATATAATGCCATTGATTAAATAACACTATTTTACAGAGAGAAAAATAAAAATATACTTACCTTTATTTAATCAATCACTGGCTTCTCTGATTTATTATTAGAAAAATATGACAAAATCTAATATTCTGTCTTTCGATTTTTTGAAAATCTTAAATGAGGCTTGAGCTGTAATTACATAACTCATAATTATATATTAATGACTTGAATTGGTTATTTTTCTCACCTATAAAAGAAAACCGTATGTGTTGCACAAAGACATTTTTAAAGTTAGTCGCTCTTCAGAAGGGAAGCTTCAAGAAATTTCAAATAATTTTTTGTTTTTAATTTGATATAAAATGAATTTATTTATTTTATATTTTAAAATAATGTAATATTGGGCCATAAAAAGTATAATGCTAAAAAATAAACACTAGATTTATCAACATTATAGAAAAGTGCAACTTGCCAATGTATATGGTTACTTTTATATGCAGAAAAACTAACCTTTAAAAATTGATCAAGCATGCTATTTATTTATTTATTTATTTATTTATTTATTTAATTTATTTATTATTATTATACTTTAAGTTGTAGGGTACATGTGCATAACGTGCAGGTTTGTTACATATGTATACTTGTGCCATGTTGGCATGCTGCACCCATCACCTCGTCATTTACATCAGGTATAAATCCCAATGCAATCCCTCCCCCCTCCCACCTCCCCATGATAGGCCCCGGTGTGTGATGTTCCCCTTCCTGAGTCATGCTATTTATTTACTGCAGATTTATCTTAAAAACTCATAAAATTTATATATGTCAGTATTTCTTATATTGTAAAGAAACATTGAATCTGACTGGTTAATTTCTAGTACATGATATTTTAACAAGGTTATTGTTAAATAATTTAACTAGTTAAATTTGTCTATGAACAGTTATATCTGAATGACATAAACAGACCCTTTAACCAAAAAAAAAAAAAAAGTGACATTACTAAAAATTGGTAGGCTTTTATTACAATAGACTTTATTTAAAATAATCAGTGGGAATGTACTGAAATGTGCACCTTTTAGTTTGGAGCAATGTTTAAAGAAATCTAAAAACATTGTGCATCTGTGTCTAAAATGAGCAATATGAGAATATCTCTTGCTTCGTTAATATAAATAAGTGGTTATACTTTTAATATCCTAAAGTAAGTTGCCTATGTGTGGTGGCTCACGCCTGTAATCCCAGTAGTGTGGAAGGCCGAGGTCAGCAGATTGCTTGAGCCCAGGAGTTTGTAACCAGCCTGGGCAATATGGCGAAACTGTTCTCTAGAAAATAGAATAAAATAAAAAGGAAAAAAAGTGTAAGTTCATGGGGAAGTGAGCTACAATTTGTATCTTGGTTAACCATGCATATGAGGAACCTGATTTCTTCAGATTATACATTTCTTCTTATGGAAAGTGAAGCTTTTTTTTTTTTGTAATAATTCCCTATTTTATTAAGATAATTTCTTCCTTTTGTAGATTTATGTCTGCAAAGGTAAATTGTACTTACTTCAAACATAAAATGTGCCAAAATTGTGTTCCATCTTTTTGACAATATATATGTCCTGTGTCTGTGCTAGTGAAATGTTTTCCTGGGAGTAACATCTTTTTCTCTGCATTCTTGTACATTCATAGCCAAGAGCATTCTTGATAAGAAGAAAGGGAATGAGAAGAAATAAAAGGGAGGAAGAGAGGAAGGGAAAGATGAGAGAAAGACAATTCTGATATCAATGATAACAACAGATCCTTTTCGTATGTGAAAAAACAATTTGTGTTAAAATTATACTTGTTGCCTTGAATATAATACTTAATTTTACATAATCCTAATGGCAATCCTGTGATATAGGTGTTAATATTCCATTTTTATAGATTAAGAAGATAAGGATTAAAGGGTTTAACATAGTTCCCTGAGCTGAAGGAGACATTCAGCTGTGTTATCTTATTCCATAAATATTTTTACACATATCCTATCCATTTTTTGTATCATCTCTTATAAAATTAGATTGTTTTATCTGATTGTTTTGGGTGGGTGTAGGAAAGAATTTTGATTAAATAATTAATACATATAAAAATGTCATGACCTAAAAAGAGGAGCAATACTTAATTACTTAATCTAAATTGCATTCTTCAAGCTGGATAATTTGACAGGAATAACCATCTTTCAATTATATCAACAATATTAAACTAGGGATGCAACTTTTTATGAAATCTGCTGATGACTAGTGAAGACATATGTTACTAATGATGCACTGGCTTGCCAACTTGTTTTAAAATGATTAAATAAAGTGTTTTCATGAATACATTAAATTAAGAGGAAATAGAAAATGTATTTGAAGAATCTGAATCGAGTGGAACCATATATAATTGATGATTCATTTGGTGGATACCGTGTCACCATGGATTCATTTCTTTTCTTTTGATAAAGCAGGGTTCATAATGTATATCTTTTGGAGGTACATTATCTATCAATAAATCTACACACACATTTGAATGTCAAATTTCTCGTCAAAATCATGTGGGTGATCTTTGGATTTCTCTTATAAACATATGCTCAAATACATAGTTTTGATCTTCCCCTAAGTAATTCAGGGTGCTACTAATCTACTCTTCACTTCTTTCCTGACTGAAAAAAAATTGTAGTCACTATCAGAAAAATCACCAGTTTCCTCATTGCTTGTCCTCAAACAAGATTGTATATGCATGTTTTAACAAACCTGTGATTCTTTTTAATTTTCCAGCCAAAGCAAGGAAACCAGGTCATCAGGAATGTATCAATTACATAAGCAAACTTCCCTTTGTGCATTGATTCCTTTCAAGAAAACTTTTCCTCTTGAAATAATGTTTTTCCTCTATATTTAAAAAGTGTGAGGATGACATTTTGTAGCCCATCATAGGTGACCCTTCGCTGTGGTTTCCCCACAGGATGTAATCTGGGCTATGTTTACTTATAAAAAGCCTAAGTCTAAATCCATATAAGCAACTGGCAGCCAAGCTAAATGCCGTCAGGGGGTCTTCAGGGATTTTTTGCTTTAAAACTTAAATACCTTGGCATTGAAGTTGCAATAATGTTACCAATACCTCACACTTGATTAAAAATGTATACTCCCTGGGGTTCATGGTCAAGATTTTAGACCTTTCTCCAGCTTTCCCAAAGGCATTATGATCAACTTGAGAGAATAGTTTCTCTCTCTGGTAATTTCAAAAAATAAAAATAAAGCAAAAGGTACTGTTCAAATGCAAACAGTAAAAAGCATTTTGACACATTCATATCAGGCCTCCTCACATTTAACCAGATTGCAAGGTGTTTATCCACAGTTTTCTATTTCTAGAATCTTCTCTGACTTCAAAACCCTGTACTCTGTGTGGACATTATTGTATGAGTGCATTGCAGCCTGCTTTGTTCATGTTTTTTCCAAGTGATTTCTTTTATATTATCTATGTAGGACTTTGGATTTGATCTTTAAAAATGTTATATTTGGGACAAATACTTTAGAGCTTTAAAAAATATATGTTTTCAGATGAAAAGTGGAGGCTAAGAAAAATTAGGTGATGTTCTCAATATTCATTAGCTAATTCTTGCTAGGCCACTCAGATAAGAGACTCCCATCTTCTGTGTTTTCTAATTTTGGCAGATCAGCTAGTGTGCTCAGGCCCTCATACTCAGTTTACAAAGTTTATTCTCACTAGCACCTGGTTTCTGTGTCTACCATGAATAGAGAAGTTTAGCAGCAATATCTCTAGACTCTAAGCATAAAGGTTCTGAAATTTCTTAACATCTTTGAAGGGCAAAAATGAAGCTCAACCAGACTGCTTAGAAGTTATGTATGGTTCTTAATCCTGGATATAATCAGGGAATTCAGACAAAGCCAAAGTCACAGCAGTGTTTTGGAGCCAAAACAATTTTGATTCATTGCCAGTTCCATGCCTTGTCTAGCACTGTGATGTGAAAACCTCCTCAAGATCTTTGTTTCACAAATTCTATATCTCTCCCAAATCATCTGAGATATATATGGTTTTAAAAATAATAAATATAAATTTTTGCCTATTTTAAGATGAGAGAAGTAGTTTTGAAAGGCAAGTAGTTAACAGATGATACGTTGATTTTCAACCATTTGTTTATCTGACCTCATGTTCTTTACCATCATCATTTGGTATCATTCATAAAGACAGGTCCAAAGCTGATCTGTTGCACCAAAGAGTTAAGTTGTGGAAGCAAAGGAAGGATTCTTGAAGAAAATTAAAAATCCTATTCCAAGGAACCCATGAATGATAAGAAAGCAAAACAGCCTTCTTGCTGATATGGAGAAAGTTGTAGTAGTCTTCATGGAGGATCAAGCCAGTCACATTTCCTTAAGCCAAAGCCTAATCCAGAGTAGGTTCTTAACTCTCTTCAATTTTATGAAGGCTAAGAGAGGTGGGAATGCTGCAGAAGAAAAGTTGGAAACTAGCTGAGATTGGTTCATGAGGCTTAAGGAAAAAAGCCATTTTTGTAACATAAAAATGTAAAGTGAAGCAGCAAGTTATGACATGTTATAGAAGTTTCAGCATGTTATCCAGAAGATCTAGCTAAGTTACTGATGAAAATCTAGCTAAGATCATTTTTTAGTGGCTACACTAAACAAAAGGTTTCAATATAGACAAAACAGCCTTGCATTGAAAGAAGGTGCCACCTAGAACTTTCCTAGCTAGACAGAAGTTAATGCCTGGCTTCAAAACATGGTCTGACTCTGTTGTTAGTACTAATGAGACCGGTAACCATAAGTTGAAGCCAATGTTCATTTACCATTATGAAAATCCTAGGGCCCCTAAGAATTATGCTAAATCTACTCTGTCTGTGCTCTATAAATTTAACAATGAGATCTGGATGGCAGCATATCAGTTTTCAGCATGGTTTACTAAACAATTTTAGCCCACTGTTGAAACCTATTGCTCAGGAAAAAAAAAAAAAATCCTTTCAAACTATTATGGCTCATGATCATTAGCACTGTTTATCAAAATTATTTCTAAATTAAGCTGTGCATATGTTTTTTAGACTTAATGCTATTGTATACTTAATGCACTACAGTATGGTATAGACAAAACTTTATATTCACTGGGAAACCAACAGCTTTGTGTGACTCACTGTATTGCAACGTTGCTTTATTGCACTGGTCTGAAACGAAATCTGTAATATCTCTGTGGTATGCCCATATTTGATTTTGAGAAGTTGTCAAAAAATGTCAAAGGATTTAAAACATTTGCTTAAGATAAGCACACCAACATGGCACAAGTATACATATGTAACAAACCTGCACATTGTGCACTAGAACTTGAAGTATTAAAAAAAAAAAAAAAAAGATAGTATCATCAATCATTGTGAACAATAGTCATTCATTTAACAGATGTGATAATTTAAAGCTTTCGAAGGTAAATTCAGAAAGTTACATATTGTAGAAAAACTCTATTTTAATAAAAAGGACTATTTCCTTAAGTGAACAAAAACTAATAAAGACGACATGAATCACAGAACATGATCTTGGTAAAACAAGACCTTTGTTTGCTAGGACAATTACCTGAAAAGTAAACAAAAGCCTTATGCATTTTTTTTATTCATAGTAGACCAATATTCCAAGAAAACTTTGCTGTTTTAACAGAACCTAATTCTAGTTTTGCATCTGTGTACTTTGGATGTTAATGCTCAATGTTTTGAAAAACTTGCAATTTCATTCTAAACTTACCCAGCTTGATCATATTAACATTTTTCCAAAGAATCCTCTTCTGAAAACTTTTTACAGCTATCTTAAATCCATTCATTTTTCATAGTTTTTCTTTCTCATTTGGAAACCACCAGTCATTCTACTTTATGAGAAAAATTACTCTCTTTTTCCTTGACAAAAGAACATTTCCTCATACTGTCTAGCTTTTCCTTACCAAAAACACATCTTGCTTTCCTTGTATATTTGTATAAATTATTTCTTATATTAATTTTAGCAATTTTAATTACATATATTAATTGGAATTCTTAATCCTTAGTGACCTTAATTTTCAGTGAACACCAAGAAGCAAGCAATTGTGAAATGTCTGTCATACTAGCAATCTGTGGATTGGAGAATCTGTGAATCACAATTTCTTGAAACGTATGCTTTCTCATAGTATAATTTGTTGATGTGGCACAGAACATGTTTAGTAACAATCCCAAATATATTTTTAGTCTCTCTGTAATAAAAACTATGGAGGAGACAAAATCTTATTTTCTCAAGGTTTTTTTTTTAATTGACCTCTAGCCCTTCTTTGTATATACACATTTCCTTCAGCTTCAACTTTCCATCCTATCCTTGATTATACGTGATAAGAATGTTAAACCTTCTGACATAGAAAGGCCTTTTTTATAGAAATTTTAAAATCTTACTTAAATCTACATAACTTTATGAATAATTACGCTTGGATTGCTTATGAAGATGAGACATCAAATAGGTTGCCATATCTTGTTATTTTTCTTGCTGACAAATTTTGTAATATAAAGATAACATTTACTTATTTTACTAATAAATCCAGGTAGGAAAAGTTGTGTATCTGTATTATATTTAATACTGACAATTATGAAGATAGGACGATATTAATCAAATAAACAATATTCTTAAATACCAAAGATTTCTCAAGACACATGAACTTGAAAAGCATTTGGGTTAGTTCTATATTTTTCAGAGGAAATAATTTATGTGTTTATTTTTCTTTAAGGCAATTAAATAGATCGTGTTTACAATCTAATTTTGGCAATATCATATGACAATAAAAAATATCACACATATATCACTTATAGAGGCATACAAAATTATAACTATGTACCAGATACATTAATACAAAACTCCTTAATTTATTAAATAATATCTAAATCCAAATAATTTTTCTTTGGCTGGTTAAACAAGGTTTTTGTTTTGTTTTGTTTGCTTGTTTGTTTGTTTTTTTCCCAGATGGCTAAAGTTTTAGACTAATATTTGTGAAAAAATATTTTAGGATTTTTTTATTTGCCCTCTGTAAAGAACCTTTTAAAGAACCAGTATTTGATTCATTCAATCTTGTAGATGTCTCTTTCTACCAATTAAAGAATGCATCTCATTGCTTTTGTTGTGTTTTAGATCTTTTCTAAAGTATCTTGCAAGTTAACAATTTTATTTGAGTTAAAACTTTGTCACTGTGTTCACTGTAATTCTACATTGTCCTTATTAAGGCTAACTCAGTTTTCAAACAATAAACAGATTCTGGGACCATGATTTTCATGCATAAACTTAGCTGATGTCTCAATCTCCTGGAGTCTGAAACCCCTTAGATTTGGAGGAATTCAGTTTCAAAAGGTATTTATTTACCTGGCTCTAACTGACAGAATCTAATCAGGTTAATTTTTGGATTCAATTTAATCCTGGACCTAGTCCAGTAATAACTGCTCAAATGAAGTTGGATAGTTCAAATCACAAATTTGTGGAGCTCCAATCTGTGAGCAAACTCATTCATGACCTCCAGCTGATGTGAGATCAATGGGCAAAATGGGCCCTAGATAGTACCTTCATTTGCTCAGTTGGTGCTCCCTGGAGGTCACTAGAGGTCTTCAGTTCCCACTTTTAATGCCAAACTGTTAAAAGAAAACTTTAGACGCATTGCATTTTGCATAATTTATTTCAGCAAATAATGATCCATATATTAGGAAACACTGCAAACCGGGAGAGCTAGTTCAACCAGCAAAGCGGGCAGGCGATATTTATAGAGAGAGAAAAGATGTAACTTATAGCAACAACTTGATTGGTTACAGCTCAGTATTTGCCTTATTTGGGTGTAGTCTGATCAGTTGGAAGCCTGTGACTGGCTGAAGCTTCTCTGCTGTGATTGCCAACACTCATCTACTTTTTACAAGAACATAGTCTTAAGTTGTAATTTATTCACATACTAAGTCAGGTTGTCATTCACTATGTAGGAATTCAAAGTACAGAGGCAGTTTTAGGCCAAATTTTATTTAATTTGACAATATCAAGTATTTATCATTCTTTTCATCCATCAATGAATAATGCAATATAAAATTTTTATATGCAGACTACAAAATGCATTATCTTCATTAAGTTATTTTACATGATTCACAAGAATAGAATAAAATACTTCTAAAGTGCAAAAAAAAAATAGTGTACTGAGCTTTAGTTAGCATTTTTCTGTTTGTAATGTTTCAATTTTTGCCACTTAGAGAAATGTATGCAAAACTAACTCCAATGAGAAGAACAAAGTTCACACTAAGTAAGCTACACATTGAGGAGTCTCAACGTAATCTGAATTAAAGTCATAGAATCATACATTGAGCAAGGATTTGGGGTATTAATTTTATCCATTTACTCATTTAACAGAATTTTACTGAGGGTCTCCTGTGATCAGGCATTTTACAAAGGTGAGCAAATAGAGCAAGTCCCTGTCCTGTCGACATAGTGTCTAGTCTATATAAATATAGCATATATGCCTATTGTTCTCTCCTTAATAATATATATGTTTATCTCTATGTGGCAGGGCATGCATACATGTAGGTATTAGTGCATTTAATTTGCTTAATTTTATAATGGATGTTCTAGCTAAGTCCAAACTGCAACTTAACTTTGATTAATTAGAAAACAATTCTAGCTACAGTATCTATTTGAATGACTCAATATACACAGGGATTTTAGTTTTATAACTCCAAGAAGAAGAAGATGGGCAGGTTAAGATGCCTTGAGCTAGAGTATACAGTGATAAATGAGCCTGGATAGACAAAATTGAGGAATATCTGAAATAACAAATAAACATATAATAAGTAAACCATGAAGAAGTATTGGGATTTGACCAGAGAGTAATAGTGAACGATTTTGAATTTTTAATGGAGTGGGACAGTCTTCATGAGATTTGAATTTTTAGAAAGACTATAGTGCAAATTAGGCATATAATACAAAAATGAAAAAGGAGACATTGAGACAAGGAAAGTGAGCTTTAAAAACTTTATTGAGGCAATGTGGAAGTAGTCCCAAATGCTTATAAAACCTAATGATACACATTTTTGGATACATAAACAGATAATTTTAAAATAGTAAATTAATTTATGTATCTCTATTAATGGCATATAACATCATAGTTAATATGTCTACTTGTTATAGAAAAAGGGCATATATTCATATGTCTACTGGTTGTAGAAAAAGGGCATATATTCATATATATACATTATATTTTCTTTGTTTTGTAGGTTATCTCATAGCTGGATTTTCTTTAACGTTAGAGGCATGGATTTAGAGAGTTGCAGACTTATTATACTACCATTGTGTGGTTGCTTTCCAATGGTTTTTCTTATGCTGTAATTGCAAATTCTTAGACTAGATTCGTATTTGAGACATATCTGATTACCACTAGGGTTGAAGCAATACTGAAATTGTATTCTCTTTCAACCAAAAAAGAAGAAAAAGAGTTCTGTCTAGGCATAGTGCTTTTAGAACCTGATATGAAAGGAAACAAATAACTACATGAAATCACAGCAAAGCTTGTGAGTTAGAATACAGTCCAGACAAAGACATCAAACAATTTAAAGAATTTGCTTCTGCCACAGATCAGAAACTTTTCTAATATTTAGAGTGACCTACACAGAAGTTTTAAAATTAATTCTGGGAAAATAATATCTATAGTCTTCCATGATATTCTTTATCAGGCTGCCCATTGCCAAAATTATCAGCTAGTCAAATTTGTCTTTGAGATTTTGTGTCTTATCTCAATTGCCTATTGGAGTCTTTATCCATCAGCCCCAGGAAGCGTGCAGGGACATCATGAAAGTGCCTAGAAACCCTGCTATCATCTCTTGGATCTCTCTCTCTCATTTTTTTTTTTTTTTCTTTTGCAGAGATGGTTCTCACTATGTTGTCCAGGCTGATCTTGCACTCTTGGGCTTAAGCAATCTTTCTGGCTCAGTCTTCCAAAGTGCTGGGATTACAGTCATGAGCCACCATGCCTGGCTTAGATTTTTCTCTTGAGGCAGAACCTCATAAAAAGGAGCTTCCTGACTTCTGGCCTGAAATAAAACATATTTGCTAACTTTTTCTTAGACTCAATTACCTCTTAGTTGGCAGATAACAAATAGATCTATTAATGCTTATATGATTATATCAAGACAATCAAATTACTGTATCAAGACCTGGAAATAGAGCCAAATAATTTATTCATTGTAGATTATATCTCATATTAAACACAGCATAAAGCTTTTCATACAATTGTACAAATGACTTCTAATAGGGAGAACTTACCCTGAAAAAAATCATTTTGATAAGGGTCCTTTTCAATGTCTATTTTATCACACTCCATCTTATTACTTATTCCTCCCAGTCCCGCTTACAGAGTTCTCTAAAATATGCACAAACACAAAGATATGCCTGCTAAATTAATGCAATATTTGAGCTTTGTGTTTAAGATTCCTATTTATTTGTATCACTGTTTCTCCCCTTATATAGTCTTTTATCTCTCATTCTCATTTTTTCTATTTATCCACCCAGATTATTGAAATAGCAATACTATAGTAATAGCAAATATAAATACTAAATAGTAAATAGAAATAGTAATAGCAAATCTTCTAATCCCTGGTGTTTTTCTATTTTTTTATATTGTAATACAATATTGTACAGAATTGGCATTAATATAATCATATTGTGGATGAAATAAGAAATTGTGTTTTTAAGTTTATTTGACTTATAGCTGATACAGGAAAGGAGACTACAGATAATCACACAGAAAAACAAAGTACAATTTTAAAAATCCCTCAAACATGAGTATCACATTTCTATGTTCTCAAAGGATTATCTTAATATCTGATACATACCAGGTATCTATCTCTTTGTGTCTGTCTCTCTCTCTCACTCATACACACACACACATGCACACACACTATAATTCTTGCCATAAATGAAAAGTGGTTATGACAGCTGACATAAAAATATCTAAGTCTCTAAACCTTTAATGAAGAAATATTCTCTTAACATTCTAGAACAATTTTATGCTATTTTTATCTCTTATATCCAATCAATGATCAATGCCTTAAGCGAAATCTTCAAACTGTATCCAATAACTCCTCCATTGCTACCCTACAATCCAGATCACTATTATTGCTGACCTGGACTACGCTATTTGCTTCTCAGGTGGCTGCCCCCACCTATCTTCTACACGGCAGCCAGATAAATCTTCAAAACATGTATCAGATTACTCATTCCACAGCATAAAACTCTTCAGTTGCGCTCATTACACTTCACCTAATAGCCAAAGATTTAAATTCACTCCAAAGAAGAATCTAAACAAATTAGCCTCTAACTTTCTCCTTGACATAATCTTCTTCCCACATGCGCCTTAAAATTGACTTTTCCATTTTCCATGTTTTTCTGGCTTTGCTTCAGCTTGAATATTCTCTAACGATCTATCTTCTAGTGAACTCATCACGTTTCCTCCTACATCTAATATTCGATTTGAGATATTATATTTCATTCAGAAAGTTTTATATGTTATTTTAATAAATGTGATTATCTGGTAAAGCCATCCATATGTTCATGTCTTGTATCATTTATTTACTCTCTTTCCTTGATAAATTAATGATTATTGAAAGTATTTACCTGATAATTTCAATATCTAAATTTCTTGTGGATCTACTGCTATTATCTTCTTTTTCTCTTGTTTTCAGTAACATATTTTCTCTTGGCATGCCTAGAAATTATTTTATTGAATGTTATGCAGTATTTTAACATTTTGTAACTATATCCAGATTATATTTCCTTTATTCAAGAAAGTTTCATCTTTTCTGCTGCTGAGAAATTACTACTTCAATTACATCATGTCTAGGCTAAATAAAGCCTAAGTTAAACTTTTCTTAGGTCTCTATTCTATCTCTGTGTCACATTTGTTCCTGAAGTGAAGCTAACTGCATTCTTTATTTTTAATTTATTTTTTCTTTTTAGTTGGGTTATGTTTCTAATCCACTTTTGTTTTGTTTTGTTTTGTTATGTTTTGAGAAGGAGTCTCACTTTGTCTCCCAGGCTGGAGTACAGTGGTGCAATCTCAGCTCACTGCAACCCCCACTTCCCAGATTCAAGGGATTCTCCTGCCTTAACCTCCCAAGTAGCTAGGATTACAGGCACCTGCCACCAGGCCTGGCTAACTTTTGTGTTTTTAGTAGAGGCAGGATTTCACCATGTTGGCCAGGCTGGCCTTTAACTCCTGACCTCAAATGATCCACCCTTCTCAGCCTCCCAAAGTGCTGGGATTATAGGCCTGAGCCACCGTGCCCAGCCTAATTCACTCTTTCAATCCCTTAATTGGTGTATTGGACCATTTACATTTTTCTTTAAAAATTTAATTTTAATTTTTGTGAGTACATAGTAGGTATATATATATATTTATGAGCTATATGGAATATTTTGATACAGGCCTATGGTATGTAACAATTACATCAGGGTAAATGGTATATCCATCTCAAGCATTTATCTTTTGTGTTATAAACAATCCAATTATACTCTTTTTGTTATTTTTAAATGTACAATTAAATTCACATTGACTATAGACACACTGTTGTGCTATCAAATACCAGATTTTCTTCATTCTAAATACTTTTTGTAACCATTAAACATTTCCTTTCCTCAACGTCCCTCCTACCCTGACACTACTCTTCCATCCTCTGGTAAACATCATTGTACTCTCTATCTACATGAGTTCAATTGTTTTAATGAGGTCATCTACATTTAATGTAATTATTGCTGTGAAGTCTTAATCTGCTATTTTCTGTTTGTTTTCTCTGTTTTTTTAATTTTTCTGGGCTTTAAAAAACTTTCATATTATGTCAGGAGTACATGTGCAGATTTGGTATATAGGTAAATTTGTATCACTGTGGTTTGTTGTACAAATTATTTCATCACTCAGGTGCTAAGCCCAGTACCCAAAAGTTATGTTTTTTTTTTTTTTTTTGCTCTTCTCTCTCCTCTCACCATGCACCCATAAGTAGGCCTCAGTGTCTATCATTCCCTCTTTGTGTCCATGAGTTCTTATCATTTAGCTCCCACTTACAAGTGAAAACATGCAATATTTAGTTTTCTGTTCCCCCATTAGTTTCCTAGGGTTAATGATCTCCAGCTCCATACATGTTCCCACAAAAGACATGATCTCGTTCTTTTTATGGCTGCATAGTATTCTATGGTGCATTTATACCACATTTTAAAATCCAATCTCTCATTGATGGGAATTTAGGTTGATTCCATATCTTTGCTATTGTGAATAGTGGTGCAATGAACATTCACGTGCATGTTTCTTTACCTACATTCTTTAAACGGAGAGCTTTACATGGAAACCCTTCCTCTGTTGGTCCCTGAACTATAGTCTTGAGTCCTTGATGGCAGTGCAAGAAAATTAAACAAACAAAAATAAAAACTCTTCTCTGCTATTTATATACTTTCTCCTTAGACTTTTTATGTTCCTTCCCAATACAACTTCATTATTTACCAAATAACTTGAGAAATTATCAGTATGCTTGAAGCCCTACTAATCTCTAATATATTTACTGTAGATCCATCATACCCTTAAAGTCTCTGTTGAAATATCTGCCCTGTAGAAATGACCTCTGGTGAGTCAAAGTTTAAGATTTTCAGCTACTAACTGGTGTTAAAAGTATTGGTAACTTTCTTTAGAAAAAGAAGTTGCAGTTCACCAACAAATCTCTGCATGCTTCAATTCTCTCCATAATCTTACCCCATCATTAATACACACACTTAAGGGAAATATTAAATGTTTTTAATAGGCATATAGAGAGTGTAATATAATTTTTCATTATCATTTACCACTACTGCCATACTATTGATATCATTATTACCTCTACTGTTCATACCACACTAGCTTCCGGAGTAGATGAAATAGAACTCTAAGCATTATTCTGAATAGCTCACTTTTTCATATCTACTATATTACTCTAAACAACTGAAACTCAGAACTTTTGAAGATTCACTCTTTATTAACTGACATTTAGATAATAAGGTCATTTATGTAGTGTCTATTATGGGTTACATCTTAAAATGAGTGAATAATATGATTTTCATTCTTGTTGTTTGAGTGTCATAAAATGCTTTCTGGCTATTTCTATCTGATTATACAAAAGAACACAATGACCTACATTTAAAGAACTTTCCCTGCTTAAGGATTGCAGCCTTCAGTGATACAATTCAGCAAGTCCTACATGACACTTTGCAAGATATGTCACAGCCAATATAACATAGTACAGATTTTTCATGGTTATTATTAAATCCCCTAAAACCATTGACTCATGCTGTCCTTGACATAGTCAACTTATTGTTCCTTACAAAGTCACTACAGATGTGCAGTAAACCAGAATTATGCTTGCAACTTACATTTAAATCTTTGACACAGAAAAACACTTTTCTCTCAAGTTCAGTACATCTATTATTATTCACACGTCTCTCTTTCAGAGGTGAAAGAAATCACAGTTGGTAGAAATACAGATTTTCTTATCCTGTTGCTGTTCTATACAAAATTTTAGTCATAGTATAAAAGGTATATCATTTTCCTAGGATATTAATTATAAGAAAATAAATCTTGGGGTAATTCAACTAACTTTTGGGTAGCTGAACCCCCAAATCTGAAAAATCCACTTGTCCTAACATTAATTACCGCCCATGGGAAATTCTGCTGAGTAAATAAGAAATGGATATGGCATGAGACAGTGCTATTTGTTTTGCTACTGGAAATGAGAGGAGACTGTTTCTATAGGTTTTAATGTCAGAAAAGGGAGAGTTTATTTCCAAAGTCATAGCAATCATAACACCTAAATTCATAATGAACATGGATGCCTTAGATATCTAGAATATTGATCATCAATCAGTCTATCCAAATGTATTGTTTTATTATGAGTAAGTGGATGGCAGAATTTTAAATATCCGTTACCATAGATCATGACACATATAGAAATGGCAAAATTACAGACTCCAAATCAAACTCAAACCCTAGCACTGCCATTAACTATGTGAACTTGGCTTACTTAAAATATTTTCCATGCTGGGCATGGTGGCTCACACCTCTGATCCCAGCACTTTCAGAGGCCAAGGCAAGCAGATCACCTGAGGTTGGGAGTTCGAGATCAGCCTGACCAACATGGACAAACCCTGACTCCACTAAAAATACAAACTTAGCCTTGCGTGCTGGCACATGCCTGTAATCCCAGCTACTCAGGAGGCTGAGGCAGGAGAATTGCTTGAACCCAGGAGTCAGAGGTTGCAGTGAACCGAGGTCATGCCATTGCACTCCAAATTGGGCAACAAGAGCAAAATTCCTTTAAAAAAAATTAAAAATTTATATATATATATATATATATATACACACACACACATATATTTCCCCCCTCAGCTTTCCCAGAGATGATGTGCTCATGGTTTTATTAAATGAGTTTAGACACCATTAGAGAAAGTGCATACTACCATAAAGTATATGAGCTAATGACAATTATTCCATAACAATAATTTAGTTTTCCACTGATTTCTAGCACATTACTGTAGGCAAAATGTATTACTTGCTTCTTTTTTCAGCTCTGGTGCCCCAGTGATTGTTCTCCATAACATTTAAAGATATTAAACAAGTTTAAAAACAATTTAGGGTTAATGATTATATGTCTCTATGTGCTTCAATTCTCTCTAGAAACTTACTCCATCTTTAATACACACATTTAAGAGCCACATTCAATGTTTTTAGTAGACACATGAAGATTGCACAGTAATTTTTTATTTTGCTGCTACTACTATACTATCTTAAAAATAAAACGCTTTGCATCAATTGAAAATAAAGACCAATAAAAAATGGAAATAAATCATATCTGCCATTATCTACTTATGCAAATTATAATCTGACATAAAATAACTTGATTTGTCTCATCTAAAGATGAAAACTAAAATTAGCCAGTGCCACTTTTGTATAGTTACTCTACCAGGTATTTTCACATCTATTATTTCATTTAATCTTAATACAAAATATCTAAATTGTCAATTATTACTACTACTGCGAAAATGAGATCAAGGAAGTGCAGAAAGTTTAAGTAATTTGCTGAAGAACATACACATTGCAATTAGCAGAAGTGGAATTCCAACCTTGGTATATTCCAACCTGAAAGCCCATATGTTGTTATAATACAATGACTCCCTGTTCCTTTCCATTGAAAAATAACAAATGAATCTGAGAAAGATGTACTACATGAAAACTATAAGACACTGATTAATGGAATTGAAAAAGCCCCCGGTAACTTGAAAGATATTCTATGTTCATGGAAGGAAAAATCAACATTGTTAAAATGTCCATACTACTCAAAGCAATCTACAAATTCAATGCAATTCTTATCAAAATATCAATGACATTCTAGAAAAAAAAGTCCTAAAATTTATATGCAATCACAAAAGACCCAGAATAGCCAAAGCTATCCTAAGCAAATAGAACAAAACTGAGGGAATCATATTACCTGACTTCAAATTACACTACAGAGCTACAGTAACCAAAACAGTATAGTCCTGGCACAAAAACAGAAACATAGACCAGTGGAACAGAAGAAAGAACCTAGAAGCAAATCCACATACCCACAGAGAAGTCATTTTCAACTTACCTTTCAACAAAGATACCAAAAATGCACTGGGGAAAAGATAGTTTTTTCAATAAATGATGCTGGGAAAACTGGATATCAATATGCAGAAGAATGAAACCAGACCCCCATCTCTTCAAATAAAATATTGATTCAAATAAAAATGAATTAAAAATTAAAAAATTAAATATAAGACCTTAAACTATTAAACCACTGCCAGAAAACATTGGAAAAACTGTTCAAAACATCAGTCTGGGGAAAGATTTCTTGAGAAATACCCCACAAGCACAACCAAAGCAAATGGACAAATGGGATCATGTGGAGTTGAAAATCTTCTGCAAAGCAAAGGAAACAATCCATTAAGTGAAGAGACAACCCACAGAGTGGGAGAAAATATCTGAAAACTATCTATCTGACAAAAGGTTAATAGCTAGAATATATAAGGAGCTCCAATGACTCTACAAGAAAAAAATATAATAAATGGATTTTAAAATGGACAAATAATTTGAACACACATTTCTCAAAAGAAGACATACAAATGGCAGACATGTGAAAAGGTGCTCAACATCATTGAGAAATGCAAATCAAAACTACAATGAGATACAATCTCATCCCAGTTAAAATGGCTTATTTCCTAAAGACAGGAAATAACATATGCTGGAGAGAATGTGGAGGAAAGAGAACATTCATACACTGTTGGTGTGAATGAAAGTTAGTACAATCACTATGTAGAACAGTTTGAAGGCTCTTCAAAAAACTAAAGTAGAACTACCATACAATCCAGCAATTCCATTGTTGGGTATTTACACCGAAGAAAAGAAATCAGCATATTGAAGAGATATCCGCACTCCTATGTTTGTTGCGGCACTGTTCACAATAGGCAAGATGTGGAAGCAACTGAAGTGTCCATCAACAGATGAATGGATAAGAAAAATGTGGTACTTATACACAATGGAGTGCTATTCAGCCATAAGAAAAGAATGACATTCAGTCATTTGCAACAACATGGATGAAACTGGAGGTCATTATGTTAAGTGAAATAAACTAGGAACAGAAAGACAAACATCATATGTTCTCATTTATTTGTAGGATTTAAAAATCAAAACACTTAAACCCACAGAAATAGAGAGTAAAAATAGAAATGGTTACCAGAGGCTGGGAAGTATAGTAGGGGGTTGGTGGGGAGGTGGGAATTGTTAATTGGCACAGAAAAGAAAAAAAAAAGATAAGGCCTAGTGTTTGATAGCATAAAAGGTTGACTATAGTCAACAATAATATACTTGTACATTTTTAAATAATTAAGAGTATAATTGGATTGCTTGTACTGCAAAGGATAAATGCTTGAGGGAATAAATACTCCATTTTCCATGATATGATTATTATGCATTGCACTCCTGTAACAAAATATCGTATGTACCCCATAAATATATACATCTACTGTGTACCCACAAAAGTGAAAAAAAAATTATAAAAAAAGAAAAAAAAAGTCATCACTATGATCAGATGTTGGAGCTAACATACAAGGACATTTTTAAAGGTATTACACATATATTCAAGATCCTTAGATGAAACATTAATAAAATGAACAAACAGATGGGAAATAGCAGATATATGGAAACCATGAAAAAGAACTAAAAATAAATTCTATGAACAAATAAAACATATACACAGAGTCCTATAAGGCAATATCAGTGGGTTAAGTCAGAAAATGCTAAGTGAGCCTAGCAAGAAAAAAAAAAAAAAGGTGGAAAAGATTAGGAAAAAAAAGATAAAGTAACAGCCAAGTATGTATTAACTTGAAGCTATAAAAGCTCAGTGAGCATCGAGCATAATTCATACAAAGAAAACTATATCCTATGCCTAGCGTGGTTGCTCATGCCCGTAGTACCAACATATTGGGAGACTGAAGCTGGTGGATTGTTTGAGTCTAAGAGTTTGAGACCAGTCTGGGCAACAAGGCAAAACTCTTTCTCTACCAAAAATACAATAATTGGCTGCGCATGGTGGCACATGCCTGTAGTCCCAGCTACTAGGGAGGCTGAGGTGGAAGGATCACCTGAAACCAGGAAGGTCCGGGCTACAGTGAGCTATGATCACACCACTGCACACCAGCATGGGTGACAGACAGAAAGATACCCTGTCTCAAAAAAAACAAAAGAAAAAGAAAACAATCCCCTGTGCTATCGTAGTACAACTTCAGAAACAAAATAAATAATATTGATAGTATCCGGAGAAACAGTACAGTTTACATTTAAATAGACAATGATACAAATAACTCATGAATTTCTTATAAGGAATAATAAAGACCATCTGACAATGGTCTAACATCTCTAAAGTGCTGCATAAAGAAGAGCTTACTTTAATGAAGTTTTGGGGTGTGGCTTTTATCTAATAGGTTGCATTATAATGGAATTAGATAAAACCCACAGAGATTTTAAGCAAATTATGTCAGCTTGAACTGAAACGGACAAAGTAAAAATGAAAAGTTAGGTATGTAGACCCTTGAACTACCATGGGCAGCAAGGAGGCTGAGAAAACTACTCGGTTGCAAGCATGATTTTTTTTTAATTGAAAAGGAAGAATAACTGGTGATGTAAAGATGTAAGCCCAATGGGCACAGCAAAGAGTCACTGAACATTAGACCACATAATCAGGCCTGCGTGTGGTTAGGCAAGCAGGGAACTGGCAAACAGGACTCAGTGGATTTCAGAATTGCTAGGATGCCTCCCATTGCCGCCTTTTGGAGTAAAATTATCTGTTGTAGTTATCCTACGTCTTTCTCTCTACCTTATGTTGAATATAGAGGACAGAGGACTTGCCTCATTAATTTACGAGTTTTCAGATTGAGAGAAAATCAGCGGAGCTGCAATTGAAGTGCTACACCCAAGAAAACTCATCCACATCTGGAACTCATATACCTAAGATGGAATCTCTGATGGAATGAGACTTTATGGGTGGAGGCCTGGGACACAGATGATTATATTTAGCGTGTGAGCAGAATAAGAGCTGTTTCGATGACAAGGAACACTGTGGTAGGCTATATTTTTCATAATGGTCATAGCAATATCTCAGTCCAACCTACTCTTCCAGAATCTTGCCTCTCTTCTATAGGAGGTGGGGACCTTTGGAGATCATAATTAATAAATAGAATGTAGCTGCTTTCGGTTCTGGTGGTGGCAGGGCTGAGCCAGCGATGCCCTCCCTTCACTCTCCGCGCCCGCTCTCCGGCTGTCCGCCCGCTCTGCTGCCCTCCCGGCCACCATGACGGAACAAGCCACCTCCTTCGCCAAGGACTTCCTGGCCGGAGGCATCACCGCCGCTATGTCCAGGACAGCCATGGCATCGATCAAGCGGGTCCAGCTGCAGCTGCAGGTGCAGCACGCCAGCATGCCGGTCGCCGCCGAGCAGCAGTGCAAGGGCATGGTGGACTGCATCGTCCGCACCCCCAAGGATCAGGGCGTGCTGTCCTTCTAGAGGGGCAACCTGGCCAATGTCATCCGCTCCTTCCCCACGCAAGTCCTCAATTTCGCCTTCAAGGATAAGTACAAGCAGATCTTCCTAGGGGGCGTGGACAAGCACATGCAGTTCTGGAGGTACTTTGCGGGCAATCTGGCCTCTGGCAGCGTGGCAGTCGTGTATCCCCTGGATTTCACCAGAATCCGCCTGGCAGCCGACGTGGAAAAGTCGGGCACGGAGAGCGAATTCTGAGGCCTGGGAGACTGCCTGGTGAAGATCCCCAAGTCCGACGGCATCTGGGGCCTGTACCAGGGCTTCAGCGTCTCCATGCAGGGCATCATCATCTACCAGGCCGCCTGCTTGGAGTGTACGATACGGCCAAGGGCATGCTCCCCGACCTCAAGAACACGCACATCCTGGTGAGCTGGATGATCGCGCAGACCGTGACTGCCATGGCTGGCGTGGTGTCCTACCCCTTCGACACAGTGCGGCGGCAGATGATGACGCAGTCCGGGCGCAAAGGAGCTGACGTCATGTACACGGGCACTGCAGACTGTTGGAGGAAGATCTTCAGAGACGAGGCGGCCAAGGCCTTTTTCAAGGGTGCGTGGTCCAACGTCCTCAGAGGCATGGGGGTGGGGGCGGGTTTTGTGCTGGTCCTGTATGACGAGCTGAAGAAGGTCAGCTAAGGGCCTTGGCATCCTCCACACACACCAAGGGAACCAAGAGAACCACGTAGAATCCTCAAATGTGCAAACCATCGACGTTCGAGAAATTCCAGTCATCTTTTTCCCAGCCGGACCCTGCCTGTAGATGGCCAGGGAAGGCTCTAGAAAAGGGGCGCATTGGCCGGGCGTGGTGGCGGGCGCCTGTAGTCCCAGCTACTCACTCGGGAGGCTGAGGCAGGAGAATGGCGTGAACCCGGGAGGCGGACCTTGCAGTGAGCCAAGATTGCGACACTGCACTCCAGCCTGGGCGACAGAGCGAGACTCCATCTAAAAAAAAAAAAAAGAAAAGAAAAAGAAAAAGAAAAAAAATAAGAAAAATAAGAAAAGAAAAGAGAAAAGAAAAGGAGCACATTATGATCCAGCCATCGGTACCGGATTCCATGTCTTGATCACTGGGGGAAGGGAACCAGGGTGTCCTTGTGGGCCCACGGGCGAGGCACTCCAATACTCAGACCTAGAGTCCAGATGCTTGTAGGACCCAATCATGTTTAATTATTCATTTAAAACAAAAGAATCATGTTCCCCATTTGTGTTTAAGCACTAGCCCCTCTTTTGCACAGCTGAGTACTTGCAATTATGTTCTATGTTGGGCACCCTGCTGCGAAACAATAAAATAAACACAGGATGCGAGGGGGGAGAATAAATAAATAAATAAATAAATAAAATGTAGCAGAAGTGAGACTAAGTAATATATTAGACCAGCTTAGAAAGACACTGCAACTTCCTCTTGACTTTTTTTTAGGACGCTTGCCTTTTGGAACTCAGACGTCATGTTATGAAGAGGCCGAGGCTACATGAAGAAATCATGTTGACATATTTAGGCACATAGGTCTAGCTAAGGACCCTGCTGACGGCCAGCATCAACTACCAGGTATGTGAGCGAACAAACTGTGGTGATTTAACCTCCAGCTTCAGAGTAACCCTAAGTAATGCTAAGTACAACAAAGACAAGCTGTTCCTGCAAAGCCCTGCTCAAATAGCAAATTGACGACCATAATAATACTGTTATTTTAAAAAACAGTATTATTGTATCAGTTTATCAACATGGAAAAGCTTTAAATACATAATCTTAAATAAAATAATTTTCTGAAGAATATATACGTTATGATAGCGTTAATATATAACATAATACATTGGAACTGAAGTCTAAATAATTTTGATTAATAAATTTAAAATATCAATACGCTTTAAAATATTTATTACTTTTTATCAAGTTGAAGAGTTTAAAGCAGAAGTCAAGCTCTTATCACAAGTGGTCTTCTTTACTGGGTAAATGCATTTATTAATTACTTTTAAAAATTTATCAAAAACATGTATAAATAGGTGTTAAATATTTAAGCCACTACAGAATAGATTATGTTTAACAAGAAAACCTTTGAAGATGAGGTGTTGGAAGAAACACAGAACAAGCAAAATGCAGGAAATGCAAATCAGTCAGTAAATTATTACAGCAAGAATGCATAGTGATTAAAAAAATAAGGTTAGCCTCATACATACACATGCATTATACATATAGCAAGGACAATAAATGTAAGTTAAATATAATTCTTTAAAAACACAAATTGGATTAAATAATGCTTAAAAATTGTTATAAATGATAAAAATGTATAAGACAATCAAAAAACCCCACAAAAACTGAAAATACAGGAATAGAAGTAGACAAATTAGACAATTACTAATAACAAAAAATTGAAGCAATATTAATATCAGATAATAATTCAGTGCAAAAGGAATTCAATGGAATATCAGGGGGAATAATTGTTCAAGGACAAGTATTTACCTTTAGCTCCTTGGAAACATAACTTAATACAGTTTTGAAATTTATAGGCAAAGAGTGTTAGAACTATGAAAAGAGAGACTAAAGATGTAAATGTATTTTCTGGGTGATGTAGTTCAAAACTGATTGTTTTTGTACTTATGATAAAATAATTCAGATAGAGATTTCTTGAGTGATTTTTTACACAATAAAATATTCTCTTGGTAAGTTTCTGGTCATCTATCCCCTACTATCACCTGTTTTTACAGCTACACTATAAAAATTTTAAGTTTCAACTTTGAAATTGAATTGCCAGAACAATTAATTATGATGTTGAATGACCGAATCTACGAACATTTGTTTCACAGCAGTGGGATCTGTCTTAAATATAGAAAGACTTGAGATATCAATTGTAAATAAAAGTATAAAACATAAATATATATTAATTTTAAACATATTTATAATCAACATAGTGTAAACTATTTGTATTTAAAAATTTTATAAAATATGAAAATGCAAAGAGAGGTTTTTTAAGTGTTTGACAATCCCATATTTATTAATTAAAGTTGGGTAAACAACTATAAATGTAGATAACCTTCAATAAATTTATTTTATCACTTTTTAAAACTTTCTGCATAATAATAGTGGGACATTCTTGATAAAAACAAACATCAATTTCAGGAACACTAAATAAATTATATCAAATGGAATTAATATGCATGATGATTTACTGTAATTTAACTCAATAGAAAAATTGAAAACTACTCAAGTCACAGATAAAATTAATTTTAACTGTATCTTTGGGGTATACTAAAACTCACTCCTATTATCAGAAAAGGAAATCCATGAAGAAAGCAGAAATTTTCTACAGAACAAAAGTTATAGCATATGTTAAACTGGAGAAAGTTACATAAATTGTCAATATTCTTCTGGCACTAAATGGCACTAAAAGGGTACTTTGAAAATGAAATTTAAATGTAAAAAAAGAATAAAACCATCTTCTCTCTACCTATGGCATTTTACCATTTTCCATTCACAATGGATAATACCTGAGGAAGAGTTCTGAGGTGGCAGCATACTTGTACACCTGCTTTGCTAGAATTGAATTGCTTAAGTGCTAATTTGCTGGCAATTTCACTGCAACAGCAGGTAGTTCATTTTTAACTGCATTTAGGGTTTTGAATGCTCATAGTGACACAGAATTCAGTCTATAAGCCATTCCATGAGAAACTGTTTAAGATTAATACTTAAAACTGTTAATTTCTGCAGTCACTGGGCCTTGTACATAAAATCATTGCTTTGTTAAGGTAAATGCAGATGTTTGTAAACTCATCTTTTAAATAAGTGTATTTTTGAGAAAAAATTTCAATTTAACAAATATTTACTGAGTACAACTTGTATAGAGAATTAAGCAAATCAAAGAAACATCGGGTATGATTATCATAGCAGTTTCTGAACACATAGTCCAATAAATATAGTGGATGTGTGTGTGTGCATGTATATATGTAGTGTGTGTGTATACATATATACATATATAAATATGATATATACACATATTTATATTTATATATGCATATATAAACATATATACACACACGTATATATACGTATATATGTATGTGTGGATATATAGTGGATGTGTGTATATATGCATATATATATGCATATATGTGTATACATGTGTATATATACGTATATATGTATATGTGTGTGTATATATGTATGTGTGGATATACATATATTTATACACATGTATTTCACCCTCATGCTAACCTTTATCAAAAAATTCATAACCAAAGTAACCACAGATGCTCTCTTCTGTCTCCAAACTACATCTTTTCTGTTTTGCGGTATAAATTACTAATATTAAGCATGAATTGAAATTACTAGCATTCACTTGAAAAAATGAACTTAAATCATCACAGGCTGGTTTTGTAGATCTCTTTAGATATAAAAATGGAAAGTTCTAGATTTAGAAAATCTGTAGGATATAATTACATTTTACTGTTCTTACAAGTCTTGATTTCTCTTTTCTGGGACATCCAGAATGTTGACTTTGATAATTATTTAGCAGAGTCAAGATAGATACAACTTATATATTATAGCAACAATTTATGAAGCTACTTTGTCTCTGAAACCATTTTTAATAATGTATATGATATACTTAACGCTTGGCCTGAAAGAAAATGTCATAAAATATATTCTTTTATTTTACATGTCTTCATTTTAAATCCCTTTTTGTATCATTTTCCCCTAACCATTGTATAGACATCTCAGAACTTGCATTTTGGGCACTTTGTTCCCCTTCTTTGATATCATTAAAAATACTAAAAGCAAATTCACTTCAGAAAACTTGCATTACTTTTTTTTTTTTTTAATCATCTCATGCTCTCACCTCTTGTATATTTTTCTTCTAAATTGTTTGAAATTTTTCTCCCATATTTTCTGGCTATACTTTTGATAATAATAAAACTTTATCTGCATAGTTACCTCAAACCATATTAAATGCATAGGTCAATTACCTTCCTACAAAAATAATTACCTCATACTTATTTTGCTGGGTTTAGTGAAGTTTGAATTAACTTCAGATTATTCCTTTTGTCACAGTGATTTGTATGGGTTTAAATTTGTCTTTTTCGAAGAAAGTTAGTTTCCTTATTTTATATTACACATATCCATAGGAGAAAATGTAGCAAATCCAGAAAAACTGAATAAAGAACATAAACTATGCATGGTCCAACTACCTGGAACCATACCTTTTTAGAGTTTGGTATAGATGATACCAGTTTTACGTGTGTGTGTGCATACATTTAATGTGCTACTTTATTGTGTTTTAAGTATGTTTACATAATTCATAATATTTTAAATACTGGTTTTAAATATAGATTTGTCTATAATAGTAAAGATGTTTTTTCATAAAAATGCAGAAAAAACAGAAATGTGTAAAATTAATAGTAACCTGTCATTCAGATCGATGAGCAAATTACTTAATATTTTTATGTAATTAGCATTGCATAAAATAGTGAGATCAATATTTTAATTGCCAAAAAGCATAAATATAAATTATATATATTTGTGTGTATGTGTATATATGTGTGTATGTACATATATATCCACACATGTGTATAACCTATATACTATATTATATATTATTATATTGAGTCTCCTGAGCCATTTTTGCTTTATTTCCATTTGTTTTCTTTTTATTATTTTTCTTTTTTTTTTTTTTTTTTTTTTTTTGAGACGGAGTCTCGCTCTGTCGCCCAGGCTGGAGTGCAGTGGCCGGATCTCAGCTCACTGCAAGCTCCGCCTCCCGGGTTCACGCCATTCTCCGGCCTCAGCCTCCCGATGGGAAAGATTAATAAACTACCTAATAGCAATCACTATTGGTCATCAAATCATTCTTCCCATACTCTTCCATCTATTTCTCATCAGTCTTTTTTCTGAAATATATTTAAAAATCAGTATATAGAGTGTGACCTTAAATAGTAAACATAAGAATAAAAATATATGAAATTATTTTAAATGAGTTAAATTCAATTTTTTTTTTCATTTTCGTTTTCCCTCAAACATTCTCCTTCTACAAAAGCTGGTAAGACCTCAAGCTGTGCTCTTATTTGTAATGGTAAGCATCATTTTGGTGGCCATGTGGCTGCACAGCATGAGGTGGCTATGATGAACCCTGATGAAAAACGACAGGTGCAAAATGAGAAAAGTTTGCACACAACAAGTTTGGCTTTATAAAGGCTTCAGGTTTACCATCATCAGAGAATCTTGATCTGCTGTGGTTTAAAACAGGGAAGGGAACCACCTGTTTTGCCTCAAGCAATAATTAAGATCAAACAAAATATGTTCTGAAACAGTAAGACATGACAAAGGATAGTGAAAGGGTTTTTCAGCAATGGCAATAGAAGTTACTTTCTCCAAAGAGTTGGGTTATTACCAAGTAAAGCACAATGGTAATAACCCAAAGGCAAACTAGAGTGAAGAAAAGCAGATATATGCAGGTGGAGGAACAATATTTGCATTTCCATAGATAAATACTTTTAAACATACAGAAAAAATGAAGGGACACAGAACTCATAGTAATGATTTGGGATATTTCCTTTGGCCAACATATCTCCTCAGTTTCTAGGGCACACACTGAGATTCAGGAGAAGCCTGAAGAAGAGCATATTTATAAAACAACTATCCACAACTGACATCTACTTGTAAAGGATTAATATATTTTTCATAAACATGAGAGATACATCCATTCATAAAACTCTTTAGTACAACTTGGATATGATAGTTGCTTATTCATAGGATGAAGAGGCAATGACTGGAATACACAATGTAAATGACTCACACATAGGCACCATCACCCCCAAGTAAAAAAGCAATTTGTGAAAAACAAGAAAAACTCTTGTTTTTGTCAGGGCCAGAGAAGTATAGTTGATGGTAATTTGTAATCAGAAAACACAGCAAACTGCTTGATTAAAAAAATCAATCCCAAACTTCTGTCTTTTTTACAGATTCTAAACAACTATGTTAACTAGACCTAAAAAACTATAGGTATATGTGCATAATCAAATCGAGTCTTACCGAAATCTAGATCTGATGGCTTCCAACACCAACATTTATAAATATATCCCCAGTGCAGGCCGGGCATGGTGACTCATGCCTATAATCCCAGCACTTTGGGAGCCCGATCTTGGTGGATCACTTGAGGTCAGGAGTTTGAGCCCAGCCTGGCCAACATGGTGAAACCTCATCTTTACTAAAAATACAAAAATTAGCCAGGCGTGGTGTTGCATGCCTGTAGTCCCAGCTACTTGGGAGGCTGAGGCAGGAGAATCGCTTGAACCTGGGAGGCGGAGGTTGCCGTGATCCCAGATGGTGCCACTGCACTCCAGCCTGAGCGACCAGAGTGAGACCATGTCTCAAAAAAGAATTTATCTGTCTATCTATATCTATATCTCCAATGTGAAGCAATAATCATATTCTTGTTTCGTAGAAAATAAAAATCATAAAATATCTGCATGAAATAAAAATGCCTATTGTCTATTTGCATAAAGTATAATGGCAAATTAGTACTTCCAAAAATTAAATTAAATGTAAATATTTTAATATAGTTTGAAAGTATAAAATAAAAATATAATTTTCTTGTAATTCAATTCCTACAAGATGGCATTCTAAGTATTTGGAGGATACTTTCATTTTGATATTTTCACATGAACATGAGTTACATTCTATAAAGCATTCATAAGAGTGCCTGGCACATCATAAAGACTCTATAGTAATTAGTTATATACAAATAAAATTATTTTCATGATCAGGAGATACATAAAATGTTGTGACATGCGCTTTTTAAACTTTGCATTTTATTGTATAATAAAAAGAAAATGTATATAATGTATACATACAAAATGATAAAATAATGAAATGAGTTTCACACTAAGATACCCTACCCTATTTAATAGATGTAAACACTGTTGTGTTTTCTTGTAAATCCTTCCACAAAATATCCCTTACATATGTATTCTTATGTGTGTATGTGTATGTATACGTGTGTGTATGCATATATTATACTTAGTATTTTTAAATAAATGGCTATAAATTAAAAGCACTGTAGTTTTACTAATCAATATGTCTTTTGATTGATATATATTTGAAACTCTCTATTAAATAGTAATAGAGGGGCCGGGTACGGTGGCTCACGCCTGTAATCCCAGCACCTTGGGAGGCCGAGGCGGGTGGTTCACCTGAGGTCAGGAGTTTGAGACCAGCTTGGCCGACATGGTGAAACCTCATCTCTACTAAAAATGCAAAAAAATTAGCCAGGTATGGTGGCAGGCGCCTGTAATCCCAGCTACTCAATAGGCTGAATCACGAGAATCGCTTGAATCCTGGAGGATGAGGTTGCAGTGAGCCAAGATTGCACCATTGCTCTCCAGCATGGGCAACAAGAGTGAAACTCCATGTCAAAAAAAAAAAAAAAAATGTAATAGAAGGGAAATCATACTCTATAAGAGATATCATTAAAAAGATAAAAGCCCCTGGATATAACTTCATATTTAGAGATCAAATACTTAATTATCTTCTTCAGAATTCAAAAAGAAGACTCTAATTTTTTCTATCAACATTTCTATTCAACTAGAGTAACTAAATTGTATAACAGAAAAAGAAATAAAAGTACAAAATTGGAACCTCCAAAATAAAGCTGTTATTATTCCTTAATGACATAATTGTGTACATAGAAAGCCCAAAGTACTCTAGAAAAAAATAAGAGTGTTGATTAATAAATTCCGCAAGATTCTTGGATGCCAGGAAAATGTATTAAATCAGTTGAATCATCTACGTAATTGACAAACTTTTATTTAAGGAATAAGATAATATGTATTTTCACCTTTGTGGCCAATACGGCCTGTCACTACTCAACTTCGCAATTATAGTAGTCCTTCGATTTGTGTTCCATACACTGTTCCATGTCATAATCTTGCTACAAGCCTCTGCTGCTCTGAACATGTGGTACTAGCATGGTACTGTGTTCCATTCACATATTTCACAACCATCTCTAGTTGACATTCAAACAGTTTTGTTTGCCTTACAATATAATTCCATCTGCAACATACATTTAGATATCCATTAATAGTCTGGCCAACTGATAGTACTTTTTTCCACTTGCTAGTAATAATTCTGAGTTTTCTGTTGGTTTTTTGACTTTTTTTTCCCAATAAATGTAATAGATTCTAGGCAGGTAAGATATAACTGCCCTCTTGAAACAAATAGTCCTGCCTATCAATTACTCATCAGTAGAAAAGCATATGTTTACTGAAAAGAGATACCCAGTAAGGTAGCCTCCTTATTTGAGGCTGGAATAGCATAGAACAGATCCACTTAGTTTCTAAGCTTCTGCCTGATTTTACAAGCATATTTTAAGAAAATGATCTAATGATTTGTACACTGAATAGGAATATCAACCCAGTTTTAAATAGTAATAGCTAACCTTTCTTAATATTGTTGAACACTTGTAAGAAATTGATTCCAGAAGGTACAATCAACTAATACTTTATTTGCAGTACTTCAGGACCATGAAACACTAATTTCCATGCATATATATTAGTCATCTCAGGGAAAAATATTAGGTCACCCAGAGCAGGTTCTAATTTCTATCTTTACATACTATTTTACTTGACAAGAAAACATCAGCAAAAACTGTGTGAAGCATGCTAAATAAACTCAGTTTCACCTTATTTAAGAGAATGACATTTAAGTAGTACTAGAAATCCATTCTGTTAATAGAAAAAAATGGAGAATTTTGATTACAAGTAAAGGCATGTAAGACATGGCCTGATAATCATTGATGACTATTAGCAGTAACAGCTCAATCTAATATCTTAGATACAGAGATTTTAATAACTTTTTCCTCAAAATAATACAAAGCTGAATATTTATATTTCTAGTTTTTACTAAATAGGGATGCATTCACTGGACTTTGCCTGACCCTATAGTCCCAGCACTATTTTTTTTCCACATAGTAGAATCCACTTAATCTTAAGTGTAGATTCAGTGTGTCTACATTTCTAAGGTTAATATTCACCTCAGGAAAAAAAAAAAAAAGGAATGAAGGAGTTGTGATGTATTGTTCTGAAACTTTTTCCCTTCTGTCCTTTATAACTCTTCAGAATGAATATTTTTGTTTAGTTCGTATGACATCGTGTCTATTAGGGTCCTCAATCTTGTTGAATAACTATTGTTCCTAGTGCTAAAATCCATATTCTAGTAACTTTCGTGGCACTCAATCTACCTGTATCTAGGACCTTGTCTTCTTAGCGGTCTGATCTCCTAGAAGCCCTGTTTGAGAAGAGAAGCCATTCTAGCTACATCTATCCAAGGTCCTGAGTTCGACTATAGATCTAGGTTTTGAAATCTGACCTCTCTTTTCTCTGAAAAAAGAAAAAAAAACCACAGAAAGTCTAATGTCAGTTCCAAGCTTCAAAATATACATGATATTTGATGGTATCATAAATTATAATAATAGATGTCTTGATTTAAATAAGCACATTATATCTTATAAACATCTTAATGGTGATAAGATAAAAATATATCATGAAAGTAATGATAAAATTATTTTTAAAACCTGATGCTTACTTATGTCATAATCTATCCATCCTCCTGATATAAAAAAGTATCATTCAGAAATTATCTGTTTTGTCTTACCAAGATGTAATATTACTTAAAATGCTAAATACAAGTACTTTCGTTAACAATATTGATTGAGAGAAAAATCATTTTTATGATCATAAACTGAATTATTAAACAATATACAAAGATTTAATTTCAATATTTTGAGGGGTGTCCAGGAACTCAAATGACAGGAGCACAATATTTCTAACTACAAGCTCTACAAATAATATATTTTATTGAAGAAAAAAACATGCTTTCCTTTTTCCTGTCTACAATATTTGAATGCCAGTTGAGGATTCTCAGATGCTTTTAAATGTTTTGTAAGTAATTATGCCTCTCCTTTAGAATTGTTTATATTATCGATTGGTCCATCTTATACCTTTTTGAGTAGATGACAATAAATTTAGCTATTTCCTATATAAATAGTAAACAATTCTCAAACTTCTAGGATGTGGATAATTAAACATATTTTACAAATTACAACCTTCTCAGCATAATGGAGTTTATTTAGTCTGGCACAAAGTAATTATTTAGCTTTTAGAATAGCAATTTAAAAACAATTTAAAAATAAAACACACAATAATGATAAAGACTACTATTGCATAGTCAATTATTTAATTAAGTATAATACTTTAATTATATCATTTTGTTTAATTTTATAATACTTATTTAGCTATGTTAGTCATATTATATAATTTAATTAACCTAATTAGTATATAATTATCATGATCATCAGTAAGCATCAGCAGAAGTAACTATAGAACTACAGAAAAACATTTTGTTCTGGGAGTGATAGGTCAAATTAACTATAGACCTAGAAGGTAATATGTTCACAGAAGCTTAAAGCTTTGGTAAGGATATTCTATATTAAGATCAGCTTGTCTCTTCCCCAAGCCTCCATAGAGTGTGCTGACAGTTTAGACTTAACCTAACCAATTGAGACAGCAACTGCAATTGAAACAATAGGTGCAAACCTAGGAAACATTAAAGAGTCTTCAGTGGACATTAGATAGATAACACCGTTTAAACTAGGATATCACCCAGTATTTTTCCACTTAGATTACAACAAATCTGTGTACATCACCTCACACTTGAAATTATTTCATTGATCTCCACAATATGGCTTAGGTTTTATTTTACAATTGCAATTATTGTGAGCCATTTACACCATTATTTCTTGCTTTTGTTCATTTTATTAATACCACTTTCAGATTATGTTTTTGCTGCTTTTAAATGTTTAATCATTTAATGTTTAAACATTTTAAATGTTATACCATCTTTTCATTCATTTTCAGTTGTCTATTGTAATCAAAATATTTAAAGTTTAAATATTTTTCTGAGTAAAGATTTGTTCAGATTTCATATACGTAACAATTTTTTCACTTTAAAAAATGTATTGTAGTTGCATGCTTTTGAACTTTCATCTGTGACCCCAATATCATTGAAGAAGAAAAATTTTAAATAAAACTCAAAATGACCTTTTCTCTTTCTTAGTTTGTCTTATTAAGTTAAATTTTAATCATTTTATATTCAGACGTGTTTATTTTTCCCTTTAAAATTAGTTAAGATTTAATTGTAATGTAAATGCATTAGAAAAATAATATTGTGTAGTTGGTGGAATAGAAACCAGAGGAATTTACTGTGATAAAAAATAGTTTGTCAGTCGTTCCCAACTCATCTTTATGGATCAATTACTGAATCAATAATAGGCTTGTAAAAAAGAAATGGTATGTACGTACTGTACTGAGTATAGAAGATAGATGGTAGAGACATTCTATGCTGTCCTAATTTATCAATAGATAATATGCCCACAAGAATAAAATACTCTACCTCAAGCTAGATATGATAGAATAAGTATGAGATATTCTTACCCAATGATTCTGACTACAATTGGGTTCCCTATTATATGAGTGTTGTTTATAAAGAGAGAGTTAAGGTAAGGTAGGCTTTCACCCGTCAAGCAAATAATGAATCATGGCAAAGTAGCCTCGCAGTGAATTTGCTTCTTATTGACCTTATAGTCTACTTACCCACAAGCATCATCATAAGTATGGCTCTCTGTTCATCTTTGGATGAGGAACACTTACCTTCTTCCCCAAGTTACGTATCAGAATTCTGCTTTTAACTCTCTTTAGCTTATATATTAGTAGTGAATAGATGACTAATTATCATTAGATCAAATACTCTATTTTTCTTTGAGAGAGAGCATGGCAGTGACTTGTTAGTAGTAAGGTGCCCCCCAAAAAAGAATATGAATTCCTCTTCACAGTCATAAAACAATTCTCAGAATTTTTTATAGTATTTGACATTTTTAGGTGTTTTTAGTTGTGAGGAATGAGGCTTGTCAGCTCAGTATGCCATGATGCTGAAAAATTCAGTACGTTTAAATGATTTTTCTATGACTTTAGGGCCCACCTCCAGGAAGAATGCTAGCTGTTTAGTACTCATTTCTTATCAACATTCACATTGTGTACTAATCTATAGTGACTAACCTGTCCTATATCTTCCTCCTTGAAAGATTTATAAACTTTGGAAAATTTTCACTTCAATAGTTCAAAGCTTTTAACTGCCCTCGAACTCTGACAGTTTCAAGTCAACAGAGACACACAGTTGAAATCTGTAGACCCAGGGTCCACTTCTTTAATGTGTTGTCATAGTGTTCCATCTGTATAGGTTTCCCCACAAATTTACCACTTAAAAAAGAAACAACAAACTCATCAAAATCTCATAGTATGCATGGTTTTTCCACTTATTCACCTCTCTCGTTGAATATCAATTATTTTACCCAAGATGCCTGTATTCTAAAACCAATGAAGGAATTCAACTTGTAAGAAAGCTTAACAGAGATTTATGGGTAATCTAATATGTACTATGCCAAGTAGCAAGCCAATAATAATACAGGCAAAAATAATTATGATATTTCACCATTGCTGAAATATGACAGTTACCTGAGGAGATACTATGGTAAGTTAAAATAGGAATACATGTACAGTGGGCATAAACTATAGATCATAAAGATAAGAATTTCATAGCTGATAGTATCACTTATAGGTAGAAGCTTAGAAGGTAATAAAGTGATTGAGGGCTTCACAAAAGATATTTTCAAATAAAGTGATATTTCATCATGATTTGGCAGAAAATATAGAAGGTTTCCAGGTTGACAGGCATACTGAAGAATATGCAGGCAGAAAAATCAGAGGTAAGGTATTGTATAATAGCCAGGTTCCATCAGAGAAGTCTGTGTCAGTCCATCAAAAACCCAAGTGGTCTTCAGAATTAGAAACACCTGGAAATCTGAAAAAATGTGAACATCACTTATTTACCCCAGGCTTATACAGCAAAACAGAATCTTTCTGTTTGTTTTCTTTTCTTTCTTTTTTTTTTCTTTTCTTTTTTCTTTTCTTTTTTTTTTTTTTTTTTTTTTTTTTTTTTTTGAGAGAGCAAGGAGTGTAGCTGGGGATCTGCATTTAAACAAATTTCTAAAATGATTATAGTAATGGTAGAAATTCATAAACAATTTCTCTAATCTAAAGAGTTACAGTACAGTGTGCTGGTGAAGGTGTGGAGATGAGCAGCAGTAGAAAGAGATAAGACAGAAAAGGGACGTAGACAATTTTTTAAAATTAAATTATCCAGCCATTTTGTGAAGGGGAATTATTTTTAGTCACCTATGGCATATGGGAAGGTGAAGGTTTATAGCCATTAGATAGCTTTTATTATGCAATTAGGCAATGACATTGGGTGTAGGGGATGAGGTTTATAAGGGTTTGCTATAGTTTGAGTGTGTGTCTTGCCAAAATTTATACATTGAAACCTAGTAACCAAGGTGATGATATTAAGAAGGTGTGGCCTTTGAAAGATTATTAAGTAAGGAGAGCTCTCCTTTCATGAATGGGATTAATGCCCTTATTTTTAAAAAGGCCCCAGAGAGCTGCCTTCCCCTTCTGCAGGGTGAGGACACATCTGAGATGCGGTGCCGTTTAAGAGGACCAGGCACTTACCAGATCAAATCTGTTGGTACCATGATCTTGGACATCTCAGATTTCAGAATTCTGATCAATAAACTCTGTTGTCTGTAAAATATCCAGTCTAAGATATTTTGATATGGCATCCTAAACACAATAAGACAAGATTGATGTCCTTGGTTTTAAGCATGGCAAGATTGAGATGTAATTCTCAAACCTTAAGTTTCAGGCAGAAACATTAACTATGCCTATCAAAATATATGCTAGGGGTTCGAAGAAGCTACCCCTTTGAAATATATCTGGAATTGACAATATCCTTACCACCTCTACTGCTAGCATCTTAGCCAAAGCACCATTATCCTTTGTTTTCATTACTGCAATAGTTTTTAATTTGGTCAGCCTCTTTGACACTTTCCAACCTATACTCTAAGCTCCATAGAACCACCAGGGAATTCTTTTTTATTACAAAATCAGATCATGGCATACTTCTGTTTAAAACTTGTCAGTAGACCCCCCAATATCACTTATAAATAAAATCCAGAGTTTTAACATAGGCTATCAGACCCCGCAAATGATCTCTATTCTCTCAAATATGCGCCCTGTCGTGACCACATATAGTGCTGCCTGATGTTCTTAAACATTCAATCCATGTTCTCCACTAGGGATCTTACATGTATTCTTCTGTTTGGAATGTTATTCCCCCAAGTAACACTAAGGTCATTCATTCACATCCTTCATTTCACTTCTGAAATGTTGCTTTATCATTCCTGTCTTTCCCAGCACCTTATTAAAAAAAGAGGATGCACTCTTTGCCAGACTCAATTACCTGAATGTTTTATTTCTCTTCACAATACTTTCTCCACCTTTTGCTTACTATTTTATTGTCTGTCTTCCCCACTAAAATTTAACCTCCATATATAGGCAGGGAATTCTGTTGCCTTTGTTCACCCTTGCATCTCAGTGCTTAGCATAATGCATGGCTCATAGTATCTGGTATACAAAATGAAATAATGAAGCAAATAAATAAAAGACATACCAGCGACTTACAACAACAGTGTAGGTTATGGATGAAAACACCCAGAAAGTTGGATGAGTGAGGAAAAAAGAAAAAAATACATGCAATGAATAGAGCTTTGAAATCTTGGAAGAGAGGCACACATAGAAAATATTTATATAGGACAGGCACAGAAGCAGGAAGAAAATCAGGAGAAAATGGAATAAGAGAAAGCAGAGGAGGGGAGCATTTCAGAGATGGAAGGATCAATGAATCTAATGCTGTGAAAAACTCAGAAAGTTCAAATGGACTAGAACATAGAATTGAGAGTCATCAGTATATACGCAATGTTTGATTGGAGAAGAGAGAGGCCTGTTAACTCATTTGACCCCACGGCTCATTAGAGGTTCACCAACATTTGTGAATACCATTCTATTTAGCAAATATTTGGATAAAAAAACACTTGACTAGAAAGTAAAAAAGAGAACATGGATCTAACTGGCTTTATCAGCAGGCTAAATCCTGAGTTATGCTTTGATTAGAATATCTTTGTGTTGTGATCAAGATAGTGAATTTGAGTCTTACAAGAAAAGCTATGTGAATAAATTGTTGCCTTGTCATTTCACACCATTGAACAATAGAAAGAAATAGAAACTGTTCATATGTCTTTTGGTGAATGAAATAAAAATCACATGGGACAATGGAGATAAGAAAGGTTTCTCTCACAGGTTTTTCTGTAAACTGTTTCAGACCATTGATACCCATCGTGATTTTCATCTCTCTGTTTCTTTTGTATGTAACATCAATATGTCACTTCTCTCCTCAAGAAATACCTATGCATCCTAAAAATCAAAATATATTCTACAAATGATTTTTCTTGTTTTACTATTAAGTTGTTTAATACATTGCACTGAATATAATTCAAAAAATGAGTTTTACAAAGTAAATATTGACAAGCTCCAAACATTTGTTTTATTTTTCATTTTTTGTCACATTTCTATCTATATGTGCTACCATTCTCATTTCCTTCCCCCAAAGCACACTAAGTTTTTTTGTTGTTATTTACTTCAGAGTAGTAGCATTATATATTTAGAGATGGATATAGAAGAATAAAACACCACAGAAAATTTAAAAATTTTATTTTGCTTAGAATTGGTATTTGCTCAGTATAACAACTCAACATATTATTATAGAGGCTATGGTTTGAAGGCATTCCCCAAACAGTATGTGTTGGAAACCTAATTTCCAATGCAGTAGGTGTTGAGAGGCAGGATCTATAAAGAGGTGCCTGGGTAATTGGGGGTCTGCCCTTTGAATAAATTAATGTCATTATCATGGGAATGGGTTTATTATTCTGAGAATGAGTAGCTTTTTATAAAAGCAAGGTTGGCCTCCTCTTGCTTTTTCTCACATGTGTTCTCTTATCGTTCCACCTTCCATTATGGGATAATACAGCAAGAAGGCCCTCACAAGACACAGTTTCTCAATTTTGGACTTCACAGCCTCCAAAATTATAAGCCAGATAATTTTATTTTCATTAGAAATTATCCAGCTTGCAGTATTCTGCTATCAAAGCAAAAAATGGACCAAAACAGAAAAATGGTACCAAGAAGTTTGGTCATCACTACAACAAATACCTGAAAATGTGGAAGCAGCTTTAGAACTGGTACTGAGTAGAGGCTGGAAGAATTTGGAGGAGGAGGCTAGAAAAAGCTCAGATTGTAATGCATGGAGCATTAAGGGCACAGAAGAAGAAAGGGAATGTAAAGAAAGTCAGAAATTTCTTAGGGATTATTTGAGTAGTTGTGATCAGAATGTTGGTAGAAATATAAACAATAAATGTCATTCCGATGATGTCTTAGATGGAAATAAAGAAAAAGATACTGGAAAGTGAAATAAAGACCATGCTAGTTACACAGTTGCAGAGAACTTGGCAGAATTGTATCCATGTCTTAGGGCTTTGTGAAAGCCAGAATGTAAGAGTGATACATTAGGATATCTGCCAGAAGAAATATCTAAGAAGCAAAGTATTCAAGGTTCTACATAACTTCTTTTGGCAGCTTACAGTAAAATGAGAAAAGAGATACATGATTTGAAGACAGAATTTGTAATTAAAAGGGAAATAGAATCAAAACCCTTGGAAAACTCTCAGCCTGGTCATGTAAAGAATAAAAAGTCGTGATCAGGAGAGAATAGTAAGGTTGTGGCCAATCGACTACTAAGGAGATTAAAGTGGATAAAAGATAGCCTGGTTTTATTCATTAAAACAAAGAAACAATAACCCTGAAGTCATTTCAGTAAATCTAGAATATTGAGGGCAAGGTTTCCAGAGAGGTGTCCATAGGAACTTAGCATCTGCTGCCCTGCACTGCCTTAGGACTCTGCTCCTAGAATTCTGGTGCAGTACTCCTTGGTCACTCAAGTTGTGGTCTAGAGGTCTCAGACCACTACTCCAGAAGGTGTGGCTTGGACTACTGGTCTAGAAGGTACAATCTGTAAACCTTAGCAGTGTTATAGTGGTGCTAATTCTGCAAGTATACAGCAAGAACTGTGGACTAATGGTTGTCTCCATCTAGATTTCAAAGAATGTTGTTGAAGCCTCGGGGCTCAGGTGAGGCTTGTCTCAGGGCTGAAGCCATCATAGAGAAGCCTCACTAAAGTCATGCCCTGCAGGATCATAAGAACAAGATGTTAGATATGAGTTCTAAATTTATTTTCAAAGAATCAATATGTCAGTATGTTCAATTCTTTGCCTTCTACTTTTAAATTTAACTTCCTCGTAAAGCAACTTTTTCAATTACCTGCTGCACCCTGACTCATTTCAATCACCTGCTCTACCTTGACTCATTCCAATTACCTGCTCCACCCTGACTCATTCTGATTACCTGCCCCACCCTCACTCATTCCGATTACCTGCTCTGACATAACCATTTTTCCCGCCGAACCACTCACCCCGTCACTCTCTTTAAATTAGCCAATTGCAATTAGTTTAGCCTGTGCAGTCTAACCCCAGCCAACAGGGGAACGACAGAGCAGCAGGGGCCACATGTGTCAGGGATAAGAACCCCTTCTCCTCCCTTGTCAAAGTGTGTGCTCACCATTGTTCCATCTGTAAGGGTGCACCCTTCTGTAGAAGTAACTTGCCTTGCTGAGAATTAAAAAGAAAATTTTATATTCGAGTGCTATTTCTTTTGCAGCACCAAAACTTTATTTGTAACAGTTACCACTTCAGAGTCTTCAATAGGGAATACCTAGTAGAGCCATGGAAGCGGGGGATCCCCTGGCACCCCCAAACTGCAAGATCACCAGCATGCAACTCTAGCCTGGAAGAGCTGCAGGCATAAGACTCCAACCCTTGAGAGCTGCTGGATAGACTGAGCCCAGTGAAACCATAGGGGCAGGGTTGCCTGAAGTCTTAGTGGTCCAACTGCCACCCCAGTGTGCATGGAACATGGAGTATGGAGTCAAAGGAAATTATTCTCCAGCTTTAAACGCGTACTATTGTTTTTCCTCTTCCATTTTGGACTTCTTTGGGAACAGCCCTTTCTTCTTTCCTGTTTCTCTCTTTTGTGATATGATTGTCTTTCCTATGCCTGTTCCATCATTATATTTTAGAAGTAATTTGTTTACTTTTGCAAGCATACAGCTGAAGAGAAATTTGCCTCAGATGAATTATGCCTTGTGTCTCACCTAAATATGATTTAGATGAGTATTTGGAATTTAGACTTTTGAGTTGATGCTGAGACAAGTTAAGATTTGGGGGCTATTAGGATGGAGTAAATACATTTTGCATGTAAAAATATATGTATTAATACATATATTTTGGGATGGAATGCTATAAGGTGTCTCCCAAAAGTTAAGTGTTGGAAACTTTATTCCCAATGCAACAGTTTTGAAAAGTGGGATCTTTAAGAGGTGATTAGGTCATGAGGGCTCTTCACTTACAAAGAAATTAACGCTGATATCTCGAGAGTGGGTTTATTATTGTGGAAGAGGGTTTGTTATCATGAGAGTAGATTTGTTATGAAGGCAAGTTGAGCCCCCTCTTTGTTTTTATTGCTCACATTCTCTTGCCTTTCACTTTCTGCCATGAGATGATGCAGCAAGAAGGTACTCACTAGATGTATCCCCTCAACCTTGGACTTTCTAGTTCCAGAACCATGAGTCAAATGGATTTATTTCCATTATAAATTACGCAGTATGTTGTATTCTGATACAGTAGCATTAAAAAGAATAAGACAACAGAAAACTATTACTTCTAGTTTAAAATGCTTTCCAATGACATTCCTTGAAATTGTGGGATTTTTGTCATGGGAAATTAAAAGTTATCCCTATTGACACCGATGCAGGTAAGATTTCAAAGAACTCCTTTCAGGTAGAAATTATATCAGTTTGAAGAAGCTTATCTGTCAGTACTTTAAGATGTTTCAAAAGCCTTACACATAATAAATAGGATGTTAATTTAAAATTTAAAATGATAAGTTTTTATACAAATACAAAAATTGAAAATCTTTCAGTTTAATTCTTCTTTGAGAGAACTCAACTCAATCATTCACAGTGAGATTGCTAAGATTACTACTTTGACTAATAGTTATTAAGGCAAAGGGGACTATGAATTAGAAATGCCACATATACTTCCATTCCAATAAAGAATGTTAGAGAGAGGAAACATAACATTAATAGTACTTGTGGACAAATTGAGTTCTGCCTTTTATTTATTCATTTTGTATGTATTTCCTAACTGCTCATGTACTCTGTTATGTATTGTTGTATGTGCAAAAAATAATTTAAAAATGCATTAGAACAAAAGAAAAATGCAAAGACAACTCATAGAGATAAGTGTAAGACTATGAAAAGATATTATTACTAATATCTCAAATAAGTTGAGGTCAAATATCTATATATTGAGGACAAAAATACAATACTAGTGGTAATAAACAGTTAGCCTAATTATAAAATAGATGATAAAAAATCATTAGCCTAACTTAAGTTTTCAGAGCCAGGAATTTGCATTTAAATCCATGTGAATGTATTGACGACCAAAAAGTGATTGAGGCATAAGTCTCAAAGTTCAAGGTTTATTGAGCCAGCTTGAGGGCACACCCTTGAAAAACAAGAATCACAGGTGGATCTGTGTGTGTGTGTGTGTGTGTGTGTGTTTTTCCAAAGAGGTTCTCAGGAGGTTTAGGTATAGCACATTTTCCTTAAAAAGGTGGGGAGTGGGGGCATAGCAGTGAGAGGAATTACTACATACTTGTGAGATGTTAATTAGTGCCCGGTAAATCTACATTTTAAATAAGATAAAGTGAACATTTGAAGAAAAACAGAAGAAACAGGTATCTCAGGGAGGAGCAAAGGAATGATTAATCTCATCTTGTCTTCCTTATGTACCTGAGAAGATAAGCTAGCAATCCACATTATCAGTGTGGAGTCTTTTGAAAGTGCTGATTTCTTTTTATCCCTTGGGGAAGAAAGCTTAATGACAGTAAGGGAGGAGGTAGAATGAGTGTCAGACCTATGAAAGCATGGCATTGAACTCGTTCCAAAGTTTCTCTGGGATTCCTTGGCCAAAACGGGGTCTGTTGTTCAATTAGGTTAATGCTTAGAATTTTATTTTTATGTGTGGGCGTCCACAATATCTACCCTAAGGGGGGTTTAAAGTAAGAGTGATCATTTTTGTCTCTAATAAAAGACTGAAGGTAAACTGCTTTTCATTGTTGACAAAGGCTAGATTCATAAAATTTAAAGATTAAATAAGCAAATATTATAGCTGACAACTTTCTGACAGTTACAGAAACTGAGCAGAAATTTTTGCCCTTTTCCCCCATGAGTTGAAGAAATTTGCCCAGTGAAGGCCTGAGGTTTCCTTGAAATTAAAACAGTAGTTCATTCAACACATCAGAGAATTCATAAAAACTCCCCAAAGTTGTTTCCTGGAATCATGATTAATATAATTTTTATCAAAAAATGCTTAAATCTTCTTTGATTAAATATTCATCATAGTTATGGAGAAAGAGTCCCTGCAATTTTTATATGAAGTTTCGGGATTTGCCCATAAAAAGTTTGCTGAGTGAAGGTATTTTAAAAGCTTAATATTTAATAGAATTAGAAAAATAGAATGAGTTCCATAAACGACAATTATATGGGAATTTAGAGGAAAACGTTCTAGGTCAGTGTACAATTCACAAAAAGTATATTTGAAGTGATCTCTAAGAAATGGGTAAATTTTCAACAGATACAGATAGTTTTATATGACAGAAAAGGAAATAGCGTGAGTTCAGGAAAGTCTAGGGTAAGGTAAAATTAAGTCATGTGCTTAAGGAGGTACATTTGAGTCACACATGGAAAGCTTTGATTTGAAGCCTGAGGAGTTTACAGTATTGAGGTCAATTAGTGAATACATCAACTTTATTCAAACCCTGTCTCTACTATAAATATAAAAATTAGCCAGACGTGGTGGTATGCACCTGTAATCCCAGCTACTCTGGAGGCTAAGACAGAAGAATTGCTTGAACCCAGGAGGCAGAGGTTGCAGTGAGCACAGACGGCACCACTGCACTCCAGCCTGGGTGGCAGCATGAGACCCTGTCTCAAAAAAAAACAAAAAAAAAATTCTGTCACTCTTAAGTATATTTTATTTTCTTTCGTTTTCATTGTAAAGATATATATATATATATATGTATGTATATGCCATTTTAATCATTTTAAGTGTACGATATCATGCCATTAATTAATACATTTTGTGTAACCATCATTCCTTTTTCCAAAATTTTTTATTACCTCAAAGACAAACTCTGCATGCATTAAGCAATAACTCCCCTTTTCCTTTCTTAGTCTCTGGTAACATTTAATCTACTGTATCTCTCTATGAAATTTCCTATTTTGCATATTTCCTATAAATAAAATTATGCAATATCACAGCCTATATCAGAATTTCATTCCCTTTTAATGAGAATAATATTCCATGTATATGTATGTGTGTGTGCATATATATACACATATATATACATGCACACACACATATATATGTGTACATATAAGTATGTATATGTGTCTCACATGTCCATGTGAAGAGACTACCAAACAGGCTTTGTGTGAGCAACATGGCTGTTTATTTCACCTGGGTACAGGCAGGCTGAGTCCGAAAAGAGAGTCAGCAAAGACCGATGGATTATCATTATTTCTTATAGGTTTTGGGATAGGGGGTGGAGTTAGGAACAATGTTTTGCGGGCAGGGGGTGGATCTCACAAAGTACATTCTCAAGGGTGGGGAGAATTACAAAGAACCTTCTTAAGGGTGGGGGAGATTACAAAGTACATTGATCAGTTAGGGTGGGGCAGAAACAAATCACAATGGTGGAATGTCATCAGTTAAGGCTATTTTCACTTCTTTTGTGGCTCTTCAATTGCTTCAGGCTCTCTGGATGTATACATGAAGGTCATAGGGGATATGATGGCTTAGCTTGGGCTCAGAGGCCTAACATTCCTGTCTTCTTATATTAATAAGAAAAGCAAAAAAAAAAAAATAGTGGTAAAATGTTGGGGTGGCGAAAATTATGGAGAGATAATGAGCGATGTTTCTCAGGGCTGTTTCGAGCAGGATTAGGGGCGACGTGGGAACCTAGAGTGGGAGAGATTAAGCTGAAGGAAGATTTTGTGGTAAGGGGTGATATTGTGGGGTTCTTAGAAGAAACATTTGTCATACGGAATTATTGATGATGGCCTGGATGTGGTTTTGTATGAATTGAGAAACTAAATGAAAGACACAGGGTCCAAATAAAAGAAGGAGAAAAATAGGTATTAAAGGACTAAGAATTGGGAGTACTGAGGACGTCCAGTTAATTAGAGAGTGTCCAAGGAGTTTCAATGTTATTGTTTGCTTGGTTGGTGAGTTTTTGGGCTCTATCCTTGAGTTTTTTTATGTTGTCATATACCAGGTCAGATTGATTTAGGTAAAAACAACACCCTTCATTTAAAAATATACAGATCCTCTTTTTTTAGCAGTGAGTAAGTCGAGGCCTTGGCCATTTTGGAGGAAAGAGAAATTCAAAGCCAGAAACTGTTTGTTAAAGAAGGATTAGAAACAGCTAAGAGAGACTGAGATTGATAGTGTGGTGGAGATAGCTGGGGAGAGGTAGAGGGTGGCATAAGAATGGGAACCAGAATAAGAATGAGCATAAAAGTAAAGAATAGGACTTTGTCAGGGTGAAAGTATTAGAAGGTACCTTGCCACTGAAGATCTTCTATCCACTTCAAGAGAGACTTAAGGGTGATGATTTGAGGTAAAACCAGGAGCCACTAAATAACAAGAGTCTGAGAAACTGCTTGGGTGATTTGACTAATAAAGGCCGGTTTGTTATCGGACTGTATAGAGGTGGGAAGGCCAAACCGAGGAATTATATCTGACAAAAGGGAAGAAATAACCATGGTGCCCTTCTCAGACCTTGTTGGAAAGGCCTCTACCCATCCAGTGAAAGTGTCTACCCAGACCAAGAGGCATTTTAGTTTCCTGACTTGGGCCATGTGAGTAAAGTCAATTTGCCAGTCCTTGGCAGGGGCAAATCCCAGAGCTTGATGTGTAGGGAAGGGAGGGGGACTGAACAATCCCTGAGGAGTAGTAGAATAGTAGATGGAACACTGAGAAGTGATTTTCCTGAAGATAGATTCCACGTCAGAAAGGAAATGAGAGGTTCTAAGAGGTGGGCTAGCTGCTTGTAACCTACATGGAAGAGGTTATGACATGACAATAGAAAAGAATGGGCCTGTGAGACTGGAAGGAGATATTTTCCTTGGTCCAAGAACCATTTGCCTTGTGTGGAAAGAGACTGATAAGTGGAAGTTTCAGTGGGGGAGTAGGTGGGAGTGACCAGATAAGAAGGAGAAAAACTGCCATGAGGTATAGAGTTGGAACGCTAGCTGCTTTTTTAGCTACCTTATCAGCATAAGCGTTCTCCTGAGCGATGGGATCTGATGCCTTTTGATGGCCCTTGCAGTGTAAGGCTCCAGCTTCCTTTGGAAGTAAAGCAGCCTAGAAAAGAGTTTTTATTAAAGAGGCATTAATGATGGAGGACCCTTGCGTACTGAGGAAACCTCTTTCTGCCCATATAACAGCATGGTGGTGCGGGATATGGAAGGCATATTTAGAGTCAGTATAAATATTGACACGTAGTCCTTTTGCAAGAGTGAGGGCTCGAGTTAAGGCAATGAGTTCGGCTTGTGGAGAGGTAGTGGAGGGGGGTAAAGCGGTAGCCTCAATGATAGATGTGGAAGATACTATAGCATAGCCTGCTTTTGCTGGTGAGTGGCGATTAGGCCTGGTGGAATTGCCATCAATAAACCAAGTGTGATCAGGGTGAGGAACAGGAAAGAAGGAAAAATGGGGAAATGGAATGAATGTCAGGTATATCAGAGAGATACAGTCATGGGGGTCAGATGTGGTATCAGCAGTAATGTGGGAGGCCAGATTGAAGTCTGGACCAGAAACAATGGTAATTGTGGCAGACTCAACAAAGACTGAGTATAGCTGAAGGAGCCAGGGAGCAGACAGTATATGTGTCGGGTGTGAGGAAGAAAATAGATTTTGGAAGTTATGAGAACTGTAGAGAGTGAGTTGAGCATAGTTTGTGATTTTGAGGGCCTCTAAAAGTATTAGGGCAGTGGTGGCCACTGCACGGAGACATGATGGCCAGTCTCAAACAGTAAGGTCAAGTTGTTTGGACAAAAAGGCTATGGGGCATGGTCCCAGTCCTTGTGTAAGAATTCCGATTGCACAGCTCTGCACTTTGGCTGTGTGTAATGAAAAGGGCTGGGATGAGTCAGGGAGAGCTAGTGTTGGGACAGCTTCTAGGGCTGTTTTGAAGGAATGGAAAGAGGAGTGGCAAAAGGATTTAGGATCTATGGGGTCAGCGAGGTTTGCTTTTGTGAGTTTATATAATGGTTTAGTCAGGATAGTAAAACTAGGTATCCAAAGGCGGAAGTACCTAACCATGCCTAGGAAGGAAAGAGTTGTTGTTTTGTAGAAGGGGTTGGGGTTTGGGAGATTAGCCAGACATGATCAGCAGGGAGAGCATGTGTGTTTTCATGAGAATTATGTCGAGATAGGTAACAGATGAGGAAGAAATTTGGGCTTGACTGAAGTAATGGGGGCTGTCCGTGAAGACTTGAGACAGTACAGCCCAGGTAATTTGCTGAGCCTGATGGGTGTCAGGGTTAGTCTAAGTGAAAGCAAAGAGAGGCTGGGATGAAGGATGCAAAGGAATAGTAAAGAAAGCATGTTTGAGATGCAGAACAGAATAATGGATTATGGAGGGGTTGTGCAGGGAGATATTGAGGATAGGAGAGTATATGGGTTTGGCACCACGGGGTGGATAGACAAGACAATTTGGTTGATAAGGCGCAGATCCTGAACTAACCTGTAAGACTTGTTCAATTTTTGGACAGGTAAAATGGGGGAATTGTGAGGAGAGTTCATAGGCTTTAAAAGCCCATGCTGTAACAGGCAAGTGATAACAGGCTTTAATCCTTTTAAAGCGTGCTGCAGGATGGGATACTGGCATTGAGCGGGGTAAGCGTGATTAGGTTTTTATGGGATGGTAAGGAGTGCATGATCCATCACCAAGGAGGGAGTAGAGGTGTCCTATACTTGTGAATTAAGGTGGGTAAATACAAGGGGAGGATGTGAAGGAGGCTTTGAACTGTGGAAAAAGGTGGCAATGAGGTGTGGCTGTAGCCTAGGAATAGTCAGGGAAGCAGATAATTTGGTTAAAATGTCTCGACCTAATAAGGGAACTGGGTAGGTGGGAATAACTAAAAAAGAGTGCATAAAAGAATGTTGTCTAAGTTGGCACCACAGTGGGGGAGTTTTAAGAGGTTTAGAAGCCTGGCCATCCATACCCACAACAGTTATCAAGGGAAGGGAAACAGGCCCTTGAAAAGAAGGTAATATGGAGTGGGTAGCCTCCGTATTGGTTAAGAAGGGGACGGGCTTGCCCTCCACTTTAAGAGTTACCAAAGCGTCTCTGATGGTCCAGGAGACTTCCAAGGCGAGTGGGCAGTGTCAGTCTTCAGCTGCTAAGCTGAGAAGGTCTGGGAAGGAGTCAGTGAGAGCTTTGGGCCAGTTGGACATTCCAGTTTCCAGTGGGGTCCTGCACAGATGGGACACAGCTTAGAAGGAATCCTGGGCTGCGGGCATTCCTTGGCCCAGTGGCCAGATTTCCAGCACTTGAAGCAAGACCCTGGGGTAGGAAGTCCTGAAGGAACGCATAACCGCTGTGGCTTAAGTGTTTTGAAGTTTTTGTGTGCTGGAGATATGGCTGGGGTTTCTCTCACAGCAGAGGCAAGTAATTGCAACTCTTCTCTATTATTGTACACCTTGAAGTCAAGGTTAATTAAGTCCTGTTGTGGGGTTTGAGGGCCAGTATTTAATTTTTGGAGCTTTTTCTAATGTCAGGAGCTGACTGGGTGATAAAATGCATATTAAGAACAAGGCGGCCTTCTGGCCCCTCTGGGTCTAGGGCGGTAAAGTGTCTAAGGGTTGCTGCTAAGCAGACCATGAACTGGGCTGGGTTTTCGTCTTTACCTTGGGTAGTTTCTTTGGGTTTGTCATAATTAACAACTTTGTAAACTGCCTTTATAAGCCCTTCAACTAGGCAGGAAGCCGGTAATCTCACCTAGCTATACCTGGGGAATCTGCCTGATAGTCTTCTCGGGGAACTGCTCTAATGCCTTGCTGGAGGTCTGGCTTATGAAGCCGGCGGTTATCAGTGTGAGATTGGACTAGAGAAAAAATTCTTTCCTGTTCATCTAGGGAGAGGGTAGAAGTTAGGATGACATTTAAGTCACTCCAGGTTAAATTGTAGGACAGAGTTAGATATCAGAATTCCTGTATATATTTAGTGGGGTCTGATGACAAAGAACCTAAACGCTGGCTGATTTGGGAAAGGTCTGATAGAGAAAAAGGCACATGTACCCTGACTATGCCTTCAGCTCCAGCCACCTCTCTAAGAGGAAATTGTTGGGCAGATGGGAGAGAGCTGGTCTCAGAACGAAACTGTAAATCAGACCGGGTATGAGGAGGGGAGATGATAGAAGGATTATAGGGTGGGGGAGCAGAGGCTGAGAAAGAATTGGGACCTGGCTTGGCCTGGCAAGGAGTAGCCTGGGCAGAAGGGGAGAGGTCAGATGAGTCCGTAGAAAAGGATTCAAAGGACTCAGAGCTTGGGGTGGAGACTGAAGGAACAGACAAGAGATAAAGAAGAAAGATTTGGGAAGAGTCACATTGGGAGCAGAGACTAGGGACAGACCAATGTGTAAAAGAATGCCTGGATGTCAGGCACCTCAGACCATTTGCCCATTTTTCGACAAAAATTATCTAGGTCTTGTAGGATAGACAAATCAAAAGTGCCATTCTCTGGCCACTTGGAACTACTGTTGAGTTTGTATTGGGGCCAAGCAGTATTGCAGAAGAAAATAAGGCGTTTAAGTTTTAGGTCAGGTGTGAATTGAAAAGGTTTTAAGTTCTTGAGAACACAGGCTAAGGGAGAAGAAGGGGGAATGGGGGGTGGAATGTTGCCCATAGTGAAGGAGGTCAGTTTAAAGAGAAAGGTAGAGACATTGAGAGAAAGGGTGGGGGGTGCTTGCACCTCAGGAAAGTGGAGAAGGGGTGGGAGGTGCTTGCTCCCTAGGAAAGTGGAAACAAGGTGGAGACATGTAGAGAAGGGGTGAGGAGCAGCCCTGGGCTGCAATGTGGGTGAGCAGTCAAAGCAGGCATCCCCGCAATTGGCTTGCCACCAAGGGAATGTGGGTGAATGATCAAGGCAGGCGTCCCTGCGGAGATCAGACACCAATGGAATGTGGGTGAATAATCAAGCAGGCATCCCCGTAATGATTAAACACCAAGGGAAGGCTGCCTTCCTGAGTCTGTGACTGGCACTGAAGTTTTGGGTCCACAGATAAAATGTGTCTCCTTTGTCTCTACCAGAAAATGAAAGGAATTGAAATTAAGAGAAGGGAGAGATTGAAGGGTGGTGCCAAGATTGAAAGGAGAAAGAGGTTGAGAGATAGCGAGAGAGGTTGGAGAAGAAAGTAAAAAGAGGCTGCTTACCCGATTTAAAATCAGTGAGATGTTCCTTGGGCTGGTTGGTCTGAGGACCCGAGGTCATAGGTGGATCTCTTCATGGAGTGAGGGTGAGGACAGGGGACTAGTCTCCCAAAGGAGTACCTCTGACCCAGGTCTTCAGCACCAAATGTCTCACGTGTCCGTGTGAAGAGACTACCAACAAGCTCTGTGTGAGCAACAAGCCTGTTTATTTCACCTGGGTGCTGGTGGGCTGAGTCCGAAAAGAGAGTCAGCAAAGAGCGGTGGATTATCATTAGTTCTTATAGGTTTTGGGATAGGGGGTGGAGTTAGGAGCAATGTTTTCTGGGCAGGGGGTGGATCTCACAAAGTACATTCTCAAGGGTGGGGAGAATTACAAAGAACCTTCTTAAGGATGGGGGAGATTACAAAGTACATTGATCAGTTAGGGTGGGGCAGAAACAAATCACAATGGTGGAATGTCATCAGTTAAGGCTATTTTCACTTCTTTTGTGGCTCTTCAATTGCTTCAGGCCATCTGGATGTATACATGCAGGTCATAGGGGATATGATGGCTTAGCTTGGGCTCAGAGTCCTGACAATATGCACACACACACACACATATATATGCACACAGACATTTGGTTTATCCTCTGGACACAGGGATTATTTTCATCTTTGGTTATTATAAGTAATATTTCTATAAACATTCATAATATGTATCCATTTGATTCCCTGATTTTAATTTTGTAGGGTATCTACCTCATAGTGGAAATGTTAAGTCATATGTCAATTCTGTTTAACTTTTACAGGAACTGACAAACCATTTCTCAAACAAAATGCACTATTTTACATTTCTACATGCACTTATGAGCATTTCAATGTCTTCAGATATTCTCCAACAGTTGTGATTTTCCTTTATTTTATTTTTATGTTTTGTTATAGCCATCTTAGAATGTGTGAGGTGATATAGCTCTTTGTGGTCTTCAGTTGCATTTCCCTAATGACTAATAATGCTGAGCAACTTCCCATGTGTTTATTGATTATTTACATATGTTTTCTGGAGAATTGTCTATTCAAGTGTTTTAACCATTTTGTAATTGGGTTGTATGTCATTTTGTTGTAGCATTATCAGAGTTCCTTATATATCCTAGACATAAAATTCTCCTCAAATATATAAGTTGCAATTTGTTATCATCTATTCTGTGGCCCATCTTTTTACTCTTTTGATAATGCCATTTGGTACAAAGAAGTTTTTAATAATAATAAGGTCCAACTTATTTTTCCTTTTGTTGCTAATGCTCTTGGTGTCATATTTCAAAAATTGTTTGCAAATCCAAGGTGACACATATTTTGACCTTATGTTGGCTCTCCATTTTGTTCTGTTTATCTATGTGTCTATGTTTATGCTATTACCACCATTTTGATCACTGTAGCCTTGTAGTAAGTTTTGTAATTAAGAGTTGCAAGTCCACCAACTTTGTTCTTTTTAAAATAGTTTTGGCCATTTTGGTTTCCTTAAAATTCTATATGAATTTGAGAATTGGCTATATATATATATACACACACACATACACACACACACAATTGTGTGCCTCTTTGGTTACATTTATTCCTAAGTACTTTACTCATTTGATACTGTTATAAATAGAATTGCATTCTTATCTTTTTTGACTATTCATTACTTGTGTACAGTAATACAACTGATTTAGTGTGTTGATTTTGTATGCTGTAGCACTCTTGAATTTCTTTATTAGTTTTAAAAGTGTGTGTAGAGGGTTCTAGATGGCAGACTATAGGTATAATACCTGCTACCCCCAGAAAGAACCAGCATAGCAATCAGATTCAGATAATTATGCTTTGAATACATCACCTAAGAGAGAAGGCTGGGATTCAACAGAGAAATGACAGGAAACACCCAAGGCAAGAAAGCAGAGGGAAGTAAGGCAGCCTGTAGAGACTTCGCAATGAGGGGTAAGAGATCCGCTGTTGCGGGAAGTCAGGGACCCCTAATGGAGGGACCGACTGAAGCTGTGGCAGAATAACATAAAATGTGAAGATTTCATGGACATTTATTAGTTCCCCAAATTAATACTTTTATAATTTCTTACACCTGTCTTTACTGTAATCTCTGAACATAAATTGTGAAGATTTCATAGACACTTATCACTTCCCCAAAGAATATCCTTGTGATTTCCTATGCCTGTCTTTACTTTAATCTCTTAATCCCGTCATCTTCTTTGTAAACTGAGGAGGATGAATGTCTCTTCGGGACCCTGTGATTGTATCAACTGCACAAATTGTTTGTAGAGCATGGTGTTTGAACAATATGAAATCTGGGCATCTTAAAAAAGAACAGGATAACAGCGATGTTCAGGGAACAAGAGAGGTAACTTTGAACTGGCCACCAGTGAGCCGGATGGAACAGAGCTATATTTCTCCTCTTTCATAAGCAAATAGGAGAAATATTGCTGAATTCTTTTTCTCAGCAAGGAACATCCCTGAGAAAGAGAATGCACCCTGAAGGTAGGCTTATAGATGGCCCCTTTTTAAGGCGTCCCATCTTTTATGGTCAAAGCCAAAGGGATGAAATAAGCCCTGGTCTCCTATAGTGCTCCCAGGCTTATTAGGTGGACAAAAATTCCCACCTAATAAATTTTGGTCAGACAGGTTATCTGCTCTCAAACCCTGTTTCCTGGTAAGATGTTATCAATGACAATGTGTGCCCGAAACTTCATTAGCAATTTTAATTTCACCTCATCCGGTGGCCCTGTGATCTCACCCTGCCTCCATTTGCTTTGTGATATTTTCTTACCTTGTGAAGTATGTGATCTCTGTGACCCACACCCTATTCGTGCACTCCCTCCCCTTTTGAAAATTGTTAATAAAAACTTGCTGGTTTTACAGCTCAGGTAACATCACGGATCCTGCCGACATATGATGTCTCCCCCGGACACCCAGCTTTAAATTTCTCTCTCTTGTGCTCTTTCCCTTTATTTCTCAACCCAGCCGAGACACTTAGGAAATAGAAAAGAACCCATGTTAAACATCGGGAGTGGGTTCTCCCGATAATCCACGATGGCCCATATTCCCAGTGTTGACTCCTTCAATCTTAGCAGCTATGGTAAGGATTCATTTTGAGAACTGAGTCCTCACCAGACTGTATCCTGCATTGAGGCTGAGTAGCCCCTGAATCTCCACATTTCTGGAGCTCCAATGACTTTCCCCACCAGCAGCCACTGCCTATGCTATCAGGTCTCAAGGGCAAGCCATGGCCATGACCCCACTTCTCCCAGTAAGGAAGCCATTATGCATTTTCAGATGCCCCAAAGACAAACTCTTGTACCTGCAGCTATAGAGGATCACTTCCAGAGATAAAGCACAAGCAAAGTACATGCTCCCCGATGCCTGTGTAAGGCTGCTACTAATGAAAGCAACCCCACCCTCCCCAGTAGCAGAGCAGCTATTACTACCACCAACCTACCACTATGCCAGAGGTCTGGGGATAACCTCTCCCTGTCTACCACAGCCAGTGCCTAACCATACTTTCACGGGGTCTGAGGATATAGGTCTGCCCTACCTGCTCAGGCTTCACCTCCCCAAGTGTCCCAGTGCTCAAACATGCCCTTTGGGTTCCTGGAGATAACTGTGTCGCAATTCACTACTGTTGAAACCCAAGCACTCCTCTGAGGGGCAAGAGGATGGGCCCACCCACCCTGCTACAAACACAATAGCTGGCACTCACTTGCACATAACATCTGCAGGCCTGGGGACTAGCCTGCCCAGCACATCACAGCCACCACCAACAGCTGTGCAGACCACATGAGAGGCAGAGGCTTGTTTTGACCCTGCTACTGCATTTTCCCAGGGCATATCCAGGACTTGCCCACCCAGCTAGTCCACTTCTGCCACTGCCATTACCTGAGCAATCCACCTAGAGACCCAAGAGTTGCCCAACCATGATGCATTGACATTGGTATTAGAAAACACTGACCTAGGGCTCAAGGACAGGAATGCTTGGTTTGCCACTGCCATCACTGGGGCCCAAGGACTGGCACACCTGATGTTCCATCCCCAGTAATACATCATCACAAATCTAGTAACAACTGCACCCTAAACAACTAAGGAACCACAGACACTATAGACATGGCTTACAGCAGAAGAAATAATATGGAAACAAAACTACTGCATGCACTCAGAATGAAAGCCAAAGTGCCCTATCCAACCTGCACTTTATATATGTATATATATACCTTTAGGAAAAAGTCCTTTTTTATAAAGCCAAATTCAGAAATGAAAAGAAGTGGCTGTTACAACAGATGTGCAGGTATCAATGTAAGGACAGAAGAAACATTAAAAAGCAAGGAAATAAGACACCTCCATGGTAACACAATAATTATTCAAGAAAATATTTCAGTAAAAAATTATGCAGTCCTGGAAATATGATTCTAAATGACAAAAACAAAGAAGGTCAGTGAGATACAAGATAACTCAGAAAAACAATACAAAAGAATCAGAAAGACAACTTTGAATATGAATTAGACATTTAGTAAATAAATGTATGTTATTAAAAAAACAAATTCTGGAACTTAAGAATTCACTGAATAAAATACAAAATTCATTTGAAAGCTCCAACAATAAACTAGATAAAAGAGAAGAAAGAATTTCAGAGCCTGAAGACAGGTCTTTGGAAATAACCCAATCAGACAATTTAAAAAAAAAAAGATAAAAAAGAATAAACAAACCCTACATGACATATGAGACACCATAAACAGACCAAACATTGACAGTTTTAGTGTTGAAGAAGGAAGAAAAAAATGACAGAAATAAAAAAAAAAACTATCTAATAAAATAATAGTTGTAGACTTCCCATGTCTAGCAAGAGATGTAGACATGTAGACACAGAAAGCTCAAAGAATCTCAAGCATATACAATTCAAAAAGATCTTCTCAAAAGCGCATTATAGTGGAACTGTCAAAAGTCAAAGACAATAAAGTAAGTCTAAAAACAGAAAGAAAAAAGTTTCTAGTCACATATAAGGCAACTTCCATTAGAGTAAATGAGGATTTCTTTGCGGAAAACTTATAGGCCAAGAGAGAATGCTATGATGTATTTATATTATATAAATATGATATATGTATATGTATATATTAAATACTTAATATTAAAAATACTTAAATATTTAAAATACTGGCAGGAAAGCTGCCAGCAAACGATACTGTACAAAGAAAAGTTATTCTTCATAAATGAAGGAGAAATAAAATTTTTCCCAGAGAAGCAAAAGCTAGGGGAATTTGTTACCATTAAACTAACTCTACAAGAAATGCTTAAGGGAGTTCTACAAGTGGAAACAAAAGGATAATATCTACTGTCATGAAAACAAATAAAAGTACACAGTCACTGGTAGAGCAAGCATGCAAATGAAGAAGAGAAAAAACTCCAATATAACCACTACAGAAAGTTATCAAACTGCAATATTAATAATCAGAGAGAAAAATAGGAACAAAGAACATACAAAACTATAATCAATTAATAAATTACAGGAACAAGCCTTCACATATAATAATAAATTATATGTAAATGGATTAAACTTTCCACTTAAAATATCTACACTGATTAAATAAATTTTTTAAATTACCCAACTATATGCTGCCTACAAAAAAAAAAAAAAAATCTCACTTGGAAAGAAACACAGACTGAACATAAAGAGATGAAAAATATACTTCATGCAAGCTGAAAAAAAGTAAGCAGGAGTAGTTATATCAGAAAAACTGACGTTAAGTCAGCAATTAAGAGTCAAAGAAGGTCATTATATTATATTAATAAAGGGATCAATTTAGCAAGAGGATATAACAATTCTAAATATATATGCACCCAATACCAGAACACCCAGATATATAAGGCAAATATTATCAGATGTAAAAGAATAGATATTTGGAAGGCTGAGGCAGGAAGATCACCTGAGCCCAGGAGTTCGAGACCAGCATCAGCAACATAGTGAGACCACAGTTCTCAAAAAAAAAAATTAATTTAATTTAATTTTTAAAAAGAAGAGATAGAATTCAATCCAATAATAGTTGGGAACTTCAGCACCCCAGTCTGAGCATTAGACAGATCATATAGACAGAAAATTAACAATGAATCCTTATATTTAAACTGCACCTTACACTAAGTGGACCTAACAGACATTTATGAACGTTTCATCCAGTAGCTACAGATTATACATTCTACTCATCAGAACATGGATACTCAAGGATAAACCATATGTTAGGACAAAAGCAAGTCTCAACACATTTGTAAAAACTGATATCATATCAAGTATCTTCTCAAACCACAATGGAATAAAACTAGAAATCAAAAACAAGTGGAACTTTGGAAACAGTACCAATACATGGAAATTTAAAAATATGCTCCCGAATGACCATTGGGTTAAGAAAGAAATAAGAAGAAAACTTTCAAAAAATCATGAAACAAATGAAAATAGAACTGCGACATACCCAAACCTCTGGGATACAGCACAAGCAGCGCTAAGCAGAAAGTTTATAGCAATAAATGCCTAATCAAAAAAGTAGGTGGTTTTCAAATAAACAAACTAATGATGAATCCTAAAGAAATAAAAAGCAAGAACAATGCAAAGTTCAGAGCAGCACTAAATAAAATGGAGACTAAAAAATCAAAAAGATAAACAATGTGAAAAGTTGTTTTTTTAATAAACAAAATTGATAAACCACCACTTCTTACACTGTCTTCCTGTTTTCCTTTAGATTCATTTAACTGTTGAGCATATTTAAGTCAACTGATTTAAAGTCTTGTCTATTAAATCCAATGTCTGGGCCTCCTCAGGAATTGTCTTAATTTCTTTATTTTTTTTTTTCAAAGGAACCATATGCCTCTGTTTGTGTATATGATTTGAATTGTTTTTGAAAATAGATGTTCGAAAAATATCATGTAGGAACTCTGGAACTCAGATTCTCCCTTTCCCTAACATTTCCTGTGCTTGAATTTTGAGGACCGCAGTCAACGTGTGTATGTGTGTTTTCCAAACTGTTTTTAGAAAGACTGCATTTCTTATTGTTTGTGGTTACTGAAGCCCCTTTTCATTTAGCTCATGATTAACCAATGATTTGACAGAGATTACCATGAATTCCAAGCATTTCAGCCAATAGTGAAGCCGAGTATCTCCTCAGACCTTTTCTGAACGTGAGTTCTGTCCAGAGCATGTATGTGGCTTTCTAAATTTCCTAGTATTCCCAGGTACTTTTAAATGTCTTAACTTCCCAAAGGAATTCTCTCCCCTGCTTTTTCTCCCAGGTTTTCGGTCGTCTATTTTGTTTCAACTGTAATTTTTTACCCCAAGTGGCTGAGAGATTTTTATTTGCCACGAAATGTTTCAAAACATTGCCCACCAATTTTCCAACCTGATTGATTGGGTTCTGAGTTAGGCAAAATAGATGAGCACATTTTGTCAGTCCTTCAGGCAGCATCAAGACAGGTTCGAATAAGCACACACAGTAATTTGTAAATAAGATCTGCTACGTTTCCTCTGGGAAGAGGGATCAGATGTCCACACTGATAACATGGGCTGTAGTTCTCAAGACTATCACCAAGTCAGAGAGGAGTTGGGAGAATATCAAGTAAAAGTGTCACAGAACTTTGTTTTCATTTTTATGTTGTCCTTTTTCATTCAGTGTTTGCTTGGTTGCTGTAAAGCTTTGAATGTGTTCCAGAGTTCTGGTAAAGTTCTTTCTCATACTTTCCGTTTGGTTTTCAATGCTTCTGTGGTAGAGATATTTTCTGAAGTTGACTTCTCTGGCCTTGTGCTGATGTCACTTTCTTAAGCCTATTTTTTAATCATAGTAAGAGCAAAAATTGTCGAAAAAGATAAGTGAGGAAATTTCCTAATGAAGCCATGTTGCCTATGTATTAAGCCATGTTCATTAACAAAACCCCTATTTGCTGTTTTTTTTTTTTGTACAAAAAAATGATAACTAGGAACAAAAAAGACTAGAAACACAGAGACAAGATACTAATTCACAAGTTGCTAGTCAACTTGGTGTTAATTATTTCCCTATTATTAATAGGGCAGCATTGCCCACCAGTTTTCCAACTTGATTGATTGGGTTCTCTGTTATTATTATTATTATTAATAGGGACATGATTAAAAGCAAACACAACTCCAAAGACTCAGAATTTTAAAACATTAATATGATTCAGAGACTTCGCAGAATTGAAATATTTAAATAGTTTAGAATAATCACACTTAGCTAAGAGGCTAACTTAAGCTAAGAGACTTAACTAACAAATACACTGGCTATTACATTCCCACCTACAAAAGATCATTCCGGTGTAATTTTAAATGTTTGATTGTGAATATCAAGTGTTATGTCACTAACTTTTCAAAAAGGTCATTGTAAGGTTTCGGTGGATCTCTTGTGGAATAGAGTAACCACAGACTTTGATATGCATGGAATATCTAGATCACTGATCACCACTCAACTTTAAATTGTGACGATCCGTTACCCTGAAATTTCTTCCTTTCTCTTCATGCCGTCACATTTGCGACGCAATAGTTTCGGTACCCTGGCAGATACATCATTAAATAATCCTATTTTTCTCAGTGACATAACATAAAAGTGGATGTGAATTGGTTTAAGAAATCTTATTTTTCAAGACAAGGTCAGTGCATGTAAAGAGTGATCATATTAATTTCAAATTATTCTTAAAGCAAAGATGAGGATGTAATATTCCATGGGAGTCTTCTTCATATCAAAACTTTTTTATTAAGCCACTTACTAAGAGATCTAAAAGAAGGTTCATATGTGATTCTTTGAATTCTCTGTGTCATATGAATAGCCAAAAGTCCAATTAAAGCCATTCAAAAATAAATGTAATATATTTATGTACACATATCTTTTCTTTTAGCCAATTTCTGCTCAGGATTTTTCAATGTAAGTATTATTGGGATTATAGGTGACCCGATTTTTATTGTATAGAATTATTCTAGATAGTACAAGAAGTTTGGTATCTCTGGCCTCTGCCTATAAAATGACAATAGTAAACAACTGCCTCATAGCATGCTTCACCCTGCCTCCAGCACTGGGACAACCTGAGCAATTCTAGTAGGTCTCCAGTCTTCCCCCTACATGAAAAGCACAAATGGCTTGACTTTATATGTGCAATAATTGCTGCTCTTTTTCTCTCTTTCTATCTCTCCACCTCCCTTCTTAAAATTTATTTATCAGCTCCACCCATATCTATCACTTAATTGAACTTTTATTATTGCTCACAAATTATGAAATCTATTTTAAAAGAAACAGATTGTGAGGATTTACTATGTGTTAGACATTTGGACTGAAAAATGCCTGTTCTACATAGACTCTCAGATTGCTAAGAAACAAATAATTAGCATATATTATTGCTCTACATAGATAAGATATAAAATTATGCCTATTTAAAAAGTGGCCAAAATTATTGGTTGATATTTATTTTATTGAGTCCTGATTAGAAATTTGCAAAAGGAAATTAATGTCTATGTAAATATAATTACTCATTTTCTCTGTGTGTGCATGTGTGTGTGTACAAACAAATGTTTTAACCAGTGTTCAGATATGTATATCACTTAGCTGTTGCTTCATATTAAATCATCTTAAAGCTTATTGGTCAGCTACATGGGTCTTCCTATTTTTATTGATTTCAATTGACCTTTCTCATAATTCTGTAATTAGTTGGCTGGTCAGTTGGTGCTGGCAAGTATAGGATGGTCTTACCACCTGTTCGGTAGTGGGCTGGGTGTTTACTATGGCAACAGCAATTACTGGGCAGTACTTCTTTCATCATTCATCAGTATAGCATAAGCTAGTTGTGACAAGTTTTCCAAAAAGGGCTGAAACAAGCAAGTGTTCTTAAGGAGTAAATTCAGAATGAGAATATAATAAAGTCCTTTAAATTATATTGGCAAAAGTAAGTTACAAAGTCAACCAAATTCAAGAATTGGAAAAACAGATTTTGTCTCTTAATGAGAGGAAATGCAAAACTGCATTAGAAGGTTGGTGGACTCAGAACTAGATGAAGAATTTTGTCCTTTTGCAATCCACATGCTACATTATGGTTTTTACTTATGTAGGTCCAGAAAGCTTTACAGGTAGAAAAATAAATGTACCTTGGATGATATTGATTATGTTCCAATATCTAGTGTTTTTCTAAATTAAGGGTATTGCTGTTTGTTATAAGGATAATGGAATTAAAGTTCCTTAACTTCACTGTACATTCTAATATTTTTCTATATAGAAAAAGTAAATTGCATTACAGTAGACACTTGAAATTTTCTGGAAGGCATATGAGTACTTTACCAATTTCTAAATTAGTAAGCCTCAGATTAGCACATAAAACAAATGTCAGAGTAACTTTTGCACCCTAAATGCCATTTCTAATGTACATAGCTCATAAGAAAAAATAATTTTTATTATTTCACATGCAAATTTATCAGAAATGTACATGTATCACTAGGCTAAAACATGTCATAAGGGCCAACAAAAATATATTGGGGTCAGATACCACTACATCGTTAAGTAAGTTCCAAGGCTAAATGAGATATTCTGAAATATTAAAATTTCTTCCAACATTAATGATAGTCATCTCTGAGCCATGTCAGCAGTTGGAGTAGTCAATAGGAAAGAAACTAAAAAGAATATATTATTAAAATTAATGATTGTCAAAGGGGGTAGGTTCTGAGATGATGGGTAGGGGACATTGGAAGTTGGAGGAGGACTTCTTCTTGTTCACCTTAAACCAATTGAGATGAGTTTTAGAAATCTCATTGGAAATATGTATTTTTTAGAGTTTTACAAAGGAAAATAGACTAGATAGAGAAAAAGAGAATCCCAATACCCCAGCGCAGATTTTTAAACCTGAAATAATGGTGAACTTAACAGGGGCAAAGCTGTAGCCTTAAACAAATGCAGAAACATGATTATTTTTATTGTTTAAGCTAGATACCTTACTTTCTTAAATGAGACTGTTCTTTTGATTAAATGTATTATTGAGAAAGCTGTATAATGTGCCTGTGTTTTATACAGTGGGGAACAAATAACATTGAAAGAGGATTTGAAGAAATCATGGGAGATTAGGAAAACAAAATTGCTTTATGTTTTTATTATAACAATTATATTTCATTTAATAAAAATGGTCACTTTTTCACAATGACACATGACTTTTTTTGTTGTTTTTTTATTTTTTCGTGACTTTTTTTTTTTAATTACAGCTGAATGCTGGGTTCTGTTATGGAGATAATTTTATCTTCCTTAAATTCATTGATTAAAGCCCAAACCCTTAATGTGACTGTATTTGGAGAAAGGGGCTTTTAAGGAGGACATTAAGGTTAAATAAGATCATAAGGGTAGGGCACTATTTCAATAGGACCGTGTCCTTATAAAAATAGGAAGACACCAGATATTTCTCTCTTTCCACACACTCACAGAATAAAGGCCATGTATAAACATAGGGAGAAGTTGCCATCTACTAGCTGAAGAGAGGAGAGAAGACTCACCAGAGACCAACCCTAATGTCACCATGATCTTTGACATCTAATCTTCACATCTGTGAGAAGACAAATTTTTGCTATTTAAGACACTCTATCTATGGTATTTTGTTATGGCAACCCAAGAAGACTAATATAGATTCCTGTTTGGGGGTATATTTTATAGATAATTAAAGTTATTTTCTTTTATATCATATCACAGAAAGGATTCTAAGGGCACGATTGGTCTGATTAGCTGAATATTATATGTTAACTAAGTCTTCATAATAAGCAAATTACTTCTACACAAAATTCTAGTCACTCTGGGCAGGCATGGTGGTTCATGGTTGTAATCTTAGCACTTTGGAGGCCCAAAGCAGAATGACACTTTAAGCACAGCAGTTCAAGGTTAAAGTGAGCTATGATCACACCACTACACTCCAGCCAGGGTGACAGAGCAAGACCTAATTTCTGTAAAAATATAAAATAACTAAAAGTCTAGTTATGCAGATGATTTAATATTTAGGTGAAAATGAGAGACAGAGGGAGAAAGATAGTGACAGCACTATGCATCAAGCTGTCACATAGCTTTATAGACATATGCAAACATGTGAATGTTAAATATCAAAGTATTAATGATCCACTGTATCTGATGTACTGATGTATATTTAGCAATTAAGTTAATTTCTGTTTCTTTGTTTTTACATAATTACAAGTGATTTAATGTCAGAATTTCCTGAGAATTTTTCCTAATCTACATGGTTTAAATTTATCTCAGTATCTCAATATTTACATGAGAAGATGTTCATTGAGAAACCAATTAAAATTGATGCTCTATCCGACTGTATATTCTAACTGCCAGATGTTTACACTGCTGAAATTTCCCAGTAGTATAATATACCCTAAAATGCCTGAAGATTTTTTAAAAGAGGTTTAAATTCCATTGTAAAGCTATTATGAATAAAATTCAAAAGTAATCAATACTCAATCTTATTGCTTCTTTCCTTCATTATGTATGAAATAAATATTTACTAGTTAGATAAATCATCTGGTAAAACTATACTCATATTCATTACATTTTGCTATTATTTCCCCAATAACTATGAAAAATCATTTTGACATCTGTTGGATGTTTAGGAATTTGTGTGTGAAAGGCCATGTAGAATATCTCAAATAATGCACAATTCTTTTGTATCATATGTAATGTCTATAGAGTTTATCTTTGCATATTGGCAATTCAAATTTTTTTACGTCAGATAACAACGGAAGTTTCTGAAAAATTGCAGTAAATTACCTCTTAACTATATGTTAAAGTCTGTAACAATATTTGATTGTTATACTATTCTTCTGGATCAATGAGTCTGACTATATAATTTGTCACCTTCCTCTAACAGCGACTATTAACTTTCACTAGTCTAGAGTGCTATGATGTTATACGCCACCGCCAATACTAGAAAATATCCCACACTGGTGATTTATACAAAATATAAGTGGATTTATTCCTTATTTAATTTAGTACAGTGTTTAGTCCCACATCTAAATATATTCCTAAATCACCATTATCCCTATTATCTCAACTGCCCCTCTCTCTTAAGTCATCAACCTCCCCTACCAAATCTACCATTATACATTATAATTAAACTAACACAAATATTCCACTTTGCTTCATTGAGAAAAATGATTTGACTTTATTGTGAATTGAGGAATTGAGCCAATTACAAAAATTATTTTTATTTTTATATATGAAGATTCATGATTATTCATAACCTTTAGAATATTGAGAAGTGAATGAAATATGCATTATCATGAATTCTCAGAACACTCGTTTCCTAACTTTTCCAAACAATACTAATTTTGTTACTGATTCACACATTTTAAACATCAAAATTACTAATTTTATATTTATGAAAACATTTCAAATTCTGAGATAAGAATATACATATATAAAGAAATATGATGTTGAACATGGTTAGCCTAGTATTAGTTTCCTTTTTTATCGATGACAAAACTGAACCTTAGAGAATTTATCAGTTTCTTATTTTAGTACAATACAACAGCAAGTTGAAATTTGAAATAGTGATGTTGAGTATAAAATTACCTCAATCTCTAGTTATGCATATATATATATATGTATGTATGTATATAATCTTTCTCTCAATGAAGTATATTTTCAATACAGAACAATATATTTCTCCCTTTAAAGCATAAATTTAATCATGGAACTCTATGCTCAAAAGTTTCCAATGGGCCAGGTGCGGTGACTCGCACCTGTAATCCAGCACATTGGGAGGCCGAGGCAGGCAGATCACAAGGTCAGGAGTTCAAGACCAACCTGGCCAACATGGTAAAACCTCATCTCTACTAAAAATGCAAACATTAGTCGGGCATGGTTGCACACGCCTATAGTAACAGCTACTCGGGAGGCTAAGACAGGAGAATCACTTGAACCCAGGAGGCAGAGATTGTAGTGACCCGAGATCATGGCAGTGTACTCCAGCCTGGTGACAGAGATGGATTCCATCTCAAAAAATAATAAAATAAAACAAACATTTCAAATGCAATGGAGGGACTATTACAGTTCTGTCAGTCATTTTTACCAATTCTCCTGCTGAGATTTGTGAATAAAACCATACAAAAGAGTTTTAATCAAAATAAATATTGAATGAGTCATAGAATGTCAAGAGAATTTAGAGTTCCAGGGAAATGATGTGAAACAACAACTCAAAAGGATAATTCTAACATTTGGAGTCACTCTATGAAGCCACATGTAGATTCCAGAAGTGACTGATAAGACATTTAAAAAACTGAGTGAAACTTTTGATTTATAAACTCATACGGATAAAATTAAATTTCAAGGCCCACTAAGAAGTGGTATTTCAGGTAAAACTTCCAGGTTTTGCATTGTTTCCCCAAGGAAAGAAACTCTAGGAACAAGAGTGACCTGAAAAATTCTAAGCCCTCAAGTGGCCTGAAGAAAACTTCTAATAAAATAAAAATGACATGAAAATATTATTTTCTCTAGCCCAGTTTCTAGCAAATTGTAAACAAAACAATTACTCATCTGAAGACAGAAGAATTATCTAGATCTTTTAAATTATTCTATATTTTTAATATACAATGTCTGCCACACATATCAAAAACAACCAGTCAAAAACAGATACAAAAGGCAACCATATGAACAAAATCCAGCAAAAACTGAAGACATTAGAAATGGTGCTACAGAATATCCAGATAATGGTGTTATCAGACATAAACAAAAACAAAACAAAAGCCTCCTATATTTAATATTTTCAAATAAAATAGAAGATAAAAATTTCAATAAACAATAGGAACTATTAACTAGCAATATGTAAATTAGAGAAACAAAACATGTAATAACTGAATTTAAGAATTTTATTGATGGTTTTAACAGCAAATTATACAAAGCTGAGGTAATAATTAGTGAATTGGAGTAGAAAACTAAAAAATTAGACATAACCCTACAAAATAAAAAGCGAAATACATGTACATGTGTCTTCATAGTAGAATGTTTATTGCAGCACTATTCACAATAGCAAAGACTTGGAACCAACCCAGATGTCCTCAATGATAGGCTGGATAAAGAAAACGCGGCACCTATACACCAGGGAATACTATGCAGCCATAAAAAAAGGATGAGTTCATGTGCTTTGCAGGGACATGGACGAAGCTGGAAACCATCATTCTCAGCAAACTAGCACAGGAACAGAAAACCAAACACCACATCTTCTCCCTCATAAGTGAGAGCTGAGCAATAAGAACACATGGACACAGGGAGGGGAACATCACACACCAGGGCCTGTCGGGAGGTGGGGGCTGGTGGAGGGATAGCATTAGGAGAAATACCTAATGTAGATGATGGGTTGACGGGTGCAGCAAACAACCATGGCACATGTATACCTATGTAACAAATCTGTACATTCTGTACATGTATCCCAGAAGTTAAAGTATATGTATATTTTAAAAAGTGAAATACATACATTATCAGAGAAAACAAAAGAAAATCTGTGCAACTGTCAAAAGCAGATAAACATTAAAAACATATTCAAATATATCCCACAGGATAAAGAAAAAGGCATTTGGAGTTTCAGAAAATAAGCAAATAAAGGACAAATATGTGAATAAATCTGAATCTAAACAAGATAACTGTAAAACAACAATGATAATAATTTGTTATGAAAATAGACTGTATAAAACAATGATGTTATGAATATGGAATGTCTAAATGTTTCAACTGTTTAAAAAACCATATGGCATAGGTAATGACTCTATAAATAGCAATTATATTGATAAGACAACACTATAAAAGTCACAAAAAAGGAAAGTGGATTTAATTGTCCTAAGGATCATGAATTATGTGGGAAATGATTAAAGTTCTAATTAATATTAGACAACAAGATGTAAGGGATCCATGACAATATATATAGAAAATTTACAAAATTTACTAAAAGTTGATAATGTGTAACTATTAAGCTAATAGATGGTAATAAAGTGAATAAAAAATAACATGAATCAAGTCAAAAAAAAAAGAAGAAAAGTGAAAAAATGTAACAGAACAGGCAAGACAAACAGAAAGCAAGAAATAATATGATAGGTTAAAAACAAATGCACAAACATATCCCAGGAGACTTCCCTCTTTTTTGTCCCCATGTACAGGAACGCGGGGTGTGCTGAAGTCCGAATCTTAGAGAAAGAGGTAGAGAAGCCGTAGAAGAAATCAGGTTCCTAAACTGACCATGAAGCAGCAATTGCCTGATGCTGGGGAAAGGAAAATAATTCATATACAGTATATCCATTTGGTGCAGGTCCGTTGGTCCTTTTAGAAGGCTATCAGCAAGGCAGGAAGACCAGTACAACAGCCCCATGCTCTTAGATTCCATAAATGCTAAAGGGAAGCTTGCAATCCTGTCCTCAAATTATTCCAAGATGATACTGAATTGAATCTAAATAAAGCAACAGAAATGTGCAGATCAGTGGAATGAAAGATGAAGTTAACTCAAATCCCCTATTCCCAATCCACCAGGGGCCTGAAAGAAGACATGAGTATTTTTTGGGGGGAAAAAACATTATTTACTTCAGTCAATGTTTTTGTCATGCAATGTCTGCCATTCAGTCACAAAGTAAGAGATGTGAAGTGAGAAACTAGAACTCACTGACAAGAGAGGTACCAGAAAACAAACAAACTCATAAATGGCTCAGATATTTGAAGGATCAATGAGAGAATTTAAGTCTAATACATAGGTTAAATGAACTTGGGGTGAAGGCAGATAATATGGGTTAAGAGATGGAATTTTTCAGTCTAGAGATGGAAATTTTTTAATGGAAACATGAGAAATAAAAAATGAGATAATATAAATGAAAAATTAATTGTTGGCTTAGCAGACTGGACTCATAACCAAAAGAAATTATGAGTCAACAGTAATTATTCAAATTAAAGCACAAATTAGAAAAAAAAATGAAGAAAAGGAAATGGCATACAGGATCTGTGAAATATCAAACACTTAATACTGTGTGTAATTAGAGTTCCAAAAGAAGAAGAGAGCGAATAAAGCAGAATAAATTGTTGAAGATGTAATAGTCATAGATATTTCTAAAGCAAAGAAAGACATCAACCCACAGGTCTACAAAGCTTAGCAATAACTTTTCATGCTTACCCTATAAAACTTTATCATGAATTTTTTACTTTTTATTATATAATATTAATTAGTACTTTCATACTTCCCATATACTTTATGAACTTACCTCACTTGTATCTAATTATTCATCCTGATGCATGTAGTATTTTTAATAATATAATTATTATTGTTGTTTTATAAAGTAAATATTCATAACATAATTGCATACAATTATATTTTATATAGTCATATTTTATAGCCAATATTCATAAGATTATTTTATAAAATCAATAATCATAGCAATGTTATCTTATGGATTTAATATTAAATTTAGATCTTCCTACATATATGCCTTTTTCTTATTATTCATTTCTGTCTGAAATTCTGAATAATTAGAATAAAGTTTCTTCATTCTGGAAAGCAGCTTTGGGTACTCCTTTTAGTGTTGATCTGCTTTTGATAACCTTACAGATTTTTTTTTTTGTTTGCTTGTTTTCCAATAATATTTTTATTTTATTTTTATTTTTATTTTGATAGTATGTTGCTCTCCATTATAGGTTGACATATTGAAGCTATTATTACAAGAAACGACAATAAGATCTAGTAGTTAGTAATGTTTCTATTATTATTAACAACATTCCTTGTACCTGAATTTGTTTTATCAGGAAATTTGGTGTCTTGGTTTCTCCCAAATCACTTCCTTACTGATTTGTTTTAGGTTGTTTTCCTTTTTAAACGTGTGTTTTGTTTTTATTGTGGTCAACACATAGTATAAAACTTGCCATATTGATTTTTCAGAAACAAAATGGCCAACTACACACAGCTAGGAAGCACTGCTCCCACTGAGAAATACCATGGAATAAATCAACTTACTCTAAGCAGAACTTGGAGGGAAAACACAGAGAGGTGACACAGACATCCAGGATAAAGAGGGAAAGCTGGGAACTTCGCACAAGGTTGCCGAATGACAAGGCTTATTCCGGCCACTGAAGGGCTCCCAGGGAAGGAGTGAGTGAAAGGATGGTGGGGCAAACCTCTCTAGTGGCAGACCTCTCAGATCCTAGCTACAAGAGATTCCTTAGCCTCATACAGAGTTGAAATAGCAGGCGTATTTGCCCAGATAATGGGCAGACAGAGCTCCAACCTGTAGGGATCCCATGGGGTTTTGCATGCAGGACAGTTGTCATGGAATGCTGCCATAGGTGCCTATTCCCCAAGGCTCCTCATCTTCCTCTGAGTTGCTCTAACTGAAACTGAACACAAAACCAAGAGAGAGCAGGGTTGACTTTCAAAAAGAACTGGGGCATATCTGTTCTGCAGGCCCTCCTGCTGGCCAGCCTCTCCCAAGGTCCCTTCCTGGCCACTCCTGCAGGAATGTGTACAGACTGCAGCCTCCATTGCCCAGTCTTGGTGCTTTCTGGGGGCCCCACCTAAGTGCTTATCAGTGGCCTGGGAACACATCCAATCCCCAGCGTAACTGGTGCACAACCCCAAGGAGCTGGAGGATGAAGCCACTGGTAGGTCCCAATGCCCCAGGGCAGCAACTTGCAGTTCAGGAGTGCTGAGCAGATATCTGTGGCTAGCACTTGATCAGGGTAGGAGCCCCCACTCTCAGAACACTAAGAGGGGTGACACAAGTGGACTTGTGGGCCAGTGCAGGAGCTAGTGAACTTGTGGGCCTTCCTGTGCAGGGCTGGTCTAGGAAGAGTGTGGCCAGTATGCCAGCTGCAGCCTCTGCCAGAGGGAGCTCCATGGCCCAGAACCCATAACAAAGAAAATGTGGGTGTAGCGCCAGTGATCAGGAGTGGCTCCCCAAGGCCCATGAGGGGACCTAGTGAGGGGATTATCTCTCTCTCCTCTATCACCAAAGAGTACTGCTGCAAACGTGCTAAAATACAAAAGAGCTATGTGGCCGAGTAAGGGCCCATCTGCTAGCCATTACTCTAAGGCAGCATCTAACAGTTCATCTCCTGGCTCACAGTTCAAATTACAACACAAAAGTATTTTGCCAATATACATCACCTGTGAAACCCACGACAAGAGTTTAGCCACAAACAAAGATCCTGTACAAAGCCACTGATAGGTGAAGCTGGCTGGGCTTCTGGGTGAGGTGGGGACTTGGAGAACTTTTGTGTCTAGCTAAAGGATTGTAAATGCACCAATCAGCACTCTTGTGTCTAGCTAAAGGTTTGTAAATGCACCAATCAGCACTCTGTGTCTAGCTAACTGGGTGGGGACTTAGAGAACTTTTGTGTCTAGCTAAAGGATTGTAAACACACCAATCAGCATGCTGTGTCTAGCTAAAGGTTTGTAAATGCACCAATCAGCACTCTGTCAAAATGGACCAATCAGCTCTCTGTAAAATGGACCAATCGGCAGGATGTGGGTGGGGCCAAATAAAGGAATAAAAGCAGGCCACCCCAGCCAGCAGCGGCAACCCCGCTTGGGTCCCATTCAGGGCTGTGGAAGGTTTGTTCTTTCCCTCTTCATAATAAATTTTGCTGCTGTTCACTCTTTGGGTCCGCGCTGCCTTTAAGAGCTATAACACTCATGGGGAAATTCTGCAGCTTCACTCCTGAAGTCAGCGAGACCATGAACCCACCAGAAGGAAGAAACTCCAGACACGTCTGAACATCAGAAGGAAAAAACTTTGGAGACATCATCTTTGAGAACTGTAACACCGCGAGGGTCCACAGCTTTATTATTGAAGTCAGCGAGACCAAGAACCCACCAATTCCGGACACACCATGACCCTCTGAAAACACCCAGAAACAAAAGCCAATTGTTCTCAATTTACACCACAGTTAAAGGAACACCAAACCTCTCATATCAGAAAATCAGCACAAGAAATTTAGAAATTCACAGATTGTCAAAGACTGTTACTTTTCTTTCAAACAAGCACACTAGCTCCCTAACGATGGTTTCAAACCAGGTTTAAATGGTTAAAACTACAGACAGAGAATTTAGAATCTGAATGGCAAGGAAGCTCATTGAGATTCAGAAGAATGTTGAAACCCAATATAAGGAACCCAGTAAAATAATTCAAGATCTGAAAGATAAAATAGCCATTTTAAGAAAGAATAATTTCTGGCACAGAAAAACTCACTATACGAATTTTATTTTAGTGAAATTGGATGTATTAATAGAATAGACCATCCTGAGGAAAGAATATCCAAGCTCAAAGACCAGTTTTTTGAGTCAACTTAAAAATTTTGAAAATAATTTTAAAAAATAAATCTCCAAAAATATGGGATTATGTAAGGAGAATAAACCTATGACTCATTGGCATTCTTGAGAAAGGCAGAGAGTAAGCAACTAAGAAAATATATTTGAGGATATGGTCCATGAAGATTTCCCCAATATCACTAAAGAGGTTGACATGCAAATTCAACAAATACAGAAAACCACTGTGAGATGATACCATACCAGGTGACCATCCATAAGGCACATAGTCATCAGATACACCAAGGTCAATGCAAAGAAAAAATCTTAAAAGCAGCTAGAGTGAAGAGGTAGGTCACTTACAAAGGGAACCCTATCAGGCTAACAGTGGACCTCCCAGCAGAAACTATACAAGCCAAGAAATATTGAAGGCCCATTTTCAGCAACCTTAAAGAAAATAAATTCCAACCAAAAATTTTGTATCGCACCAAACTAAGCTTCAGAAGTGAAGAAGAGATCAAATTATTTTCAAACAAATGCTAAGGGAACTCCTTACCACTAGACCAGCCTTAAAAGAGGCCCTAAACATGGAAATAAAATAACAATAACTTCTACCACAAAAACACACATAAACACATAGTCCACAGACACTATGAAGCAACTACACAAGTCTGCAAAACAACCAGCTAACAAGATGATGACAGGTTCAAAATGTCACATATCAATACTAACCCTGAATGTAAACAATATAAAAGTCCCACCTAAAAGGCTGAGAGTGGCATGTTGGATAAAAACATAAGAACCAACTGTCTGCCATCTTTGAAAGACCCATATCACATGTACTGAAAACCACACACACAAAAGAAAAGGATCTATCTCGCAAATGGAAAACAGAAAAGAGCAGGAGTTGCAGTTGCCATGAGATAAAAGAGGCTTTAAACCAAAAACAATCAAGAAAGATAAGAAGGGAATTACATAATAATAAAGGGCTCAATTCAACAATAATACTTAACTATCTTGAATATATATGCACCCAACCTTGGAGTATCCAGATTCATAAATCAAGTTCTTGACCTTCAAAAAACTTAGACAGCTACTATCACATTTGAGATTAGGTTAAGAAAAAGAAAAACAAGTTAGACAGCTACACAGTAATTGTGCGAGACTTCAAAACCCCACTGACAGCTTTAGACAGATTATCAAGGCAAAAAAACTAATGAAGAAATTCTGGACTTAAACTCAACACTTGACCAATCTGACCTAACAGACATCTACAGAATACTCAACCCAATAACCACGAAATAAACATTCTTCTCATCTGCACAAGGAATATATTCTAAGGTCAACCACATGCTCAGTTATAAAGAAAGTCTCAATAAATTCAGAAAAGGGGAAATCACACCAGGCATATTCTTGCACCACAGTGCAAAAAAAAGAGTAGAAATCAATACATCTTTCCAAACAATACAAATACATGGAAATTAAACAAACTGCTCCTGAATAACTCTTGGGTGAACAAGAAAATTAAGGCAGAAATTAAGACATTTGAAATTAATGAAAATATAGACACAACTCTCCAAAATGTTTGGGATGCAACTAAAGAAATATTTAGATAAAAATTTATGACTCTCAACGTCTTCATCAAGAAGTTATAAAGATTGCCAATTAGCAATATAACATCACACCTAAAGAAACTAGAAACAAACAAACAACAACAACAAAAAAACAATTCCACAACTAAGAGAAGAAAAGCAATAGCTAAAATCAGAGAAGAACTGACCAAAATATTGACCAAAAAAATCTATGCCAAAGATCAATGAAACCAAGAGTTGGTTCTTCAAAAGAATAAACAAAGATTAATAACAAACTCATAAGATTAACAAAGATAAAAAGGGAAGATCCAAATAAGCACAATCAAACATGACAAAGATGACATTACGATTCTTCCCACAGAAATACAAAAGATCCTCAGAGACAATTATGATCACTTCTGTGCACACAAGGAAGAAAATCTAGAGAAAATTGATGCGTTCCTGGAAACACTCAATTTTCCCATATTGATCTAGGATGAAAATGAAAACCTGAACAAACCAATAACCACTTCTAAAATTGAATCAGTAATTAAAGAAAAAAAACCTAATATTGAAAAAACGTCCTGGAGCAGATGGATTCACACCAGAATTCTACCAGACATACAAAGAAGAACTGGTACTAATTATACTGACATTTTTCCAAAAAGTAGAGGTAGGGAGGCTACTCCTTTGTGAATTCCATGTGGCCAGCGTCAGCCTCATACTACACCTCGTAAAGAAACAGTGAAAAAATAAAATGACAGGCCAATATTCCTGATGAACATCAACTCAAAAATCTTTAGCAAAATACTAGGGAACGAAATCCAGCAACACATCAAAAAGTTAATTCACCACAATCGAGTAGAGTTTATTCCTGGGATATGAGATTGGTTTGATATATGGAAATCAATAAACATGATTAACCACATAAACAGAATTGAAAACAAAAAACATATGATCATCTCAATAAACACAAAAAAGCATTTGATAATATCCAACATCCCTTTATGACAAAAACCCCTCAACAGGCTAGGCATCAGAGGAACATACCTCTAAATAGTAAGATCCATCTATGACGATTGCACAGCTAATATCATATTGAATGTTCAAAAGCTGGAAACTTTTCAGCTGAGAACTAAACAAAACAATGATGCCCACTCTTACCACTCCTATTCAACATAGTACTGGAAGTTCTAGGCAGAGCAATCAGGCAAAAGAAATAAACAAAAGGCATCCAAATAACAATGTTAAAAATAATTCAAACTATCTCTCTTTTCGGCAATAGCATTCTATACCTAGAAAACCCTAAAGACTCTGCCAAATGGTTCCTACAACTGGTCAATGACTTCTGGAAAGGTTCGGGATACAAAATCAATATGCAAAACTCAGTAGCATTTCTATACATCAATAACATTCTACTTGAGAGCCAAATTAAGAACACAATCCCATTTACAATAGCCACAAAACATATGAAGTACCTTAGAATACAGCTAACCAAGGGGGTGAAAGAGCTCTACAAAGAGAACTACAAAACCCTACTTAAAAAAAAAAAATGAGAGAAAACACAAATAAATGGAAAAACATCCCATGCTCATGGGTTGGAAGAATCAGTATTGTTAAAATGACGATACTGCCCAAAGCAATATATAGATTCAACGTTACTTCTATAATATTACCAGCATCCTTTTTCACAAAATTTAAAAGAATGCTAAAATTTATATAGAACCAGAAAGAGCCTGAATAACCAAAGCAGTCCTAAGCAAAAAGAACAAAACCAGAGGCATTACATTACCTGACTTCAAACTATACTGTAAGGCTAAATTAACCAAAATAGCATGGTACTTGGGGAAAAACAAAAAACAAAAAACAAAAAACAAAAAAGACACATAGATCAGTAGAACAGGTTAGAGAACCCAGAAATTAAGCCACACACTTACAACCATCTGATCTTCAACAAAGCTGACAAAAACAAGCCGTGGGAAAAAGACACCTTTAGTCAATAAATGGTGCTGAGATAGCTGGCTAGCCATATGCAGAAGAAAGAAACAGGACCCCTATCTTTCACTTACAAAAAAATAACTTGAGGTAGGTTAAACAATTTAATGTAAGACCTCAAACTATGAAAATATTAGAAGAAAACTTAGGAAATAACCTTCTCAATTTTGACTTAGTAAAGAATTTATGACTGAGTTCCCAAAAGCAATTCTAGTAAAAACAAAACTTGACAGGTGGGAACAAATTAAACTAAACAGCTTCTGCAAAGCAAAATAACAACCAGCAGAGTAAACAGACAACCTCCAGTATAGGAGGAAATATTCACAAACTATGCATCCAATGAAGGTCTAATATCCAGACACTATAAGGAACTTAAATCAACAAGAAAAAAAAAACCCATTAAAAAATGGGCAAAGGACATGAACAGATACTTAAAAAAAAAAAAAAAAAAAAAAAGTACAGGCATCCAGCAAACACATTCAAAAATGGTCAACATCAGTAATCATTAGAGAAATAAAAATTAAAACCACAGTGAGTTATTATCTCATACCAGTCGGAATGGCTGTTTTTAAAAAGTTAAAAAATAACAGCGCTATTCACAATAGCAAAGACCCGGAATCAACCTAGGTTCCCATCAATGGTGGATTAAATAAAGAAAACACAGTACATATATATGATGGAATACCACACAGCCATAATAAAGAACAACAACAAAAAAGTCCTTTTCAGTAATGTGGATGCAGCTGGAGACCATTATCCTAAGTGAATTATCTTGGGGACAGAACACCAAATGCCACATGTTGTCACTTTTAGGTGAGAACTAAACACATGTACATAAAGACAGGAACAATAGACACCTGGTACTAATAGAAAATGAAGAGAGTCATGGGCTGAAAAACTCTCTACCTGGTACTATGCTCAGTAGCTGGATGACAGAATCACAAAATAAATCATATTCCAAACCTCAGCATCTTGAAACATACCCATGTAACAAATCTTCAGTTGTATGCCCTGAATTTAAAATAATATAATAATTTTTTAAAAACTTATGATCTTAACCATTTTTAAGATGAATAATATTATTAACTATATGCACATTTTTGTGCAATGGATCTCTAGAACTTTTTTATTTCACAAAACTAAATCTCTGTGCCCACTGAACAACTCTTTTTTTGGGGGGGGCCTTCTCCTTGTCCATGGTAATAACTATTCTACTTTCAATTTCTAAGAGTTTGACTACTTTAGATACTTTGAGAAGGGGAATCCTGTAGTTGTGTTTTTGTGACTAGTTCATTCCACCTGGCATATTCTACAACACAAAGTTCATGCTGGTTGTAGGACATGATAAGATTTTCTTCATTTTAACCCTGAATAATCATCTATTCCATGTATATACATTTCCTTTTTCCATCTATTGATGAACATTAAGGTTTCTTTTGCATCTTGACTATTGTGAATCATATGATAATGAATATGAGTGAGCAAATATCTCTTCAATATTCTGCTTTTGATACTTTCGAAATCCGGAAGAGGGATTACTGGATATGGTAATTCTATTTTTTGAGGGATTCCCAAAGTGTTTTTTATAGTGGCTGCACCAATTTATATTACCACCCAAAACATACAAGTGTTCCAATTACTCCACATCCTCTTAACACTTGCTATTTTCTGTTTACCTGATAGTGGCCACATTAACAGACGTGAGGTGATACTTGTGGTTCTGATTTCCTGATGATTAGTGATGAACGTCTTTCCATATTCTTCTTTGTGTGTGATTTCTCTGATTTATTAAGTGACTTTCTAATGCATTTGTATATTTACACATCCATAAAGCAACCTCAGATATTTGTCCAAATTATTAGCTGCCTCTTCATTTGTGTGTGTGTGTGTGTATGTGTGTGTGTGTGACTAGACTTTTTTAGGAGCTGAATCTTTCTCTTTGGTGCTCTCTGGTGATTTTTTTTTAAGTTATTCTTTAGTTGCCACCACCAAGGCACATGTAGTAACAAATCTACAGAACGAATTGCTTTATTTTCTTGGGCATAACCAAGTATGTAAATTTTTTAGCACTATCTATGAATCACTTATCTCTCATGTTCAGCTCTGCCATGAGGTGTGAAATTATGTCTGTTTCCACTTCTGCAAGGCAATAGATCGTGATGGTTCCTGTTTATCAGCTTCCCTGGATTCCTGTGAAAGAGTTTTCACAATGATATATTTTTTGAAAGTTTTGTGTAAACCCTATAGTAATTTCCCCATGAAGTAACAGTCTAAGGCAGTAAGTCTTTGTTTCTTTCAAAACCCAGTAATCTCTTGTTGGTCTTTTGAAGATAATTTCACCAGAACAATTTGTTCTAGTAATAATACAACAATTTTCTAATCTTTTTGCCATGTAGTGGCAGTATTAATATACCACACATGTCTTTTTGTGGCCAGGGTTTCTAATTTCTTTCCATTACCTAAAGTTATTTTTCCCTTTTATTTCCTATTACTTTTTAAATGTTGTACAGAATAGTTATTAAGATAACCTCTCTTAATTTTTATGGATTATAGCCCAGTAGCTACAGTTATCTCAAAGCACTGTGCTTTGAAACAAAAGTGCAGATGATATTTACTTGGGAATAAGCTTGTCTTGAAGCTTATTACAGTCTATGTGACTTAAGGGGGAAAGATATGCAAAATATGATGCAAACTTGGAATTACACCCAGAACCTGCCATGAGTTAACTATGTGACTCAGAGAATATTAATTTCCTGATTTATAAAATGACGATATTCCTGTCTTAGCAGTTTACTGTAATTGACTAAGATAACACATCAAATTCTGGATATGTACAGTACTTGACAGTAACAATTATTAGGCTGACTCAGGCTATCTTTCTGGTTCTGTCTCTTATTACTGTATCCTCAGATCCAAGTCAATCTCTGTGAGACTGTTTCTCAAGTATAGAAAATAAGGGACACTTGGCCATTCAATCCCACTCAGTTGATTTATAAATCAAATTATATAAAAATACATGAAATTAGTTTATAAACTTAGATGATGATGATGATAATGATAATGATAAAGAAACAATATTTCCAGAATAATTGCCATAGGTAATTCTCTGCTGTGTTTATATGAATGAAGCTGTATTATATAGTTATATTATAATTAGCATTAGCAGAACAATTTCAAGTGTAAATTACCACAATTAATATTTATTTTTATATTATTGATCAAGGCCAATATAATAGTAGCTAAGAGTTTATTTAATCAAAGAGAAAAATACTCTGAAGCAACTGTCTCTTTAATCAATTGGTAATTTTGAAGTTAAATTACAGCATAATTAAGAAGCTATATAATAAAAGTATACAATAAAATTAATTGTTAGTAAATATTAAGCACAAAGTTCATGGAGTTTGTAAAATCTCACATTTTTTAGAATAATCTGAATAATGTCATGTACATAAATGTCTCAGTTCATCCTGATAGATCCAGAATAAAATTTATTAATATGACTTTCTCACATGCCTCAAGTTAAATGTTTATAAGAGCATGCTTTAAAATATGTGGAAACATGAAATTATAAGTCCCGTGTTTTGTAACTATTTGTTATAAGTTAAAAATTAAATGGGGATACAACTCCCAGCAGTTATCCATCATAAAACTGAAAAAGAATAGCAAATAAATGATCTAATTTCTTTAGGAGACATGTCTTGAGTACAATTTACATCCTCTTAGGCAAAGAACAAAAGAAAAACACACATACACATTAGCCAAGATTTATATGCTATTTCTTTATTTCAAAAACTTTAAATTCAATTTTTATCTAAAGTATTTTTCTAAGGATTAAAAGCTTTCTTGTAATATTGAAAATTTTGTGTTAAATTAAAAGTTGAGAATACAGTAAATTTATTAGAGGGATGCACATTGCTTAAAATATTTGAAAACTGATTGTCTGACAGTACATGTTAAAATAAGCATTGCCTGAAACTTTTGGCCTGGTAATGCAATCTACACTGTTGATAAATTAGACTAACATTATGTAATGATATTACAAAGTTCAAGGGTATTTACCAAAGTCATGTTTTCAACAGTAAACATAAAACAAAAAGAACACTCTTTGTATATTGACTGTAGGAAAATTATTTATTCATTAATTTAATAGAATAAAACACATTTAGATGATGGAATATCTTTAAAGTACCGAGAAAGCAAATATAATATATACACATGATATACTACAGATGTGGATATACACACATAGTATGTAAGTATTACATATATACATTTTTGTTTAAAATGTTACGAAAAGGTACATAATAAATCTTTACTAGTCATCATATTAAGGAAGTGATACTGTAGGGACTAAAGAAAATTATTGCTTTTTCTTTAGAAACTCTTAATTAGGCTGTAATAGAAATTTGGAAATTGTGTTTACTTATAAAACTAACCATATCTTTGAATACAGTTAAATACCAATAACAACTTGTGAGCGCCTGCTACATAGAAAGTATTATTCCAATTTCTATATGAGTTAGAGATTTAAAACAAAATGAAATAAAGCCATACACTTCTATTAAGATTCTGTAAAAAAAAAAAAAAAAAAGACAATATTATTTTTTAAACTTGCAAAAAATTTTAAAAAGCCCAGGACATCTCTACATGCCAGCAATGAAGACTGAGATTCATTTGAAGTGGTAAGAAATTCAGGGCTACATCTACCATGAAGGATTCCCAAATACAAAGAATTGGATGTCTTCTCATGGATGATCCTAAGGTATGTGTTGTCTCAGAAGGTATTTTCTATGGTGTCTCTTTGGAATGAGTAATTTGATTAAAGTATATTACAAAACTTAGGTGCTCACGTGAGGCACAGTATTATATCAATGAAGATTTAGAAGAGGGGGTAGAAAAGAGATAATTATGAATTTGTTTTATTTTCCAGTCAGTGTATGTGAAGGTTCTTAGTCCTATGTCCATCTAATATTCACATGAATGAAAGTCACCCAAAATTAGCACGACACACCAGTCTAGAGGTCCAGCATAACACAATATTTCACAATCTTATATTAGAAATACCATGCGAGCCAACAGATGCCATCTATTCATTATGCTGCACTCTTGGATCTGGGGCCTGGGCACAGAAATATAAAGAGAGAAGATATATATGTGTGTGTGTGTATATATATATCATATATATATCTTATATATATGATATATATATAATCGAGGATTTAAGACACATGGAAAATAAATCGTGAAGTAGTACTACACCTGTGTTTGGCTTTCTGGATAAAGAAAATAGGACAGAGAAGATATTAAAAAGAACATGTCTCCAAATATTATGGAATTGAAAACATGAAACCTCAGATTTAAAAAAAGAAACCCACAAGTAAAATAAAATAGAGAAAAAAAACAGTCCACAGAGATAGGTCACAGTGAAATTGTGGAAGAACATAAAGAGGATCTTACATGCAGTCACATAGAAAATAAAGAAACATAAACAAACATATTAAGGAAGAAAGTGGAAAACTGGTGATGTAAACTATTGACTTTAATGTAAAGCAGCAATGATAATAAGTAATTTGGGTGGTAAATTTGAATATAGAAGGAGAATACTGGGAAAATACAGGTTGATGAAAATGCAGACTCAATTTCAAATATTCTAAGTTCTAATATCTTTTGTAAGAAATTAGAAATAATCATACATTTTAATATTTTTAAAACTTGTTAACAATTAGGACAAACTATTAAAAGGTTTGAAATAGACTAAGAACCTGTCAATACCACAGAGGAAGAAAGCAATATAATTTTTTTAAATTCCAAAGAAATGGGAGAGAGAGAGAATAAAAAGCATTTCTAATAGAAATTATGTATTTAAAATGTTTTAAAGTGTTTCTTGTATATGAAAACTCCTATCATAAGACATTTAACTATTGAAGATGTGGCATCCCTTCTTATGACATCATTGTTTTCTTAATGTTAACAGATCTTAGTAACAGATTGTAAAACAGGCTGCTGTTTGACTCCCGAATATCTCATTGTATTTACTCACAAACAAGGCTAAAAGCCTAAATTTTTCTAGAAATGAATGGCTGAGGAGGTATCAGTAAAAGCCATTGAGTGATAGGAAAGCTTTACAAAGCAGGCTTACTATGTTAGTAAGTCTATACATACATCTGGGCCTTTGGAGGGACTATCTCTCCTTCTTTGGAACCTACAGACTATAGCAGAGCTCCAGCAGCAATGCTATGAAAACAAGACCATCTTCTGAATGGAATCCATAGGATTAGGATGGTAGAACTGACCGCCAGAAGGAGTCAGACCAATCAGGCTTGGATTGCTTCCCCCGAGAGTTTATATTTGGTGAAAAACAAACAAATACAACTCTACCTTGTTTAAGTCACCTTCATTTTGTGTCCCTGTTAATATTGGTAAATGCAATCTTAATGCATACATTTATGTACTAGTTGGGCTTTTTGTGTTTTATTGGTGATTTTTATACTACATTGAATGCTTTTATTTATATCTTTAACAATAAGTTTAAAAGTTTATACACTTTTCTGTTTAAATTTTTATTGTTTTAAGTGGCATAGTCCTTAATGTGTCAGATGAATTTTAATAGTATGCTCCCTTATTACCCAAGCACATTTCAATGTCAACTTTTATTACATCAATCAAATATCAAGTTGATATCAACCAAAATTAGGCTAAGTGTTTTTCTGTAGAGAATTTTAACAGCACAAATATGGACTTATTTCTGATATATAATCTTTCTATGATAATAATGTTTAGTAAAACCCATGATCACTGATGTGATGTTTTTTCCTGATTATGCATTTATTTTCATTTCACCAGGTGTTATATCTTCCATTTCCAAGAGAAGTTAATATTTTCTTTATTCTTGTGATAAGAGTAATGATTATCATGATCTTAATTACCTCTATAAGCTGACAGCTAACTAACTTGCTCATTTATATATAAATTAACTATCACAAATCTTAGCTATATCAATCATAATTTGAAGTATTTTTGCTGTCTGCCTGCCTTCCTTCTTTCCTTCTTTTTAATGATGTAAAATATGATAAATATATTGATATGTATAAGAGATTTATTATAGTGGCTATTGCTTGTACTGAACCAATAAAACTATTCATATAAATGATTCATTTTATACTATCATTATGTATAATATAGCCTTTTGGTGTGTTACAAAGAAGAGTTTTTTTAGTGATATACTGAGGCAGAATTCTTCGAAACTTTTAAAATAACACACATTAAAACTAGTATAGCAAGCTTACAAAAAGAAAAGACTACCTCCAGCTTCAATTGAGAAAGAGTATCAACCACTCATGAACATTTGGCACATCCCAAAATGTCCTAAAATAAGTTTCATTAATGGATGGATTAATGAGAAAAAAAAATTAACCTATCTATGCTGATATGCATAAAACAGCCCAACATTATGAAAAAATGATATCCCCCTGGACTGTGCACATCCCCTGAATATGAAACATGGAAACTGGATAGTCTCTTTAACAAGAATGCTGAGTATTTAAAGGTTGCAGTGTATTGTTTGCCTGTTATTATTTCTCTTATTATTTGACTAATAGGCATTTTCTAAAAAACAAGAAAGGCCAGAGTAGAGCAAAGAAGGGTAGTATCCCTAGAACTAGTAGTGTTCTATGTGTATTTGTGAGAAAGCCTTTAATATTAAGTGAAAAAAAAAAAAACTAAACATAATATAGACTTGTTAAGTATCATTTGTTGGAAGCTATTGCCATGAACTAAACCCTACTAGATACATTTAGTTGAAAAATAGAACTACAAGGCAGACACTATTCATTCAGGTCCCAAAGACTCTTGAAAGCAGGAATGAAGCCATCAGGAACAACTTTCTCGAACTCTCTCCACTGTTTGTTTAATTTTTATTAATTTTTATTTTTTAAGACAGTCTCACTCCATTTTCCAGGTGGGAGGGCAGTGGCATGATCTGAGCTCACTGCAGCCTCGACCTTTTGGGCTCAAGTGATCCTCCCGCTTCAGCCCCTCAAGATGCTGGGACTACAGGTGCATGCCACCATGCCTGGCTAATTTTTGTATTTTTTGCAGAGATGGGGATCTCACTATGTTGCCCAGGCTGGTCTCGAACTCCTAAGCTCAAGTGATTTCCCTTCCTCAGCATCCCAAAGTGTTACATGCATGAGCCACCACGCCTGGCCCATAGACACTGTCTAACCTAGAATGTGAATATATTTTCTCTCACTTCAGAACAATTTCTATCTTGTGGCTGAAAACATTCCTGTCTCAATGAATATTGTTTGTGAGCTTACTTTGGACACTGCCATATTCTGGGCTTTTGGAACTCAATAAATCAACAAAACTGAAAAGTTTAAAGCTCTGATAGTTTACAGAGGAAGACAGAAAAATGAACTGATAATATATTATTTAGTATGTCTGGTAATTATAAAGGTTTCTGAGAAAAAGAGAGTAAGGAAAAGGTAATAAGAAAGTGAGACTGGGGACTGCTATTTCATAAAGGACAGTACAGAAAAGATTTCTGAAGTAAGATAATACTTGAGCAGATATCTAACGGAATGAAAACAACACATGTGGGTTTTGTGGGAGGAGCCTCTCAGCCACAGAGAATGACAAGTGCAAGGACTCTACTGTAAAAGAGGTTTTGGGCAATTGAGTAAGAACTAGAAGTCAGTGTGAGCATCCAGAGAGTGAGTGTAAAATTGAATTAGCTGAGGTTAGAGATCTAGCATTAAGTAGAAGACCTTGTAGACCATTTAAGGACTTTGGATTCTATACCAAATGAGATGGACATCCTTTAGATGATGCTAAACATGACCCAACTTTATTTAAACAGGATCATTGTGGTTTCCTTATTGGAGAGACTCTGCAGGAGAAGAAGACCAGTTTAGAAGTAGTTGCTCCAAAAGCAGATGGCAGCTTGGATCACAGAAATAGCAGTAGATATACAAAACAAAAGTGGACAGATTCTAGATCTACACGTTTTTCTCTAATAATAGTTATTATGCACTAAGGATTTTTGCAATGAGGGCTTTCAGATTATACCACTCTTTAGACAACTCTGTTTTTGTTATTCTGGTACAATGGCTTTCTAGCTCACTAGTGTATACTACATAAGTATGCCATAAAAAGTGTTATTTCAGCATTATGTCACCAGGAAAAGATGCACTTACTAATTTACATGACACAATAATTTCTAATCCAAAAATATATTATGAAGCAAATTAGGTTAACCTGAAAATGTTTTGCTTTACATTCACGTGCCTAAAAGAAAAATGCAAGAGTAGAATCTTCCACAAGTCTTCAGCCCATCATGTTGAAGGGCTTTTTCTCAAGTGTTTTGTATTGCACTCATATTAGCTTATATTTGGCTCTAAAAGTATTTCATTTTTGTTTTGTTTTCTGTGTTATAACTTTTTATTTATTTGTTTATTTTTTTGAGATGGAGTTTCACTCTTGTTGCCCAGGCTGGAGTGCAATGGTGCAATCTCGGCTCACTGCAACCTCTGCCTCCCAGGTTCAAGAGATTCTCCTGCCTCAGCCTCCCGAGTAGCTGGGATTACAGTGCATGCCACCACACCAGCTAACTTTGTATTTTTAGTAGAGATGGGGTTTCTACATGTTGGTCTGGTCTCAAACTCCTGACCTGAGGTGATTCACCCACCCACCGTCCCCCAGGCCTCCCGAAGTGTTGGGATTACAGGAGTGAGCCACTGTACCTGGCCCAACTTTTTATTTATTTTAAATTTATATTTAAATACTGTTTAAGGGAAAGATGAGCATTACCTCTAAAATATTACCCCCACCTCCCTTTAAAGAGGTTTCTTCACATCCTACCTACACTACCAACCATCCACTATAAACTGGTCACGACTTTCTTTGGAAAAAGCAATCAACTACATATAATGTACTTGATTGTATTCAAACACATTCATCTTCAGTCACTGGGATCCAACCTATTGCCTTGACTGAACTTTGTCTCTGTAGCTTTTGTTTCTTCCACCTAGCCCTAACTCTTTTTAATTTATTTTCCTTCATCATTGTGAGGAAAAATGATACCTCCCTAAGTCTTTTCTTAACATATTACCTACCAATGGTCATTCTCAGGTCAGGGAATATGCTATAAATTCATAAACAAAAGTCCGCAAAGTTTATTTGGAAATTTAATGAATGTGGATGCAAAAAAAGCTTATAACGTGCTTCCTAGGTTGAATGCATACAAAATTGGTAGCTAACACAAAATTAAACTATTTTTTTCATTTTTACAATAGGAATAAAATTATTTGAAACGTAAGAAGTGCTTTCTGTTTCACTGTGAGAACACATCATTGGCTCTTGCAAAAACCTGGCAGTGAGAGCCTTTCTAATTCTTGTACCCTAGGTGCCTAGTTTGCCTTACTCTAGTTCAGTCTGGCCTTTTCCACTAATCCTCATCTATTCTTATTTATTATCTTTCTTATTGTCTTTGTGTGGACTAAAAATAAAAACTTTTTTAGCTTTTTTTTTTTTTTTTTTTAATCTCATCTACCTAATGTAGAAGCATAGATTAGGATTAACATTACTGAACTTGAGAGCCCTGCTGTCTGGCTAATGTATTAGGTTGACTCAAAAGTAATTGTGGTTTTTCCCATTACTTTTCATTGGTTTTTCCAATTACTTTTGTGGAAAAGTCACGAAAGTGATTACTTTTAATGGAAAAACTGCAATTACTTTTGCATCAACCTTATACTAACATGGGCAAATTGCTTAACAAAATCAGGCCTTGGTCTTCTCATCTGTAAAGTGAGAATAATAATGTTCTTTAAACATAGGTGTGTAGCAAATGTTAAAAGTGTTTATACATATTTTAAAAAGTGGTGTGAATTATTGTAAGTGCTCTTCAAAAGTTAACTATTATTATAAAACTATGATTATTTTATTTAAATGACTTTTTTATTCCTCAACACTTCAGTTTCACTAATCATCAAATCTTCACTTAATGACCAATGCTTCCGATAACTACGTCAGAGGTGTGGATTTATTTTTTTTCTTGCTTCAACCTGTTTTTATGTCATGTGATTTAATGTATATGAATTCATGGGAAAAAATAAAATTCCCTTTTGGATACAGGCAAGTTAAGTATAAATAAAAAAAAAAAAAAAGGAGCGAACTTCTGCTTTTATATAGGTTGACCCCTAATTCTGTGATTGATGTCTGCATTTTTCCTATTACTATGAAGTACCATTAAACATTTCCCCCAACCCAATCTCAAGGAGTAGGTATATACGTTTTCCTTGAAGTTTAAATCTATTTTGATAAAAAAAATTTTTTGCTTGGTTTCTTTAGCAATCATTCAAACTATAATCTGATGAATGCTTCAATCTGGTACAATTGTTTAATGGAAAAAATAGTGATGTATTATATTTTTCCATATAATGTATCATTTATGAGAAAATAATAGCTAAATGTTCAACGTTATTTTATAATATCATTGATAAACCTTTGACAAACCAATATAAAATATAATTTTTAGGAGAATGTAACCAAAGATAGTCATATTCTAGTATTTAAAAAATATTTTATGAATCAGTAATGAAAATTATGAATTCTACATCAAACTCTTCAGGATTTGTTTGTCATGACTAGTCTCAAAGAACAAAATTTACTCTTGTGGAGATGATAATTCCTATCTGTAGTCCTGAAATATTATGATACAAAGTAGAAATTTGGGGTATAGATGAAAGTGCAGGGAGCCTGTTAGGCTCAGTGTGCATAGTCCAAAATCCATTCTGTATTTCTGCACACATTGTCTCTCTACAATTTCACAATATAAATTTTAAGTTTCTCCATTATTTTCACAAAGAAGAATTTTTGCATGTAATTGAAACATGCTATAATTTAAAATTACATAATCTATTTTCAAAGCTTATGCAAAGCTAATGTTAAATATTTATTAAATGAAATAAGTAAATAGTATGGACAGAATGCCAGTCTGACCAGTAAACATTAGAATCACAAATTCAAGGCTTTTTTCAGTTTTACTTGATGTTCATCAATTAAACACAAGATAAACAAACCCACACTTAGTAGCTGTCCAAAAGGTGATACTATAATTCCTAGTAAGAATTGAAATGAGAAAAGGTTCCATTTAATGCATCAATTTCAAATAAATTGTTTATTGTATTTTATTGTTTGAAAACAATTTATGTTCTGAAGAAGTTTTAAACACTCTCTTTACAATCCTATTTGCATTATTAATTTCCTTAACTAAATCTGTATAAATATCAGTTTGTCTGTATTCCAATTAAGGGAAGTTTAATTCACTTTTATTGTTTTCTGTTTTCCTTTTGTCATACTGGGAACATGAAAATATGACTTTGTTGATTGTTAACAGCTTGTAATACCCCAGTGTTTTGTCACTGATAAAGGGAGCAGGCAATGGCTGTTTGGTGGGTAGTCCATGTGGAATGTATTTATTGCTTGAGAAACTACTTATCAAGTACTTGTCTATGTGCTCAAGGCTGCCAACAACAAATCTCTCTTTTCTTTTTACTTTGTTACGTCCTTGGCTGTGTTTCATAACATAAGTTGTAAGAAAGGTTAAGAAAGAATTATTTTGGATTTGCCATGAGAGTAAAAATTTGCAATATAAATCTCTCTAACTTTAAGATATTGTGACCTTAACTGAAGAGGCACCGTGGGGAAAAGGGGTTAATGGACTAAAAAGAAAAATGGAGAGAGATTAACAAAACATACTCTAGAAACACTCAAAAGACTATAAAGTCAAGACCTCAATCGCTATGTTTTTAAAGCAGGAAGCATTTTTTAATACTGCAGGAATAGCAACTTCAAGACGTTCAAACCATTTTCCCCATTAATATAAGTAGGGCAGTCAAGATGATTCTCTTACAAATCTAAAGAAAGAAATATTATATATTATGTGAAAATGTGGTAGCCAATCCCAGAATCTTAAATGAGAGATGAGGAAAGGTCATGATTTACTGATTAAAACGCTGTTCCTATCTAATCGTGTTTCAACATTATTTAAAATGCACTGAAATAAAGAAATAACAAACTCTCAAATCTAAATTTAAGATTTACATATAGTCAACTATGTTCTGTGCTTCCTGACTTCTTGCATGTGCTTTCTTTGATCTTTCCACAAACTATACCAAAAGTTAATGGAGCAGTCTGCAAAGTTCTGAGGAAAATAAAATATGACTCAAAAAGAAAATATGCAATCGCAGGGTTAAACAATAAAGGCAATATAGACAGATACTCTTAACAGAAGTTAAAACCTCTCAGTCCTTCATCATAAATAAACAAGAAAAAGGAGAAATAAAACCCTTTATATCAAAACCGAATCCAGTGATAAATCTAAATAAATTAGGAAGAGAAGCTAGGACAAAGTGATATGGTGAGTCCACACCTGGGATTAATACTAAACAACTCAGAAGAAAAAGGCTTACTTTCTATAACATGGAAAACATAAACCATATTAACGTAAAAGTGTTAGCAACACTCAGGCATGCGGAGAAGAAAAATGAGAGGCAATGTAAATAGAGTAAGTTATCTTTCAGAGCACTGGATGAAACAGTACTTTCCAAATTTGAAACATGGTGTTTTAAAAATGAGTCCAATATCTAAATGTTATCTTTTAAATTTACCCTGGAGTAATATTCAAGTAAGTACAACCTACTAACTAAATATTTATTTGAAATTCAACAGTTAATTTGTTTTGTGTTTTTTTCTTATAAAGTACAGCAAAATTGAATTTGATTTTTTGTATAAAAATAGTTCTTATAGTAAAAACTGTAAAATATAATTTTCATTTTGGTGTCTGCCTATTAATTTAGCTCTCGCTCTGTGTGTCCATCTGTATTTACGCAAAGAAATGTCTGAAAGTATATTCAAATAAGTTAATGATGGTTATTTCTCATTAGATGAATTTCAGGCTTAGTTTTCCTTTGTAGTTCGTGCATGGTTTGAATTACTTAAATAGAACATAATATTTGCAGAATCATGGATTCATTATTTTTTAAAAACAAAGTGTACACTCTAATAGATGGTCTATTTAAGATACAAGTGCCAGGTGCTGTGGCTCACACCTGTAATCTCAGCACTTTGGGAGACTGAGGCAGGAGGATGGCTTGAGCCAGGAGTTCCAGCCTGGGCAACACAGTGAGACCTCATCTCTACAAAACATCAAAATATGAGGTGGAAGGATCAGTTGAACCAAGAAGGTTAAGGCTGCAATGAACAGTGATTATTACACCACTGCACTCCAACCACCTTGGTGGCATGAGAATCTGCCACAAAATAAAAGATACAAGAAATGTCTGAACATTTTTTGCTGTATCTTTGAAATTATACCTTAGTCTAAATATTTCACTTTTCTGATTTTTTAAATGTGTTTTTGGAAATTTTTTTTCAGACCTTCACCAACATGAGCTCTTTCTGTCAGCATGAAATAAATAGCCTATACTCAAAGTTGAATAAATTTGCATAAATTGCTTATCATCTTTGAGACCGTTTTATTGTCTATACAAAATGGGAATGAAAACACTTACCTTACAGGGTCATTTAAAAAGGTAAATAATTATAATGTTTTCCTAGATTGTGCATTTGAATTTTTTGATACCAGGTTATATGAGATTGCATATGCATTCTGTTATAAATGCCTTTCTGAAGGAAGAACTGCCCTGAAACAATTCCTTCAGAATTAAGGAAGAAAAACAAAATCAGAAATGGGTTGGGGATGCAACTTGGGGTAGCAACTTCACGCATTTGCTGTCTATTGCACTTCAAACATCGACATAACAAAACGAACTCTAATGTTAAACATGCAGTGAGCAAATTTAAACTCTGATGGAAATGCTATCCATTTACTCTGAGTGTATGTAATGAATTTATCTCGTTCATAAGGCACAATATGAACTTACATTTTACGTGACAGTAAATACATCATTTTTCATTTGTCACCTCATCTCTAAAATAAACATTTGTACATTTTACTGCTCTTCTTTTCTTTTTTCCAGAAAAAGAGAAAATAATTTAGGAAAGTAAGGGAGGAAAGAAGGGAGGGATGGTAAAAGGAAAGAAAAGAAAAGGAAGGAGAGAAGGAAGGAAGGAACAAAGGAAGGAAGGGAGGGAGGGAAGGAGGGAAGGAGGAAGGAAGGAAGGAAGGAAGGAAGGAAGGAAGGAAAGGAAGGAAAGAAGGAACCATCTATTAGTGCTAAAACCAACATGACAGTAATTTTAAGTAGTGAGTACTTCATTTTTTTATATCTCATTTCATAGATTTTCCTTTGTCTAAGCTTTTATACTTTCTTCACACATGCACTGAATCCAGTAAGATAAATTAATTCATATGAAAAACTTTAATTTGATATGTCTATTCTATGTAATTTATTATTTTTAACTGAAGCAGAATTATATGCAATAAATTAAAATAATGTAATACTCATATATTAACTTTTCATACTTCTCACTAAGGAACTATAGAATGCACTTTATCAGGTATGATCCAAGCACATTCTAAAATTTTGTTTCCTTAACTACTGAATTTTTTCACCCATCTTCTATTTTTGAAATAATATTTTACAAATGATCGATTGAAAATCATCTAAGAAATATAAAAACATTTTATGAGCAGCTATCTTTTCTGTAATATTTTATCAACTCCATCCATTTTTCATGTTATAATCTCTGAAATTGAAATGCAATTTATCATCAATGGTTTCATACCATTTTACCATATGTAGTAGGACTGGCATTTTATTTTCTTTGGTGTTCACAACATAGCAGTATATCTTATAAATAACGCATTTTTGTTTTGATGAAATATAATATTTGATAGCTCAAAAACACATCATATATTGATTGGCAATTGTTGGTTATTACTGAGGAGGGTCATGTTTGTAAAATATATTTTGACCTTAGAATTAGTTTTTTTGCTCATTTTCTAAAAATTGGAGTTACCATTTTGTTATTAAATTGGAATAATATTTGTATAATAAAGACAAAATCCATTATGTTGCAAGTTTTCTGTTTATTTTTTCATGATTTTTGAATGTTTTTCATATTTTGAAAAACAATATGCATTGTTCAACCATTCTGTCATGCTCCAACTCTGTATTGCTGAATGTATGTTTTGTTGACGTCTTTTTTCTCATATTTCTGTCTCTTTTAAATATCTGCATTTCTATCTTGGTCTGTTTGTTAGTTAAAGCTCAGGTATAGGGTACACTTTCACCTTGACCTGTTATGGAGGAAGCAGGCATGCTGCTGGTCTCAATCTGAGGCACTAGAGAAATCATTCCTATTCCTTAATGTCTTCAGAGCCTTGGAGCCTCACGGGCAAAATGTTTTAATTTCTTAAATCAATCATTCAGCCATTTCGTTGCTTCTCTAAAAATGAAAGAGCTATGGAGCCGACGTCGACCATCCTTTTTAGAGGTCACAGAGATCCAGGGTCAGGTTTTTCCCTAAACCCAACACTTAATCTTAATTCTAGACATGTCAGTGTTGCTCTCTTGATGGCCAGCCCAGATCACAAGGGAAAAATGTCTGTTTCCTTCTACAGCTTAAATAGCAAATGCGATTTCATTTGTAACCTACTCTTTGCAACTCAGCATCTATTTTACCCTGGAGAAAGATAATCTAGAGTTAGTGGTGCAGAAAATGAGTCGATTTTAGGTCCTTTTTTTTTCTCCCAGAATTCTCTGCATCAGGTGTATTTGCATTTTTCATGAGTCATTCTCATGTACCCAAAAACAGCCTACTAAACTCAAGGATATAATAAATACTAACCACCTATGTCCTTATAGTTCTAATATTTAAATATTTTCATTTGTTCATTTGTCTTTCCAGTCCATTGGTAATTTTTAAAATGTTGGGTGTAGAAGTAACTTTTTCATGTAGGTTTGTTATTGTTGTTGTTATTGAGTTTTCTCCAAACATAACCAGAACCATAAAACCATATTTTAAATGTACTTATAATCCCCATATATTTATATTTTAAAACCATATTTTAAATGTACTTATAATCCCCATACATTTATGTATTTAATTATGCAGAATGACTTGAAAATTTTTATATAATTAATCTACTTTCTTATTTGATTTTTAGTGTATTCTTGATTGTCTTTGTTACATTATTTTTGTGATTATATGTGAAATTATTTTTAAACTAAAAAATTCCCCAAATTAATATATGATAGTAATCATATGAGTTATACATTAATTTGGTAGAAACTTTTCAAATCTTTACTTTTCAGTACAGTGACTGATATTTAGATTATGTTTATATTCAATGAAGTTTTATATTTTTCTTTATTAGGCTGCTGCCAGGATAGTTTTTTTCATTGTTGAGTTTTATTTTTAAGAACTAAGTTGTGAAAATTTACCTATATATTTTCTATGGGTAGTATAACTATGCAACACTTAGCCTAACTTGGCCAAAAGAATGCCCCCTAACGCACTCCCCCTAAAATTTGTCTTATATATTTAATAAAGGGAACATATTTTAAAAAGATATAATCATTTTAATGTTTAAAATTAGCCAAAATACAGAATAATTTGTTTATTAATTCATCTCATTTATGCATGATTTTCTTGTCTCTCTTAGGTTAAAATTTATTCTTATTGCAAATGAAGTTAATTTGATTCATTCTTTCTTAAAGTCATATATAATTTTTATAGCTTTATCGCAGTTCAGAAAAATGAAGGCAATGAAGAAAAAGTTAATTTATGGGAGATGTGATTATTCATGGAATTTTACATATTTAATGTAAATTGTAAGGTATTCTTAATATGCATATATAGCTTATATTAATAGACAATCATACATCAATGTCGTGAGTATTGCACAAGAGGGTAAATATAGCTCTCTAATATTATTTTAATGGTTATACATTATATAAATACACATTTTCTATAATCGAATTAAGATTAATAAGTTCTAATATACAAACTTATTTTTTCATCTTTGCAACAAGTTCTGGATTTTGCATTATTGGTAATGTATCTACACAAAATTATACAGTTGCTCATTAGAATACATTTCTAGAATTGTGATGTATGGATCAAATGGTAGATGGATTTTAAATTATTTAAAGTATATTCTTAGTATATTCTTAGGATTTGGCCACTGCGCACAGCCAGGGATGCCGGCTGTGGAGGGGCAGTCAGCTCCAGGTGCCGATATGGGTGCCAGCTCCCTGCGAGGCTGTGGCTGGACCAGGCATACCATAAAGCAGCTTCCACGGCTTAGTTTTCATCAAGAAAGATAACAGCAATGAAACTATTTAAGTGATTAATAGCATTAACTAGACAATTCAAAAGTAGGATAAATTGTATAGGAAGTGAATAAACTGTTAAATGTATCTAGTAGATGCCTGTTGTGTGAAGTTAGTGAAACCACGGAAACATGGATAGGTCACTAAGACCTTTCAAGGCATAAATAAATTAGTCCGGAGAAAATTATAGCCTGATTACATTCCATACCCTATGAAAGTTATATAAGTTCTTATTGTCAAGGGATTTTTGGGATGATGCTTTATCGGCTGGAAACCTCTGTGGCCAGTGGCACCTATGCCTGAGTTATGCTCGAGCCCGCTGCGCTTGTTCCGCCCATTTGACCTGGCAGGCTGCATTTGGCTCACGCTACTGGACTGGATCCCATGACTGCCAGGCATGGAATGGCGACAGGTGTGTGTGGGAGCATAGGGTCTGGTCACTGCAGGCAGCCAGGGATGCTAGCTGTGGAAGGGCGGGCAGTTCCAAGTGCTGGCATGGGTGCCAGCTCCCTGCAAGGCTGTGGCTGGACCAGGCATACCATAAGCAGCTTCCACGGCTGGCACCTGGGAATGCTGTGGTGCTTGGAAACTTGGAGACACCAGGAACTGCAGAGCCCCAAAGAGAGTGTCAGAGCCCTGGCTCAGAGAGCTCCCAGATCTGGGATCCTCGAAGGGCCGTAGCTGCTTCTCTCCTTCTTGCTGCCTGCAATGTGGCGAGTCAGGACAGTTTCGGCTTTATTTGTGTTCCAGCTCTTTCAGCGCTGCCATTCGGGGAGTCCCAAGTTCTTGTCCTGCACCCAGGAAGAATGAGGGACGTGGACAAGTGGAGAGTGAGGAAGGTGAAGAAGAGCTCTGTTGAGGGACAGAACAGCTCAGAGGAGACCCACATTGGGTAGTTTCTCTCCACAGGCAGGGTGTCCTGACAAGTGCTTAGCTTTCAGAAGAGAGGAGACCCTAAAATGGGTAGTTCCTCTCCACAGCTGGTCATCCTGTTGTCTCCTCGAGTCTGACTGATTCCAGGGCTTTTGATTCCAGGGCTTGGAGGGGAAGAAGTGCATGTCGATTGGTTCGTGGGTGGCCATGGGTGGACCTGGAAAACGCACCCCCAAGTTTCAACTCAGATCTGCAGGACCAGCAGCCCAGTCCCCAGGCTTCAGGTTCTCCCAAGCTTGAAGGTGGGGCTTCACCAGGGACCCATCTCCTTCCGCCCAGGAGCCTGTCTGCCTCCTGCCACCTGTTTGTGCCGAGGGGTGTCTGCAAGTCAGCTCCCAGCTGTCCTCAGCCCCCTCTTAGCCTCATTCCCATGCTCATTGGTGCCCAAAGTCCAGAAGGGGCCAAGATGACAGAGGGCTGGCATGCCAGCACTGCTCCGAGTGTGTGAACACCCGCCCAGGCTGCAACAGCATCCAGGTTTGGCCCCAACCTCACACCAAGAGTGGGGCAGGAGCTGGGAGTGGGGAGAGGCCAGGAAGCAGAAGCAGACACCTCTGAGCCTGTGGGAATGGGGGCGCCTTCCCAGGACTGAGAGAGCCGAGTTGCTCAGATCTGCAGCCATAGCTTGGGCAGCTGCAGTTGTGCCTGGCAGGGCAGGGCTCCCACCTGCTCCCAGCCTCCAAGAGCACAGGGAGGCCCAGGTCTGCAGCTGTGCCTGAGTAACCGCAGCTCTGCCTGGAAGGGCGGGGCTCCTGCCTGCTCCTGGCTTCCGTTGGCTCCACGGAGCACGCAGCCCAGCCACGCCTCCCCTGCTGCAGCCACCCTCTTGGCAGCGGCTGCTCCAGGCCGGCTGCTGCTGACATCATTATAGTTTTGAAATCTGACCAAATAGATACATGGTCCATCTGAAACCAAACCACTTAAGTAGCACAATCAGGATATGGGATACCTTCCCTGCGTTAAGCAGAGTATAGCAAAAAGAAATGTATATATTAAAAGGAAATTTTAGAAAATAGTGTTAGAGAAATGTGGTTTTATTGGCTAAAATACAGAAGGAATCGGCCGGGCGCGGTGGCTCAAGCCTGTAATCCCAGCACTTTGGGAGGCCGAGACGGGCGGATCGATCACGAGTTCAGGAGATCGAGACCATCCTGGCTAATCCGGTGAAACCCCGTCTCTACTAAAAAAATACAAAAAACTAGCTGGGCGAGGTGGCGGGCGCCTGTAGTCCCAGCTACTCGGGAGGCTGAGGCAGGAGAATGGCGTAAACCCAAGAGGCGGAGCTTGCAGTGAGCTGAGATCCAGCCACTGCACTCCAGCTTGGGCGACAGAGACTCCGTCTCAAAAAAAAAAAAAAAAAAAAAAAAAAAAAAAAAGAAGGAATCCTGGGGAACTTTGAGTGAACACAGTGCAACAGAAAAAGAATGGTGTCATGGGGGAAGGACTTGGAGTCATGCAGAGCAGAATTTCTTTGATCCTGTAAACAAAGCTTCTCAGCATTTGCTATTTCTCCCAATGAATTAGGTGAAAGTTCACTTGCAATCACGAATCAGAAAATCTCTCACCTGCATTGTCCTAGTCATTCTATTTTATAAAGTTGTTGCCAGGAAGAAACTCTGGACCGAGAAAGAGTGAAATTGATTCCCTTTGGTGTTTCACAGGATAGTTTGGAATCAGTAATATTTTATCAGTTTGAGCACTAGATTATTCTCATGACTCGTTTCTTGTTACCCAGTAGTGTCAGGTTCCAGGAAAGAAGGTAATGGAAGTAAAAGAGAGAATTTGTAACAATTGTAATGTTCTGTGAGAACTCATCTATAGCTGCAACACAGAGTTGTTGCCATTGGTTTTATCATTGCCATTGCAATAACTTAATGTCATTATTAATATTATTTGCTAATTTATTTTTTTTAAGAGCACTTGAACATTCCTTCACTTTTCTCTGCACAATATTCACTGTGTCGGTAACTGGCTGATTTCCAGAACATATTTCACCTCTGAAGTCACATATAAAACTTGCATTGCCCAAGTCCCCTGTCTCATTGTCTCACTGTAGTCCTTCTCATCTCTACTAGCTTCTCACCTTTGGATGATTTGCAATATTCTGCCTCAGATCTTGCCACATCACTCACATTCTTTTGTCATGTGAAGTGATAACATGTCCTTGATCAAATCTTCCCTCTATCTGATTTCCCCTGCCTTATTAATAGAAACTTTTAAGTTTCAGAACTGTACAAGGCACCCTTCCCAGTTTTCTAAAAATGATAAGTATATCTGTATTTCTTTAGTCATTTTAGGAGAAAGTGAAGAGAAGAACTTGCCTTAAATTATTATCTGGAACTAGAAATCTTTGCTACAGTATTTTTGCCCCTCTGCAAGGAAGAAAAGTGTTATTTGAGTGAAACAAATTCTTCTATTACAGTATAATTAAAATTGTGTAAGTTCTCCACAGTGCCTGTAATGAAAAGTATACCAATCTTAATATTATGTGGATAATCACTTCAACCGGACAGAGGAAATTGCCTGGAGGTCATGTAGTGCTGTCTCTCTTCTCTCCCACTTGTTAGACTCTTCTTTTAAACCCAAATTGCTCTTATTTTGCTGTGTGGTGTTTTGGGTTATTTTTTTGCAGACAAATTTACTTTCTTAACCTGGAAGGGATATGGTTGCATCTAGGTGTTCATTTATGTGTTTGGAGCATTTATAGAAGAATAAAAAGTACATGCACAATAAAAGTTAGAGAAGAATATAATCTCTGAAATATTTACCTAAAGAGCAAAGCATCTTCCTGTCAAGCAACCACTATCATTTCCCTGCCATCTAGAGTGAATCTTTTATTCTCAGATCATTATTCCTCTCCTAACTATTCCAGCTTCCCTTATTATCCATATATCCCTTAAATAACACATTTTAAACCAAACTAAATGGCAGCAGCTTTTATGTCACCATCACTTCTGCACATCTAGCCTCTTAAGGAGGAATACTGAACTGCTCAGTCTGCTGCAAAGGCAACCATACAAGTTTTATCTTAATCACAAAAATGTAAAGCCCTTAGGAAACCAAAATCTCCTGAAGACACCAGTACAGGAAGTGCTAGAGATCTCTTAGGCCTGTTTATATTCAGTATTCTTTAACACTTCCTACCCTGTGCTCCTATATTTGTCCACAGCACTTCAAAGGAAAGCCCTAGTACTACTCACCTGGAGGGATTTTAATTTTTTTTTTTTCACATGCAACAGGGCTTTTATGTTATCTTGATTTGTGCAGGTGTGGCATCTTACTGGTTCTCTGTTTTTCTTCCCCATTGCACTGATCTCTCTTTCCACTCTCTTTTACATACTTATTTTTTTTAAAACCACACTTTTACTTTGCTGAAAGTGTGTCATTTTATCTAGAAGAAAGGTTCCTTTTGTCAGTACAAAAGCTCCTCTGCAGGGCTTATAGCACTTGTAATAGCAGAATGGTGAGGAGCTCAGAGGACAGGGAGCTACCTTTCCTGGGGATGAAATGAAATCCCAACCTGTTTTGAATGCTGTTGTATGGTCATGTATTGCACAAGAACTTTTTGTCCAACAATGAAACACATATAATACAGTGGTCCCATAACATTATAATTGAGCTGAAAATTCCTATCAGTTAATAACATCGTAGGTGTCTAAATGTCATAATACTTATTTGTGTAAAGAGTGAAACCTCCAGAAGAGCCTCAGGCAACTCTTTTAGGAGTTACTCCTGGAGAAGGCGTTGTTATCATAGGAGACGACAGCTCCATGAATGTTGTTGCCACTAAAGACCTTCCAGTGGGACAAAGTGTAGAGATGGAAGACAGTGATATTGATCCTGACCCTGTGTAGGCCTATGCTAATATGTGCGTTTGAGTCTTAGTTTTTAACAAATTTTTTAAAAATAAATAAATTAATAACAATTTTTAAAGTTGAAAAAATCATATAGAATCAAGATATAAAAAAATGTACAATGTGTTAATGTTTTAAAATGAGTACTACTATAAAAGACTCATAAACTTCTTTAAAAATTAAAAGTTTATAAAGTAGAAATGTTTTAGTAAGCTAAAGTTAATTCATTATTGAAGAAAAAGTATTTAATATAAATTTGGATAGCCTCAGGGTACAGTATTGTAAAGCCTCCAGTACTGTAGACTAATGTCTTAGACCCTCACATTCACTCACCACTCACTCACTGACTCACCCAGAATAACTTTTAGTCCTGCAAGCTTTCTCTATGGTAAAAAGTGTCCTGTACAAATGTACAATTTTTAAATATTTGGTATAATTTTACTGTATCTTTATAAACATATCTGTATTTAGATATGTTTAGATACACAAATACTATCATGTTACAATTGTGTATGGTATTCGGCACAATAACATGGTATACATGTTTGTAGTCTAGGAGAGCAGTCCCCAACCTTTTAGGCACCAGGGACAGGTTTTGTGGAAGACAATTTTTCCATGCACGGGGGGTTGTGAAATGGGGTGGGGAATGGTTTTGAAATGAAACTGTTCCACTTCAGATCTTCAGGTATTAGTTAGATCCTCATAAGGAGCGTGCAACCTAGATCCCTTGCTTGTGAACTGTGCAATAGGATTCACGCTCCTAGGAGAATCTAATGCTACTGCTGATTGAACAGCAGGTAGAGCTCAGGCAGTAACGCTTTCTCACTGGCCGCTCACCTCCTGCCGTGTGGCCTGGTTCCCAACAGGCCACAGACCTGTACTGGTCCATGGCCCGGGGTTGGGGACCCCTGGCCTAGGAGCAATAGGGTATATCATATAGCCTCGGTATGCAGTAGGTTATACTCTCTAGGTATGTGTAATTACATGTGAAGATGTTTGCACAATGACAAAATTGCCTAATAACGTACTTCTCAGAGCATACCCCAGTTAAATTTTTGTAGTATCTTTGGGATGTCACTTTTCTGGCCTGAAACCTACTGCTAGTGGTGCCTTTGTCTGAATTTTGCTTGGGCCCACTGGGATCATTCTGCCCCCCTCAGCCTGGGAGGCTACACTTGGCTTATGCTACTGGCCTGAATCCCATGCCTGCCAAGGGAGACTGCATGGAGCAGCAAGGAGTGTGTGAGTGAGCGTGGGATCTGGCCACTCACAGTCAGAGATGCTGGTTACTGCAGTGGGGCAGGCAGCTCCAGGTGCTAGCATGCGCACTAGCTCTCTGCCAGGTTGTGGCTGAACCAAGCACACTGCAAGAAGCTTCCATGGCTGGCACCAGGGAACATGGTGGCACCCAGAAGCTTAGAGGCATGAGAAAACCTAGGGCCCCAAAGAGGGAGTCTCAGTTCTGGCCTGGGGACCTCCTAGGTCTGGGCTCCCCAGAGAATCACAGCTCTTCTTTTTTTCTATTTACCCACTTTGTGGTGAGCAAGGGGCATGTCTCAGCCCTGTTTAGATTACAGCTCTTTTAGCCTCACCCAGCGGGTCCAGACTTCTTCTCCTGTGTCCGGGAAGACTGAGGCATGCAGATAAGTCAAGGGTAAGCAAAATCCAGAGGAGCTTGATTGAGTGACAATAGCTCAGAGGAGGCCCTGGAGTGGGTAGCTTCCCTCTGCAGCAGGTTCTCCTGTCATCTCTGCTGCTCTCAGCAGAGAGAAGGCCCTGGAGTTGGTAGTTCCTTTCTGCAGCCAGTCATCCTGAGATCTGCCACTCTCACCAGAGAGGAGGTCCTGGAGTGCATAGCTCCTCTCTATAGCCAGTAGTCCTGCTGTCTGCTCAGCTCTGGCTGAGCCCAGGGCTTTTATGAGCCTCAGAGGGGAGGAAGTGCACACGAGTTGGTCCATGGGTGGCCTCAGGAGGGCCCAGAAAAGGCACCACAAGTACCCACTCTGATCTGTTAGACTGCCAGCCTGACCCCCAGCCTTCAGGTTTTCCCTAGCCTGAAGGTGGGGTCTCACTGGGGACCCACACCCTTCCACTCAGGAACCTATTTGCCTCCCAATGCCATTCATGGAACCCAGGCTGTAGTTGCCAAGGAGCACCTGCAGGCCAGCACTGAGCTGCCCTCAGCTCCTCCTCAGCTTCCCTTCTTTTCTCATAGATGCCCAAAATTGGGAGGGGACAGAGGCAGCAGGGAGCTGGTATGTCAGCACTGCTCTGAGTGTGTGTACACCTGACTGGGCTGTGACAGTGCCTGGCCTTGGCCCTGACTTTGCTTTGAGATTGGAGTGGTTGCCAACAGCAGGGAGAAGCCAGGCACTGGGAACAGGCATTTCTGAGCCTGAGGGCAAGGGGGCTTCCCGGGGTCCCCAGGAATGTAGATGCCCAGATCTTCAGCTTCAGCTGTGCCTGGGAGGGAGAGGCTCCTGTCTGCTCCAGGGAGCAGGAAGCCCAGTCTGCAGCCATGACTTGAGCAGCTGTAGCAGCACACAGGGAGCTCCTGCCCCAACTCAGAAGGGGCAGGGCTCTTGCTTGTCCCCAGCTCCTGCTAGCTCCATGGAGAATGCAGCCCCAGCCATATCTCCCTGCTGTGGCCAGCATAATGGCAGCAGTCACTCCAGATGGCTGCCACTGCCATCAAAGTAATATGTGACTGTTTTTGATAAATTATCTGTGTCTCAAATTCCTCATATTTAAAGGAGACGTAGTGATAATTGTATCTACTTTATAGTATGGTGAGCATTAAATTAATTGTACATGTAACTGTTTGGGACAATCCTTGGCATGTGCCAGTGTCAGCTGTTATCATTACCACTGAGAAGAAATAGCTATCTAGAAACACACCACCCCATTCTAGTACATCCTGCGCCTGTGAAAACAAAAACAAAAAATAAAACCAGGAAATTATCAGATTCACAAGACCCCTGAACATAGCCCCATATCTAAAACCAAAGAGGAAAACAGCAAAGTGACCACAATTTGCAACGACATTACAGGGTCGCTTCAAGAACAAACTAAAAAATAAATATTCCAAGATATTCAACTCATTACAAATGAGTAACTGTATTTAAACACCAGTTTTGTGGCTCAAGGACTGCTTTTCCTAAATATCCAGGTAGTTGATCAGTACTTTCTGGATTATGATATAAGTTTTACTGTGCCCAAACCATTTGTGCAAATATTATTGTCTGTTTCCTTAGAGGAAGACAAGCATTGAAAACTATTTGCTTCATGTGTGGTATAATAATAGCTCTGACATATGTGAACAAATTACTTTTATTTTTTATTTTGTTGGTAGTTATGTTTTATTCTCACAAGTTTAGATTCTAACTTGGTAATGTGTTATAGGCAAATAAAAAATGAATGCTTCTTGCAATGTGAAACTGGAAAATAACAACACATTTGTTTTCCTGAATCTGGCTGCATTTATTGGCAAAGGACAGTTAAAACAAAATGCTTTGGCAAGATTTTATCGGTCCATGCTGCTAGAATATGCCACACTGGAGAACGAATGCAGCATGCAGGAGAGAAATCATGAATTAAGTACTTATTTTTTTCCCAAATAGGTTTGAGTCTAAGATATCTTGCCAAATATTTTAATTGTGCCCTAAAATTAAACACAAATTCAATTTTCAATTTCTATATACACTTTTCCACATTGGTATGAACTGTGCTGCATTGTCACAAAGTTTCTTATTATTTGGGATATTTAACCTCATGCTCTTTGCCATGACTACACATCTGGGCCTGAAGCAGAGCAGTATCAAACTGATGATATTTTGAAATGGAGTAAATGCTTTTAATTAATGAGAGTTACAGTGCATGGGACAGATGCTAAGACCCTTTTGTTCTGCAGATGTATTTCCATAGTTGTGCATGACTAGTCAAGCATGCATGTTTGGATACTCATCTGCAATACATGAGAACAATTTGTGCACCTGCATCTTGCAATCCATCCAGCATGTGCTAATCTACTGTTTTAATGAAAAAATATTCCCACATTTGAGGTTCTGGAAGAAAACATAAGAATTTACATTAATTAAGGACAAAATTCCAATGATACAAACATGGTTTATAGTGTATGAATATATTTATAGATTTCATACATAATATTATGTAAGAATAGTTTTATGGATCTTCTTTATCAAGTTATATTGGAATAGATAGATGATAGATAATCTGACATAGAATAACTTTAATGAAATATTTAATGAGAAGCAGAGTATTGTTAGATATACTCATTAGTACACGTTTTTCAGTAGGTGTACTACATTTTCTTTTTGGTAGTTTGTAAATGAAGAATAATTTTAGAAATCAAAGATGATGTAAGAACTAGCTAATACCATGTAACTATGTTTAACAAACTAATGAATTACATTTGGAAAATGTTTGCATAAAAAACATGTATAAATTTCCTTTAAGTCAGTGGAAATTGGGATTGACTGGGAGTCATTTCAATAAATTTTTCTTTTGAATACAGTACTTTTGCTAGCTCATCATGGATCTTAAATTGTAATAATTAAAATATGTATTTCTGACTAGATATAATAATTAGGTTTTGTCTAGTAAAGTTATACAGAAAATAACCACTTGGAGAGGGACAGCTGTTGGTTAGTATTCATGTAAACACACATACACTGCCTCCTGGTACACCTGAGATGGGAGAACCAACTGTCTTAAAGTTTCAGTGATGCTGAAAGTATTCTCAATGTTCTGATAAGAATATTCATTGAATCAGAAAATCAAAGAAATCAACCTCACATGCTATAAGCTTTTATCCCCTGCAGCTAAACAGGTCAGAGACAGACAGTGATGGTCAAAAGATGCTGAAAATTAACAATTGATTCTAAGCATTCTACAGATGATTACTAATTTGCAAGTGTTAAAGAAGTATACTGATTTACTTTTAGAGGTCAGTGTTGGAAGCGTGGAAAAAAACCTTCCACAGGATCTAAAGATTACAGCAATTGAGAGGCACTTGGAAATTTGTCCAAATGGGAGAGGATATAAGCATTTCGTTTGGTAAAATAGATTCAGTCCAAACAATTGTGTTATCATTATAAGCATGAAAGAATGTAATAATCTGAGTAAGAAGGCTCTGTTTTCAAAAAACAGTTGCTAAAGTGTTATGATAAAGAACCTCAGAAATATCCCAAGAGGACTGAAACTCTAAAAAGAAAACAGGAATTCAAATATTTTTCTCTGAATCGATATTTTACAGTGGGAGAATGATACTTCTCCACATTGACATTCAGATTTTCAAACTAAAATGTTAATCTTTATCTTTCCATCATTCATTATCTCTTCTCTCAGCCAAACTCATAAAGACAAATGTAACATATGTTACAAATGGAAATGATCATTTTTGCAATGCCTACAACATCCTGCAGTTCAAGTGAAATTATTTCCATTTTAGTTGTTTTTCTCACGTTGGTGTAAATCCTCCCAGGGTGGGGAGAGTGGAAAGCATATTACTTCAAATCTTCAAGATTTTCTTTAAACTAAGACAATTTGCACACACATTGTTTTATAAGTGGGAGCTGAACATTTTTACACATGGACATGAAGATGGGAACAATAAACACTGGGGGCTACTGGGGATGGGGGAAGAAGGGGGAGGGTTGAGGGTTGAAAAACTATCTATTGGATATATACTCACTACCTGAGTGATGGAATCATTCATATCCCAAATCTCATTGTCACACAACATACTCATGTAACACACCTGTACCCGCAATCCCTGAACTATAAAAGTTGAAATAAATTGGACTATAAACTTCACATTTTAATTATAAACCAATTCCAATTTATTTATTTCTCAATTTGCTGTTAGTATTTAACTGTGATGAATCAAAATATAAAATTTTACACTAAAAATTCTACAGCAAATATTAGTTGACTTAATCACTATATCCTTAAGTTCCCCCTTATCCAGACTTCTATTCCACTATCTCTGTTTCAATAATATCAAGATCCTCTAGATGTGTTTCTTCATTCCTGCCAGTATGAGACGTGTCACTTATGTTTAAGCAACATTTTCAATTTTGAATTAAGTAACTATTTCTTACAATAGCAAGGAATGTACTACTCCTGGCTTTCAAATTATGTTGTAAAGCAATTCTAGTCATTGATCTGCAGGGTCAGGGATAGACATGGTGCCTTACCTTGTGAACCCTCAGTTTGTGAGCTCCCTAACTTAGGTGAGGTTCTTACAGATTCTCTAGGCCAGGGGCGGCTGACTTCATCCTGCCAAAAAGGAAGAAATTGCACTTTCTATCCTGTAAAGTCAGAGAGAATCTGGTGTTTAGAGATCTTTCGGTTTTTCTGCCAAAATGGCTATACTCTAGGTCATAAAATCCCATTCCTTCTCTACCAGGGTGCTGAAATTGACCAGGAAGACCTGTAGAGACCATGCCTTCAGTCTCTTCTGAAGCTGTGCCCTGCAGTTACAGAAGAAAAGGTGTTCTTTGTACACTGCCACGGAGAGCCTTAAGAGTTGATTAATGTAAACTTATTTTCTCTTTTTCAAGGCTTCAAAGACTGCTAACAAAATCCAGCTAACTCCACAGTCCTTACAAATACCATTGCCTGCTTTAAAATATATTAGGAGGATAGGCTGGGCACAGTGGCTCATGCCTGTAATCCCAGCATTTTAGGAGGTGGAGGTGAGGTCACTGGAGGTCAGGAGTTCAAGACCAGCCTGGCCAACATGGTGAAACCCTGTCTCTACTAAAAACAGAAAAATTAGCTGGGCGTGGTAGCAGGTGCCTATAATCCCAGCCACTCAGGATGCCGAAGCAGGAGAATTGCTTGAACCCAGGAGGGTTGCAGTGAGTGGAGATCATGCCACTGCACTCCATTCTGGGTGACAGAGCAAGATTGCATCTCAAAAAAATAATAAAATAAATAAAATATATTAGGAGGATAGCTTAGATGAAAAGTGATCTTACGTCAGGTGAGGGATAGGAGGCATAAAAGAGGAAAGGATAGTTTTAGTGGTGATAGGTATGTTTAGTATATTGACTATGGTAGTTGTATCATGAGTGTATACATAAATCCATACTCATTAAATGTAGACATTAAATATGCACATTTTTGTATATAAACTATGCTTCAATAAAGCTACAAAAATACTATTGCTCAATATTTCAGTGCCACCACTATTACAGAAGCCAGAGTTTCAGATTTCACTATGCAGGATTCCAATCCACCACAAATGATTCTTAACAATATTACAACTTTATAGAGACTTTTTATGCTGCTTTAGGTGAGGGGTTGTCACCTTCCCACTTTCCAGATACAGTCGTTATCAATGTGACCAATGAAGGTTCAGATCCCGAGTCCAATCCTGATGATTTGCTTTCTATGACTTTTAACCACATTCTCTTAACCTGGGCTTCCCTAAAAAGGTGAGATTTAGACAAGTACTTGCAGGCAGACTGTTTATCTTGGGAACTGATCCCTAAGAATAAAAATCAATGGACACTAGAAGAGTAAGTTAAAGAGAGGAAAGCAAAATCAAGTTGTGTTATTGAATGGATTATGATCGTAGGAAAATGGGGCATGATTCCAATCAAGACACTCTTAAGAGCACTGGAAAATTCACCTGAAGTCTTAATCTGAGACAAAAAGAGGAGAATATTTTACCCACCAACATTTATATACCACTAATTAAGTCTTACCTTCAAAAATGTCAGGTTTGTGCATGTGTCAAAATCACTAGGTAGATTCCCACAATTATTACAACAGCAGAAACAGAATATTTCCAGTGCAAAAGAGAGATGAAAGTCCTACTGGAATGAGATGCTGTCAGGTTACACCTGCATATGGCTGATTCCTGCATCAATGGCTGGAGCTTAAAAATAATGGGAAGGTGACTCGAGTCTTGAGGCAGTTTACTAAAGGTATACACTTTATACTCTGTAAATCCAATATGAGATTCAGGGGCTGAATTAAGTGGCCTCCTAGCTTTAAACCACACTGACTATCCATCTTTATTTTTGGATTAATAATAGTTAGCTTGTTATTTCTGCTTCTTAAGCTCAATTCAAACAAACAAACAAAAACAAAAAATATCTTATATTCAGGTACTTCTTGCCAGTTATTTCTTTTTCTAGGTACTATGTCAGGTGCCAGAAATCTGAGATGTATTTACTGCAAGCCTCTTCTATGGAGGATATTACAACTGAACTAGAAGAAAGGCATGTACTCAAATTGAAATCATAATGCAGAAAGAGTACAGGGTTTGATACCATTTAAGCTTAAAGATTATCAAAATCTATATTTAGATTGTTTCACAGTGATTAAAAATTATGTGAGAATTTTAAAAATGAAAAATACTATTTTATAATGAACAAAATTATAAATATTTGTAAAATATTTACAAAGTTGTAAAATATTGTCAGGGAGCAGAAGAAAGAAAACCTGTTTTCTTATACCAAGTGTCAAGTATTGCTCTGGATGGTTGTCATACATTGTAATATTTCATTCTTACATGAGAATATCAAACTATCAAAATAAGTATAATAGTATGCACCCTGTCTTCTAAGTGGGGAAACAGACCAATATCATTTGGTCAGGTTGTTAGAAGCCACACAATTATTATGTGGTACCTCATTATTTTTTACAGTGTATCACGTTTCCAACATACTAAACAATCTATTACTTTTCTATTTTTTGACTTTCTACTGTCAACTACTGGAAAGTACATTTATATACTATTATGGCTATTATTTTTGCTACTCCTACTATTACTTTATATTTGCTTCTATTGTTCTCCTACCGCTTCCATTGATCTTGTTATTGCTACTTTTACTACCACTATGAAAACTAGCACCGTCACAAAACAAGCAACTGCAGTTTTTCACTGAGCACTTAATGAATTTGTCATATCTAAATGTTTACATCCACCTCCTGTAATCCATCTGACACTGTTGTTCAAAATATATATTAATAAACATAAGTAAGACAAGTCAGGCTGAAATTCTGGTTGTGTTGCATATTTAACTATTTTTGCCTTTGTAAGCTATTACTTTATAATCATCCACAAAATTATGTGAAGAAAATCTCCTCATAAAATACATACAATTTCATCATTTAGAGATATATGTGTTAATATCCTTATGTATTTATTCATTTTCTTCTCAGTATGTGTATTAAGAAAATGGTATCTTGCTGTAAATATGTAAAGGCAATTCTTGTATTCGTGCTCCTTCCTTCCTTCCTTCCTTCCTTCCTTCCTTCCTTCCTTCCTTCCTTCATCCCTCCCTTCCTCCCTCCCTCCTTCCTTCCCTCCTTCCCTCCCTCCCTCCTTTCTGATTTTCTGTCTTCCCCTCCCTCCCTCATTTCTTTCTTTCTTTCTTTTTCCTTTCTTCCTCTCTTTCTCTCTCTCTCTCTCTCTCTCTTCTTTCTCTCTCTTTCACAGAGTTTCGCTCTTAACATCCAGGTTGGAATGCAGGGGTGTGATCTCCGCTCACTGCAACCTCCCTCTCCTGGGTCCAAGCGATTCTCCTGCCTCAGCCTCCTGAGTAGCTGGAAATATAGACGTGTGCCACCATACCTGGCTAATTTTTTGTATTTTTAGTGGAGACAGGTTTCCATCATGTTGGCCAGAGTGGTCTTGAACTCCTGACTTCAGGTAATCCGCCTACCTCGACCGCCCAAAGTGTTGGAATTACAGGCGTGAGCCACCATGCCCAGCCAGCATATTTATTTATATATTTGCCTAGAGTATCATTGTTTCCTATGTTGTAAAATTAATTAAAAATAACATACCTTAATTTATTTAACATGTCTTCAAATATTACAAAATTCAAATATGTTTCAGTTAGTTTAAATTTCTTTAACAATTTGTTTGTATTTTTGTTTGTTATTACTGTAATATTATTTTCTAATTTTCACATTTTATTCTTAATATTGTAAAAATACTTTCATTGTTATGATATTGACCCTTATTTTTCTAATATCCTGGAGACATTTATTTTCATTTGTCTTCTTTTTCATTTTATTTGAATGTTTGCTGTTTTCTTTGTTCATGTCAGTTTTAATTTTTTTATGATTTCTTACATAACTTTTATGGTTATAAATCCCTTGCCTTTCTATTTTTAATTAACGTTTATTTATATGTTGCTCTAGTTGTTAGAAGATTTTATTAGTAAAACATAATATTTGGAATCCTTGACTTTATTATTTGGTGCATATTGTGAGAACAGAAAATAATATTTTATTATTGTTTTTCTAAATCATCACTTGGCCTAAGAATATTCTTCTTTTTTGAATGAGTTAATGTTCTTTGCAGGGACATGGATGAAGCTGGAAACCATCATTCTCAGCAAACTATCACACGATCAGAAAACCAAACACTGCATGTTGTCACTCATAAGTGGGAGTTGAACAATGAGAACACATGGACACAGGGAGGGGAACATCGCACACCCGGGCCTGTCGGGGGATGGGGGGGTAGTGGAGGGATAACATTAGGAGAAATACCTAATGCAGGTTACGGGTTGATGGGTGCAGGTTACGGGTTGATGGGTGCAGCAAACCACCATGGCACATGTATACCTATGTAACAAAACTGCACAGTCTGCACATGTACCCCAGAACTTAAAGTAAAAGAAAAGAAAACAAACAAACCAAAAAAAGCTAAAAACAGGAAAAAAAGAATATTCTTCCTTTTCTATATGAAAAATCTCACCTTAATTCTATGATAATTATTCTTACATTCGTATACTCAGATCTACTTCCAAGATTTCAATTAGTCTGCCTATATAGGATAACAGATATTGGAGTAATTACTTAATATATTTTATTTAGTTTTAATATAATTATGTTATTCTCACTCACTCATTTTTTTCTCCCAAAATGTTCATAGATATCAATATTTTAAATTATTTGAAAACTACTTCTAATGGATAGCGTCATCATCAATTTACTAGACTTCCTCTTCCAATACATTGAGAACAGGGTTCTTATGAGGATAAACCACTAACTTTGTGACCCTGGGCAATTGATATAGCCTTTCTAATTCTTTTTTCATCTGCAAAAAAAGGTAATACTTAGTATCTCTTTAATGGTGTTGATGTCAATACTTCATTAGATAAAACATGGACGTACTTTAAATAGTGCTTGAGATGACTTTGGAGCCAACTATTACATTTTCTATTATCATAATGATGACGAATATCCAGCTTTCACGTGCTAGCAAAGCCCATTACCTTTAAAACAACTTTCATTTCTGTCTCTTTTGCCAGCAAACATGCAATGACCAATTAAAGTTCTCTTAAATTCTATACTCTTTTCTCTGAGTCTCAAAACTGGCACTTCCCAACAAATTAAATGTAAACTTACTATTTTTTCCTACTAATTAGATATTCATTCTGCCCTTTACGATTACTCCCACTTATTTCCTTTTCTAATGGGGCAAGGCTGGAGCCTTTTTTCAGCATTCGCCAAATCCTATCCAGGTTTAATGGATTTCCACAACCAGACTTCCATTTTTACATTAGCCTTTTGTTCAGATTCACTACATTTCTTACTTAGGATCACTGCAGACAACACAGTGATTCCATACATATTGTTTACAATTTGTCACTGAAATATGACCATTGTTCTTGTAAACTCACTACCTATTTGGGAGGAAGTAAAACAATGGTCATCTTTTCTCAGTATTGCTTATCATGGTAGACAGAAACAAATTCCTATCTATGGAAGACAGAGAAACTACTCTAGCTCTGACAGATGAGTTGCACAACTTCTAAGATGAGATAACTATTCTTAATATGCTCCCTTGCTATCTCATAATTTCTAGTGACTGCTATAGGAAAGTAAATATTTTAATTGAAAAAAAAGTTCTTCAAAGATTGTAGTTTCCATTGGAAAGCAAAGATACAGAGAGCAAATAGTAAAATTAAAGGATTTCATAATAGCTGGTGTTCTTTAATTTAAATGAGAATTCTCCAAATTGATTCGTGTTGGATACACTACATTCTACACAATGTACCTAAACATTATCTGTAGTTTTAAAGAGGTTTCTGGCACATAAAAACATTCCACCGAGGCAGTGAAGCAATTAAAGGAATAACTCAAAGGCAGATCCAAAAGAATACAGAGAATAACAGCACCACATTAAATATCTTTTTTTACATTAATGGTTTGATACTAGTATTTTAAGTAAAAGAAAAATAGCTATTCAGTCAACAGAAATAACATCTACATTCCTTTTTTTATGTTCTCCGTTAATAATGTCATGTTAATCATTACTTTCCTTGACCACAGGTGTGAAATTACTGGAATGTTATTGTGTTTACAAATTATAAAGAGAGTTATATCTGCAAGTGCTATTTTATTAGACAAAGAATTTTTTAAAAAGTATCCAGTGAAGGTCACTATTTACACAGATGTATTCATTTGCAAGAACACACATAACAAATCTGTTCCGTTGTGTATTAACAAAGTAATTTCATGGTTGAATGAATCTATGTAATTAGCTATCATGTTTTAGCATAATAGTGCCCTTATACTTGGTGGTGAGTCATATTTAAATGGAGAATTCTGATATGTAGCCTACAAATAACACAGTAGCAAGTGTTTCTTAATAATAGTAAGATGTGTGTATACCACATTGTGGTTTACAAGGCACTTTCACATGTATTATCTAACTTCACAATGTTCAGAAAATAATATATTTAGGGTGGGAGTTCTATTGCTAATAAACATACGAAGAAAATGAATAGGAATATGAAAGACATCTTTCCTCAAAGTCACTATTTCAGAATTAGAACTAGAACATACTTATCCTGATTTCTAATTCTTAAAAGTATGGTACTTTTCTTACCAAGTTTTTTTTTTTTTCTTTTTTATGCCCTAGATTTTATTAACTACAATACATAATAAATCCAATAGTACTCTGACTTGTTTTCTGTGTTGGGAATAAAGTGAAACTCCCTTCCCACCAATGTACATCCTTATTTAGAATTCTAAACTGTCCACTGTTTTAAATCCTATCCAAAAGTTTTGGATTACATTGACTCCATTCAACAACAGTGTCTAGTTTTGATAAATATTATTGATATTGTTGGTTGTTTATATTATGTTGGGATTTAAATCTTACATATCCAAATGTGGCTCCCTGCTTTGCCTCTAAAAGTCTAGTAAATATGACAAGAGTGAGCAATAACTCTTGCCATATTTGCTGTTGTAGTGTTAATTTGTCTGCTGTGTTTATAAAAGCTCTTCTTTCTGCAATGATAATGATATATTATACAATAAGAATTTTTCTACTTGTCACATAAACCTGAAATAACTTGTTAAAATTCAGTCTTAAATGGAAAGTATTAACTCATTTAGAAGATTTTATTGTAAAAATGGCAACACCATTGCCATTTTAGGCATTATCTCATCCTTGTCAATAAAAATAACATTTAGGTATAAAAGTTAAATTACATTCATTACATTCATAATAATGGTACAACTTTGTACTACAAACTTTAGCAGGTTTATGTTTGTTACTAAGCAACAATAAGTAGGTAAGACTAATACTTTTCAATAAATAAGTGGTCAAATACAAGGTATAAGGCATGTTAAGGGACAGATTACTTGTCCAAAAGAGGGTTGTGTTCAGAGGGCCAGGTGATTTTTGTTGTTTTGTTGTTTTGATTTATTTGGTTATTGATGTTATGCCTATTAATCTGTTTGATTAATTTTAGGCAATGTATCTTTGAAATTACATATGGTAAATGTACTATGAAAAGCCTGATAATTTTTAATATTTAAGAGTTATTTACTTATGTACGCTTACACAGAGAACATGCTAACCAATTTTTAAATAGTATATGCAATTGCATTATACCCATCATTTAAATTATCTCTAAAAACAAATTAGAATCCATCTTGAAAGACATTAAACTAGACATGATCATATGATCATTATATGGTGGGCTCAAACAACATGAAAAATTAACTCCTTTTCCACTAAATACAATAGATTCATAAAAAAATGATGTTTTAATAAATTACCTTTGGAAACGTTTCAGATAAACAAAAATTGGCTTTATTTATTTTATGTTCATATATTGCCGGCTATAATCATCACTAATGTGTAAAAGAGAATTGATCCATATATGTGAAAACATCTACACATAATGCAAGGAGTAATTCTAGTATTAATAATGATAAAAATAATGGCAATCAAGATTCAAATTCAACTATCCTGATGTGTTTTATACTAATTAGCCTTTCCCTCTTATAAATCTTCCTTATTAAAATATCTTAAAACATACAATATTAATTGCTTTTTGAAATGGGCTTTTGATGTATAGAGAGAAACAATATGGAAGAAGTATATAATTTTATAGTGTCTCACCTGAAAAATGTATATCTTTTCATACCACTACCGCTGTATTAGTCCGTTTTCATGCTGCTGATAAAGACATACCTGAGAGTGGGCAGTTTACAAAACAAAGAGGTTTAATTGGGCTTACAGTTCCAAGTGGCTGGGGAAGCCTCACAATCATGGTGGAAGGCAAGGAGGAGCAAATCACATATTACATGAACCGCAGCATGCAAAGAGAGCTTGTGCAGGAAAACGCCCCCTTATAATAACCATCAGATCTCATGAGACTTACTCACTATCATGAGAACAGCACAGAAAAGATCTGCCCCTATGATTCAATTATGTCCCACCATGTCCCTCCCACAACACATGGGAATTCAAGATGAGATTTTCGTGGGGACACAGCCAAACCATATCAACCCCTTTCAGTCCTTTATTCTTCAACTTTCCTTGGAGAAGTTTGGCATTTTGTTTTCTATTTCAAAGCAAATGCTAAAGCAGCCTCCCTCTACTTTGAACTTGTTAAAAATCCATGATCTCTTTCTTTATTACATATCATTTTTCATACTATCCAGCAATCTCCAAGCTAACATTGACCCACAAAGATTTTAGCACATGACTCAAAGTTCTTTTTTCTCTGGACAACACACTTGTATCTTCTGAGTAGATTTTCTCATTCAGATAACCTCTGTTTTAGTGACCTATTCCACTTTTAATGCCTTTGCGACCTTTACGTCCACAGAAGATCAGCAAATAACTCCCGTAGTACCCTCTTTAAAGTTCCCAGTTTCAGGAGGCAACGTGACTTTTGGAAGATGGATTTTGAAGGTAGAAGGTCTGATTTTCATCACTAGTCTTACATTAGTTAGTTTAAATTAATTGGTTATTGACAATGTATGTAAAGATACATGGGGCTTTCACATTTTCCTATAAAATGGAGATAGAGCTAACATCCAGAGATGATGGAAGAAGTGAGTCAGTGCACACATGAAGTATCAGATGAAGTAGATCATGGTCAATCCTTGACTCAAAAAAGGTTTCCAAAATATGGAGACAAAATCAATATTTTTTCTTATGCTATTTTCTAATTCTGGGAAGTAATTCTTCCTATTGTCTTTCTCTTGGAACTGAAATCCTACTCAGGGATATCTTGTCTATGAAAATTCTTTCCTGTTCCTCTGAGCCATAAACAATGGTTTCACTTCAGTACTTAACACTGCGTTATATTTACTTTACTTTATGCTACTGTATTAAGAATCTTAAAATCAGAGGTTATGTCTCATTTACTTATAAATCTCCCATACAAATTTGTCATTTCTTACTTAAATTATAGGTGCCCAAAGAGTGAGCCTTTCTTAAATAAATACATTAATGATGGATTTGGCAAAGCTTTCCTAGTTGTTTGGAAAGAGAAGGGTTGGAAAATAGCATCAGTTAAAAAATATATACCTAATTGAAAATATACTGTGTCCCCATGAATGCTATTTTTATTATCTTGCCTGCCTACTGTTTACCCAGGTTATATTTAGAGTTCAGAGCTCCCAGAATCAAATAATTTGGAGAACCAGCTCGTGTGGGAAAACAAAACAATACAAAAGGAAAGAACTTCCTCTACCTTATGTTTAGATAGACACATAATCTAGTTTCTCCAAAGCCAAGAAAGAATTATTTTATTTACTGAACCCAAAGTGCATAGTTGGGAATGTAAAATTCACACCTTTGGTCTTAGATTTCCGTTCTTTCATTTTCATGTTAAAAGTTGGAGTATGAGAGAAGATTTTCATCAACCTTCAAGCCAGTAACACTTGTTAAATGAGTCTTGGATGCAGATGTTAAGAATAGGCTTTGGCATATAAACTGAGAAAAAAAAATCAGAAGTAATTCCATTCAGTTATACAGTCACTAGGTACATCTCTTTTCCTATTATACAGAGATATTTAAATTTATTTTTTCTCTCATATAGTGCTGGATCTCTTCCACATCGAGTTATTATAAGAAATAAATAATTACAATTTGTATAAATTTATTGCTTTGTACATCAAATGTGAATGTGCAATTTAATGAAGCTTTCAGATTGTCTGTATCTTGTCTTATATCTTAATTTTATTTAACAACAGTGATTTGTCAGACAATTAGGCGGAACAGGGACAATAGAGAGCTGTGGTAGTTAAAGTATGGCTTGGAATTAAACTACAATAAATAGATAGATAAATAGATAAATAAATAAATAAGAAAAAGCTTTTACCATGTTAGTGGATGTTTTCCTTGGTACGAATTGATATATTATTTAAAGAAAATCTATTTTCATGTTTGTTATCTGTCTTCTAAAAACCTCACAAAATATTTTACCAGTATAATTTCTCTCTCAGGATATTGGTAACTCTAATTATTGTCCATTTTATATTCAAAATTTTGAAACGGTGAAAAACATGATACATGATGAGAAGCATTTCTGACAAGAGAAGGTGTGCTGGCTTGCTTCAAAGACACTTCATCTTAGCGAGTATGATTATCTTGATTTTCTAAAAGGTGTATCATGTCACAACACCAAAGGACAATGAGAATTTGGGGATAAACTTATTACAATTAAATTAACTGATTGCAATTAATTGTTTGTCATTCATAAGAAAAGAACCTTGAGTCTTTTCAGTTGTAGGGATGCTTACATTCCCATGAAGTGAGTTCCTTTCTTGGTGTGAATGAATTTGGAAAAACAATTAATGATGATGACATTGCGTGGTATATTGTAATAAGAGAATAATAGGTAGACAGATATCAAGTGACACTTAATTCAGAACATGAGGAAGTTGACATGATATCTGGATTCATTTTATAAAGGATTTATGGAGATCCTTGTCTTTTTTTCCACCCAACACAATTTCTATGCTCATTAATTATGCATTCTTTTTCAGTTAATAACTACCTATTATAAAAGCAAGGTGTTTCTACATAATAATTCCTGATATGTAAATAGTTGATCAAATTCACTTATAAAGGATAGGCTTTATTTATATATTTTCAAGTTATTACAGAATATCTCACATTCTTTCTAACTTGTGCATATCTATATAACTGGTTTTGAATCTATATAACTGGTCTAACACTAAATACATAATCATAAATATTTGTTTTTACATCACTATAATAGCTTTGATATTGTCATCATTGTGTTGAAATGACATGAAATAAAGCAGCATTTAAAGTAACTAAACAACACATTTCAGAGTTTTTTTTTCTAATTTAGGATATATACATATAATAAATTACATATATATATATTCTACACAGGATAAATAATGACTCATTGTTAATATTCATTAGAACAAAGACTGGATCTGAAATTACAACCCATGATATTAACTATTTTATTTACAACAAAACTTTATTTTCCATACCAGGAAATTTTCCTTACACTAGATTTTTTACTTGCTATGTCTATCTGCCATCCCTTACTGTTTTTCTAAGAATAACAATTTGCTTTTTCAGAAAAGGAATAGATTATGTCTTTCCATAATTCAGGATTGCAGTAGATTTTCCTTTGTGGATATCTGACGAAAAGTCATGTTTATGTTAATAGTTAATTTATTCTCTATATAAATTTTAAATGTGAGAACTTAGTAACTGGTAGAAATTCAGTTATACAATTTAATTACCATGATCTTAGGCAAGTTATTACCATGTTTCACCATTTCTGCATTTGTATAATGATTCAGTAAGTTAAGCTGTGATGACGATTATTGCATAAAAACAGATTCTCCACACCCACATTTATGAACATATGCATACATAACAGTGACAAATACCTTATCAAGTATTGCTCATTGAGATGTAGAAATAGTATGTCTTCTTTAAAGGTATAAAAAATTTTTTTTTTTTTTAAGACGGAGTCTTGCTCTGTTGCCCAGGCTGGGGTGCAGTGGCAGGATCTCTGCCCACCGCAAGCTCCACCTCCCAGGTTCAAGTCATTCTCGTGCCTCCACCTCCGGAGTAGCTGGGATTACAGGTGCGTGCCACCGTGCCCTGCTAATTTTGTTATTTTTAGTAGAGACCGAGTTTGGCCATGTTGACCAGACTGGTCTCTAACTCCTGACATCCGCCCACCTTGACCTTCCAAAGTGCTGGGGTAAGCCACTGCTCCTGGCCACATCTTTTGATTATAATAACTCTCCATAAAGAAAGATAGCAGAAGAACAAAATGCCATTATGTCACTAGGCAAAATAAGAGAGTTCTAATCAGCTAGTTTTATTTTAATTGAAAATTTCCTTGGCCCATCAATTGACCTCGAGTACTTTAAGAAGACAAAAATTAAAGGTACAGAAAGATATGTCCATGTAATTATTCATTGCATCCTTGTTTATAACATTAAAAATCGAGAAATAGGCACTATTTTCCATAGGAGCTTGTTAAATAAGTTATGGTATAATCAGCATTTAATGTTGTAGTTATTAAAAATGCTTGAAAAAAAAGTGACATGTTTGTGAATAAAAATATCCAGATACACACAACTGCATATTTACATATGACATGTTGGCCTACATAGTTACTAAGAGGATCAGAATCGACATATAACCATAATTCCTGTTAGTAATTAATTGATATTATATAATGTAATGTTTAAGAGTTTCTTAATAACTAAAGATATTTTGAGCTAAATGTTTGAAATGCAGATCTTTCACTCTGTTATAATGTTTACATTTTATCTTGATTGCATTTAGTTCTTTCTATTAACTACTTGCAAGCATTTTATTATGAGAACACACATGAAATACGAAGTAAATATCTAAACACTGGACCCGCATGATTGAATTCCCTTGCTTTTCTCCTTGATCAAAACCAGGTCCAAAGATTTTTTTCTAAACTGAAACAAAACAAAACAAAACAACAACATAAAACTACTTTCTTAAAGGAATTGTATATGATAATGTTTTTAAGATATCTGTGTATAAGATAATAGAATGAAAAAGTCACAAGTCACAATAATTAAGTGAGGGGACAGAATAAGGCAGGCTAAGTGCTTGGTATCTAGTCTTATTTGATATTTAGAATATATAATGTCAAATACAAAATAACAACTTCAGAAAACATCTCCACTGTGTTTCTACACTTATCAGCAATAACATTCAGATGACCCTATCTTAGTCATAACCTTGTTAATCTTACATTTAAGCAAGGAAGACAGACAGCTAAACCAGTAATAAAAACAGAGTGATGGGTGTGCAGTGTGTGCCACGGGAGAATATCACAGGAATACAGTCTAATCCTTAAGAAAACATTAGCGAAACAAAATAAATTCCTGACTAATGGGAGCAACTTTTAACTACAAGGAAGATAGATCTAAGAATATTAAAATGATACAATAAAACATTTTTAATGCAAACCATCAATAAAACCAGTAAAAAGTAAAACTAAATAGATGCATTAAAAGCTTCCAATGTCATTTTACATGCATATTTTGTAAGAGAATTAGAAAGCCAGAAGCATAAAGATATATTTTCTCAATATATGAGGAAGAGAAGATGTCAGGGCAAGTACCATTTCAGTTTACAAAGAAACTACTTAGGGAAAAAGCATACTATATATGTAATTTCTAATATATATAGTTTAGCTCAGAATCCCTAAAAAAGGTAAGATATAGCAATGGGGATGAAAAGGAGGGAATGTTCATTGAGAGAAAATGCTATATATTTAATTACTTCATTAATTGATATTGTAATAATATAAAATAGAAAATAATACTTTAAAGGTGGAAAACACCTAATTGGGTAATATTTTGCTAATAGACAACAGTGCAGATTCATTTCTGAATTTTGATGCGGAGGAAGATTTGGAGATGAAATGGAAGCATTCTGTCAGAGGTCATAACTGTCAAAGTCAAATCGGATAGATTCACATAGGGTTTGGTTAGAGAAGAAGATTAATTTACCTACATCAGCGAATACATGTTAGGCTGCAGTAAAAATGGGATTGGAAATACAAGGTGTGTGAATTTTAGTAGAAATTTGAAAGTCAGAGTTTAAGCTTAATTGTGTAGACAATAATATCATAGCACCACAGTATGTAATGCTGAATGGGATTTCAGATATTCACTCCAGTTTTGTGAATGTTTTTAAAAATTATACTTTAAGTTCTGGGATACATGTGCAGAATGTGCAGGTTTGTTACATAGGTATATGCATGCCATGGTGGTTTGCTGCACCCATCAACCAGTCATCTACGTTAGCTATTTATCCTAATGCTATTGAGAAAACTGATGCTCTTAAAACTTTAAATGGCTTGATTGTAATGATGCTATCAAGACCTGAATTGAAATCATATTCTCTTTAACAAGAAACAGTGTTGAGGAGAGTAAGTTAAACAGTGGGTTCCTGCAATAATAATTCATTTTAGAAACAGTAATCTCTGAATTATATTGAGAAAATATTTGCATAATTGAACGGAAGTAAGAATATTAAATAAAAATATCAAAGAACACTTCTGAAGAAATGTGTAAACATAGAAAATGAAAATATCATTTGGAAATGAGAATGAGGTGTGAGTACTAAAGAATTTTCAAAGGAAGATGTGACAGAATTTAATGAACATAAAATCGAAAAGTGAAGAATAAGCCATCAATTCTAGATTTCTGAGCTAGAAGACTTTGGGGCAATGAGGCATTATTCAAAGCTAAACTGTTGAGAAAATATGCCATATTTAGTGAAAACAAACCTACAGACTAGTTATTATCAGGGAATAATACCATAAATTTAAGTTAACCCTTCAGAGATGTATGTGGAATCAAAATAATTTTATTTTGTACTATTTCTGTAAACATTAATTTTTTGTCTAAATAGGAATTAATTTCCCCCAATTTTTTTAATTTTTCATTTTTTTATTATACTTTATATTCTAGGGTACATGTGCACAACGTGCAGGTTTGTTACATATGTATACATGTGTCATGTTGATGTGCTGCACCCATTAACTCATCATTTACATTAGGTATATCTCCTAATGCAATCTCTCTCCCCTCCCCCCACCCCACGACAGGTCCCAATGTGTGATGTTCCCCTTCCTGTGTCCAAGTGTTCTCATTGTTCAATTCCCATCTATGAGCGAGAACATGCAGTGTTGGGTTTTCTGTTCTTGCGATAGTTTGCTGAGAATGATGGTTTCCAGCTGCATCCATGTCCCTACAAAAGACATCAACTCATCCTTTTTCATGGCTGCATAGTATTCCACGGTGTATATATGCCACATTTGCTTAATCCAGTCTATCATTGATGGACATTGGGTTGGTTCCAAGTCTTTGCTATTGTGAATAGTGCCACAATAAACATACATGTGCATGTGTCTTTATAGCAGCATGATTTATAATACTTTGGGTATATCCCCAGTAATGGGATGGCTGGGTCAAATGGTATTTCTAGTTCTAGATCCTTGAGGAATTGCTACACTGTCTTCCACAATGGTTGAACCAGTTTACAGTCCCACCAACAGTGTAAAAGTGTTCCTATATCTCCACATCCTCTCCAGCACCTGCTGTTTTCTGACTTTTTAATGATAGCCATTCTAACAGGTGTGAGATGGTATCTCATTGTGGTTTTGGTTTGTATTTCTCTGATGGCGAGTGATGATGAGCATTTTTTCATGTGTCTGTTGGCTGCATAAATGTCTTATTTTGCGAAGTGTCTGTTCATGTCCTTCGCCCACTTTTTGATGGGGATGTTTTTTTCTTGGGAATTTGTTTGAGTTCTTTGTAGGTTCTGGTTATTAGCCTTTTGTCAGATGAGTAGATTGCAAAAATTTTCTCCCATTCTGTAGGTTGCCTGTTCACTCTGATGGTAGTTTCTTTTGCTGTGCATAGCTCTTTAGTTTGATTAGATCCCATTTGTCAAGTTTGGCTTTTGTTGCCATTGCTTTTGGTGTTTTAGACATGAAGTCCTTGCCCATGCTGAAGTCCTTGCCCATGCCTATGTCCTGAATGGTATTGCCTAGGTTTTCTTCTAGGGTTTTTATGGTTTTAGGTCTAACATTTAAATCTCTAATCCATCTTGAATTAATTTTTGTATAAGGTGTAAGGAAGGGATCCAGTTTCAGCTTTCTACTTACGGCTAGCCAGCTTTCCCAGCACCATTTATTAAATAGGGAATCCTTTCCCCATTTCTTGTTTTTGTCAGGTTTGTCAAAGATCAGATGGTTGTAGATGTGTGGCGTTATTTCTGAGGGCTCTGTTCTGTTCCATTGGTCTACATCTCTGTTTTGGTACCAGTAGCATGCTGTTTTGGTTACTGTAGCCTCGTAGTGTAGTTTGGAGCCAGGCAGTGTGATGCCTCCAGCTTTGTTCTTTTGGCTTAGTACTCTCTTGGCAATGCGGGCTCTTTTTTGGTTCCATATGAACTTTGAAGTAGTTTCTTCCAATTGATTCTATAAATTACCTTGGGCAGTATGGCCATTTTCACAATATTGATTCTTCCTATCCATGAGCATGGAATGTTCTTCCATTTGTTTGTGCCCTCTTTTATTTCATTGAGCAGTGGTTTGTAGTTCTCCTTGAAGAGGTCCTTCACATCCCTTGTAAGTTGGATTCCTAGGTATTTTATTCTCTTTGAAGCAATTGTGAATGGGAGTTCACTCATGATTTGGCTCTGTTTGTCTGGTATTGCTGCATAAGAATGCTTGTGATTTTTGCACATTGATTTTGTGCCCTGAGACGTTGCTGAAGTTGCTTATCAGCTTAAGGAGATTTTGGGCTGAGATCATGGGATTTTCTAAATATACAATCATGTCATCTGCAAACAGGGACCATTTGACTTCCTCTTTTCGTAATTGAATACCCTTTATTTCTTTCTCTTGCCTGACTGCCCTGCCAGAACTTCCAACACTATGTTGAATAGGAGTGGTTAGAGAGGGCATCCCTGTCTTGTGCCAGTTTTCAAGGGGAATGCTTCCAGTTTTCACCCATTCAGTATGATATTGGCTGTGAGTTTGTCATAAATAGCTCTTATTATTTTGAGATACGTTCCATCAATACCGGATTTACTGAGAGTTTTTAGCATGAAGGGCTGTTGAATTTTGTCAAAGGCCTTTTCTGCATCTATTGAGATAATCATGTGGTTTTTGTCTTTGGTTCTGTTTATATGCTGGATTATGTTTATTGATTTGCATATATTGAACCAGCCTTGCATCCCAGGGATGAAGCCCACTTGATCATGGTGGGTAAGCTTTTTGATGTGCTGCTGGATTCAGTTTGCCAGTATTTTATTGAGGATTTTTGCATCGATGTTCATCAGGGATATTGGTCTAAAATTCTCTTTTTTTGTTGTGTCTCTGCCAGGCTTTGGTATCAGGATGATGTTGGCCTCATAAAATGAGTAAGGGAGGATTCCCTCTTTTTCTATTGATTGGAATAGTTTCAGAAGGAATGGTACCAGCTCCTCCTTGTACCTCTGGTAGAATTCTGCAATGAATCCATCTGGTCCTGGACGTTTTTTGGTTGGTAGGCTATTAATTATTGCCTCAATTTCAGAGCCTGCTATTGGTCTATTCAGGGATTCAACTTCTTCCTGGTTTAGTCTTGGGAGAGAGTGTGTGTCCAGAAATTTATCCATTTCTTCTAGGATTCCCCAAAATTTTGAATCATGCACATATAAGAAAGAGAATCCTGAGCTTCTAGGAATACATTTTGGAACATTCAGTTTGTTTATTTGTTCCCTGCAATTAGAAACCTTCCAATGAAAAAAGATGAAATGGCAATTACTATTAATGCCTTTGCGTCTTCACTCCAAAATCCGGACCAAATACCAAACAAATTATGATTTTTTTTCAGAAGATATAAAATTCTCTCTCTCTCTTCTTGCTTTCTCCCCCACCTCTCTCCTCTCTACTTTCCCTCCTTCATCTTATCCTCTCTTGTACATGCACAATGGTAGCAGAAGTTTGGTACACAAAGTAAATGTATTAGTCTGGAAATAAATATGTGGTTGACATGCTGCAGTTAAGTAGTTTACAAAATATAACTTACTAAATTCAAATTTGCAATGTATTCAGGTTTTTCACCTTTATTTTCCTCTTCATCAACTCTTAATTAATTCTTGTTCTTCTAAATGCCCAAGACATAAAATTACCTATTTTCTTTCATCTACCTTCATCTCTGTGGAAATCTAGTGCTCTTATTCTTGTTTCTTTAGGTCTTGCCTTTATGTTCAGGATGAACTTCATGCAAAATAGCCTATGACACTGCATGATGCCACTCTCATTTCTCTTTTGTCACAGGTTTCTCCTTTTTCTAGCTATGTTATATGCGTTACCATTTCCCCTACAATTTTTCTAACTGATTTTTTAAATATTTCTTCTTTCTCAGGTAAAGATTGATTTAATTAAGTGTAATTGTGGTATCTTCTTTGATAGCAGAATAATGTTATATGTATGTGTGCATCTATAAAAAGTACAGGCACTCAAATAATGATGTATAATTTAAAAGTTATACAATAAAAATCAGATGGAGAAAGGAAGCAAAAACCACAATGAATAATCTACCTATTATTTCACCAATCTTTAAGTAAAATACCTCAAGGAAATTTTCAAGTCATTTAAAAATGTGTGGAATATGTGAATATATTCTGCAAAATGACCAAAGCCTATCCATATTTGTTTAAATTTGCATTTACTTCTCTATTTTACTTACTTTGAAATCTTCTATTGATTATTTATTTTTACTCTGAAAAATAGTTAATCATATAAAGTCATCATTCAAAAATACAGTGTAAAATAGAATGTATATTAGCTTTTACAGTAACAAAAAAGGTGTCCATAAAGGAATTATAAATTGCATCACAAAAAGCATCAGAATAATTTTTAAGGTAAGTGGAATGAGACTCACTTCTCTATCAGAAAACTAGAGCAAAGCAGTATTTTGATATGTAACATAATTACTTTCTGTTTGGGAGGTAAAATATAGTTTTTATCAAGTATAAATTGATCCACAAAACACTAATATTCTAGAATAGCCATACATTTTCAATTTTTATTATTTTATTTGAAAGAATAAGTGTTTTTAATAAGTAATGTTCAAAATAAATGTTAATCCTTACTGAAAATCATATGCAAAAATTACCTGAAATGGATCATAGACCCATATTTAAAACCCAAAATAACATGTATAGAAGAAAATATAGGAGAAAAATCTTTGTTACCTTTGAGTAGGCAAGGATTCTTAGATAGAACACAAAACGCATAAACTATATTTTAATAAACTAATAAACTGAACTTCAATTTTTTAAACAGATACTTTTGATCAGTATATGGCAGTATATATCTTATCTAAATTATCAGTAAAATTGAACAACATGAGACAAAGGGAAAAAACTCCTCTTTTGTTTGATAATATTGCTCATTTATCCAATTGTTTTTGGATTATAGAGTTTAAGCCAAAGGATTATAAATCATGCTGCTATAAAGACACATGCACACGTATGTTTATTGCGGCACTATTCACAATAGCAAAGACTTGGAATCAACCCAAATGTCCATCAGTGACAGACTGGATTAAGCAAATGTGGCACATACACACCATGGAATACTATGCAGCCATAAAAAAGGATGACTTTGTGTCCTTTGTAGGGACACGGATGCAGCTGGAAACCATCATTCTTAGCAAACTATCACAAGAGCAGAAAACCAAACACCGCATGTTCTCACTCACAGGTGGGAACTGAACAATGAGATCACTTGGACTCGGGAAGGGGAACATCACACACCGGGGCCTATCATGGGGAGTGGGGAGCAGGGAGGGATTGCACTGGGAGTTACACCTGATGTAAATGACGAGTTGATGGGTGCTGACGAGTTGATGGGTGTAGCACACCAACATGGCACAAGTATACATATGTAACAAACCTGCACGTTATGCACATGTACCCTAGAACTTAAAGTGTAATAACAATAAAAAATAAATTTAAAAAAAAAGATGCATACTTCTATATCATTTACAACATTGTTTTTAGCCTCCCACCCAAAGATAAAATAAGACATTGATGGAAGGACTTTGATAAAAATAGAAGTCTTAACTTTTTGTATATTAATCCTACTAGAAATAATATAATCTTATGTATAATGGCAAAGATTGTGGAGGCATACTAAGGTTTTTATTACTGCTCCTTCTGATTCCAAGATAGGGCTGATGACCCATTCTAATAGGCTAAGAACAGGGATGTCGTATGTCTATCATGTATCAAAACATTGAAGAATTAGCATGATGCCTTCAGAGTGTCTTCCCTTGATATAGCAACTAGGAGGCTGAATGATCCAGCTGGTGCAGTTATTAGACATTGGAGTTTCCATCAGCCTGGATCCCTGAGTGACAATGTGGACATAGACCACCAAGAAAATGTAGCATGAATGAGAGATAAACTTTTGTTTTGTTAAGCCACTCATATTTGGGAATGTTTGTTATCACTGCATATCCTAACCTAACAAATGTGTACTTTTTTATTACCACTTTCAATATACCAATGTCAAGGACTCTTAATTATTAATTCGCATTAAAATTTGTCTGATATGTCAATTTTACTCACTCATAATCTATCTTATTAATTATTTGCCTTTATTATATTCAGTCACTTAAATTTGTAACATCAACATTATTTCTACTTTTATTTTCTGTCTTGCCATAGCTTAGAAAATGCATTTTAGTCATAGGAACATGTGCACCCAAAGAGCTTCTGAACCCAGAAGAGGCGTAAAGTTATATGAACCAGAGCTGTCATTTTACTGAAACCCTTGGGGTTACACTGGGCCAACTTCTATGTAAGAATAGTGGCAGAGCAAATGAGTGACTTGCAGTGGTAAAGAGTAAGAAAGATATTAATAGTTACATGTGTATCATAGAAAGTTTTCTAATGTATAATGGTGTAAAGATCATTTACATTTAGTACACTTGAATTTTTGTAATATGGATTTTTCATTCTCACAATTATTAATTTCCAGTATTTTAAATAAAATGGTGAACAAAATTTCTAGAAAAATGATCAGAGAGACAAGCAGCATTTGACAAATGAAGATATGTGAATAGCCTCAAACCCGTGGACAAATGTTCAACTTATCAGAAACAAAATACATATATTAATAAAATAGAATAGTAATAAAACATAGATTTGCCTATCTTATTGGTAAACACTGAAAATAACTACAGAAAATAAAGTTGACATGATATGAGGAAATTCACTAAAAATGGTGTTTTGGAACAAAGAGTACTGCAAATTTTGTAGGGAAATATTGATACTTTATATTAAGATAAAGCAAACATTTTCAAGAAAATTCTAATTATAATGGAAATAAAGCAGCTACAGAGTTCAAAACAGAAGATCAACAGAATTTGATATACAATATAAATAAGTCAACTAATTCAATTTAAATGCATTTAAATACAAGGAAATGTGTTCATTTTTAACAAATATGTGTTTGTCTTCTACAGTTATCCTATAATTGTGTCATGATGTTTCTAGTCTCCAAGGACGCAGTGGTGAACAGAGAGACACATCCCTGTTCAAAGTATGACATAAAAGTCGGGTGCAGTGACTCACCTCTATAATCCCTTGGAGTATGAGGTGGAAGCATCGCTTGAGACCAAGAGTTCAAGACTAGCCTGAGCAACCTAATGATAACTCTTTATACAAAACAACAAAAACGAAAATAGCAAGGTGTGATGATGAGCACCTGTAGTCCCAACCACCTGGGAGACCGAGGCAGGAGGATCCCTTGCGCCCAGGTGAGGCTGCAGTGAGTCATGATCAGGCCATTGCACTTCAGCCTGGGCAACAGAGAGAGACCCTCTCTCAAAAAACAAACAAAAACAAAGCACAGCATAAAATCAAAGTGATAAATGAGATTAACAAAGAATGGAAATAGGGTATGTTGGGATGGGGTGGAACAGCAGGGGGATATCTAGAGTGGGCAGTGAGGTGAGGCCTTACTGCCAAAGTGCCATTTAACCTGAAAGCTAAAAGACAAGAAATAGCTGAAGGAAAGGCAAGCTAGATGAACAAACACAGAGGCTCTAGGATAAAGATGAGCTTTGTGTTTGAAGAATAGAAAGATACCATGGATTTGAGCCTGGTGGGTCAGAGGAAGAGTGCTGTGGAATAAATGTAAAATTAGATAGTCGCGTCTTTTGCTACTTGGAGGCCAATGTAAGGGAAATTGATTTTATTTCAGGTGCTGTGGTTAAGAGGCAGAGGACTTTCCCCAGGAAGGTAATCTGGATTTGTTTACATTTTACAGATCATTTTGATTTCTGTATGGAAAACTGTTCAGGGAGCTAGAGATAAAACAGTGCAACTTCTAAAGTGAGTGTTGTAGTATTAAGGAAAGAAATAAAGAAGTCTGGGCCAGGACAGTAGCTGTGAGACTCGAAAGAAGTGAAGTGATTCAATAGCTGTGTGATTATTGAAGTCCTAGATTTTGGGGGTTTTGAATAGAGCTACTAGATGGTTTTCTTTGTTGCAATAGGGAAGACTAGAAGGAGAATACGTTAGTGGTCAGTACAAGGGGAGAAATCATGAGCTCGTGTTTGTCATTGTGACTCTAAGATGGAATTTTAAGCAAGCCTACTTACTGCATATATAAATTTGGATCTCAGTGGATGAGTCAGAGCCCTTTTCATAGAAGTGGTTTTATGAGTCAAAATAGTAGATGACAGCTCTAAGGGAGACAATGTAGATAGAAGTAAGAGCAAAGAATCTTTTGGAAGTCCCTTAATCCGGTTTCCCTTTAAATCTATGTGGTCTAACACTCACCATAATAGCAAGCACATTTTTCTCTCTCTTCAGAAAAATATGAAACTAGAACTGTGTTATTTAATAAGTTACAGGAAGCTCTGCAGTGCCACATTTAATATAAAACCTATTCACCCACATTTCAGATTTAAATATTTTTATTATAAATTAACAAATTACAGTTGCATATATTTATGCAGCACAAAGTGATGTTATGATTTATAAATACAATGTGTAATAATTAAAACAAGCTAACATATCCATCACCTCAAATATTTATCATTTTGTGGTGCGAATGTTTGAAATTTATTCTTAGTAATTTAAAAATGTGCAATACAACATTATTAGCTATATTCACCACACTGTGTAATAAATCTAAAAAAAAAATCTTATTCCTCCTGTATAACTGAGGCTATGTGCTCTTTGACCACCATCTCCCCATTCTCTCATTCCCTGCCCCATTTTGCTCTCTGCTTCTATGAGTTTGGATGTTTCAGATTCCACATATAAGTGGGAACATGTGGTATTTCTGTTTCTGTGTCCAGTGTATATCACATAGCATAATTTTCTTCAATTCCATTCATTTTGTTAAAAATGACAGAACATATTTCTTTTGTAAGGCAGTGTGGTATTGCATTGTGAATATATACCATTTTCTCTTTGTCCATTCATCTGTTGATGGACACTTAACGTTGGTTCCATAATTTTGCTATTGTGATTATTGCTGCAAGGAATGCTGGAGTGTAGGCATCTCTTCAACATATTGATTGTAAATCTTTTTTTTTTTTTTGAGATGGAGTCTCGCTCTGTTGCCCAGGCTGGAGTGCAGTGGTGCGATCTCGGCTCACTGCAACCTCTGCCCCTCCAGGTTTAAGCAATTCTCTGCCTCAGCCTCCGGAGTAGCTGGGATTACAGGCACATGCCACCACGCCCGGCTAATTTTTTTGTATTTTTAGTAGAGATGGGGGTTTCACCATCTTGGCCAGACTGGTCTTGAACTCCTGACCTTGTGTTCCACCCGTCTTGGCCTCTCAAAGTGCTGGGATTACAGGCGTGAGCCACCGCGCCCGGCCTTGATTGTAAATCTTTTGGGTAAATACCCAGAAGTGAGATTGCCAAATCATATGGTAATTCTACTTTTGGTTTTTTGAGGGACCAACATACAGTTTTTCATAAATGACTATACAAACATCTATCCACCAACAATGTACAAGGGTTACCTTTTCTCCACATCTTCACCAACCCTTGTTATGTTTCATTCTTTTTACAATAGCATTTCTGAAAGACATGATGTATTATATCATTGCGATTTTAATTTGCATTTCACTAATTATTAGTGATGTTGAGCATTTTTCCTGCATCTGCTGTCCATTTGTATGTCTTCTTTTGAGAAATATATATTCAGAACCTTTGACCATTTTAAATTGGATTATTTGTGTCTTTTCTCTAGAATTGTTTGAATTCCTTATATAATTTGGATATTAATCTCTAACAGATCTACAGCTTGCAAACATTGTCTCCCATACTGTAAGCTGTATATTCACTGTGTTGTTTCCTTTGTTATGCAGAAGCTTTTTATTTAGACATAATACAATTTGTCTATTTTTGCTTTTGTTGCCCATGCTCTTGCCAAATCTAAAACAAATCATTTCCCAGATCAATGTCGTGTAGTTTTTCCCCCGTGTTTTCATCTAGTATTGCTCCTTCTGCTTTCTACTGGGATAGTAGAAATCTAATAGAATTCTTTCCAGGTTTTGTTTCAAGGACTATGCAGCATAAAGCTAATTTGAATTTCCCAATACTAAAGTTACTAAACCATCACTCCCTTTGTGAGCAAAAATTACTCCTTTTTTTTTTTACTTTATTTGAAAAATTGAATGGTAAGACTCATTCAGATGCAAAGAACAGTTGCATTTTTATTGTCTAAAGTAATTCAATTAGTGGTCATTCTTTAAAACTTTGATGATTTCTCTTGACTATTTTCCTTATCAGAATGCAGACATGAAAAGCACAGGTGTCTTTTTGAGAAAAAAAAAATCTTGCTTTTATGAAGAAAATATAAAACTAATAGTGGAAGAAGAATGTGGATGGGTTGAGGTGCCTCAGGCCGAGACTCACCTGTCTCACTAAGTGTGTCTCCTCACAGCTGACCTGCAGCTTCTGCCTTTCCTGAACACACACATTTTTATGTTTTCTTCATTCAGGTTGAATCATTAGATTCTAATAAAATCCTCTGGGAAAGACATTATATCTTTCAAACACTCGTATAAATCAGAACACCACCTAGGCAGAATAAGTGTTAGCTGACACCCAAAGTTACAAATGGCTTCGGTAATTAAGGTAGTACTATGTTCCTGCTGTCACTTCCTATATTTTTTTTTAATCAACACATTTCTTAGTCTCATTGTCTTTTATGCCTGAGGTTTCTAAGAAAAGAGAAAACAAGATAGCTTCATTGTAGAGACTGACCTGGGAGCATGCACGTGACTTTATCTTTTTCTTTGCTATTAGTATATTTAAACATGGTTTATTACTTAATATGGAGAAAAATAAAATGAAATTAATGAAAGGGTAATAGAAACACAAATACTGAATTGAAATTATGCCTTTTGATGCAATATGACCAGAAAATTTAATCATATTTCTGTATTTTTACCAAATATATCAACATAGAGATAAGCAAAGCTTTATTATCAGAAAGACATGGTATCCTTATATGTGAAACTCTGAGGACATAAACTGCTCATTATCCTTTTCCTTATCATATTGCAAGTACTCCTGTGTTTAACTCCATTTAGGCATCCCAAGGAACTGTAAACAGCATCACAGTTACCGCTAAAACAAACATTAAAAATAACCATATTAGAGATATCATTGATTATTTGGTCCAGACAGTAAATTCTAAAGCCATTTGTGTACTCATACATATTGTATCCTGGCATTTATAATTTCACATTCTTATAAGTGATTTCAAAACCCGTCTGATCCCTGCTATTCTAGAATATAAACATGAATATTTATTATTTTGTAATGGACACTAAGACTTTCCTTCATAAGTCAAAAGTCTAGTCTTTCTCCTTTAAGGAAGATACTGCTGAATGAAGCCAACAATCTTGATCCTTTTCAGGTTTATGTAAAATGAAGGATGAAGAACATAAGTAGCCATGGGAATCTCAAGGATGCTAAGTCTCTGTTATGAAATATGCCTTCTGCCTAGTCAGAAATGACTCAGTACTCCTCTTACGCTCCATTGCCTGGGAATATTCAGAGCAAGGTGAATTGTCGGCAAAGTGTTATGCTATACATCTCATAATCAATGCACTCATCAGAATGGACACCTTTCATTCAGTGGTGGAAAGAAGCAATAATAACATTTTAGAGGCTGCTTTTTGAAATAATATTCTGGATGCAAGCACTTAAAAGGACTTGAAGTATTACCCAGTGACCTCTGGAAGAAAACTGCCTTCTTAGGGAACCTAAGGTCTGTCTCATTGTGCCTTTGCAATACATTGAGAAGTAACTTGAGATTGAGATGTACCTGAATGACTATGAGATTGCCTAGCAAATATTAATTTCATCTAGATATTAATTCTTTCTGGAATCTCCCTACTTATAAGAGAACGGGCCACTTCCAAAAGACCTATCAGAGTATTTCAGTCATTGAAACTCATGCCCAGAAAAATGACCAACAAGCTGTGATTTTGTTGCTCTCGTGGTCTGTCAAAATCTGAAAGTTTAAAATTTCTCTTACAGGAAAACAAACTTGTATCCCCTCTAAAGAATCTATGAGCAAGTTGGAGCCTTCAGGCGATAATGCTTTACTATTAAAAAATATAAGCCAGGTGCGATGGCTTATGCCTGTAATCCCAGCACTTTGGGAGGCCAAGGCCGGTGGATCACTTGAGGTCAGGAGTTCAAGACCAGCCTGATCAACATGGTGAAACCCCATTTCTACTGAAAATATAAAGATTAGCCAGGTGTCATGGTGCGTACCTGTAATCCCAGCTACTCCAGAGGCTGAGGCAGGAGAATTGCTTGAACCTGGGAGGCAGAAGTTGCAGCGAGCTAAGACCGGGCCACTGCACTCCAGCCTGGACAACAAAAGTGAAATTCCATCTCAAAAAAAATAAAAATAATAAATAAATATTATGTTACCAGTGCAAGTTAACTCTAACTGGTTTTTGATAACTCCTTTTGTGCAAGGTACAGGGCAGATTATAATCGTCCTGTTATCTTTTGTTACTACGTGAGTTTTAATGGACTTTCTGTTTATTGATTTCTCTTCCTAAATAATCATCCGTGAAGGGATGCATAATGCTGCTTGTGCTAAATAATTGATAGCATGTAGAGTTACTGGGAAAGCTATGACAAGCTGGAGAATGTCGCAGAAAGAGGCTTAGTAGCACAGTGATAAATATAATAAGAGGCCAGTGCTGTCAGGAGAGGAATATCATATGATTAATTGCTCTATTACTTTTTCTTGGTCTTCAGAAAAGCAAGAGGATATTAAAAAGGAAGTAGAAAACAAAGAACTTTGTTGAGTGTCGCTTCTTCTTACTCATTCATTGGGGTAGAGGGTGAAAGAAAATGCTTTAGTTTCTGTTATATCTTTATTTGTAGAAAGCTGATACAATAATAGATTCTGTTCAAATTGTATAGAAAAATACTCTTCCATAATGATAGGTTAATTATTTTAATTTTACAGGAGTATTTACAAAGAATGTCTATTTCCAATGAATTAGCTATTATTTTGAATGTGGATTACTGAAGGAAACTGGAAATGCCAAAACTGTTAGCACAGTAAACATGAACTGCATCAGAAATAGTCCTGGTGCCCAAAGAAAACAGGGATTTGTATTTAAAATTAGGTTATGTTTGTTTTAAATTATTGACAAATATTATATCAAAAACATCCTTTCTTAGGAGTGTGTGGTTATGAAGTTATACTGTAACCTTTTACACACACACACATACACATACATACAGACATGTCTCGATGGCTTCAATAGAAATAAAAATCGGTTTCACATTGTACTAAAGCATATAACTTCAAAATTATCATGAATTTTTTGAACTTATCTTTATGTAATTATACAATAATTTGTTAAAATTATTGGTCTTGCAAATAAAAATACAATTTTTAAAAATTTGACCGTAATTTTATTTCTCAAAATGTAAATCCTAAATTTTAATTTGATATTATCAAGTTTCCAAAACTCACTAGAGTGCTAGGCTGGATATATATGTGTATCACGGGACCCAGACAGATGGATATATATTGAAGCCATATGTAAGAGAATATATTTTAGAACGTTTTATTGCCAAAAAGTGAACTTGGTACCTTGGTTCTGATAGGATGAGTGGGGCAGGGGTGGAGGTTAATACACATCTTCTGTAGTCAACTTTGGTATTTTGGTTTCTCTCTATCTAGTGTCTTCTAATGTGTGCAAATTTTTTACCACCTAAACTACTCCTAATTACATAACTGCTTATAGGCTGATTTTTGTGTGTGTGTTTTGTTTGTTTGTTTTTGTTTTTTTGAGACGGAGTTTTGCACTGTCGCCTGGGCTGGAGTGGAGTGGCACGATCTTGGCTCACTGCAACCTCCACCTCCCGGGTTCAAGCGATTCTCCTGCCTCAGTATCTCAAGTAGCTGGGATTACAGGCACCTGCCACCATGCTCAGCTACATTTTTGTATTTTTAGTAGAGACGGGGTTTCATCATGTTGGCGAGGCTGGTCTCGAACTCCTGACCTTGTGATTTGCCCAACTCAGCTTCCCAAAGTGCTAGGATTATAGGCATGAGCCACCATGCCTGGCCTATAGGCTGATCCTTTAAGCAGAATATATTACAACAGAAATCTCCACAGTTTATCTGTTTAGCACAGTGTATGCCATAAACATGGATCATTCTCTCCCATTCATCAAAATAATGTATATTACTGATAAGATATTGTCTCTTTCATCCAGCTCCTGCCATTTCTATGAATTTTAATCTATAGATACAAAATAAACCTTGTAAAATTGTTGCCACATCCCTATAAATTTAAACAATAGCACTAGTTTTGAAACAATAGCATAGTGTATGATTTATTTTCTTCTTTAGCTTTAAAAATATGATGACATATCCCATACACTAGGATTTGTTAAAAATATATGTAAATACATTGTTCACATTCCTATTTGAACCTTTGAGGTAAATGCCAAATATCAGAATTATCTCTACTGAAGGAAGAATGTAGTTCTTATTTAAAACAAATAACTAAGTTCATCCAATTTTACTTAGCTTTTCAGTATCAATTCCAAAATCTCATACTGGATTATTTTCAAAACTTAAACATATTAATTTACAAAAAGTATTTTGCGAAGTAACATAGGAATTTTAATTAAATTACTAATTTAGGACTTAACAGCCAAGGTCATGATAGGTGCTATGGAGAACAGAAAGCTACAGTTTATTATTCACAAAGCAGCCAGATATTACCTTTAAACATAAATCAGATTATTTCCTTTCTCTACTTAGCTTTCCTTGGCAATTGGTACAAAGTTCAGAACCTACAACAGGGTAAATCAGGCAATAAATAAGCCAATAAATCTGGACCCTTACTAACTCCCCAATCTCATGAAATGCTACTTTCCCCTTAGCTCTCTAGGGCCTAGCCCATTTGCCTTCTTTCTATTCTCCCACCTTGGACATTTACATTAGCTTTGCCTTTACTAGGAATTATCTGCCTACATCACTTTGCAAGGTGATCTCTATTTGTCAGAAGTCTCAGTTTAAACATCCCTTCCTTAGTGAGGCCTTCTCTTACACACAAGTTGCAAATCATTGACTATTGTATCACTCTTTTACAGACTTTTATAGTATATATCAGTGTCTGAAAGTGTCAGACAGTGTTTGCTTAATTATTTAATTCATTAATTTGCTTCTTCGCAGCATTTACCTATTGTGATAGGCAGAAAAACGGCCTTCCAGAGATGTCAACATTCTGAAATCTGAGCCTGAAACACGTTACCTAACATGGCTAAAGGGATGTGGTTCTAGATGTGGTCAAATTTAAGGACCTTGAGATGGAGCAATTATCCTAGATTGCAGCTGGTATGCCTAATCTAATCACAGGAATCCTTACAAGTAGAGAAACTTTCCTGACTGTAGTCATTCAGATAGACATGTGGTTATGGAAGAAAATCACAGACGGGTGCAACATTGCTGGCTTTGAAGATGGAAGAAAGGAATCACAAGTCAAGGAATGTGGGTGATCTCTAGAGCATAGAAAATGCAAGGAAACTAATTCTCCCCTAGAACTTTCAGAAAGACATGCAGGCCTGCCAACACCTGGATTTAATGTCCCATACTGGACTTTTGACTTAAGAAATACGAGACATTGTTTTTGTACTGGTTAAGCCATCAATATTGTGGACCTGTGTTATAGCAGCGATAGAAGACTAATACAACCATGAAAACCTCAAGATCAGAAACCCCATTCATCTGTTCCATTCTCTATGGCCAGAGACTAGAAATGGGCGTGGTGCACAGATGTTACTCAGTAAATCACTGTTAATACACAAACTCATGTTGAAATTAACCAGAAATAAACACATCCTTGAAGATATGTATTGGATAAGACATATGTTCTTTTTAAAATAAATTAAATAATATTTTATCAGCTAATATATATTCTCCAAATTGCTCTAGATATTATATATTATAACATAATTATAAGTAAAAGAGTACATTATTGCTAAAAATAGCCCCTATATTCTTAATGAAATAAATGACTGATAAAGCCTCCCCAAAATGTGTCCAAAAGTCAAGAGAATAGTACAATGAACACGGTGTACTCATTTCCCAGCCATACAATTTATCAACTCATTATCAGTCTTGCTTCATCTCATCCCATCCATTTCCCTTTCTTTATAATATTTTGAAGCAAATTCAAGATCTCATGTAATTTCAACAGCAAATATCTCAATATGTATCTTTAAAAGGTAAAGACTGAATATATCCTAATTAACAATTTCCAAAGTTACAAGTCATTTTTGCCCCCTTGATTCTGTTATACCATCCACATGATTTGATTTGGTCAATGAGGTGTTAGTGGATGGGATACAGAGATACTTGAATAAGTTAGTGTGTGTTTCCTCTGCTTACCCTTTCCCTGTGCCATTACTGTGAGGACATTCCCAGTATAGCCCACTAGAGGATGAGAAATATGGAATGAGCCAAGTCATCCCAGTCATCAAAGCTAAAGGCATCCTAGCTCAGATTCCTGACAGCGACTCTAGGCTTGTGAGTGAGCCTAGATGAAATCACTCCCCTACAGACCCGAGCTAAACAAATGCTCATTGTTCTATGTCACTGAGTTTTGAGGGTTATTAGCATTAAAACGGCAATAGATAAGTCGTACAAATGTTCTATGTTATAAATTAGTGATGGGTTTAGCAGAGATCTTTAATCTCATTTTTCCCCCCTGGGATAAGGATTTAGGTTTGAGGAGATCAAAATCTTATGAAAGTTAGAGAGCTCCATTTGAGAAAAAGAATGATATAGAACAAATACACAATGAGATACGAAAGTGAACATATTTTCAGAACGAAAAAAATATATAGTAGCCTTGGTAATCTAGGTACCTGTGTTGTGAGGTTTGTTTAGCCAAATAATTGCAATCTGGCTTCCGATCTCTACCCAAAACATTCAATAAACTCCAGCACTCACAGAGGCCCAAGAGCTTAAAGAAACACCAGTTGCATTAGTTTTACAATAAATCTGACTCTCTTCTTACTTAATGGTGTAATTTATGTAAAGAGAATGTCAAATGAAGTACTATTAAAATAAGATAACAATTGTAACCTTTTTTTTTTTTTTTTTCTAGTGCCCCACACGGGGTGTCTTTGGGATAAGAAGTAAGTAGCCAAAATTTCTGGGCATATGGGAACTGTCAGGTTCATGCTGGAAACTGTGTTGCTCATATTTCAGAAGTGCTGCAGAGTACTAAGCACAGTGTACAGACACACTTGTCATGGCATTATTCCTTTTATTCATATCTTTCCAGACTTCTGATAGTTTCATAGATTTCGCTTGTTTAAAGAAGAACACCATTCGAGTATCAAACTAAGTAGTCATACTGCTTAAGACCTGCCAGGGGCATGAGGATTATCTCCTGATTGGACCTTGACAGCGTGCTAATTATTTGTGACATTTTTGTAATAAGGGAATTGTGCTTATAAAAATAAATAAATCCAAGATATTCTTCTTACAGATTGTCTTATTAATCTCAATTGTATGTATCATCTTGGGTAGGATAAATTTATTCATATCACAGAAAACACTTCATTCCTAAATATGCTGAAACTATTGGATAACTTTTCATTAGAAAGTGGGAGTACAAAGCTGGGTCTTTGTTGATTAGAATATCAGTAATTTGAAGGCTAATTACATTAAACTTTTAATCTCCACATCTTGGATTTAAAAGCATCTAAGATTTTCTTTTTTTTTTTTTTTTTTTTTTTTTGTAGTTTCAGTTCTTTTTTTATTATTATACTTGAAGTTCTGGGATATATGTGCAGAACGTGCAGGTTTGGTACATAGATATACACGTGCCATGGTGGTTTACTGCACCCATTATCCCATCAACTGCATTACATATTTCTCCTAATGCTATCCCTCCCCTAGCCCCCCAGCCCCCAACAGGCCCTGGTGTGTGATGTTCCCCACCCTGTGCCCATGTGCTCTCATTCAACTCCCACTTATGAGTGAGAATATGCGGTGTTTGGTTTTCTGTTCCTGTGTTAGTTTGCTGAGAATGACGGTTTCCAGCTTCATCCATGTCCCTGCAAAGGACATGAACTCATCCTTTTGCACGGCTACATAGTATTCCATGGTATATATTTGCCGCACTCTTTATCCAGTCTATAACTGGTGGGCATTTGAGTTGGTTCCAAGTCTTTTCTTTCAACCTTTTGCTGTGGATAGCAAAATGTGGGTTAAAACTTTGGTTATGTAAAAATAAATTTTGAATAATATTTCTATGGAATCCTTTTCTTTTGTTTTAGCTTTTATTCTTTCTTGCATATAGAAAAACAGATATATCCTATTAAAATAAATGTGTTTCAGATATATGAAACAAAGAATGTAAAAGTGCCCAATATTTCAACCCTTGCTCTGTCCTGTTCACGACTAAAACTGTGCTAAATTTATTGGTGTCTTGAAAATTTTAATGATCCTTCCGTTTCCTTGGCACATATGTATTTAGTAAGATGGGCAATAAAAATCCTTATAAAATTCCCTTGTAACTTTTTCCAAGTCGATTAAAATGGATTACCTAATTTGAATCTCAGGAGATTTCTGTTTATTACAAAGGTCATTTAGATATTTATTATTGTTTTTTCTGGTAAAACAGATTGACCATTAATTATATGAACTATTAAAGGAGTCATTATGTTCTCTTTGTTACAGTTATTTTATGTGTTTTCAATTCTGACTATGTCTTCTCTTACCTTTTAACTTATGTTTACATAGGTTCACTTTCATTACTATCCCTGAAGTGTAAAGAGCAACTATGAACTAATTTGCAGTGGTTAACAACCACCCCACTTTCAGTGAATTTGACTTAAAAAGCTCAATTTCTTGTTCACACTACACGTGAAACATCAGTTTCAGGAGCTTTGTTTGCTGTGGCCACTCTGAAATTAGGCTGACACAGGCACGACCAGGTTATCCTACAATCCAATCAGCCTGGGCCTCAAGGTTGGCTATGGCAGGAAAGGGGACTAGGAATTACATGATAGGTACATGGCACGTGCAACCGTGAGAGTCAGGTCATGCGACTACCTGATTCAAATAAAAAAAAACCATACATATATATATATATGACCTAGAGAATAATGTATTATACACAGATAGATAGCTTTTTTTTTTCAAACTTGGAAGATATATGAGACTCATATTCACATCATTGTTCTAAAGTAAAATAACATATTCAAATGACATTAATTATTGCTTTCCTGTCCAATCAATAATGTAATTGTACTTTTATACAAGATTTTTAAATGTAAGCATGATTATGTTATGTAGAAAAATGATCAATTTGCTATAAAAAAGAGAACCATGGTACCAGGTTAAGGCTATAATTGAACAATATTAACAATTATTCCATAGGTAATACAATTAAAGATATCGTACCTATAAATGTTAAGCATTCAACTCAATCAGACCTGCTTTCTAATAAAGTTTATTTCTAGTAGAATTTATCTAGTTTACATCTCAAAGTTGATTTCCGCTTGATCTCTTCTGTACCTTAACATGGATGGAATTGATATTGCGGAGTGGAACAAAGACAGACAATTTCTACCCAATGCTACATAAATTTATCTAGGTTGGAAAAAGAGATAATGACAATCACCCACTTACATTATATATTTGCTCTTTTTCTGAAGTTTACGATATTTGTCAACTAATTTTTGCAAGATTATGGGCTTTGATAATCTGATCAATCTTTGTCTGATACTATAAATGCTTTAGGTTCTCCCTATAGTAAGATAGAGACAACAATAGAACTGTGGGCTCCAAGAATAAGGAGGAGGATTTGGCCACTGAAAACTCAAGTATTATTAATCTGTGTTCCATTTTGGTAATATGTAAATCAGCTCATTTTGTGGTATCAAATTAAAACCAACACCCTGAAAGAGATGAGGTTATTAACCCTTGTTCTCTGGCCTTTTCATATTGAGATAATTGTACTTTGTTGCAGAGCTAAATTCTCCCAGTAATTTCATTTTGAAAAATAAAACTAGACAGCAGATCCTGGCACTGTCATCCAAATTGTAGTTTTCTAAGTGTACTCTTCAACAGCTGCTATGTTCCACCCCTTAAGTGGTTATGTTCCAATTTTTCCAAAATATTCTTTTGTAAAAATAATGCATCTCATTTACATAGAGCTTTCCATTTCATAATGTCAATATTATTTTTATTCAACCCACATAAACAACGTCAGTATGAGACTGAGGATAATTTCACAGACAATGAAACAAAGACATGCAGGAAACAGAAAGGAAAGGCCACATGGTGAACTCTACCTCTTTTAAAAATTATTTAAGCACTTTACTAGGATGTTTTTACTTGCCCACAGTGTTTCTCTTCATGATCAAATCTCTACATAGAATGAAAAGAGTCAGTTTCATTACAGGGCAGGGAAAATTGGAACTATAAGATATATAGAAAATGAGAACAAATATGTTCAAGAAATATCCAAGAATATAACCGGTCTTCCAATATGTCTCAGTATCCATGAGTAAACTGGCAATTCTAAAATACATAAATGATATGCATTTAAACTAAATGCTACAAAGTGAATAAAATCCACTTGATAGTGACAAGAAAGCCACGCAATTATGCAAGTTAGGCACAATGATGGATGAAGGCCAAGGTTGCTATGACAGTAGAGTGCATGCCTAAATATGATATTCTCTTATCCTCTATCCCTTTCAGATCATTCGGTGTACCATGATATTGGTACCTCAGTATTGATAACACCAAATGTTATTAATACTCATATCCATGTTGTCAAAGGGAAAAATAAACCTGGTAGTCTGGGTCATCTCTTTCTCCCTAACAAAATAAGTACAAATTCACTCTGTTTCTTTTCAAGTTTTATGACTCTAATAGTTTTCTTTTGCCTAATTTCATTGGCTAACACTTTGAAAACATGTAAAGTAGTAGCAGTAATGTAAGTCACCCTTTTCTTGGAATTAGATGAAGACATCTAATAATTTCTATAAAGTATGATGTAGAGTTTTGTGGGTTATACTTTATCATGTAAAAAAAAATCCATGTTTCTATATCTGTTTCTATTTTATTGAGTACATTAAGGAATGGATTTTAAATTATGTCAAATTCCCTTTCAGCTTCTAGTAAGATGATCATGAGATTTTTCTATTATATCAGTTAACATAAGATCTGTCAATAGACTTACTGATGTGGAATAATGTTTTATAATTTTATACATAATGTAAAACATAATTATTATAGTTTTAATATCCTCTTGGATTCTTTCTAATTAAATGATAGTTCAAATGTTTACTTTGTTCTTTAGAAGGGAGGTTAATCAACAGTTTTCTTTTTTGTATTTAACCTTTTCAGCTTTTAGTATCATAGTTATATTATATAAAATCTTTGGAAGTTTTATTTATTTTTCAATGCCTTCTAATAGTTTAAGTAACATTTGAATAATAAAATCTTTTAATATATTTGTGAATATGCATGTGAAGCTCTCTGGGCCTGGTGCTTTCATGCAGGAGAGAGCTTTTTGTCACATTTTTCTATTTCTTCTATGAAAATTATTCTGTTTAAACTCTGTCTGCAATGAGCTTGTGTATATTTTATTTATCTCAAAAAGTATGCACATACTCTAGATTTTAAAATATATGTACATGCAATTGTGCACAAAATCTCTTGTGAATTTTGTAATATCCTTGCTTTTGATGGCCATTTCCTCCCTGTAAGTCTTTTTATTTAATTTTAGAGACACACTGTTCTCATTTTGCTGCCCAAGTTTGAGTGCAGTAGTTAATCACAGGCACAGTCATAGTCTACTATAGCCTTAGACTCCTGGGCTCAGGTGACCCTCTCATGTCAGTCTCCCAAGTAGCTAGGAAGAACTTAGGTTTTATGTACCTGTTATCTCCCCTTTGTTTATATAACTGGTTTATTATTTTATTATTTTTAAAATAGTTCAGCTCATCTGTTTATTAGTTTTATTTTTCCTCAATAACTCACTGAATTCTGCTTTTATAATAGTTTCTTCTCTCCACTTTTTTGAGTCTAATTTCTCTAGAATCTTGATTTCTTTGTGCTTGATATTAATTTATTTTTGCATTCTTATTGCATAAGTGTTTTATTTGGTAACAGATTCTAATTTTATTGCATTGTGTTCAGAGAATTTTTGTACCATTTCTGCATTTTGGAATTTATGGAGATTTTCTTTGTAGCTTAATGTATTGCCAGTGTTTGCAAATGTTCCATGTGCTTCTATAAGGTCTACCTTATTGATAATGTGTCACTGTATCTTTCATCCCTAATACTGATTCTATCTCGCTTTGCAAGCTATGTCCTAAGTTATCTTATAATTGTTGAGGTTCTTTCTAATTCTTTTTACGTCTTATTAGCTTTTTAATGGAAATATTGCTGTATTTTTAGTAAATAGATATCCACAATTTTTCTTTGTCTTTCGCATTGTAAGGTCTTCTTTATATAAAATAATATTGTTTTGGCTTGATGTATATGAGACTGATAAGATAATAACCACAATGGTTTTCTATATGCCTTTTATTTTTAACCTTTCTGAACCTCTCTTTTTTTAGGTGCTCATTAAAATAAAAGTTTCTTTTATGGGGCAAAGAGATGTGGGTTTTTTTGCTATAAAGTCTTTCACTGTGTGTTTTCACTTAATTTTTTTTCATTTAGGAAAACTTGTATCTTTTTTTCTAAAATTTACTTTATATCTCTGACGGCATATGTATATGTGTGAACTGTACTGAAAGAACAAAAATATTGAGTTCAATACGTACTAGTTAACTTAATTTGCATATTTATTTGATGAAATAGAAGAGGTGGATTCCACTTTAGAATGCCCGCTTTTAAAATAGGATCTAACATCAATATTATTTTTTCTGTTTTAATCCATAACTACCTGTCCCTAGTAAAAAGGTATAATATACTGAAAAGCTGAGGGGCCTGTGCTATGTTCTGTATTTTACAAATTGAAATTCTAAGTATGTTTTGAATTTAAGATTAGTTATTTAAATGTATTACGCATTTGAAAACTACTGCTCTAGGAATAAACACTATAAAATGTAATTAATAAATATGTAATAAGTAACATGTAATAAATAATAACATTACATATATTGTGTATATGCATATAATTTACAAACCCTTTGCATGTTTTAAAAATTAAGTAATAAAGTAAAAATAAGCAATGAGTGAATAAGTTTGTTAAATTATAAACTCTGTATGAATGACAGAAAACAGAATAGCAAAAATATATTTAAAACATTTTAAAACAGAAAAACATCTTAAACATTTTATATTGTTATTTGTTCCACATATCTGAAATTATGTAAGTTTACTCTTCAGAAAGTAATAAAAGGTCAGCTAAGTTAATGCCATATGTCAAAGTAGAAACATCCGTGAGTTCCCAGGTATATGCATGCACATACATGTTTACTTGCACATACATAACTATGCACATACAAAACTATACACTTGACATGCCATTTTTTCTGTACCTAAATTCTATAGAATGTTTCAACTAAATCACTTTTATTGTCTATATATGTATTCTTTCTGTCCCCTAAAGCAATGAAAGAATGAGAATCAAAGGTTGCCTTCAAGCTACATTTGTATAATCATGCTGATACAGCTGTATAATAAATTACACTAAAAAAAATAGTGGTTTTTAAAAAATTATTATTATACTTTAAGTTTTTGAGCTGTATCACAAATTATCTCATTGAAACAGATTATTTAGCTCCTGCTACCAACATTTCTCTCCAGAGAGTCATCCTCCTGTTTCCATTCTCCTGTATCACCCCTTTCCTTTCCACCTTCCCCCCCACAAATCTCCTTAAAAATTCACCTACAGTGCTATGAAAAAGCAGGCGCACATGACCTATTGTCCACTACATTCACCTGTTCTTAATCCCCAACCCTTCTCCCAGTCCCCACCTCTGCATTCACTAAGATCTCTTCTCCTTCAGTAAGAGAGAAAAATAAACACAAGCCTCTCATATAAGTTAATTCATGCAAATAGATGTCTATGGGTCTGCTAAATCTTTCATTTTTATTAAGCAGACATAAATAAGACTAAATTATCTTCAGACTAAGCAAGATTTCACAACAGAAAAAAGAAATACATATAAACATAATTTACATACAGTCTGCCCTTTGTATACAAGGGTTCTGCATATGCAGATTCAACCAACCATGGGTTGAAAATACTGGAAAACAAAACAATAAAAAAGTACAACAATTAAAAAAAAATCATGCTGATAATAGCTTCCTGCCTCCTCCCAGAAACTTAGATACTGCGTGACCTAATCTGGACAACCCCCAGAGGTGAGTCACAAAAATCACATACATTCTTGCTATACAAAATATAAATAGTATCTTATTATTTTTCCTATTTTGATTTCTATTGTGCTAAACTCAAAAAAGAAAATATTCTACTTCTTTAAACCTATTATCTATAGCAAGGCATCAATTTTAAGAAATAAGATGAAGGTTATAAATGATCCCATATTCACTTCACAAATTTTGCCTAGAGTGTGAATATAATTCATCTGCAAACATATGTAGATTACTTTTATTTAAGTACTTAGGAAAACCAAGTAATTCAGCACTGTCCACGGCTTCAAAACATACTCCAGTTCCATAACCTTGACTGTCCTCTGCTGACCTTCTTACTGCCTTACTCATCTTTTGTTCTCCAGGCTTTTAGACACTACTTCTTGAAACCGAAATAGCATTTTAAATACATACCACAGAAATGCTTCACCTTGACCACTTTGAACTAGGTCAATTTGCATTAATAACTTGGAGGGGAAAGATTCTAAGACCTATTAATCTCTAAAGGTCCCAAGTGCCCTCTTGCCTTTATTCTTGCTTTCTTATTTTATATGTTAAGTCACACATCTGACAAGTAGATGCCAAAAAGGTTGGCTTGACTGTGCTATCCATGGCAAATTTTTCTCTTTCCTTCCAAGAGAAAAATGAAATTCATCAAAAAGAGAATTTTATGCTACATTATGAGCACCAAAACAGGCATTCCCCAAAAGGAAGATAAGAAAACCATATAATGAATTGATCTGAAAGGGCAAAGGACTGTCTCTACTTCCATTGTATCGATTTGTCATTTCTGTGGATTTCTTTTTGTTTTTAACAAAAAGACAGAAATTTTGGAGTAATGAATAGCTCTAGTTAGCCATATCTGATGGCTAAGGATTAAACTTTTAGAAAGAGATCATATAATTAAAATTTGAATAGAAATATTCGAATGTGGCCGGGCGCGGTGGCTCAAGCCTGTAATCCCAGCACTTTGGGAGGCCGAGACGGGTGGATCACGAGGTCAGGAGATCGAGACCATCCTGGCGAACACGGTGAAACCCCGTCTCTACTAAAAAATACAAAAAACTAGCCGGGCGAGGTGGCGGGCCCCTGTAGTCCCAGCTACTCGGGAGGCTGAGGCAGGAGAATGGCGTAAGCCCGGGAGGCGGAGCTTGCAGTGAGCCGAGATCGCGCCACTGCACTCCAGCCTGCGCGACAGAGCAAGACTCCGTCTCAAAAAAAAAAAAAAAAAAAAAGAAATATTCGAATGTACGTTACAAATTGCATGCTCTTTTAGAAAGAGAAGCCTGAAGATAATATTATTTAATTTACCAAATGTTTAAACAAATACTTTTGATCAATATGTGTCAGCACTGTTCTAGAAAATTAATTTAGAGTATGAATAAAAATAAATCCTTACCCTTACTGAGCTTACATATTCGTGGGGCATAATATAGGATAGGAACTGAGACCTCTCATCGAATATCACCTTGTCAGAGAATGCTACCTTAGATTAATTAGCATCACCTTCAAGCATCTTATCTTTCCTTAATTTTCTTCATGAAAATTATAATTTTCTGACATATGTAATGTTTATATGCTTGCTTTTATCTCTTTCTCTTTATTTCTTTTTTTCTGATTAGATTTCCCAGATAACAGCCATTTGCAGATCATTGCAGGTGAGCTATGCAGTTAAAAATAAGGTTCACTCTGATCCTAGAATCTCTGACTTGTTCTGAGTTTATGAGTTGAGGAAATGACACATAATACTCATCCCTCCAGCCACCTACCTTCCTTTGGCAGTAAGCTTTGCAAAAGTTGTATATTCCCAGAAGAGGGAAATATATCAAGCTGTTCCATTGGACCTACAAAGCAGAAATGGCTCAATGGACGGATCTAAATACCAGAGAAAACTCTCTTCAGTGCAAGACAGTCACAGCAGGTGCTTCTGCCTATGGCAGCTAACCAGTGGCAATTTAGAAGTGGGGAAGGCAAATTACTTGCTAGTCATGAGAGCTGTGTGACTTTGAGTCAGAGAAAGGGGAAATACAGATCAAGTAATCAGAGAGGTATCTTTCTAGAGTTTGATGATTGGTAAATCTTCAGAAGGTTGAGATCTGTGACCTTCCACACAGAAGGCTTTCAGTTATATCGAAACTCTGGACCATCTTTCTTGCCTCTTGTGTAGTTGATTACAGAATCCTAGCTTCCTGTCTTTTTCTATAAAAGGTCCACGGCCTTCTGTCAACTATCTGTCACTCAGGGACAGCTCTTTGGCTGCCTGCCGTTTCTCACGCTGAATGCATCCATCTTCCTAAACAATTTCACTTTTGTGTATCAAAGGCACTGCTGAGAGCTGAGAGAAATTGTTCATCAAGAATCTGGGAAAGACATATGACAGGAAGAAAAATATACTGAGCAAGAGGCAGAAAAGGAGAAGGAAGAGCTAAAAACAGTAAAAGGAGAGTTCTAACAACAACAACAAAATTATGATACCTGTTCCACTCTTCATTTCTTTCTCTGTAGTTCTAACCACATTTGTAATATTTCTGAAATGCAGTATTAGAGAGAGAGGAGGAAAAATCAACAGTTTGGCTTTCTGACATCATTTTCTGGCATTTTGTTCTAGCAGTTTTTCACTATTCATGAGGTTCCAATTCGCATTTAGTGCTGGGGATTGAGTGTTGATTGCAAATTAAAATCTTCATTTATTCTCTCCTGTTGTTTTGTTTTATAGTTATCATTCTATTTGGTAATATAAGAATGTAAACATCACAGATTCCAAAATAATTCGTAATTTATGGATATTATTGTAGACTTAGCTGTCTTTGAGTGAGCTTTAATTATATTGAAAGTATTGTAAAGGCCAATATATTTTAATTTAGCAGCTGTTTATATAATGTCTGTTTATAAAACATAGCATCTGTTTGACTTATCCTTTAATATTAATATTCAAAAAAGCAAAAACAGCCTTTTTCCCTGAAATGAAACTACCAAAATGGAACGGCTGTATTTACTATACAGATTTTAAAACTAATGTATAGGTTATACTTAATAAAAGATCTGTATTAGCTGTATATTCTGTGGGAGAGAACTATTATGACACTGAAAACACAATAGTGAACAAAACAGACAAAACTCTCTGTGCTCTAAGGGCTTATCTTCTAGTTAGGGGAGGCTGATGTAAAACACAACAAATAAGAACAACATAGCATCTGCCGGGTGCTGTTGAAGACAAAGAAGAAAAAAATTTAAGGTGGGGAGAGGAATCGGGAATTTTAGGTTGAAGCAATTTGAAAATTTTCTCTTAAGGAAGAGACATATGAGTTCCAACCTAAAATGGTGAAGATAACCATAAGGCATTTTGAAAGCAGAGTACTCCACAAAATGCTCAAAGATACTGCCAAGTCTCGGTTCAAGAAACTCCTAAATGGGCTGGTGGCTAGAATAGAGTAAGGGTGAAGGGATTATTAGGAAAGGAGGAAGAGATGTACATGGGGACAGATTGTACAGCTTCTTGTTCGTTATTCTATGTATTGAAAAATATTTTGTATCAGAAATATTTTGTCACGTGAGCTGCTTTTTGTTTGTGTGTTTGTTTTGTTTTGTTTTGAGACAGAGTCTCGCTCTGTCGCCCAGGCTGGAGTGCAGTGGCGCGATCTCCATTCACTGCAAGTTCCGCCACCCACGTTCACGCCATTCTCCTGCCTCAGCCTCCCGAGTAGCTGAGACTACAGGCACCCGCCACCAGGCCCGGCTAGTTTTTTGTATTTTTAGTAGAGATGTGGTTTCACTGTGTTAGCCAGGATGGTCTCGATCTCCTGACCTCGTGATCCACCCTCCTTGGCTTCCCAAAGTGTTGGGATTACAGGCGTGAGCCACCGTGCCCATCCGCTACTGTTTTCCTTTCTAAGATAAACATCCTAATTGCTTCATTGAAATGGGAAATTAGTGGAAGGTTTAATCCCTTTGTATATGAAAAAGTTTTTTCATATAAATAAGCATTTTCTTTTCCAAGAAATATGTTTTTCAAATTTATTGAGAGCCCAGTCTCTCAATAACACCTGTTTTATAAATTATCTTTTAAATGTATGGTTTCTAGAGTTCTGCATCCTGCTCGAATGGTTTGACATAATTGTCTGGGCTGAGTCACCTAAAATGCAACACTGCTTTGTATCCATAAGGGTTAATTTCCTTCAGGAAACCCACCATTTATTTTCCCATTGCATCACTTTTACTCCACTTACTGTGAGTGAAAATCCTGCTCTTAGTGTGATGTCAGTATTCATTCATAATGTGAATTATTCACAATTCATCCTACATTTTCTTGGCATAAAGAGAACAGGCTCTATCCACTGAAAAGGCGTACATCCCAAAAGGTGGGATGAACATAGAGAGACAAAGAAATCTCTGCTCATCTTGCTATATTTTATTCCCTAATCCACAGCACTATTCTAAATATGAAAGTAATAAATGAATAAAAGCATACTTAGTTTAATTATTAGCTGCTTTGTTATTAAACCCATTAAAGTCATTGTTTTATTCTATTAAGGCAATCTATGATTCTACTTGATTATGTATTGATTGTCACCCTTTACTTTGGGCTTATAATAGAGTTGAAATCAGTTGCATTAAAATTTAGCCAATGCTTTACATCTTCAGACTTTTTTGTTAATAAATGTGCAACTCTTTTTTTTAAGTGATACCATTTATTTATTTATTTATTTATTTTATTATTATAGTTTAAGTTCTAGGGTACACCTGCACAAACGTGCAGGTTTGTTACATATGTATACACATGCCATGTTGGTGTGCTGCACCGATTAACTCGTCATTTACATTAGGTAGATCTCCTAATGCTATCCCTCCCCCTCCCCCCACCCCACGACAGGTCCCAGTGTGTGATGTTCCCCTTCCTGTGTCCAAGTGTTCTCATTGTTCAATTCCCACCTATGAGTGAGAACATGCGGTGTTTGGTTTTCTGTCCTTGTGATAGTTTGCTGAGAATGATGATTTCCAGCTTCATCCATGTCCCTACAAAGGACATCAACTCATCCTTTTTTATGGCTGCATAGTATTCCATGGTGTATATGTGCCATATTTTCTTAATCCAGTCTATCATTGATGGACATTTGGGTTGGTTCCAAGTCTTTGCTATTGTGAATAGTGCCGCAATAAACATACGTGTGCATGTGTCTTTATAGCAGCATGATTTATAGTCCTTTGGGTATATACCCAGTAATGGAATGGCTGGGTCAAATGGTATTTCTAGTTCTAGATCCTTGAAGATTCGCCACATTGTCTTCCACAATGGTTGAACTATTTACACTCCCACCAACAGTGTAAAAGTGTTCCTATTACTCCACGTCCTCTCCAGCACCTGTTGTTTCCTGACTTTTTAATGATCACCATTCTAACTGGTGTGAGATGGTATCTCATTGTGGTTTTGATTTGCATTTCTCTGATGGCCAGTGATGATGAGCATTTTTTCATGTGTCTGTTGGCTGCATAAATGTTTTCTTTTGAGAAGTTTCTGTTCATATTCTTTGCCCACTTTTTGCTGGGGTTGTTTTTTTCTTGTGAATTTGTTTGAGTTCTTTGTAGATTCTGGATATTAGCCCTCTGTCAGATGAGTAGGTTGCAAAAATTTTCTCCCATTCTGTAGGTTTCCTGTTCTCTCTGATGGTAGTTTCTTTTGCTGTGCAGAAGCTCTTTACTTTAATTAGGTTTCATTTGTCAATTTTGGCTTTTGTTGCCGCTGCTTTTGGTGTTTTAGACATGAAGTCCTTGCCCATGCCTATGTCCTGAATGGTATTGCCTAGGTTTTCTTCTAGGGTTTTTATGGTTTTAGGTCTAACATTTAAGTCTTTAATCCATCTTGAGTTAATTTTTTATAAGGTGTACGGAAGGGATCCAGTTTCAGCTTTCTACATATGGCTAGCCAGTTTTCCCAGCACCATTTATTAAATAGGGAATCCTTTCTCCATTTCTTGCTTTTGTCAGGTTTGTCAATGTGTGGTATTATTTCTGAGGGCTCTGTTCTGTTCCATTGGTCTATATCTCTGTTTTGGTAAAAGTAGCATGCTGTTTTGGTTACTGTAGCCTTGTAGTATAGTTTGAAGTCAGGTAGCTTGATGCCTCCAGCTTTGTTCTTTTTGCTTAGGATTGTCTTGGCAATGCAGCAACTCTTTATCTTCATTCATAATGCAATTTATCTGGTTTTACTTCCTCTAATGTTACAGCCCCCCTGAGGTTATCTTAGATCCTGACTATATCAATTCATGTGGCCTTTATCACTCTAGTTTCCTGTCATCTGATAGTTTGTTATGTCATGTAAGCCATCATTCACAGTAATGATAAAAAGTGCTTAACATGTGATGCAAGAAGCAATCAAATCCTATCATATAAAACTAGATTCTTTCCTGTCCATTGTGGTTGACTTCCATCATTAAAGCAGTTCACTAGATAAGATCATTTAATCATGCTATAATTCTCTGCAAAGTATCTCATAAATAAGTCTCAAATAATTTTTTCACGAAGACTTAATTAGCATTTTTGTCACATATCTTTCTGAAATCCAAATCTTGTTTTTTGTTTTTAGTATTTCTCTGATATAACAGCCTAGTTGCTGCCATTAAGGATGTTAAATCCAGAAGGTGCACAGTACTGCAACAAACCTACCTCTTTGTGAACCTATGTTGTCTTTTGGCAGTCACCACTCTCCTCTATATGCAGTAACAATCAATAAGCTTTTCCAGATATGCATTGATAGTTAACAAATATTTTTAGTTTGCCTTCTACATAATTTTGTGATCATGATTGGTGCTTCTTGAGACATAATTTTATTACATGTGGGTGGAGAAATCTTCATTGCTACCTACTCATCTCAGAGGCCCAGTAATATTAACTAGGCTCTTTGTGAGATCTACGGGGAAAGGGCATTGCTCTAACAACCTGCTATTATTGTTACAGCTTCTTAATAATTCATTCTGTTGAAGGGTGCTGTAATTTGGATGTTCCCCAGCTCCTTAAATACCCATAACAGCTGCATAGCCACATCTTCTAATAAACGTGCTAAGAACTTAAAGGCTATTACATGTTTCAAAATCTTTGGTTTACAGCTATTCTACTGATACAGTGAAAAATTATGTCAAGTGGCTCATTTCAGGGGAATCCCAGGAGACTTCCAAGTAGCTTTATTTAGAAAACCCTTGATGCTAGCAAGTACATTATCTTGGACTTATGTCAAATTATTTACAAGAGCATGGCTCTGTTCCAGTTTCAAGGATTATGTGTTACAATTACCACACTGCAAACTCTATTGTAGTTTCTGTATCAGTTAAAGAAGGTGTATCTCATGAGTTGCAGAAGACCCTGAAAATTAAGGCATTATGGTCTTCACATTTGATGACATGTTTGGGAAGAGTCACTTTTATTATTTTGCTATCTACTGTGGTCAACACACTTATTTTTAGATTAACAACAATTTTTATTACAACATTTGAATATAAGTGTTGTTTTTGGCTTTGCCTACTTAGCAATAAGAAAAGTAAGAAGAAAATAGACTTGTCAATTTCTTAGCACAGAGAAGCTATTTTCACGGATTGTATACATACGTGTAACTATAAAAGTATCTGATCTAAAATTGGTATTATGATCTATATATAAATTTAGACTGTACCTCTTTTCTTAATATTACTCATAATAATCTCTTTTCCAACAGTATAAGATATCCTACAAAAGTTGACTTTAATGGTTATGTTATATATTAACATTTTCTTTAATGGTTATGTTATACATTAACATTTTCCTATCTCAAAACTTAACTAAATATTGCTAACGGTTAAATACTTTGGTTGTTGTCCATTTTTCAACACTGCAACTACTTTAAAAAGAAAAATATTAGTACATAAAACATTCTAAGCATGTCTGAATATTTTTGTAAGATAAAATAGAAAAAAGTTATTTTGATAACTGAAACTATATTTTTAGGTTATTTGTATAAAACTATTATATTAACTTCTGAAAGTGTGCACAATTTTATGTCTTTATTGATAACAGGTAATTTTTCATATGCTCTAACACCAAAATAGCCATGCTAATTTTAATTATAATTAAAAATTTGCCTCATTTTGCCTTTTTACTGATTACTGGTGAGATTTCAAATATTTGTAGTTTATTATAAATTTGTATTTCTTCTTTGTGAGTTTTTTAAACTACTTTTGTTTTAGATTGAAGTTATTTTCTTCTCTTTGCAGATTTTAATCTGTCCTGTTCCAAATCACATTTTTTTTTTCTGTGATTAATAATACCACCCACTACCTGGGAGGCTGAAGCAGGAGGATTTCTTGAGCCCGGGAAATCAGGGGTGCAGTGCGCCATGATTGTGTCACTGCACTCCAGCCTGGGCAACAGAGCCAGATCCTGTGTCTATTTGATAACAAAATAATAATAATAATAATATCACTATATTTTACTTTTAATATTTTTTCATTCCTAATTGAGTTCAATTTTCATCCATTTTATGAGTTCTAACTTTTGCTATCTTGCTCATGCTGTCAGTTGATTTTTTTTTTTTTTTTTTTTTCTTGATGAGATGGAGTCTCGCTCTGTCACCCAGGCTGGAGTGCAGTGGAGCCATCTCAGCTCACTGTAAGCTCCGCCTCCCGGGTTCACGCCATTCTCCTGCCTCAGCCTCCCGAGTGGCTGGGACTACAGGCGCCCGCCACCAGGCCCGGCTAATTTTTTGTATATTTAGTAGATGGTCTCGATCTCCTGACCTCGTGCTCCGCCTGCCTCGGCCTTCCAAAGTGCTGGGATTACAGGCATGAGCCACCGCGCCAGGTCCAGTTGATCCCTTTTTATCTAGGGATTAAATTGCTGCACTTTTTGTTGTTGTTACCTTTAAATTATGACTATATAAAGTTATATTTCTCTATTAAAGTGAAAAAGGAAGCATATCTATTAAAACCAGTTCTGTAGCATGAACATTTTAGCATTTCAGGATGTGATGCTTTCCCTGTCTCATCTTACCATTCAGTGTTTCCTAGCATTAAGATATCTTTGATATTTATATTTTTATTAATTTTATCTACCTAAGTATTCTCTCATCGTTTTTGACATTCACTTTAAATTTAATGTTCATACGAAGCCTAAGAGCAAAGTTTTCTGCTTTCCTTGTATTGCCATTTATTTCATGTTTTCTCTTTCTCATTCTTATTTTCTACCTTGTACTCATTTCTGAGTTGCCTGACATACTTCTGAAAAATCAAAAATGACCCTGTGGAGGCATATTCTTATAGTTCTTCTATATCTTTATTTCTTTATTGTATTTATATTGACTTTACATATCACTGATAACTTTTCCAAATGAACTTCTCAATTTAAAATTTTCCTCAATCTCATCTTTCTAGAAATAATTGTGAGCATATCCCATTATGGTTCCCACATTTCATGGAATAAGGTCTAGTTTACTTGCTTTGTTCCTTTGTAGATAAATTTATTTTTTGTGTGTGTTCATGCTTATTGAATTTTAGGAACAGGGAAATGTTTACAAGCTTAGTTTCTGTAATAAGGCATGCATGAGTTTGAAGCGTGTATCTGCTTCTTGTTAATTATCAATTATGCTAAGCTTCAGTTTTCTCTGAGGCAACAGGAAGATCATAATTGAGCTATTCTATAGAATTATTATTATTATTTTTATATATTTTTTGAGATGGAGTCTCACTCTGTCACCCAGGCTGGAGTGCAGTGGCACGATCTCTGCTCACTGCAGGTCTGCCTCCCAGTTTACACCATTCTCCTGCCTCAGACTCCCTAGTAGCTGGGACTACAGGTGCCCGCCACCACGCCAGGCTAATTTTTTGTATTTTTAGTAGAGACAGGGTTTCACTGTGTTAGCCAGGATGGTCTCGATCTCCTGACCTCGTGATGCACCCACCTCGGCCTCCCAAAGTGCTGGGATTACAGGCATGAGTCACCGTGCCTGACTTCGATAGAATTATTAAAAGAAAAAAAAGAAAGAAAAGAAAGAGAGGCAGAATATGATAAGAGTAATCATGCTCTGTTTGCACCTATGAATGTTACCCACAATGTGTTCCGAGTATTACCCATACTGTGTTTCTCATTCTTACTTATAGCTAAGTAAGAAGCTGTGGCACATATTCCCAGTATGTCATCTTTCTGCACATGTAGATGAGAAGATTGGGGACCAGTTGATCGGACTGCAACAAAAGCAAAGTTTTTCTGGCATCTCATGATTTTACTCTTCCTTGCATGTCATGGTTTTATCTAAAATAATTTATCTAATTTTTTATTAAGAATGTACCATCTCAGTTTGGGAGGCCGAGGTGGGCAGATCACGAGGTCAGGAGATGAAGACCATCCTGGCTAACATAGTGAAACCTGTCTCTACTAAAAATACACAAATTAGCCAGGTGTCGTGGCACGCACCTGTAATCCCAGCTACTTGGGAGGCTGAGGCAGGAGAATCACTTGAACTTGGGAGGCAAAGGTTGCAGCGAGCAGAGATCGCGCTACTGCACTCCAACCTAGACAACAGAGGGAGACTCCCTCTCTCAAAAAAAAAAAAATGGACCTTCTATTCCTTCTATTCTTATTGTTCAATGATGCTCTGAGAACCATTTCCCCAGGAAGAAAGAAAAACAAATGAAGTATCATCTGACTCAAATATAAGCAAAAGATTCTGAATTTTCACAAAACAAGTTCTTCATTCTCCATGGAAAATAAGGCAGGGACTGCAGGAAAGTAACAAAAAGCAGAAGGGTTAATACACAAGAGAGAAAGGACAGAAAAGAAAGAAGAGGAATATTTGAAATGAACGGAAGTTGTTTTATTCAGTATTCTCTTTAGAAACAGAATGAATAGGATATATACTACAGATTGATAATCAGAGATTTACTATGAGGCATTAAATGGCTCACATGATTACAGAGACTGAGGAGTCTCACGATCTTGCACCTGAAAGCTGGAGGCTCAGGAAAGCCAGTGGTGTCATTTCAGTCCAAACCCAAAGGCCTGAGATCCAGGGAAGCCAATGGTGTAAGTCCTAGTCCAAATCTGAAAATCCAAGCACCAGGAGCACCAATGTTCAAGGACAGAAAAAGACGGAAGTCTCAGTCCAACAAAGAGGAAATTTGTTCTTCCTCACCTTTGTGTTCTATTCAGGTCCTCAGTGGATTGGATAAAATGATGCCTGCTCAAATTGGTGAGGTAAATCTTCTTTATTCAGCCTAATGACTCCAGTTTTAATCTTTTCTGGATACAGTCTCACAAAACATGCTCCAGAATAAAATTTGACCAGCTATCTGGGCATCTCTTACCCCAGGCAAGTTGACATATGAAATTCACCATCACTGAAGGAGTACTGGCCAACTTGATGATCATTGATAGCATGAAAACAACTCTGAAAAGTAAGGTTTCTCAAATGTCAACTCTGACCAGCAGCACTGCCAAATAACCATGGAGGACTTGTCAGTGTACACATCACCAACCCTCACCCTTTCAAACGAAAATATCTGAAGACTTATACACTTTGTGTATAATGGGACATGAGTTGAGAAACACCTCATTGAACAGAAGAGAAATAAGGAAAACAACTGTTCATTTCCCTCTGAGTCGAACAGTGGGCACTCTGAACCCTGGTACTGTAATGCACTTTTATTGTGTAAACACTCTTTTCCTATCCCTTCTGCTTGAAAAGGAAAAACTGATAACTATTAGTTAACATTCTACATGCTCCATGAGGAGGCAGGTATAAATACCAGGTACAAGTACTAAAACACACTCGATATTACCACTTCAGCTTCATTGACTCAATTAAATATATTAAATATTAATGTGTCAGGCAAGCTGTGTTGCCTTTTCGATTTTCAGATTTGATTCTATGCTGGGTCTTGCCTCCCACACTTGGTCTGTCTTCCTGTTCTTTGGCTGTAAGTGTACAAATTCTATAATCTGGAAGAAATCTTAAAATTTTCTTGTTCTGTGCTTAAGCCCTGCTGGCAGGAACGTAAATTAGTTCAGCTATTTCATAAAGCAATTTGGCAATTTATGAAAGAACTTAAAACAAAATTACCATTTGACCCATCAATCACATTTTTGGGTATATACCCAGAGGAAAATAAATCATTCTACCATAGAGACACATGCACACATATGTTCATTGCAGCATTATTCACAAAAGCAAAAACATGGAATCAACCTAAATACCCATCAACAGTAGGCTGAATAACAGTAGGCTGAATATCAGTAGACTGAATAAAGAAAATGTGGTACATATAAACTGTGGAATACCATGCAGCCATAAAAAATAAAAGATCATGTCCTTTATAGCAACATGGATAAATCTGGAGGCCATTAAGCAAACTAACACAAGAACAGAAAACCAAACACCACATGTTCTCACTTATAAGTGGGAGCTGAACATCGAGTACATATAGACCAAAAAAAAAAAAAAAAAAAGGAACAACAGACACTGGGGCCTACTTGAGGGCTGAGACTGGGAAGAAGATGAGGATCCTGTACAAGTACTAAAACTTACCTACTGGGTGCTATGCTTATTACCTAGGCGATGAAATAATTTGTATATCAAATCCACACGACATGCAGGTTACCTATATAACAAACCTGCACATGTACCCCTGAACCTAAAATAAAAGTTTAGAAAAATTCTTGTTCTGGCATAATCAGAATACCCCTATTTTTCTTCTTATGTGAATCATAACTAAAACAGAAAATTTCTTTATGATCTTAGATCCACTGCAGCAATTATGCTTTTCACTAGCAAAGAACAGAAACTTGATACCTAGAAGTCTAGGTGTATGCTCTGGCTTCCGCTAAGATTTCAGTGCTATAGAGTGTTGTCATTGAATTTTAGATAAATATTCTACTTTGGACAATATTGGAAATGAGACAGTATAGAAAATGTTGATAGCTAAAAAGAATCTTCACATACTAGGAAAATATAACATACATAGTATAATGTGCATAGTAGCTCTTGTAAGTCAGCAACAGAGTTCATTGTTCATAAGGCCAGAGTATTTTATATAGGAATAATCTCCCCAAGGACAATAAAATAATAAAATAAAAGTTTGGACAAAATATAAAAATTATTTGAAGCACTGTAGAGTTATGAAAACTAAGCAGAAAACCATGTAAGGGGGTTGTCTTAAAAAGAAGGGAATGTGTTTTCTATTGTTATATAACAAATTACCAAAAACTCAGCAGCTGAAAACAACATCCATTTATCATCTCACATTTCTGGAGGTCAGAGTTCTGGGCAAAACATGACTGGGTTCTCTGTTCAGGTTTTCACAAGACTGATCTCAAGGCATCGGTCAGCTATGTTCTCTCCTGGAGGTCAGTGCCCTCTTTCAAGCCTACGGTGATACCATTCCATTTCTTGCTAGTTGTCACCTGAAAATTGCTTTGAGCTTCAAATGCTGCCTTATGCACCTTCCACACAAATCCCTCCATCCTGAAGACAAACAATGGAGAACTTTTTGTACAGAAAATCCTACCTATGCTTCAAATCTCTTTCTCTAGGAAAAGCTCCAGTCTTTTCTAAAGGCTCGTCTGATTAGGTCAGGCCCTCCAAGGTTAATAATCCTTTCTTATATTTAGCAATACCATATACCATAGCCTAAGCACAGAAGTGATATCCATGATATTATCAGTCCCAGGGATAATGCAGGGCATATACACCATGGGGCAAGAATCTTGGGAGCCATCTCAAAAGTCTGCCTACATAGAACCACTCTGGGTAAATGCTCATTTATACAGCTCTATTTTTTTTTCCGCATGAGAGAAATGTATAGAACCCAAGAATGTTGGGTGGTTATATCTCAAGTAGAAAACTAGATCTTTTATTAGCTTGAAGTATGAAAGATCAGAGTTCAGAACTCTTCTTCGAACAGCTCAAAATTGAGGAGTTAATTTTCAGAAAAAAAAAAAAATGAGTCACAGAAAGGAACAAAATATCTACATATAAACTCCTGTGAAATTTTTAGTTGACCCTTTATTTTGTCTGTTGATATGATGAATAGCATTGATTGAATTTTAAATGTTGAATCATCCTTGCGTTCCTGTGATAGACTTTTACTTGGTCATAATGTATTATCAAGTTCATATATTTCTGAATTTGATGTAATAATATTGTATTGAGGAGTTTTATATGTGTGTTCATGAAGGACATTGATCTATAGTTTTCTTGAAAAATCGTTTCTCATTTGCTATTATGGTAATATTAACCTCATAAAATGAGTTAAGAATTGCTTCCTCTTCATCCATTGTCTAGAAAAGATTATGAATAATTGGTGCCATTTCTTTGTTAAATGCATGACAGAATGTGCTAGTGAAGTCATATTGACCTTCAGTTTTCTTTTATTAAAAAAGATTTTTGGCCGGGCACAGTGGCTCACACCTGTAATCCCAGCACTTTGGGAGGCCGCAGTGGGTGGATCACGAGATCAGGAGTTCAAGACCAGCCTGGCCAACATGGTGAAGCCCCATCTCTACTAAAAATACAAAAATTAGCCAGATGTAGTGGCGGGCACCTGTAATCCCAGCTGCTTGGGAGGCTGAGGCAGAAAATTGCTTGAACCCGGGAGGCAGAGGTTGCAGTGAGCCGAGATCGTGCCATCGCACTCCAGCCTGGGCGACAGAGCGAGAATTTGTCTTAGGAAAAAAAAAAAAAAAGATTTTTAACTACAAATTCATCTGAATGCCTCACGTATTTAGTCAGTTCTCTCAGTTCTGGCTGGTTGAAAATCAAATAACTTCCAGCACTGAGCCACCTGTTGTAATTGTTTAGTTTCCATTTCCTCAGTTCTTGTTTCTTCCCTGGTGTGATAGAGTCCCACACACTCAGCTTAGAATTCAGTCAACTACTCAAGGAGATTCAGATTGAAATTTCTGGGGCTCATTATTTGTGTAACATCCTATTCTCTGATACCCTTCTTCATTAATTTCGAACTCCTCAAATTCTCAACTTTGTCTCTTCAGCTCAGCAAGTCCCGCGTACTCTAATTGAGATCAGTTTGCTAAGGCTGGGCTTCAGTAGTTGCTTCTGGGTAAAAACCATGAGACATTCTCAGGTATAAATCATTTACTTCTCTCAGGCATCATATTTCTTAGTTGCTTGTTGCTCAATGTCTGAAAATAGCTGTTTCATGTAGTTTGTCCAGAGATTTAGCTATTTATGTAAAGAGCTTTAATATAGTACCAGTTGCTATCTGATGGCCAGAAGAGAAAGTCTCTTATTGATTGATAATATTTTCAAATAGCCTAAGTCTGACTATTAATATAGCATTTGATAATTTTAATTATAGCATTAAATTTAAATTAATATCAAGTGGTAGTCCCACACACTTGAATTGAGATGCCCCTCCTCTGGGCTAAAAATTGAACTTTCCATATTCAAAGCAAGATCAATACCCTCTTGCTCTAAACCCTCATTTAGCATAATCCAGAAAGAATTCCCAGAACTTGAACCTAAGACCATTCTTTTTTAGGCTTATGTTCATCTTCTATTGTCCAAGACACTATACTACCATGGTCAAGAGGCCGCATTTGGAGGGAAACCACTGATCGCGTAGCCTCCACATCTGATAAAGCTCCCAGCTTCCTCTAGTCCCCGCTCTGCCCACATTAGCACCAGTGTTACTACTATCTGCTTTGAAACGTGAGGATTAATCCATTCATACCCTGCTTTTCTGTTTATCAATTACCCTTATGAAACCCCAAACTCCCTTGTCAGTCCTCTTTCCCTATATTCTAGTCCTCATATGATTCTGTAGACTGTCTTTTCTGATTCATCTCTTACCCTTTGACAACTACTGAAACCTCTCTTTCATGTTCTCTGGAACTCACAGTTCATCATTGACAAAACCCCCCATATTCTTACCTTATTTCTCTATGATTCATTTAGCTTTTTATGTTACCTGAGAGCTAGGTATTTCTTGAAGATACTGTTTCTGCTAAAGCCCTGCTAGTTATTGAATATTTTTATTTGCATACCACATTTTCTCACTATTTTTTAAGGTAGGAATGTGTATTATTACTCCTTAGCCTCATTTTTAGATCACTTTATCACCTTCCCTTCTAAAAACTTTCATAGCTATGAATTTTATGTCACGGGATTAAAATAACCAAATACTTCCAACTTTGGTCATCATTAGAATTTAAGGCCATTCTCCTCATTTCTTAAATATATTAACTCCTAAATTACTGTCACTGTCTCCTATATAACACCAGTTCTATTTCTCAGAGATATCAATAAACATCTAGATGATCTGTCCAATACTCTGGCCTATTGATTCTTGAACTTCTCTCCTCCAGTGATTTTATTCTCTACCTAATTTCAGCCCTTATATTCATGATCATACATAGAAGGTATCATTTCCAATATCTTCAATGATTTCACAACCTCAATTTGCAACATTAAATTCTGTCAGTACCACCTCCTCTCTATCTCAGTAGAAACACTTAACTCTACTGAAACTAGATAGATATCACCAACTTTTAGTTCCCCCCATCCCCTTATTTCCTCCTCCTTACACAATTAAATTCAGTAGTTAAATATTTCAAGCTTTTTGCAAATACGGTAGTACCCCATCCCCTCCATCCCGTATTCACAGAGGATACTTGCTGAAGTCTTTGAATAGGCTCAATGCTTTCTAACCCAACATGATGCTGTCAATTGGAACACATTTCTGTTTGTGCCTTCCACCTGCTAATGTCTTTACCATCTTAATTAAGCACTTACCACACACTGTGACCGTAATGTTTGCAGTTTAGGGTGCACCAGCAAAACTAACACAGATTTATTTTTCCTTCTTCACAATTTAACAAATGTATTTGTTCTAACTGTAGATCTTAGCAATCTCAACATATGATTGCTTTTTCTTAGTAAGTCAAGAACCTTCGCAATTTCACGTAAAGAAAGCACTTCACTCAGCTTCTCTTTGGCATATCCAAATTGCAAAAGTCACTACTATCGTGGTTTGAGGTCATTATTAGGTAAAATAAGGGTTATTGGAACATAAACACTGCAATATCACAACAGTTGATCTGACCAAGACAGCTACTAAGTGACAAAGTGAGTAGCATAGACAGTGTGGATCTGCTGGACAAAGGGAGGGTTCATGTCCTGGGTAAGACAGAGAAGGATGGTGTGAGATTTTGTTACGTTACTCATAAGAGTGCACAATTTAAACTTTATGAATTGTTTGTTTATTGAATTTTCCATTCAAAATTTTTAGACCACTGTTGTGGGTAAATGGAACTGAAAAGTTAAACCAGACATAAGGGGGAACTACTCTATCCTCGATTCTCTCACCCTTCCCTTTCTTCATATAACTATGCTGACAAAACCAATTTTGTGGTTAAATCCAAATCACCACACTACTGTAGCCAAATATAGCTGAAGAAAAGCCAAAATCATATTGACTAGCCTTGCTTTTGGTTCATGAACATGGCCTTTATTGATAATTACTGTAGGAATAAGTCAGGATGGTCAAAGGTAAATTGGCTCTGTCCTGGGCAAATTGGGATGTACGGTCACTCACATTTTTGATGATTTGTCCATGCTACTGCCTGAGTCAACTGGCCTCTTTTGTGTAATTAACCTCACTTACTCAAGGTCTTCACTGAAATAATCTTTATTCCCTTCCTGGTAATTTTCCCTCTACAGAGGACTGTTATTTCCAATGACCTTATGTTAGTAAATCTGATGACCAGTTATCACTGTTCTTATAGCTGTACTTCTTGGCAGAATTTGACACATTTGGCCATTCTCCTTTTTGAAACACTTTTTTTCACATGACATCCTGAACACTGCACGCTTATGGATGTCTCCCTACTTCACTAGCTGCATTTTTTTCAGAATCATTTGTTAGTTCCTCTTCCCAGACTTCTCCAGTTTCGGAGAAGTCTGCCCTATGGTCCTCTTACTTTCTCTACCAGCCTGCCAACATTTCATGACTTCATTCTGGTTCTTGGTGTTAAGCATGATCTAGATGTTGACAGTTTCACATTGATGCCTCCAGATAAGGTCTGTCTCCTCAAAACCAAAACTATTCATCTCTACTTGGATTCAAAAGGGCATCAAAATTTAACATTAATATTTTCAATGCGAACTCTTGATCTTCTCCTCAAAACTGTTACTAGCTCAATCAGTTCCCGTCTTTGTTAATAAAAATCTTTTATTTTTTCACATCAAAAACTTGGTCAGTGTTTAACTTTCCTTTACCCTTTGATTCTATTTTAAAATCCATCACAAAGTCATATTCATTCTAACTTCAAAATATATCGAGAGTGTGACCACATATTCCCACTCCCACTGTTACTATCCTCTCCTAACTCAGCATCATGTCTAGTCTGGACATACCAATAGGTCATCCTGCTGCCTTCCCTCTTCAAAATATGGTTTATTCAACATGGCATCTTCACAAATTTTTAAACCTAAAAGTATTGTCAACAGTCTGCTCAATATCTTTTGAAGAATTCCTTTTTGACTCAGAGCAAAAGTTAAAATCCTTAGGATGCCCAGCCAGTTCCTTCAGGGGCCTTGCTGCCACCTGCCATTACCTCTCTGACATTATTAATGTTCCCCAGATTATCTGCTTCAGTTACAATTGCTATTTCCCAAATATATTCAGAATTTTTCTCCCTCAGAATGCTTGCACTTGCTCTTCCCTTTAAAAGGAATCATTTTCTTCCAGATATCCACATACTTTATTTTTTAAATCACCTTCACATCTTTGCTTACATTTCACTCTTTCAGGAGATACATTTATTGTATTTCCATCCATCAAAAATGTAGTTTCCTTAATATAATTTTTTTGAATTTTTCTCTTTCCAGTACCTAGTGAGTTATAAATAAATATTCACTGAAAAATAAATAAATGAGTTAATTGATTCAACATTTTTCTGCCTCACAGAAGACCCTGATCGCATCATGATCTTACCATATAAAACAACAGTTGATCTTACAATAGTCAACAACATAGTCTAAACTTAGCCCAAAATAACTGAAAGAGACATGTAGTTCAGAGTCCAAACAAAAATATGTTTTATTGGCTATATGGGGTCTTCTTTGGTTCCATATGAAATTTAAAGTAGTTTTTTCTAATTCTGTGAAGAAAGTCAATGGTAGCTTGATAGGAATAGCTTTGAATCTATAAATTACTTTGGGTAGTACGGCCATTTTCATGGTATTGATTCTTCCCATCCATGAGCATGGAATGTTTTTCCATTTGTTTGTATCCTCTTATTTCCTTGAGCAGTGGTTTGTAGTTCTCCTTGAAGAGCTCCTTCACATCCCGTGTAAGTTGTATTCATAGGTATTTCATTCTGTTTGTAGCAATTATGAGTGGGAGTTTACTCATGATTTGGCTCTCTATTATTGGTGTATAGGAATGCTTGTGATTTTTGCACACTGATTTTGTATCCTGAGACTTTGATGAAGTTGCTTATCAGCTTAAGGAGTTTGGGGGCTGAGATGATGGGGTTTTGTAAATATACAATCATGTCATCTGCAAACAGAGACAGTTTGACTTCCTCTCTTCCTATTTGAATACCCTTTATTTATTTCTCTTGCATAATTTCCCGGACCAGAACTTCCAATACTATGTTGAATAGGAGTGGTGAGAGAGGGTGTCCTTGTCTTCTGCTAGTTTTCAATGGGAATTCTTCCAGCTTTTGCCCATTCAGTATGATATTGGCTGTGGGTTTGCCATAAATCACTTTTATTATTTTGAGATAATGTTCCATAAATAACTAGTTTATTGAGTGTTTTAGCATGAAGGGGTGTTGAATTTTATTGAAGGCCTTTTCTGCATCTATTGAGATAATCATGTGTTTCTTGTCATTGGTTCTGTTTATGTGATGGATTATGTTTGCAATCCTAAGCAAAAAGAACAAAGCTGGAGGTCTCATGCTACCTGACTTCAAACTATACTACAAGGCTACAGTAACCAAAACAGTATGGTACTGGTACCAAAACAGATATATAGACCAATGGAACAGAACAGAGGCCTCAGAAATAGCACCACACCTCTACAACCATCTTTGACAAACATGACAAAAATAAGCAATAGGGAAAGGATTCCCTATTTAATAAGTGGTACTGGGAAAACTGGCCAGCCATATGCAGAAAACTGAAATTATCCCCCTTCCTTACATGTTATACAAAAATTAACTCAAGATAGATTAAAGATTTAAACATAAGACCTAACACCATAAAAACCGTAGAAAAAAAACCTAAGCAATACCATTCATGGCATTGGGCAAAGACTTCATGACTAAAACACCAAAAGCATGGCAACAAAAGCCAAAATCAACAAGTGGGATCTAATTAAACTGAAGAGCTTCTGCACAGCTAAAGAAACTATCATCAGAGTGAACAGGAAACCTACAAAATGAGAGAAAAATTTTGCTATCTATCCTTCTGACAAAGGGCTAATATCCAGAATCTACAAGTGATTTAAACAAATTTACAAGAAAAAAACCAACAACCCCATCAAAAAGTGGGTGAAGGATATGAACGGACACTTCTCAAAAGAAGACATTTATGTGGACAACAAACATATTTAAAAAAGCTCATCATCACTGGTCATTAGAGAAATGCAAATCACAACCACAATGAGATACCATCTCATGCCAGTTAGAATGGTGATCATTAAAAAGTCAGGAAACAACATATACTGGAGAGGATGTGGAGAAATAGGAACACTTTTACACTGTTGGTGGGAGTGTAAATTAGTTCAACCATTGTGGAAGACAGTGTGGTGATTCCTCAAGGATTTAGAACTTGAAATACAATTTGACCCAGCAATCCTGTTATTGGGTATATACCCAAAGGATTATAAATCATTCTACTATAAAGACACATGCACACATGTGTTTACTGCAACACTATTCACAATAGCAAAAAATTGGAATCAACTCAAATGCCCATCAATGAAAGATTAGATAAAGAAAATGTGCAAATATACACCATGGAATACTATGCAGCCATAAAAAGGATGAGTTCATGTCCTTTGCAGGAACATGGATGAAGCTGGAAACCATCATTCTCAGCAAACTAACACAGAGACAGAAAACCAAACACCACAGGTTCTCACTCATAAGTGGGAGTTGAACAGTTAGAACATATGGGCACAGGGAGGGGAACATCCATGGGGGCCTGCTGGGTGGTGGGGTACAAGGGGAGGGATAGCATTAGGAGAAATACCTAATGTAGATGATGGGTTGATGGGTGCAGCAAACCGCCATGGCACGTGTATACCTATGTAACAAACCTGCACATTCTGCACATGTATCCCAGAACTTAAAAGTATAATTAAGAAAAAAAAAGAACATAAAGCAAAAAAGAAACATACGGGCTTTGTGTATAAAACCATGAACCTAATGAATCTTAGAAAATAGTAACTTTTTAAATTAATAAATATTTTTCTCCCTCAAAAAATATGTTTTAATTTTGGAGGGATTGGAACAAAGAAATCTTTGTTGGAGGTGACAGTCTATCGTTTCATACAGCTCCTACTTGTTTTCTCCTACCATCACAGAGATACAAAATCAAGGGCCAAATTTCAAATATAAGGTCTATACTCAATGCAAATCAGATCTGAAGATTGTGTTTATTCCATTTTAAGTTCTGAATCAAAATTTAATGAATAAAACATTTACTTACATTTCATGAATGCCAGATTGGCAACCACAATGGCAGGAATTCTTATTGTTAATTGCATAAGAATCCCTTTTTTAGTTATTCAAAATGCAGATACTCTGACACCACCTCTAGAGAATTTACTCAGTCAATTTTAAGCAGGGACCAGTAATTTACATTTCTAACAATCAACTCAGTTACTTATGATCAGCCAAATAGTATAACACATTGAGAAAGTCTGACATAAGGGTTTGAAAACAGAATCCACTACCAATATATAGTGATTATTTACTGAGTATGCCTGTTATTTTTCTAAAGAATTCATAGTTACAGCACATAGCACAGAGCAAGTTAAAGACAAATGAATTGTTATCTCATCCTTGTATTTTTTATTAAGGGCATGTTTAGCAATAACATGATACATACTTACCAAGGAAAATGTTCATTGTCTTCATCATCAACTGTGTATTTAATTATTGATGATAATTAGAAATTAAAATCAACCCACCTTTCTAAAGTTGGTATTTCTATATAGCAACTCCACTCAAAAGTATATCACTTACTTTAAAGCACAATAAGCCATATCCCATCCAATCATCCATATGGGTAGCATTATACTCAATTAGAAAGCAGGGTATTATTAATAATTGAAAAGATTGTTTTGGAATAGTAAATTATTGAGAATCAATATGGAATATCAAAAGGAATAAGGAACTTCAATTAATAGTGTTCATTCTGACACTGACATTTTCTCTGTTTGTAAAATCCATAAGCTTGACTAAATATTTTCTAAGATTCCCTCTTTATTCAAGGATTTATCTTCCATATAATGCGTTTACAAACCAAGGAAATAAATTCCTGAAACAATGTATCAAAATTATAAAATAAACACTGGTACATAGAAGAAATAGTTTTAGAAATCCAGAAGATTAATTTCTCAGGAAGTTTCATTTCATTCCTTATAATTCTGAGACAGAGGATCTCATGATATATTTATACAAACAAATTAATAGTATAAGTTCATATTCTTCATAATCATAGACATTTTCCAGAGAAATAAAGTGTATTCGTAAAATGTATCATGACCCCTCTGATATTGTCAGCAACCTAGCATTGATTCTCAGAGACCACAAACAGTTTGAATCAAAATGTTTAAATTTTTTTCACTTCAGAACCAAATCAGTCTCAATTTATTTTAGAAGGCCTAATCTGTGTACTTTACTTTTAGATAAGAACTTGTAAAAATCCTTTCAATTCATTGCCTTAAAAAATAAAACACAGGAAAATCAACTATCCTAACTGCATCAAACCTGATTCACCATATGGTTTATACTAATGATTCTTACATATATATGGAACATTAAATTTAAGAAAATCTCTATGTGAGCCTCCTTAAAATAATATACTGCGTTTTTATTGTTCACTTCTAAATTCCTAGTGACTATACTAGACAATTATTAATGCTGATTATGCATTAATGAATTACTCTCCAATAACCACTAACGACCATTATTTTGCCTTTTTTGAAACAAAGAATTTTTGGCAGAATTGTCAGAATTTGTAGATGTATTGGAGCTTTTCCTTCTCTCAGCAGTCTCTGACATATCAGTTGGCAAGATGATCTGGAAATATTTGGAACTTGATATCTAAAAACTATAAGACATCACATACAATTTCTAATTGCTCCAAAAGTATAATATTTGTAACAATGTGTAAAAGTAGTGCTGAGTTGGCTGGGTGCAGTGTCTCATGCCTGTGATCCCAGCACTTTGGGAGGCTGAGGTGGCTGGATCATGAGGTCAAGAGATCGAGACCATCCTGGTCAACATGGTGAAACCCCATCTCTACTGAAAATACAAAAATCAACTGAGCATGGTGGTGCATGCCTGTAGTCCCCGCTACTAGGGAGGCTGAGGCAGGAGACTTGCTTGAACCTGGGAGATGGAGGTTGCAGTGGGCCAAGATTACGCTGCTGCACTCCAGATTGGTGACAGAGCGAGACTCTGTCTCAAAAAAAAAAAAAAAAAGAAAGAAATAGTGCTGAGTTACTCGATGTGGCCCTAATTGTTTCATGATTTCCTTTAGAGTTCTCTAAAGCAATTTGGAAACTATGGTGAATTTAAAGAACTCATCTTTCTGTGAGTTCTCTGAAGCTTTGCCGTCCATTCCAGATGCCAAAAGCCGTTCCTGGGATCCTGACAGCAATGTGCTTCATTATCCATGAGGCCTCCTCATTTCTGGTGCAACTAGATAATCATTCAGTAATTAAAAGATATTGATCATATTGTAATTGAGATGCCCATAACATAAGTAAGGGTTAATTAACTCTGATACTTACAATCAAGGAAGCATGAATAGAGTTTTATCATAAATTATGCAATACAATACTATGTCTCAAAAGATTGCTTTGAATGAATTCCTTGGTATTTTAGAGATAGGAGTTACACATTTCTCTTGGAATATTTGCCTAAGGCATAGCAAGAATTTGGCTTAGGTCTTAAAACATGAGTACTTTTTGAACTCATCAGAATTGGGTGGGAGGTAGGCCAAAAAGAATAGAGATCAAAGTAGAAAGATAAGAGAATGTAGAGCAGTTATGTATAGAAGACTAGAAAAAAAAAATAAGGAAAATCATGAAAATGCAGTGCAATTTAAGTTGAATAGTTTGAAAAAGATTGAAAAGTCTTCTCAGGGCAACATCAGAGAAGTCCCTTGAACGGCAGAGTAAGAAGAAACTTAAGATTTGTGCGATTAGTGACCTGAGATTTAACAATTTGTGGCTAAATTCAAGTGGCCTGTTTATGCCATATGTCCCTATTTTTTTGCTTCTTGTCATTATGAAGAATCAAACCAAGATATGTCAGTTTGTCATGATTACAACCGCAGCAAACGATTTGGCCTATTTACTTGGCTGTCATGTCAAAACTTAAGAAACACTGATTTGCTTTATAAATGTCCACTGAACAATGGAAAAGGTGAAAAACACAGAATTGATAGTTTTCAGTTTCTCATACTTCTTGTAGCTCAAGAGCAGCTTGTTCTTCTTCTTCTTTTTTTTTTTTTTTTTTTTTTGAAACATTTGCTTCATGCTGTGAACTGACAGCCAGTCTTCAAAGTGCAATTCTTCTTAGATAAGGACAGTTCAAGATATTTCTCCTTTTGGCAAGGAATCAATAGTGCATTAAATTCTAGAATGTGCTTTCTGTTAGGAAACCATTACATTTTATTGTGCTAATTTGGTTTTATGGCAATATCTAAAATTTGCAGGGATGCAGAGATGACTTCTGTCTTAAATTAGGCAAAATTAAGAGATCTAATCTAGTTTTAGAAATGTATAATCCTGTTCTTACTTTTCCCTAGCCCTGAAAAATCTAGAAATTCCAGAGATCATGAATAAGCTACCTCAGGATCTGTGTGTGTGTGTGTGTGTGTGTGTGTGTACCTTAATCTAGGAAGAAAAAAATTACTAATAAAATAAAATAGAAAAAAATATTGAGATATCTATTTGTGTATTTTACTTGCTGAATGAGGAGGTATGGAAGAAGGACAGGCAGGCCTTTAGTATCCAAGTCTCTTGTTGCAGGTGACAGAGAAAGGAGGTTTTCTTAACAGAAACTTTGTATTTTAGGTGCTGTCTTGAAAAGAAACCTTACTCAGACTATTAGGTAAGAGAGAGACATTGAGAAAAGAAGGGCATAGGCCGGGCGTGGTGGCTCACGCCTGTAATCCCAACACTTTGGGAGGCTGAGGCAAGTGGATCACTTGAGGTCAGGAGTTCGAGACCAGCCTGGCCAACATGGTGAAACCCTGTCTCTATTAAAAATACAAACATTAGCCGGGTGTGGTGGTGGGCACCTGTAATCTCTGCTACTCAAGAGGCTGAGTCAAAAGAATCACTTGAACCCGGGAGGCGGAGATTGCAGTGAGCCAAGATCACGCCATTGCACTATGGCCTAGGCAAAGAAGCCAGACTCTGTCTAAAAAAAAAAAAAAAAGGCATAGAGAGCGGCTCTTTGAGGTCAAAGCTAGAGTAAATCAAAACTAGAAAATGGAAATATTCATAGAAGTGAAACAGACCTTCGGAGAATTGGAGAACACAGTAATGACATGTTTAACTTACTGTAAGTGGGAAAGGTAAATGTGAAGTGCTGTTGCGTGCTGCGGTACCCATTGTAGACATTTGGGCGATGGTGTGAATGAGGATTTATAGGGGGATTATGAGCCAATGTCTGATTGGTGAGGTTAAATATTTGGGTATATCACACTTGCCACTGTCCTTCCCTTTCATTCTCTTTCATATGAGCATGGTGAAGAAAGGATGTTACAGTTTGTATGCAGAATAATAGGGTACAATACTATAGATAAAATAAATTAGATCAATAGTTGTTTAATAATGAAATGAAAATGTACTGAAACTCTAGATTGACTATATATCTCATGTCCACATAGGGGACTCTCATATTTTTTTACTCCTTTTCAATTTTCATGTTAGTTAAGAAACTTCTCACAAAAGTTTATTTTATTGTTTTTAGTTCTTTTGTTTTCTGTTGTGAAAATGCACGCATGTAGGTCAATAATTTGTTAGTTTCTGGGCAATATATTGATCTTTTTACTTGATATTTTTGTTGTCTTGTTTGTCTTCCGATATTCACTCATGTACTTGCATAACATTTTCTGGAGTAAATGAATATGCTCTAACAAGGGTTTAATTAGATCTATGCTAAATAATAGTTTGGGCAGTTTATCTGCTTGAACTTGAAGTGAACCTGAGCCTTTAAAGCTGTTGTTGAGATGATATTGCTGATAAAAGTAGAAATACGCATCTCGTGCTACTCATTAAAAGCAAGAACAAACATTTTTATAAATCATAGCTAGAAATTCATGATGATAAAGCTCATGAAAATCCCTATGTATAGAGTCAACATGACTATTAATGGTATGATATCCTAAAAGTTCAAGTAATTTAAAAAAGACCACAGTGCTTCACAGATAGAGTAATTTAGAAAAAAAAAAAAAAAAAAAAGGATATTTTAAAATTAGAAATGAGTTCATTACAAAACTTTTACACAGGGTAATTTGTGTAATTAAATCCTATTGTTTCCAATTTTTTTAATGGATCTACATACAAAGAGAAAAAGAACTGTAACTTAAAAACATATAGTTCTGGTAATGGTGGAAGAGCTCTTATTAGGCTAATAGCCCTTCATATGGCAATTAAGTACTTGGAAGGGAAGTTTCTTTGAAGCCACCAGAGAGTAAACAAAAGCAGATAGAAATTGGAGGAAATTTGAATCAGGGTAAAGGAACCGCACTTCTAAAAGACGTATTTATATACATTTTTCCACTGAGGGAAACCATAATGTCTATGGGGTATTTTAGCCATAGAATTCAAGTCAATGGCTGCGGTCATATTGGTCTCTTACATCAGAGGAGATTGGGACTGTCTGAAAATTGGAACGGGATAAATCAGGATGAGAACAAAGTCATAGCACATAGCTAGCTTAAACTATCATCACATCACTAGAGTAGTTAACACTTGAAATCATAATACTTGATATTAAAGTAGAATCTTACCATCACAGGTAATTTGTTGCAAATTCCATTAAAAATGGAAGTATTAAAATTAAGAGCTGAAGTGACACATGACATTCTGTGGACATAGCTACTGTGCACTAATAAAAGCCGTATTACTGTAAAATTTGGAGTCACCACCCCTTCTTGATATAAATTCACATGAAAATATAGAGTAATATAACGTCTCTTAATTTGCTTCATTCCAGTTTCTACTGGCATGAAATTACACTGGTCCATCAGGGAAACAGCTAGCTTATTTACATAATCACTCACTTAGATAAAAATTCAAAAGTGGCATAAATGATTAAGTATAACTGTATACACTTCTTTGTTGAAGATACTGACTTTCAATACCCCTTTGAACAACTCTGATTAGGATATGGTCTTTTACATGCTATTTCTTTAACACATAGTAGGAAAAAGCAAAATTTCCAATTTTCTCAAATAAATAAAATTATTAGTGCATAAAATACACAGTTCCCACATTTAATAATAAATAGAAAGCCACTTAAAATTATCTAACGAGTAAAGAGGACACATATAAACCTTATTTCAGTAAAAATCATCTTATAAATCAAAAACACGATTTTTATTCTTTCTGTTAATTACTTCAGAAGCTCAGTGACTCCATCTTAGATAACTATCTGCAGCAGAAAATGACACAGTTTAACTGCTCACTCTCAAATATACAAAAATATGTATTCCATTTGCTTTCTACAGAAACATATTTTAATAATTATGGAATAGTTTCAAAAACTCATAAATAATTTTCTCATAATCCACATATAAGCAATATGACATCTCATAGCTCAAAGTTACATTCTATTACACACAAGGTTGCTTAAATTCACTTTCATTTTTAGTTAAACCATGAAAAAAGTGAGCAGAAGTAGGCCAACTTTTTATGGAATGTAAGGATCTGCATTAACTTGCAGTTGTAAGTATTTATGTTGCATCTACCCTCAAAAATAGGTGGTAATGAGAAAACAATGTATTTATTAAACAAACATGCCAGGGATATGAGTAAACTTATGATTTCTATACATTGCTCTTCTTTTAAAAAGTCCGTATTTTTACAGACCTTATATCATATAACTGTTTTGTGTGTATGTAATTAATTTATTGAGCACTGATAGGAGTTTCATTGACATATTAAGTAAAGAAGGGAGACAGAGCCAAGAAAGGATAGGTAAATGCAGAGTGTATATACTGCTAGTGATAGAGATAGGAGGCAGAGAAACTCTAGGCAGACAGGGGTGGGTCCCTGGCAAAACCCCACCTTTGAGCCAAAATGCCTGAAACCTGCAGCCCAAAGTGAGAACCTCCATCCATATGTGTCCACTCTCTCCTGAGTAGTTCTTTCTGAATAATGTCTTTTTAAAAATTGAATATTGCCTTTTCCAAAACTATCTATGGCCTGCCCTACCCCCTATCCTGTGCCTATAAAGACCCTAGACTCAGGGCAGCTAGACAAAAAGAAGCAGCTTGACTCCAGAGATAACAACTGGACATTGGAGAGAGGAGACTTTACTTCAGCAGAGAGTGACCTTCCCTTCCCGTCTCCTTTCCAGTTCCCCTATCTGCTGAGAGTCACTTTCATCTCTCAATAAAATGCTGTACATTCACATTCTTTCAATTTGTTCACATGACCTCATTCTTCTTGGGCATCGGACAAGAATTTGGGACCCATCAAGTGTGGGTACCCAAAAAGGCTGTCACACTGGCCTTTTGCCCTTTCTGGCAGATGGCTGCTGCCCCACTCAACAAGGCAAAGGGCCCACTGACCTGATAATACATTGTTGTCCACAGAGAGCAGAGCTAAAAGAGCACTATAACACACCCTCTGGTCCCTTGGGGTTGCAGGCACCCCAACCCGGATGCTGCAGCAGTGCCTGCACAGAGTTTGCTCCTGCCAGCACTGAAGTGGCCGACTGGTTCCTGCACTTGCTCACCTGCACTCTCCCTCCTGCAATGGGGTGAGCAGGGCAGGCTGAGTAAATCAGGCCCCCCTGTCTTGAGCCCCCAAAGGGGTCAAGAAAATATCCTGCAACACTAGAGTAGGTGAAAGACCTTTAAACCATGATCCACTATCTGGAACATTTAAATGAAAGATCTCCAAAGGCAGACTTTATTCTGAGAGTGGGATGGCTGTATTATTTATATTTAATTAGTGGGTGCTGCATCCCTTGGACAGTCCTAATCCTAGAGGAGTATGTGAAAAAGGTTGTGCCCATAGGAAGATTAACAAGGCACACTACATTTGGAGTGTTCTACTACAAGGACAGTGATGAAAAGATAAAAAAATGACTGCCATGACAAATAGAAAACATCCTATATCTCGCAGCTGATAATGCTGCATGTTCACTCTCAATGCAGTCAGCTTAAAGTTGATTCAGTGAGTTAGTTGCCATGTGAAACTGGGCCTAACGATAGTAGGGGAAGGGAGGAAGGAAAATTCTCAAGTTGCTGCAAGTCAGTGGTTTCATACCAGATGAAATGCTGTTCAATTCATAATTAGAGAGTTTCCTTATACAATCAGAATATGGCATAACATAGGTGTGCTACTGATAATTAGGTGAAGTTAATATTCAGAGAAACATTTTTTATCGTAAATGGCATCATGGATGTTAGTTAAAAGAAAGTGAGCCTTTGGGTTGATCACAGTCCTGTTTTAAAAATGTGTCAACCTGCCTGGCATGGTGGTTCATGCCTGTAATCCCAGCACTTTGGGAGGCTGAGGGGGACAGATCACTTGAGGTCAGGAGTTCAAGACCAGCCAGGCCAACATGGCAAAACCCTGTCTCTACTAAAAATACCAAAATTAGCCAGCCGTGGTGGCAGGCACCTGTAATCTCAGCTACTTGGGAGGCTGAGGCAGGAAAATTGCTTGAACCTAGGAGGTGTAGGTTGCGTTGAGCCAAGATCTTGCCACTGCACTCCAGCCTGGATGACAGAGTGAGACTCCATCTCAAAAAATAAAAATCAAACAAAAATGTGTTATCCTAAAAATTTTGGTACTTTCGAGGTGAGAAGCCAAATCTGTAGTAGGATACATATACCCCGGGCCTGTTCCAATCTAGTGACTGCTTGACAAGTTACAAAAGACCTACTTTTTCCTAATGTCATGACTTAACTTTTTCAATATAGATCTTTGCCATCTTTTTTTTCTTCTCGTTATGAAGCTTCTTCACCTATGATTTATAGGAGTTTTATTTAACTTTCTTGAAAATCCTGAGCTGGTGAAGTCTTAATTTTTCTTCTAATTCCTGGAGGAATTTGCAGATGTTCTTTTCATCAATTACTATCATTATTATTATTATTATTTTCATTATTTGCATATAAATATTGGTATGCTTAATCATTTTTTAATTCAGACAGCTTTATATAGTCAGTCCTATTTCTCATCTGGAAATATTAAGAGTGTATATTGGTTTGCTCTGGTTCAGTTTGTTTAATCCAGGAACTATGTTTCATGTAATCCCCTTCCTAGTATGGGTCTGGATTGGAGTTGGACAACAGGGGAATTTGCATGTGATATGGAGTTTGAAAGTGAAATAGTGCCCTACATGCTCTGAAGTTGACCTCCCTTACTTTCTATATAGTCAGACATGGTAGCAGACAGATGTGCTCTGTGGTGTTTCTATTCTCTCTTCCACTCTACATCCAATTCTTCCCAAATGCTGGTACTGCTGTCTCTTTCTGTGTTTCCCTCCTCGTGTCACCTGTCTACAAAGGTGGAAGCTATGGAGGGGACCAACTTTCAGAAATCTATCTAGAAACTTTTATTCACAATTCCAATTCAGAGATGAAACTTGCTTAGCTTCTCAGATGAATAGTTGGTGACTTTTCTGATCCTTCAGCAAGTCCTCCTGGACCTTCATTTTCCAAGATCCTCTTACAATTATGTGTGTTCTATTTCCTGTAATAAATTATTTATTCCTACACAGTACAGTGCTTTCTCCCCACTTACTAAATCCTGGCCAGTAGAGTACAATATTCTTTACCACATTTTTTTTTCTTCTGAGTAATGTTTGAATTCTGTCTTTGTAAAATGGGTATAAAATGACTCCCTTCTACTATTCTGTCTACCTGTGATTAGTAGGTACTGTGATAGTGGATAGCAACAGCCTCAAAATGGTATCTCAGTTGTTTCTCTGAATTTCTTGAGACTATTTTACTAGTAACCAATTTATATGAGTTGAAAAATGTGTCTTCTTCCATTTGTTTTTCTCAATTTTCACTTAGCTGGACACATTAATGATAAATTGAGTTACTGCAGTGGTTCTTAATTAAATATGAGTGTGTATAAAAATCAATTTTGGGGCTAGTTAAAAATAAAGATTACCAGGCCCAATGCTTATGATCTTGTAAATTTTAAATTCAATTCATCTCTATATGTCATCAGTTTTAAATGAAAATTTAAGTCAAAAGAATAAAAATGGCATAAATTGTCATATTGCTCTTTCTAAACTTGTTTTATCAATCTAAGCTGAGGAAGTAGGCTCCTACTATGGTGTGCCCCACATGTCTCCAGAACTTACCTATAGATCCAGTTTCAATCACAGGGAATCTCAGAACCCATCTACATTCATCTAAGCTTTTTAATTAATATAGATTTATTATGTGTATAATATAATCATTCTAATGGCTAGAATAATGCCATTAACATCTCAATTTCTCTCATGATTTAAAACTCATGATAGAAAACATAATAACAAACTGATAATAGAGACACAAAACAAATTACAGTTTGAAAGATGTGTAATTATTTAAAGAAAATTATATTATTTACATTTATAATTTAACTTGAATATATATTTTTTATTTTACAGTATGGGAATAGTTTAAATATTGATATAGACATTCTTGGAAATAATTTTCTTACTGAAAATGAAGAAATGGTGCTGTTATAAAACCATTGATAGACCTTCCATTTGGCCATTCCTGTGTTGCCCACCTGAGACTGGGTAATTTATAAGAAAAGAGATTTAGTTTGCTCACAGTTCTGCAGGCTATAAAGAAAGCACGGCACCCAGCATCTGCTTGGCTTCTGATGAAGCCTCAGGAAATTTACCATCATGGCGGAAGGTACAGGAGGAGCCAGCATATCACATAGTGAGAGTACAAGCAAAATAGAGAGAGGGCGGGGAGGTGTCACACACTTTTAAACAACCAGATCTTGTGAGAAATCACTAGCACAAAGATAGTACCAAGTGGATGGTGCTAAGGCATTCATGAGGGATATAACCCCATAATCCAAACACCTCCCACCAGGCCCCACCTAAAGCAATAGGCATTACATTTCAACATGAGATTTGGCAGGGACATATATCCAAACCACATCAAACCTATAGAACAAAATTAATATTTTATATATATATTATTAGCATATATTACAAAATATATTACTCCTTAAGTAATGCTGTAAGAATAGTTTAGGTAATTGTCAATAATAAAGTTGAATTCACCAGAAAAGATTAATTTTAAAAATAAGAATAATAAGTTTATACATATATTTAAAAATATATGCACATCTACTAACTCAAAATTTCATAGAAATTGGACTGGTCTTTGATAACATTTTTTTTATTTTCACAGTTCTTAAAGGAAAACATAATCATTTTAGAGATGAGATAACTGGGGTTCACAGGGACTTTCTCCAAGCCACCTAGCAAGTAAATGGGATAGGTAATACTAGAATCTATTTCTACAGAACTTACTAATACAAGCTCTTCCTACTGTATAATTTTACCATCATGTAAACAATTCTATTGACCAAAATATTTTAATAGTTTATTATTCTTATTTAGATGGTTGCTAATTAATAAATCTTTGAGGTAAAATAATGTGTAGAGCTAAAAGCCATCAAACTTCTGATGTACTTTACTGATATTTTTATTCAATACTCAAATATTTTCCATATAAGTTTCACAGAATTGTTTTGGAGATATCAATATATATTAAGTAGAATGTTGTCGTAGACACCATAGTGTTAAATTTGTAAGAGCCACAATTAATATTTGAAGTAATTTTTTTAAATGGACATTTAGGAAGAAATTACATATTTATAAGAGTTTTGTTTACCATAAATTCAAAATTTCTGTTTCCAACTAAGTAGAAGTAGAATGGATAAATATTACCCAGAGGAAAAAAAGTCTCTTCCTTCCATTACTGCAGCTAATGTTGAGAAACATTCTTTCCTTCTTTGTATCGAACTGTGCTGGTCAATGAGTCTATTGAACATTTAAAATGTGGCTAGTCTGAATTGAGATGTGTGGTAATTGTAAAATATACAGCAAACTCTGAATAATAGAAAAAATTACATTGACAGTTTTTACATTGCTTGCAAGTTGCAATCGTAATATTTTATAAAGTGGCCTAAATTAAATACGTTTAAACTTACTTTTATTTATTTCAATATTTATTTTTCTGATGTAGGATCTTACTCTGTCACCCAGGCTGTAGTGCAGTGGCATGATCACAGCTTTGACTGTGAGGTGGGAGGTGACTGAGGTGGGAGGTGATTCTCCCACCTCAGCCTCCCATTAGCTGGGACCACAGGTGCACTGAGCCACAACCTCACTAATTTGTGTATTATTTGTAGAGATGGGGTCTCACTGTGTTGTCCAGGCTGTTCTAGAACTCCTGGGCTCAAGTGATTCACCTGCCTTGGCCTTCTAATGTGCTGAGATTACAGGTGAGCCACAGCAACTAACCTAAAAATTAATTTTTTTAACTTATTTCTAATGCAACTGCTTAGAAATTTCCAATTAGATATGTAAGTCACATACATAGTATTATGGTCCATAATATTGTTCTAATGCATTCACACACCCATCCTAATCATATTATTTATGTATGAATATTATGTCTTATATATAACACTTCCATTTTTGATGTATATCTGAATTTATTAAAAATAATCCATTATTTAATATGGGTAGTTGTATTTTAAGTCTGCTCATGGTCAATGTTGCATCTCATTTTTCTTGCATATTGCGTAATAGAATTATTTTAAATTTTTAAATTTATATATGTATACATATTTATATATGCATATATAAATATATGTATGTAAAAACTTATATATGTATACATATGTATAGTAATAGCAATATATACATACATACATATTTATAAATATTAATATATACACATATGTATGCTATGTATGCATAACATAAAGTGATGCATGAAAACAAGTGTTTGGTGTTTTTTGAAGGAAAATCTATTTTAGTTGCCAATTTTGAATACAAATAAGTCAGGTATAATTAGACAGTAAAACAAAGACATACCTATGCAGATAAAATAAGCAAATTAGTAAAGGAAATCTAAGACACTAGTAATCTAATGAACAAAGAAAAAATTATAATTTAAAAACTCGTTGAATAACTCAATATTTAAAAGTGTAAAGGGTTCCTGAATCCAAAACACTTGAGAGCGTTCATCTAAACCTTTAATCCCATGCCTAACTCTGTTCTATAACATCTAACACATTTTAGCAACTTCTGCCAAATTCCCTATCTCAGAGCGTTATAGGTTGTAGTTTGCATGGAGTCAAGGTTTGGGCCTCATCTAGGTGACACTGTTATAGCACAGTGGCTGCTGCTCAGCCTGTGCCTCAGAAGAGCTCATTCTTGTTTCCTTACAGCAGGGAAAACACATATTACATCACAACAAATGTCTAAGTAGCAATCAAAATCAGCTACTTTGGCAGCTAGACAAAGCCAAAATCAGAGAGAAACAAAAAGTTCTGAGAAAAAGCCAAATGATTTAATTAGAAAAGAAGCCAGTACATATGTCCATCTGCAACTACCTCTATGACTTTCTTGGTCTCGTGGGTGAGCTTCCTGTATGAAGAGCTAAGAAGTCTGCAGAAAATTATGTTGGTGTAGATAAAACATTGAGTGACATCTAGAGTCCTTCGATGCCCTTACAAGCTAAATGGTTGGTGTGCACAGAAGTGTTGCTGTAGCTTCAGGGACAACAAATCAAACTGCAAGGATGACATTATGGGGTACAGTGACAAGGTGTAAATATGTTTGTTGGAAAAATATATTCATTGGTTTATCAATAGAGCACTCAAATGTTGACATAGGACTGGTAATATACCACATAAAGTAATTTAATATTGCAGGGTGAATGATTTGCTATAATAATTGTGTTTAGTTCAAAAATATTTAGCTCAAAAGCCATGTGTATATACTGCATCACTTTATATTATATATAAGTGAATGCTATGATATGTACTGGTCATTTAGTTTTTATTAATTTATAAGTATAGTATCGATCTTGTATTTGCTGGTCATACAATATATTCCATGCATTAAATATATTTTTTTTTAAATCCTGAGGTGTGGAGAAATTAATTTGCCAAAGCACACATAGAACAGTTTCACATAATATAGTATTATAGTAAAATTCTTAACTATCACTAAAAGACAGGTAAATAAACATTACGACTGTAATTTAAAACATTTTTACAAAGTAGCTTTAATATTGAACCCAAATTTTGCTGTTCAAATCAGTTTCATATATTTAGTATCATGATTCCGAAGACGTAATTCTGAGATACAGCCTTTCTAATGTTAACACTTATGAAAGAAAGCAGTGTGTGTGTGTGCATGTATGTGTATGTGTATGTGTATGTGTATGTGTATGTGTATGTGTGTGTGTGTGTTCACATTTAATGAGCACAATAAAATTAGGCATTATGCTCTATTTTTCATATGCAATGTATTGTTTAATCTTCACGTAAAAACCTTAATTAAAGAAAATGCAGTTATTAAAGGGAGAGAGCCAGAATTTATCCTGGGAATTCAGACTCCATCTATCTCTGTCTTGCTAGACTTCTTCCTGAGAACACTGATGTCTCTACCCAACAATGATGTTAGAATCAGCTCAAAGAAATATTAGTCTTTCCTTATACTATAATAAATACATCAAACTATCACCCCACAATTATTTGTTGAATGTATTTGTTCCGGGTACTATAAATATGATGTTCTTGAGCAGAAAGTGATAGACAAGACACTAAAGGACCTGCCTCTAATATGTCATATACCAGTGATTATGCTCATTAAAATCATGGCATAAAAGGGAATAAAGAACCATCCCCTTTTTAACATCCCACACCTGAGTTGGAGGGTTTCCAGCATATGTATTAAAGCTAGTAAGAACAACTGCTGTGTTCCTTGTATCTGCATGCAGTGCCACATTAAATACAAAATGAAACAGAACATTAACTACCTGTTATGAGTTACTTATTTAATTCAAGCATTATCTCTAGCAGTGTGAGCAATTTAAATCATGTTACCTTGTGTCAAGATGTACAATTTGATTGAATAAGAGGCTTTTCTGATACATAATTTATTTGTAATTTACAAGAAGAAAAGCACTCTCATTAGACTTAGAACCCTGCTTAGGACTCCTTGTCTTTTCCATGGCCAATTTTTGCTGATTCACAACCCATTCATGCTACTAAAAACTCACAGTCAGCCTTGCAATTTTTACAAATTCTGCATAATAGGTCTAATTAAAAGATGTATTTATATGGTTAGCATGTTTCTATTAACCCATATATGTTACTCAGAAAGAAACAAAAAGATCTTCCTTTCCTGTGTGAGTATTCCAATAGCTCTCTTTGATCATATGAAAATATTGATATCGGTATTTATTCTTTTGTTTCCATTTATGGTAGGATTCCTAGCTCAGATGAACAACATATATCCTCACATGATCATTCTGTTCATTGTAGACTAAAGTTGGGGGGACAGAAAACTAAATATTCTTCTAGCCATTGTTTTTAACTTTAATAACAAACTGTATGCTATCCTGAGGCTACGAATCCATCTGCCACGAGGGAAAGTCCAGTATGTTTTTCTGACTACTTGAATGTACTGAATTGGTTAAGTTTGTGATACCAGTAAAGACAGTCAACTCAATCACGGTCATGGAAACCACTGAAAGATCTATAGAGTACCCTTTATTTTCAAAGACCTAGTGATAGATAAGTTAAAAAGTTGCACCAGAAAGATTTATCTATAAATGCATATTCCAATCATGAACAACTAGAAGAGACCTAAAAAGCATCACAAATCTCATTTCTAACAAAATGAATTGAAAATGACCTGAGAGCATAGAACATAGTGAGATAAAATGAACAAACTGGTATGAATAGCCACCAACTTTGATATTATTAAGGCTAATGTGATCTCTTTTTAAACTGCTTTTATTTCATAAAAAAAGAATCAGTTTTATTTAGTAAAATGAATGCTTCTTCAGTGTTTTTTTGAAAATCCAATTTGCCATCAATATTGATCCCATATACTGGCTGCCCCTAAAATCACATGAATAAATGCCAGAGGATTTGGAATTGAATTGCATCATTTTGCAAAGTGCACATAGTTCAAAGCAAGTTCTTTTCAAAGCTCTTCACTAGCTCCTTGAAGTTCTTTCCAATTCTGATACTTTGGAACTTCAATGCTTTCTGATAGCTGACCCTTTTTACATCAATTTTATATCACAAAACTTATGTATTACCTCACATCAGTCACAAATCTTTTACACCTCATTCCTATTTGTATCCCTCTTATGTTTTGTACAGCACAACAATATTTCATTCTCACCCTCACAAATCAAAGTCAACCCCTTATAAGTCAGCTCGCCCTTCCTTTTATCTTCTAATTCTGCTCTCCTCTATAGCAAGTTAGATGCCTGTATACATAAAATATATTTCCACCAATTCTCCCACTCCACAACTACCATTGCTATATCAACAAATAATTCCATCAATTTAAAGCAGAAAATAATATTTGCAGGTAATTATTAGTTAAAATATTCAAATGAGTCTGTAGTACATGACTTTAAGGATTTGATTTATGTGATATTATTGGTCAGTTAGTAGTAGCAAGGGCCATTTTTTTTCCTGACCATAGACCCTGACCTACCCTTAGTTATTTGGGTCACAGGAAAATTAGGTAAATTTGATGGTTAATTCAAATGAAATTAATCAACATCGCTGGTAACAATCAATGTATACATTTATAAACATCCAAACCAGACCTAAAATATATCTACTCCTTCTCTCATCTGTTCTTTCATTTTCTTCTACAGTATCTCACCAGCTGGATGTCAAATATATACTGGAAGGCTTCTATGTAAAGTGACACTAATGCCTCTTCAAACAGTCTATTTTAGGAAGTTCAAATCTATTACAAAATCTTTGGTCATCCAAGGGCAAAAACACATAATACTTTAAAAGAAGTCTAGTTTTTTCACTAACCAGCTTTTTATTCAAGAAAGTAAATAAAATTAAATAGCAAAATCCCCAAATAGTTAGTGAGTAACTTTATTTACAAATCATCCAGGTTAAAAAATACAAAAAAGAGAAATTTTGACAAGCGCATTTCTAAAAGTGGGAAACAGGATCACTGTAAGTTTAAATAAGAGTTATTTGACCCCAGATGAAAAAAGACCAAAAAGATATGAAAAAATGATGTTGAGAGAATGTATAGTGCTAATTTTGGAATTTAAATAAGTAATTAAATAATTAAATGGGGGAGAGTAAACAAATCTCCCATGCAGGAGAATTTCAAATAATTTTAAAGGATACTTCAGCCTAGAGAAGGAAGAGCATAACTCCCCTATTTATTAACTTAGTGTGGGTTTCACATAGTGACTTATTTCCAAAGAATGCAATATGTAAAGAGAGAAAATAAAGAGTAATTTTATGGAAAAAAAGTCTGATGAACACTATCTTAGTAATCAAGGTCTACATGCACAGTGATAGTCAAGTTAATAGTAGTATGAACCTGCATGGCTGAATTGTGTCTCCTCATATTTATATGTTGAAACTGTAACCCCCAGGACCTAAGAATACAACTGTAATTGGAGACAGAGCTTTAAAGAGGTGGTCAAGTTAAACAATGGCCCTTCGGGTGGACCTTATTTCAATCTATCTGTTGTCCTCATAAGAAGATAAAATTTGGACAAAGGAGCCCAGGAATGCACACACACACAGAGAACAACCATTTGAAGACAAAGGGAGAAGAAAGCCTCAGAATGAAATTCACCCTGCTCATACCTTGATCTCAAACTTCTAGCCTCCAGAACCGTGTGAAAATACATTTCTATGATTTCAGTCACCAGTCTACAGCATTTTGTTATAGCATCCCTAGCAATCAGACAAAGCCCATGATATGGTATGATGAAAATGACATTTTGCCATTATAGTCTTCCTTTAAAAACCCATGACCACAGCCAGGTTGAAGGAAAAACATTAGGAAATTCCAAATCAAGAGAAATTCTACCAAATACCTAACCAGTGATCCTCAAAATTATCAAGGTAATAAATAAAGTCACAGCCAGTCAAGAAGAATGTAAGGAAACATGATAACTAAATACATTTTGGATTGGATTCTGGAAAAGAAAAAGGACATTAGGTTAAAAAAAAGCACATAAAAAACCTAAATAAATTATAGACATTAGTTAAAAGTAATGCATCAATATTGGCTCATGATCTGTAATAAATGCACCATACTTATGTAAGATGTCAATAATAAAGAAAGTCAAGTTGAGGTATGTAAGAATTCTCTGTACCATCTTCACAATTTGTTTTATAGACCTAAAACTGTTTTGAAATAAATATTTTATTAAAGGCATAAGGATTAATCTAGATTAAAGAGTCTGAACAGATATAGCAGACTGGTGTAATGGGTGAAATATGATTGAATCATGAATTAAAAAGAAAGTTCTCAAATATCTTTTTTTTTTAATTTAAAAGGAGTTACATTTAAGTATACCACATAGCAAATGATATTATTTATTTTTAAATTTCAACTTTTATTTTAGATATGGGGGTTCATGTGCAGGTTTATCACATGAGTATATTGTACTCAGGTAGTGAGCATTGCAGGTAGTTTTTCAACCCACACTCTCCTCCCTCCCTGTTCTAGTAGTCTACAGTGTCAAAAGCATCATATTTTCTTAGGTGAAATGATGGTTATGTAAAAGATAAATTTTTATGTGGAAGAATATCCTCTTTAGGAGATGCACATATAAGAATTCAGGGTAAAAGTAGGGGACTGCAACTTTAAAATGGTCTGAAAAACATATATTACATATAAATATATAAAATACATAAAAAATATATATGTGTATATATATGTATATGTGTGTGTGTGTGTGTGTGTGTGTATATATATATATATATATTTTTTTTTTTTTACACATCTTGCTCTGTCGCCCAGGCTGGAGTACAGTGGCACGATCTCGGCTCACTGCAACCTTCGCCTCTGGGTTGAAGCAATTCTCGTGCCTCAGCTTCCCGAGTAGCTGGAATTACAGGCATGCGTCACCACACTCAGCTAATTTTTTGTGTTTTTAGTAGAGACGGGGTTTCACCATTTGGCCAGGATGGTCTCAGTCTCCTGACCTCGTGATCTGCCCACCTCAGCCTCCCAAAGTGCTGGGATTACAGGCGTGAGACATCTCACCTGGCCTGAAAATATTTTTAAACTGTGTATTGAATTATGCATACATGACAAAATGTAATCAACTATTAAACCTTGCTGAAAGATAAATGGGTGTTCACTGTACTATTCTTTCAGCTTTACTGTGGATTGTAAAATTTTGAAAAATAACAATAAATAATTAAATTAAGCAGGTAAATTCTGAAAATTTATAATCCTTCAGCATTTTGTTAATTTTTATGAAGTGAAATTATATGTTAATGTTTAAATAAGGGTTGGAATGCCATGGACATGCTATTTTACTTTTATATTGTGACTTCAGTTGCTGTACTTCTAGCTGAGCCATGTCAGGTGTCTTTCATCCTGTGTGTCCCAGGAAGACGTGTGGTCTTGGAAGAGTTAATTTAATATCATTTGTAGATTTGAAAGAGCTCTCTGAACAAGGTGTGGGAACATCTCGGAACCACTCTGGGAACTGGGGGAGTGAAAACTGGCATTACCCAATCACTCTGGGCCATGAAGATGCATTATCCATCCTGCCTACCTCGTGTATGGTAGACACAGAGAAACATCAATTTCTAAATAAGTATATTTGTCATTTTTGAAATAGGCTGCCCTGTGACTGTTCTTCATTGCTAAGTCCTTAATATCTAGAGATGCAAAATGTTTTAACAGAAACTTCAAAATACCTGAAACCTTACCAGCTTGTGATCACTGCTCTGTAGAAGTTTTTAGTCCTTCTAGAAATTGTCACATAAAAATGCACAACTATTTTGGGGCCAGGCACGGTGGCTTATGCTTGTAATCCCAGCACTTTGGGAAGCTGAGGCAAGCGGATCATGAGGTCAGGAGTTCGAGACAGCCAGACTGGCCAACACAGTGAAACCCTGTCTTTACTAAAAATACAAAAATTACCCTGGGGTGGTGGTGTATGCCTGTAATCCTAGCTACTCAGAAGGCTGAGGCAAGAGAATCTCTTGAACCCAGGAGGCGGAAGTTGCAGTGAGCCAAGATCTGCAACTGCACTCCAGCCTGGACGACAGAGCAAGACTCCGTCTCAAAAAAAAAAAAAAAAAGGCACAACTACTTTAAAAATCAGCATAATATAAGAGAGACTTTGTTTAACAAGTTTGTTTAACAAGTGCCCAGTATTCTGTAAATAAATGTAATTAATACTGTTTGTTTGTTTTTTACTTAAGAGTATATTGTTAATGCTTTTGCAGGTCAAAATCTCCTTATACAAATCTTACTGGAGACAAATTTTATTTTCTGTCAACATTAATACTTAGCTGCCTAACTGCTAAGAGATCTCCAAAACATTAAAACTAAAGTTAACATTACATCCGTCTACGCCATTTTTCCTATAGTGTGTTTGTTTGTTTGTTTGTTTTCCCATTTCATTTTGGAAGGCTGTTCAGCCCCAATACCCTGCCAAGTCTTCACGCAGCCATGTGGTTTACCTCCCTTTTTCTTTCGGTCCTCTTATTTCAGATGCTTTCCAGAGTTCTACAATATCTTATAAAGTATGTCATCCATCTAAGCGTTTTTAAGCTTCTAAAGAACATTCTAGGATGCTCTCACTTGCAGGAGACTTAAATGTTTCTTCTAGATGTTATTTTGCTCCTAACTTTCATATGATGGCATGGCGTTTTCTTGCTTCTGCATATATAAGTCTCTTGACCTTTTCAGCAACCAACATCATTCTGATTTCTTGACACATGAATTGGTGTTTTTGTTTTTGAGCTCATCTCACAGCTTACTGTCTGGCTCACGGGTATATTTAGACTCTTCTCTTTACTTTTTTTCTCACCATATTTGTATGTGTTTTCAACATTTCCTTTTTATACCTCCTATCCAGTAACTACTTTTTCCTTCATAAGAATGTAATACCTATTTGTGTGTGTGTATATATATGTGTATGCATAAACTTTTTTGAGAAGAATACACAAATATATACCTTTTTTAGAAGAATACAAAGAATAGTGAGATCTTACAACTCCATTTTATGTTTTTGGTCCCACTTGAATATTACACTTTCAAACCTCAGTTGCAGTAAGTTGAGACAATGAGTCAAGTATTTTGTTTTGCAATGCCAAGGAAAAGTAAAAAGAGCACTTGTTTCAAAACAGGTAGACCTGAATATGAGTCCAGTTGTGCCACTTGAGTATTTGGTTGAATTATTGACTTTTTTTCTATACACCTTGTATCATTTGACTTGAAAATAAGACAGATTACATTCTTATTCCTCATTTCTACTTCCACAACATTTCCCTTCTTCCTCTCAAAAATTTTTGAGCTTTAATTTGCACTTCATCAGACTGTAACAGATGTTACTCCTTCCTCTCTGTTCTGGTCGTCTAAATACCCCAAGAGGAGTTCAATTTTTTTGTTGTTGTTTCTTGAATATTTTAGCAGCTGAGTCACTCTCAGTCTCCACTCTTGTCTTTATAATTGCTTCTTTTAAATCTCATGCTGTATCTAATGAATGCACTTGTCTTCATTTTTGATGATTTTAATATCCATTTTGATGAGGCTTCCAGTATCCCAAACTTTAATGTTTGGAACTCTTCTCCTGCAATGACTTTGTTTTGTTCCCTATATTAGTCACTCTCATCTGTGGTTACACCTTACCATTTCCTTACTACTAAAATCAATAACATGTCAATATATTTATTCATGCACAATGTTTTTATTTTTACTTAATACCTTCCATCTCCCTGGCTGACTACTTCTTGTACTGTAACACAAATAATTTACAAACAGTATTTAGACTTACCATCTGTTGTCCAACTGTCTTGTCTTCTCTGGAAATTACACATATTTATATTCCTTATCTTCCTAATGTTTTTAGTTCCTGCCTTAAACTGTTTAAAATATACAGTCCATAACTAAAATCACTCTCTTGCATATATGCTCAATGTTTATGTCCTATTCTGGCTTTGTCACAACCAACTTTGTTAGGAACAGCTCCCCAGATCTTCTGCATCTACCTTAACAGCTGAATATAGATGGAGAGTAAAATACAATCATAGGGATTGCCCCTTCTTTTAATGGATGACAAATGACACCAAATGGGCCTTATTTCTGCAAAACATTCACAACGTATTTTCCTCTAGTGAAAGGATATGATAATTTCAGTCGCAGATGACTATTTAATAGTATTTCATAGAGCCATAGTATTTTCCAGAGGCTGTATGGTGTAGTTGCTAATATTCCAGATGTCTATTTGAAACATTCACTTGAATGTCTAATATCCAGTTTGAAGTTGTCATCTACCAAAATTAACTCATCATCTTCCCCTCCAAACTAGTTTCTTTCTTTACATCTTTCTGCAGGCCTATATGGCTGGCCTGCCTTCCCCACACTCAGGACATTTCCACCACATGCTCACTTTCCTCTAGTCAGGCTAGTCTGCTTGCTCTTCACAAACATCAGTTCATTCCTAGGGGCAAGCGGTGTTGCTGGAGTTTTACATTAAAACATTCTTCTTCAAAACATTATCTCTAATTTTCAGGTCTCAGTCAAATATCACCTTAAAGAGGACTTCCAAGATCATTCTATTAAAAAGTGAATGACTAACATCCTCCCTGCCCCAGCTTAAAATACCAATACCCTTAACACTACATTATTTTCCTTCATGGCACTATCACCATCTGACACAGTATATAGGTTATTTATTTCATAGCAATTATTTTCTGTCTTTTTCACTAACACATAACCTGTGAGCTAGGACTTCACTGATTATTTTGTTTATTGCTGCATTCTTGAGATCTAAAAGAATACTGGACTAATAACAGTGCTGGAGTCATACTTGTTAATTAATTAAATAAGTGAAATGACACATGGATACTAGAGGAAATTTCATTATCTTATACTTAAAACTACAGAAAGCATGAAATGCAGACAAAATTCTAGGCATATTAATATAAAACCTCATTATATATTCAGTACAATGTTCACTATTTGGGTGATGAGCACACTAGAAACCCAAATATCACCATTACACCATATATGCCTATGACAAACCTGCACATGTACTCTCTGAATCTACAATTGTTTAAAAATGCATATTCTGCAGGATTGGAAAAATGGTATATGAAGTTGCCAGGATTATGTCTATAAATGTCCAAGAAAATTGATTATGTCTATGTTCTTTGATTTTTCATAGTGTAGGTGATAAGGTTTGGATCTGTATCCCCACCCAAATATCCTGTTCAATTGTAATCCTCAATGTTGGAGGTGGGGCCTGGTGAGAGGTGATTGGATCATGGGGGTGGATCCCTCATGCATGGTTTAGCACCATCCTCTTGGTGCTGTTTTCATGATGGTGAGTGAGTTCTCATGAGATCTGGTTGTTTAAAAGTATGCAGCACCTCTGACCTCTTCTTCTTCCTCCTTCTCTGGCTATGTGAAGTGCTGGCTCCCGCTTTGCCTTCCACCATGATTGTAAGCTCCCTGAGACCTCCCCAGAAGCTGATGCCACCATGCTTCCTGTACAGCCTGCAGAACTGTGAGCCAATTAAACCTCTTTTTCTTTAAGTAAGTTACTCAGTCTCAGGTATTTCTTTATAGCAGCATGAGAATGGAAAAATACAGTGGGTAAACTTAGGATCTACCACCAAACTTACAAATTATGAAGTCTGGGGTAAAATCAAAGCAGTCTTGGTCAATTATTTAATGTGTTAATGTTATAAGAAATCACCTCTTTTAAACTGCAAGAACTTGTAGAATTTTTCCATTAATGTAAACACAACTTAATTTTCAAGTCTCAAATTATATCTTACCTATACATACAATATATAACTTATGAATAATTTCTTGAGGAATATTTTCCAGGACTGTATTATGGGTGACATTATCAATATTTTTACCACATGCTAGTAGTAAATAAGAGAGTGGCTAGATGTTTGCCAGAAAATATCCTCTAAGCAAGAAAAGAGCAAATGATTGTCAAGGGAAGATCCAAAGCCACAGATACAAAAACTGAAAGAGTATCCACGAGAAAGAATCAACTTAAGACAGACAACAAAGGAGAGTAAGAGAGTTTTAATACAAAATCATAGCATAGTTGAGTTTAAATTATTTAATATGGGATCTAAATTCAGAAAACGATGGCATCCAAGGGTTGTTACTTTTATACAGGACTGGGTTTATCTTGCTGTTATTGACAGAATACCTAGAAAGGAATAACTAGGCTACTTGTTATGTATCATACAGAGATAAAACAAAGTTTCAGGAATTAACCTAGACTTAAAGTGAAAATTATAAAATAGGAATGTACATTTACCTGCAAATGATACCAAAAGGATTATTTTAAGCATTATGGTTAGTAGATATAAGTTGTTTTTATAGTTTTCAGAGAAAACAAAAACAACTGAAGAGTACCAACCTGACAAAGGTAATCATGTATGGAGCTAGAAAAGGGCTTATGAATCTAGATATGAGAATAGTCCTCCTAAATGCCCTCCAGTGCTGGATTTCTACGTAGAATCACAGAAGGAAAGGAATGATCCAGTGATCAAAAGTACACGTGGTGGTTATGCACACAACATTAGCACGAAAAGTAATGAAAATATACATATATAATCTGAAGTTTAAGAAAAATATTCGCAACAATTTGAATTATGCTTGCAATAATCTTCCTTCTTAACTTCTGGGGAAAAATCCAACATAAATGGTTTGGATGAGTCAATATATTTACTGAAAGCTTATTTTTGTGCATTTCACTCCCGTTTAAATAATGTTCTAAGATTATTACTTCCATGTGACTTGCAGAGACAGAGGTTTAAATATGGGCTAATAAATTAAATTATATGATTTTCAGACCTCAAGTAGGGTTTACAATGTGCTACAGAGGCTGGTAATGCTGCTTCTTACGTGCAAGGCAGAGGTGAGAACAGTCAAGTGTAGCTCTAAACATGCTAAACAATATTTTCATTTTTCACAGGCCTCTTTCCCTCAGTAATTTTTTGCACTGTATCAAGCACCACTTCTTTATCACCTGGCATCTACTGCTGCTGTTTGAGTCTTTATCTCATGAGTAAGTGTACGCAAAGGCCTCTTAACTGGCCTTCTTTTGTCTAGCCCAGTATTTCTTAACTATTTTATATCACTGACAAATTCCAGAGTGTTATGTGACTAACATACCTACAGCACAAGCTCTGAGTCCTCTAGCTTCTTTCTCTGCTATTTAAATACTCATTATCCTAATTTCAGTTAAAAGTACACTTCTTCTAATCAGCTTCTCCAAATTAATATACATTTTATCTTCTGGAAATATATTATTTATGAATATTAATGTTCCACATATCATTGATCAAATTATGTGCTCCATGTGCCTTAGACTCATTATGTGTGTGTAACGGCATAGTAACAATACCTGCCTCACAGCGTTGTTGGTAAATAAAGACAACGCATGTGAAATGCTTGAATGAGTGCTTGGCTCATGAAACTTTCAAAACTGATTAGCTACTGTTGTCATTATTATTAACATATTAGCATCACCTAAATGGTCTTTGAATATTTTAGCCTTTGTTTCTCTGTCCCAGCAGTTCCACAGAGAACATTCTCACCATTCTTTTCTGCCTATCCAAATTTTACATCTCCTTTAAAAACTGGTTTATTGCATGCATAGCATGGTGAGTATAATTAATAATTTTAAAGTATATAAAATACTCAAGTGTAATTGAAATTTGCTAAAAGAGTAGATCTTAAGTAGTCTTACCACAAAAGTATGTGAGGTAATAAATACTTTAAACATCTCATTGTACACCTTGAATATATGCAATTTATATTTGTCAGTCAATTAACCTCAATAAAGCTAAAGAAAACAACTGGTTTAATTTCCACTAGCATTTCTGCTAATAGTTCTCTAACTTATTTCACTTAATACCAGGACTACTCTGAGTAAACTCTGTACCTTTTTATTACATTTCTTTTTTTAATTGCTTTTGTTCACGATTGTAAATTGTTCTTTTCTATTTCTTCTGTTGCCTTTGTTCATGACTGTGAATTTTAATAGAGTTACTTTTTTTTTATTTACTGGACTTTAAATTTGCTAATTTTAGTCTCACCTCATTTTCCTTTTCTGTATTCTCCTCAGTTTTCTCAACGTTAAACTAACTTATCTCACCACCTATGGCTTCATTGCCAGTACTTAGGCCAAATTAGCAATAAAAATCAGCCAATATTAAAGAACTCCTCTGCCCATCACTGTTTCTGCATATGCATAGAGTCAAATACACACAAATGTACAGTGTGGAAAAGGTATCTTAGGTTGGGTTCCCTGGAAGCAGACAAGGATTTGTGTGTCAGAAATATTAAGAAACTGCTCTCTGGAGAAACCAGTGAAAAAGCAGTAGAGAAAAGGGCAGGACAGGACCAAGGCAAGGGTATGTTTTCAGGGTATGTATGAGTCTGATCCCAAAAGGGAGCTCTGCATTATACATTATAATCAACGTTTTCTCAATTGGACTTAAGGAAGTTGAGCTTTTACTTCTCCACCCATCAGTCATTGGTTAGATCCTACAGTAAACTCACAGGTATTCTTGCCACTTAGAAGAGCCTAGTGGCTTTAACAGATTGAGAATAGTTCTCTGAGTTGCCGGAGAATATGATTAGACCTAAACACACACCAAAACTCAGGAAGCAACATATCGAAACAGAAAATGGGTTATTAGGTTCTTTGGTATGAGCTCCAACCATGTCTACTCCAGTGGAAATTTTATGCAAACATTGGATTTTCTTTCTCAAAAATGACCTCTTAGGTTCTTAAAACTCAGATCAAATCATACCTTTTCCCATTCTCATGTTAAATAACTTCTCACTACCAAGTAATACTAGCATATTGCGTATTTTCATTTTCTTCACATCACTTATTGATCACTGAAATTATCATATATCCTCACTAGGGAAATGGTAAACCTGAATCAATTGCAATAGCTATAATTTCTACGGCTGTTCAAATTCACCTTAAAATGCAAAAGGCGGAGATGTTTTTTTAAATGTTTTACCAAACCTTCAAATTGAAGATAAGTTTCTTTTTCAGAGAAGAGGAAAAGTGGATAGCTATCTGCAGCTAGTTTTCCACTTTGCTGGTTTTCTACCTCACAGCTACTCCCCACTTTTCTCCTTATAGACAGAGGCAAGATTTTATCTGCATAACACTGTTCTCCCATTCAAAGGTAAATCTTTGCTTTTATAAGCCAGTCATGGTAGTCCTATTATGCTAGTCGATATTTGGTTTAGGGATAGGCATGATAAGACATGAGACAATCTGCTGGGGTTTCTGGTAAGGTTTCCTTGATACTTAATTTAAAATGAATTATAAATAGCTACTGCTACTGGTTTTTGTGTCTGCATATAAATTTTGAAACTGTGGCATCCATATTGTGATAAAAAATGAAAGCTTAAAGATGGAAAGAACTTGGGTCTTTTAAGATGTTACTGAGCTGTAGAATTCATTATACCTACAGCTTTCCCTCCCTCTGGAGTTTTGTGATAAATATCTTCCTCATTATTTATGCAAGTTGTATTGGCGTTTTGTTTATTCATAAGCAACATCTTAACTTCTATCCAGGAATGTGTTTGTGTTTGTCAAGCAATGGTGTACTAGTAAATGTTTAACAACTGGCTCTCAAAAAACAGACAATAATAACAAAAGCTTTGATTTGTAAAGTGCATTGATTTGCATGGTATGAATATTCCCACCATGGTTAATTTCAAATTATTAAAATAACCTCACCAAATACAGAGTTACAAAGAGATGAACCTTGTGGGATCTTGCATGTCAGTAGGAACTGGCTCCTGCACACCATCACAAAAGGTTCTTACTTGCAAAAAAGAGAAATAAACTCAGATAATGTAGCAGAAAACACATTTATTAAAGGGCTGTCGGGTGGACCACAGAATCATGAAGAGGGCTGAAGAGTTCACTTGAAGGCTGTCCATACACAAGCAACACTCACTAATACCAAATGAATGTTGAGGACACTTTTGTCACCAGCTCCATCTGCACAGTTTGTATGCATCATTTAGGTAGCACTGGTTATTTATGGTATGATATCCCTTAAGATTAATCAGTGCTTTTGTGACCTTGCTAAATATGTAAATATCACTGTATAAATGTTGATAATAAAAGCAGTGGACAATGGACACTGCCTTAATTATGTTACCACTAGTAACCCAAGAATTCAATCTCACAGCAGCAATTCTTGACCTTGACAGTGAATGATTTGTCTCATAATCTGATCCCCATGACTTTGAGGGGGAAAGAAGTCATTTAAAAAATGTAAATAGCATGCGCATAGACGTCATGAGAAAGAGGCTTAGAACAGGAATATTTGGCAAATTCAGCTTCTACAGTAAGAGGTCTTTCTAATAAGACTTATGAGGATGCAGAGTTTTTCAAATAAAAAAATGTCAAAATATCTCTACAATGAAGCTAATAAAACCTTGATATAAAAACTGTAGGAGATCAGTGTAAACAGAACATAAATAAATGCAGATTAATTTTTTAAAATCTAATTTAAAAAATAATGCAAAATTTTAAATATGTTAACAAAAATTTTTAGAACATTAAAAACATAATTAAGTATATATTGGAGAATGCTCAATGTTAATGTAATTAACACATTTCAACACATTAAGCAACTGAAGAACAAAATATAATTACCTTAATATATGAACAAATTCCCAAAATGTTTACTTGTCATTTAAGGAGATCAAGGATACATCAGTAACCAGACAAAGAAGTTGTTTGGATCCAATGTCAACAGGAATGCCATTCTTAATAAAGAAATTATTAAATCATTAATTAATAAATTAATAAAGAAATTATTAAATCATTAATTAATAACACAAGAAACATAAATCATTAATTACAAACAAAAGAAATTATTAAATCATTAAAGGTGGCTTATTAAAATCAGCTATGTGGGAGACATACACTTTGTATCAACTTCTATTCAACACTACACTGACTATTCTATCAAATTCAATAAAACAATTAAGAAATTTTAAATTTTATGTAAATTGCAAAGTAAAATACAAAATTATCTTTATGGTATAATAATTGGAAGGAGTAAATTTACTAAGTTAGTTAAATGTAAATTAACACAAACATACAAAAGTGAATTCCTACAAACGTAAATTCCTATTGTATATATAAAAACCAACTAAAAAATAGAAAAACAATGTTAACTGCAAAACATTTGTTTTGAAGCATCATTTGGAAATTACGAAATAAAATTGACTTTATTTACAGATGACATGACTCCGTATGTAAAAATGATAAAGAATATATAAAAACAATAAACTACTAGAATTTCAAAAAATAAGAAACCTTAGCATACTGTTGGTGGGAATGTAGACTGGTATAGCCCTCTTGCAAAACAGTATGGAGGATCTTGAAGAAGTTAAAAATAAAACTATCCTATGACCTAGCAATCCCTTTTTGATTATATACCCAAAGAAATAAAATTGCCATCTCATAAAGATATCTGCATTCCCATGCTCATTGCAGCATTATTCACAATAGCCAAGGTGTGGAAACAACCTAACTGTTCATAGATGGATGAATGGAAAAATTGGTATATACATATATTGTATATTCCATATATTTGGAGGAATATTATTCAGTTTTTAAAAAGGAGATCATGCCATTTGCTACAACACAGATGAATCTGGAGGACATTATGCTAAGTGAAATAAACTGGACGCAGGATGCAAAATATTGCATGATCTAATTTATATGTGGAATCCAATTTTTTAAGCCAAATATACAGAGGCAGAGAATAAAATAGTGCTTCCCAGGAGTGGGCGAGTGGTAGTAAATGGGGAGTTACAGGTCAGAGGACATAAAGCAGCACATAAATAGGATGAAATGGTCTAAAAATCTAATGGACAACGTGAGTTAATAAAATCATACTGTATTAGGGATTTCTGCTAAATGAGTATATTTTAGCTGGTTTTGCCATGCACACACAAAAAATGGGTAACTATGTGACATGATGGATATGTGAATATGCTTCACCAAAGTGATCATTTTACTATCTGTGCATTTCGTAACTACATGCTGAATACTTTGAATATACACAATAAAGTTTATTTTAAAAAGATTTCAAATTTATAGCTTAATATGCTATAATAAAAATAAATACATATATTCAAGGTTTCAGGATAAAAAATCAATTAAAAAGTAAATTATATTATATATACTAACAATGAACAGTCTGTAAACAAAATTAACACAATTCAAATACATCAGCATCAAAAAAGATGTAAATTCTCAAAAGAATGATAAGATCTATAAAGTAAAACTGTAAAGTGTTGCTGAAAGAGATTTAAAAAATACTTAGATAAACAGAATTTTCATGTTCATAGGTTGTGAGATTCAGTGTAATTAAGATTGCAATTCTTCCAAATTTGTCTACCATTCAATGTAAACACTATCAAATATCTAGCAGGCTTTTTTTTCTCCTTCAGAAATTGAGAAGTTAATTCTAAAATTTATATGAAAAAGTAGAGACCACAGAATAGCCAAAATCATATTTAAAAAGAACAAATTTGGATGAGTCACACTTCCCAATTTCAACTTATTATAAAGTTACTATAATCAATAAAGTGTGGGGCTGATATAAAGACAGACATATATTAATAGATCAATGGAATAGAACTGAGAATCCAGAAAGAAACTCTTATATTTATTGTCACTTAACTTTCAAAACAAGTTGAATGGCATTAATTTAATGGGAAAATAATAGTCTTTGCAATAAATAGTGGGGGGACAACTGATATTCACATATAAAGGATAAGTTTAAACTGTTTTAAAAATCATAGTCAAAAGCAAAATAGATCTGAGATCTAAGCAAAAGAGCTAAAACAAATAAATAAAGGGAACAAAGCTGTTTCTTAAATACTATATAGAAGTACTATAAAGTACTATATAGTAATACTTTAATACTATATGGAAGTACTATGAAGTACTTTATATTAGTACTATAGTTAGTACTATAAAGTACTTTATAGTTAGTACTATCAAGTATTATATAGTTAGTACTTTATGGTTGTTTTCATTTCTCTTGGGTAGAGTCCTGTAAGTGGTATTGCTGAGTCATATAGTACTTTATAGTACTAAATACTATAAAGAAAAAGGAAATGTTTCCTAAATACTACAAAGAAGCACCATCTATAAAAGAAAAATGTGTTATATCAGACTTGGTAAAAACTAAAAACATTTATACTTCAAAGGGCATCTTTAAGAAAATCAAAAGACAAGATACAACCTGGGAAACAATACTTGCAAGTCTTAATTCTGTCAAAGGACTTGTATTCAAAATGTATTCTAATATTGACTTATAACTCAATAACCAGAAGACAAATGGCTCACTTTAAAAATGGGCTTAAGTTTTCAATAGAAATTTCAGGATGGTCACAGTGGTTCCATGCCTATAATCCCAGCACTTCAGGAGACAGGCAGGAGAATCACTTAAGGCCATTTATTCCAGACCGGTATGGGCAACATACTGAGACCCCATTTCTACAAAAAAATTAAAAGTTAGCCAAAAATAGTGCCTCATATCTATAGCCCTAGCTTCTCAGGAAGCTGAGGCAGGATGATTGCTTGAGTCCAGAAGTTTGATGCTGCAGTGAGGTATGATAGAACCACTGTACTCCAGCCTGGTTGACAGAAGAAGATCCTGTCTCAAAAAAAAAAAAAAAAAAAGAAAAAAAAAAAGAAAAAACGAAAAAAACAGACATTTCAACAAAAAGATGTTCATTGACCAGTTAGCATAGAAAAAGACATTCAGCATCATAATTAGGAGAATGCAGATTAAAACAAAAATGTCATACTACATAACACCCACTAGCATGGTTCTAATAAAAAAAGACAGACACCAATACAGGTACATCCTTGTATATTACAGGAGAGAAAGTAAAATGGAAAGAGCCTTTGTAAAACGGTTTGGTACTGTCTTTAAAACTTAAATGTAAATTTAACGCATGACTCAGCAATACCACTTACAGGAATCTACCCGAGAGAAACGAAAATACATGCCCACACAAAGACTTCTATATGATGTTTATAGCAGCACAATCCGTAATACACCAAAACGGAAAACAAACATCTATCAACCAGCAAGTGAAGAGGAAGACATAGTATATCCATACAGTGGAATAACAATTCAATGAAAAAAGAAGCAAAGTACTGATACCTGCCACACAGATGACCCTCAATAAAATTATACTATTTAAAATAATCCAGGCACAAAAAAAAAAAACCCCTCTCACATATTTTGTGATTGAATGTACATGAATGTACATGAGTTGTGCATTAAAAAATCAGAAAGTAGATTGGTGGTTGCCTGCAACTGAAGTTGGCTACATGAAGTACTTGGGAAAGAAACAAGGGATGTTTTTGGAATGATGAAAATATTTTAAAATTGGGTTGTTGGGATAATTATACAACTCTATATTTTTACTAAAAACTATATTGTATGCTTAAGACAAGTACATTTTATAGGATGTAAATTATGTTTGAATAAATCTGTTTAAAGCAAAATGAAGCTTGCAGAGGCCTCTTCCTCTTTCACTGTTGTTACCATAGTTACTTCCTGGTATCAGGTCCTCTGAATTTTCCAGTGAGTATCCATTCGCAACTTCTGTGTTCCTGTGCTCTTGAATTGTTGAAGTTCCTCTTTCTCCATCCTACCACCTATGCACTGCTAGTACACCTGGATTCTTTCCTTGTGGTGCCTAGAGTTCTATGTTGCTTTATTTCGCACCCTCCTTTCATTGTTCCTGGAGATTCCTTGTCATGCCGCTTCCTAAATGGTGTTATACACGTAATATTTATTTTCCTATCCTGGTTACCCTGCTTGTTTTTCTTAAGGGATTTGAAGAGTGGACTAATGTAAAGCTGCATTGCTATTATTATCCTTCCCCATAAGGGAGTCTGAATTACTTTAAGTCATAAAGCAAAAATTATGCCAAGAACCAGAGACAACATACCTGTTAGCATTCTTGATGCCAGACACGCCTGTAGTACAGAGATGCACAGTGTTGTTATGGATATCAAGTGAAGGAATCAGAAAATAGTTACACAGATATTAATGACAAAGTTCCATAGTTCCTTTATAGGTAAACAGACATGCTTGCATGTCTGTACATTATCACTGTAGCAGCCTTCATATCAACTGAGTAATTCCTACCCATTTTTAGGGCCTAATATAGAATCTACCTTTGTGTCCAGAAAAACCTTCTCTGATCCACAAAATGTGAGTTAGCTAGGCCTAATTTACAGTCTTCCTTTTTAAAATTATTAAATTTATTGTAAGTTGCTGTGTACTTATCTCTTTCTTCCACTAAAGTGTGAGTGATAAGAAGCCAGTGGCTATGTTAATCTTATTTATCTTTTCAAACCCAGCAGCTCAACATATGTTTATTGAATTACTTAACCATCAAATTATTTCTTCACAGAATTGGAAAAAACTGCTTTAAAGTTCATATGGAACCAAAAGAGCCCGGTGATTCCAAGACAATCCTAAGTCAAAAGAACAGTTATGCATCACGCTACCTGACTTCAAACTATACTACAAGCCAGTAATCAAACAGCATGGTACTGGTACCAAAACAGATATAGACCAATGGAATGAACAGAGTCCTGAAATACACGGCCACATCTACAGCGATCGATCTTTGACAAACCTGAGAGAAATGAAGAATTGCGCTGATTCCCATGAATAAATGGTGGTTGCATAGCCATGGGCGGTGGAAGCTGAACCGGATCCTTTCCTTACCTCTTTTTTTTATGGCCGTGTAATTCATCTCAAGATGGATTAGACAAATGGACCTAGTTTACCATAAAGTGTCCGCGAAAACCAAACGTCCGCCACGTTCATCCGGAACGCCTGCACCATCCATTTCCCTGCCAAAGAACGCCATCAGGAGTGAACAGGCAACCTACAGAATGGAGTAGGTACTTTGCAATCTACTCCATTCGGGATTAAAGGGCTAATATCCAGAACCCACAAAGAACTCGCTGCTAAACAAATTTACAAGAAAACAAACAACCCCATCAAAAGGGGCAAGACATGAATAGACATTTCTCTAAAAGCAATATTATCTGGCTACAGCCAAATCAAAATCACTACGAAAATGCTCATCATCACCGGCCATCGAGAAATGCAATCAAAACCACGCACAGGATACCACCCTCACACCAGTTAGAAATTTCGGCGATCGGCTAAAAAGTCAGGAAAACAACAGTGCTGGAGAGGATGTGGAGAACAGGAACACTTTTTACACTGGTGGATTGCAACCAGTTCAACCATTATGGAAAACAGTATGCATGTATTCCTCAAGGATCTAGAACTAGATACCATATGACCCAGATATCCCATTACCGGGTATATACCCAAAGCGATTATAAATTATGCTGCCATAAAGACACATGCACACGTATGTTTTATTGCAGCACTATTCACAATAGCAAAGACTTGAATCAACCCAAATGTCCATCAGTGACAGATTGGATTAAGAAATGTGGGTACATACACCATGGAATACTATGCAGCCATAAAACGATGAGTTTGTGTCCTTGTGGACATGGATGCAGCTGAATCCATCATTCTTAGCAAAACTATCACAAGAACAGAACCAAACACCGCATGTTCTCACTCCAGGTGGAACTGATCAATGAGATCACTCTGGACTTGAAGGAACATCACACACCGGGGTCGTATCATGGGAGGGGTAGGGGAGGGATTGCATTGGGAGTTATACCTGATGTAAATGACGAGTTGATGGGTGCAGCACACCAACAAGGCACAAGTATACATATGTAACAAACCTGCACGTTATGCACGTGTACCCTACAACTTACAGTATAATAATAATAAATAAATTAAAAAATAAAAAATAAAAAAAAATAAAAAAAAAGAAATACTAATGGTTGAATATTTAAAAAAAAATTATTTCTTCATTACTGAGTCTCAATATATGTACATCTCATATGTCTTCATTTTAATTATATTCTGTATGGTTATTTTTGCCTTTAACATTTTTGTGGCTCTATTTTTTGCTTTATAATTTTATATAAACTTCTGGTTTGTATTTTCAACTTATTAATTTCTATATTTTCTTCCTCCTTTGAATGTCCATAGCATTTTGCCTGTATCTCTCTTTTAATATTTATTTTATTCCATCTTGTATAATTGTTGTCTGTTTCTCTCATGCTAGCTACTAAATTATAAACCATCTGTGGAAACAATTGGGATTTTCTAACTCTAGCCTCCTTGCTATATTTTACATAAAAATAGTGTACCATCTGCAACCGATTGATTTAGAATGATTTAGGCTTATTGATGATATAACATGTGCTAAGCTTGTGCTAAACATACAGGCATAGTGTAGATGTGCTATCGATTGCTTGATATATTTTATAAAATATGAGGAGACCACTGGGTAACAGTTTAAAATCTTGACTTCTTCCAATTATATAAATCAGAAAACCTATTATGAGATAAATCTTCTGATTCATCATGTCCATTTATTTTTAACTCAGGAATCTTTTATCTGAGTTCTACGCCTTGGAAAAGCAGAGTAAGACTTTAAGATAATAAGAGTAAACTATTTAATTATTAGGCAAAAATAAATAAATAAAACCTTTTTACCATTTCTCTCTAATATGAATAAATCCACTCAAAGGTATGCTTTTTACTCCCTAAGAAACTACCTGGAGATACATAAACGCATCCATTGATGACGATTTAAAAATCACATGCTAAATACTGTGTAATACATTAAACCTCTTTACATATTTTATCATAGGGCCTCAATATATATTTATATCAGTCAAGTTTTTTCATCTGGTAAATGTATATACCCTCACTGAAATTTTCTTGCCATATTTAATGTGTGGTAGGACTATTTTATTGCTTACTTCATCCTAATCGTGCATTGTGTCTTCCAAGCTTTACCGATATTTCTTAGATGAATAATAAGATGCTCTACTTGCACACTTGAAAAGTACTGGTCATTGTTTTTATAATTTTTTTTTCCAGTCAGAACAAAACAAGAAAATTTCTCCCTATTCAGTTTATACAGATGTTACACAACTCAATCCAAAATCTGACAGATAGGAAAAAATAAAAATGTCTAGTCCTGTATTATTTATAAAATAGGTGCAAGAATCCTAAATTGAATGCAACAAATGTAATTCATGAATGTATTAATTAATTACTAAATCAAAATACTTAACAGGGACTTACTCCAGAAAAAAATACAAATAACTAAACCTTTAGAAAAATACATACATAATGTATACACGAGGTTTATTCACATGCATATATCTGTAAGTTGTTTATTAATTCTCATATATTGACTATAAAGTTAACCTGAAAGCATATAATACAAGAGCATCGGCAGAAAGAGTTGAGAAAAATTTTGACTAATGTAGTATATCCTTCAAATACATCTTAAAATACAGACAAATAACTTAAAAAAATGACTTACTCTATACCTTGAAGAGACTATATGAAAATGTTTTACAAAGTATTCTGAAAACTAATAGCCAAGTACAAAAATTGACAATGAATTGAATATCTACAAAAAAATTAAAGTAAAATAATAACATGCTAAAATTTACACTGTGTAGGATTAAAGACATTCTAAATAATGTTAACATTGTTATTCCATACTGGGAAAGTGATAATTCAATCAAATATTTCAGCCTGACTCATTTTCAATTATTGGCTTAAAGATGTTTCATCCACAGATGAAATTTTCATTAAAGCTTATATTTAAATGAGGACCTTGAACCAGAGAAAACAGTTGAGTCAATAAAACATTAATATGTGAATTTTAGTTCTAAATATGGGATTTTAAGAAGAGAAAATAAACCAATTAGAAACTATCACACTCTTGGCAATTGAAAATGAGAGAGATGGAATATAGGTAGCATGCCTTCAATTATTAGAATAAAGCAAAAAGGGGACTATGAGAATGCTGAGCCCTTCCCAGATGCTGATCTCACCCTTCCACCTGGGAAAGAGGTGGTCAGACAGCCCAGACAGCTCCTCATAGTCCAATGACAGCCACTAGCATCATTCATGCATGCTACTGGCCACATCTCTTTGATAGGATGCTCCAGAGGTAAATGCCAGTTAACTTCTGAATATAGGTTTTGAAAAACAGTGACTTGAATTGCTTTCTGTTTTGTCTGCTGCAACTCAGCTATTTTTCACTTTTTTTTTTTCTTTTTTTTTTTTTGAGACAGGGTCTCACTCTGTTGCCCAGGCTGAAGGATAAAGTGCAGTGGCATGATCATAGCTAACTGCATCCTCAAATGTCTGGGCTCAAGTGATGCACCTGTCTCAGCTTCCCAAGTAGCAGGGACTACAGGCGCATGTCACCACACCAAGCTATTGTTTTAATTATTATTTTATTTTTTGTAGAGATGGGGGTATCACTTTGTTGCCCAGGCTTGTCTGGAACTCCTGGCCTTAAGCAATCCTCCCACCTCAGCCTTCCAAGTTATTTGTAATATGGAAGCAAATGTGTTTCTATGAGATTGACCAGCTCTAGTTAAGTGGCTGCAATAGAATCCTATGTCAGGAATGCTAAGGTGGATCTGTAAGACAACTAGAAATAACAGTGGGTGTTATAAAGTTTGCAAACCCTCTCTTTCTCTTCCTCTGCCTTTTCCTCTTCCTTCTCCCCTCTCTCTTCTCTTCTTCTCCCTTTCCCACCTCTCCTCTCTCTCTCTCTCTGTGATACACACACACACACACACACACACACACACACACACTCTTACACACACCACAGGCACACATGCACATGTGCACACACTCGCACACAACAGGTAATGGAGAAAGCAGAAAGTGAGCAGGGAGAGAGTCAAAGGCCTTATTCTCTGCAAATATGCTCACCTGGCAGAAAGAATATTAAATTAAAACAAGTTCAGAGTTTGCATTATTATATTGATCTGGACATTGTATTTACAGAATTGGCATTTTGTATTCTCACTTTAAAGTGATTGCAGTCATGATCTGTTACCCTAAAACCCTAAAAGGAGCAGAAATTATAGTAAGCTAAAATAGTGATCCAAGCAAAGGGGAAGATTTTCTTCACTCTAAAATTACAAGGAAAAATGAGAGACTAAAATATATTTCATATTTTAAGCACAATAAACATTCCATTACATCTTATAAGGAGATAAGCCTATGGGGAAGGGCTGCAATTCTCCAGCATTTCCTATGCCTGGATGGGCTAATTTTATCCTGGGATTTGATATTGGAACAAAGACATGTTTCAAATCTCAGTCATGCCCTACAGCCTGGGTTAGCAGTGAGAGAGCTGAAATAATTTTCTCATGCTATTTACCTTTTTGCCATAGTTGGAAGCAAATGGATACTATTTTGTTATGCTTCCTGGATTGTAACAAGTATTCATTTACTCATTTGTTTGTTTTTTAACAGTTTAATATCCAGTTTGTATATGCTCACTATCAGGAGAAATTTGGTGCTGAGCATATTTTCAGCAAGGAGAAATTTGCCTTACCATTTGACTCTGTAAAATAATGACTATCATATAAAATAATGATGGTGATGTATCCTATGATAATCTTACTAAAATCAATTTTCCTTTTTTATTTGTTTATCTTATAGCATTTATGGCCACCTACTTCTGCACATACATGCATACACATATACACATGTGCCTATGTAACATACACAGGTATATTACATATCTGTGTTTATATGCATATATATGCCCATTTCTTGCCCATTTTCCTAATGTAAGTTTCATGAAAGTAGTAATTGTTTAGTTTGTTCAACACTGTAATATCCAGCACTAGATCATGTTGAGAATCATGGTAGCAACTCTGTACATATGCGAGTAATAAATATGATATATAAATATGATACATATATAAGATATATATATTCAAGCCAGTACAGTTGATCCAAAAATAAAATGAAACTTATGTACTTAACCCAGGAGAATCAAAGTTTTTAACCTGAGCACTTAGCATCTTAGCCATTTCCATGTATTGTCAATCTCTAACTTCTTTAATAACTAACTAGAATTTATTTATTGGATTAAAAATAACCACCATAATTTGAAGTTTAAAAAGTGAAACAAAGTTCATTTAACTTACTTATTATTGTCACTTTTAAGGTGACAACACCTTGTTTCACGTTATCTTAAGAGTGAAACTCTTTTTCACTACACTTCTAGTATGGCTACACCTAATTCAGGGTAATCTCCTAATAGTCACTACTGTCAAATTTGCACAGAAAGCTGGCAAAAAGCAATTCTCTTCAGAGTAAAAGTTCATTTCCATAAATGCTACAGGTAATATATTTAATCAATATTTTTAATTTAAATAAATTTGCTCTGACAAAGGTTTGGCATTAGCCATTTCACAAACATTTAACCAGTTCTCAAACAAATCTAAAAAGAAATCAGTGTTGACATATAGCTCTTTCTTTTGACATCTACTTGTTTTACTTTAATTGGCCTCGGTCTCTAAATCAATTTGAGTCCAAAGCAGTTTTTAAATAAGCGTTTACACTGATTTTATCTTCTCTATTTTCATTTTGCATATTTTAAAAATATTTTGTAATATTTTACTCTAATACTTCCTCAAATAAAATGGGCTTGGAATTAATTATGAAGTTAAATTTGTTACATACTCTAAAACTAATGGTATAGCTAGTATGGAAAACAGTATGAAGGTTCCTTAAAAAGTTAACAAGTGAACTGCCACATGATCCAGCAATCCCACTTCTGGGTATATATTCAGAATAATTGAATTGATATCTCAAACAGATAGCTGCATTCCCATATTCATCACAGCATGATTCACAATAGCAAGATATGAAAACAACCCAAATAAGATAAATCTCTTCAATATTAGACATTTTAATCTTATAGATCTACATTACCTTGTGTGCAGAATCAAAATCAAAAGCAACCTACAGAGAATTCTGATGAAAGCTTGGATGGAAATCTGAAAAATATCTACAGAATATAACTGATGTGGCAGTACCAGAGGCAAAGAAGTTACCCTGCTATGAACATTTAGTCTTGCAATTTGCCAGAGAGACCCTGTGGTAGAGTATAAAGACCACGGAAGGAAGGCAGAGGGGTTTTCCTCCAATTCTGGTATTTTTATTAACAAACTGGCCAAGCAATTTTTCTCGACTTCGGTTCCCTACTATCTAACATAAGATATTCAGATGATTTCTAGCTATTCCTCAAAGCTTAACAATGAACAGTGTTGAGACTCTGGTAAAACTAGAAACTCAGATAAATATTTTACTAAAAATGTGCCCTTAAAGAAAAACATGGCATTTTCCAAAGACAATAAGACTCTCCTTTTAACTGGATCCGAATTAAAGATGGCACAGGTTTCTAGAAGTTTCTATGACTTTTGTTGGTGGGAGGTGTTTATTTGGCCTAATTTATTATTTCTCCTGTGAGCCAGTCAATAATTTATTAATGAGATTTTATTCTATTTTATTTTTCCAATTTTACTAAAGGAATAAAGCAGAAGGAAGCCTAGCTAATTTATAGTCAGTCCTCAGTATTTGTGACAGATTGGTTCCAAGATCCCTACAGATATCAAAATCCACTGATGCTCAAGTCCCTGATATAAAATGGTGTAATATTTTTATAGAACCTATATACATCCTCTCTTATACTTTAAATCATCTCTATATTACTTCTAATATCTAATACAATGTAAACGTTATGTAAATAGTTGTTATATTGTTTATGAAATAACAAGAAAAATTTCTGTACACATTCAATACAGATGCATGCATTCACTTTTTCTTCTAAATATTTTTAACCCAGGGTTTGTGATTTTTGGAATCCAGGGATGCAGACCCATGAATATGGAGGGCTAGCTGTATTGGATTTGCAAGGATATTTTTTTTTTTTTTTTTTTTTTTTTGAGACGGAGTCTTGCGCTGTCGCCCAGGCTGGAGTGCAGTGCCCGGATCTCAGCTCACTGCAAGCTCCGCCTCCCGGGTTCACGCCATTCTCCGGCCTCAGCCTCCCGAGTAGCTGGGACTACAGGCGCTGCCACCTCGCCCGGCTATTTTTTGTATTTCTTAGTAGAGACGGGGTTTCACCGTGTTAGCCAGGATGGTCTCGATCTCCTGACCTCGTGATCCGCCCATCTCGGCCTCCCAAAGTGCTGGGATTACAGGCTTGAGCCACCGCGCCCGGCCAGGATATTTTTTTGAGGGAATTGCACTTTTGAATAGGTTTCTGTTTCATTTGTCCTTGTACTAGTCAAGAGGCTCTTCCGTTTTATTAAATAATTTGCTCATGTTCTGGGACAAGTGCAATAGAATACATCAAACGTAATTATTCACTTTTCACGTTATCTCTTGGTTGCCACTTCTGTAGGGCTATATACCAAGGTGCTCTTCTGAAGAAAGAGTGCCTCATTTTGTCATGGGCTTCTGGTTGTAGCCATGTGTTGTACATTCTATATTAGTTGTGTCTTGGGAATTTTTGTGTATTTACCCAAATGTTCAGTTGTATTTCTGGGATATATGCAAATGTTATAGGCCTATGAGTTTATACATAATACACTGTTGTCAAGCATAAAAGAAGAAACACAATAAAACTTTTACCAGGAAAAAAGAAAAACATTTATCAATAGGCTGTTGAAATAGCTGACTTCTATTAAACTTGGACTTTCTTTATATAAATAGTGTAATCATTTCCCAAAATGTGTTTAAGGAAACTTACTCCTAATAATGTGCTGTATTGTCCATAAAATTATCAGAAAAAAAGTAACAACTTGTGCTTTAGGAAATCACGTAAGCAACTTTTACATTTATTTGTGAAGAGGCAAGTGGGTTCAGAAGGGTTAAGGGTCAAACATTCAGCTAAGTGGTGAAATATACTGTTAAACCAAGAAAAAGTTTTGGTTGCTAAAATGCTTTAATCTGTTTATGAAAAGTAACCTAACAAAAGCATCTTCAGGTATAATTCCTACTATTATCACAATCGTTTTGTTTGATTCTGCTTATGTTTTCTTTGTTTACTTGCTTTTAGATACAAACTTCTTTGTGGGTTTTTATTTTTCCAATTTCTGGATGTTTGCATGTTTTGGTTTTGTTATTAGTCTGTTCTTACATTGCCATGAAGAAATGCCTGAAACTGGGTAATTTATAAAGAAAAGAGTTTTAATTGACTCACAGTTTCACATGGCTGCAGAGGCCTCAGGAAACTTAAAATAATGATGAAAGATACCTCTTCACAGGATGGCAGGAAAGAGAATGAGTGCCAGCAGGGGAAATGCCAGATGCTTATAAAACCATCAGATCTCATAAGAACTTAATATTATGAGAAGAGTATGGGGAAAACTGGCCCCATGATTCAGTTACCTTTCAATGGGGACTTCCTACGATATGTGGGGCTTATGGGAACTACAATTCAAGAGGAGATTTGGGTGGGAACACAGCCAAACCATATCAGCTTTGTTTGCTGGATTTTATTTTTACTATTTTATCATTCTTTTTATTTTTTAAGAGGTGCTATAATGACTAGAATTGTTTCATTTTGATTTCTGATTTTCATACTATTGTTTTCTCTTCCCATTCTTTTCAGTTTCCAGAAAAGCCAACAAAAATGTATTCTTAGGTATTAGTGTCAAGTTATCTTATGGAACTTACAGTTAACGAATAATAGGCTCAGCTCTGATATGATTCATTTTCTCTTCCTTCCAACACTCAGTACTTTTTACTTGATCCTCTTGGCCTGCCTAGTAAATTTCTAAATCCTTAGCCTAAAACTATTTAAACACTTCATAATTGATTTCAAGGCCAGACGTACCTAAAATGTACTTTTTGAGTCGTATACTCCACCCAAAGTTTTTAAAGTTAAATTTCTTCAAAATTACTGCTATTTATGACATTAAATCTAAACTATCAGTGACTTTAACAGACTTAGGAATTCACTCATTTATTTACTCATTCATTTAAGAAATATTTATTTATTTATTTTATTGTGACAAGAATACTTAACATAAGATCTACTCTCTTAACAAATTATAAGTGCATAATACAGTTCTGTGAACTATAAGCACAATGTTGTAGAGCATATCTATAGAATTTGTCTTATAAATGAAACTTTCTGTCCAATTAGTATAAAAAGTTCATTCAATACTGATATGGTTTAGCTCTGTGTCCCTACCCAAATCTCATCTCGAATTGTAATCTCCATGTGTTGAGGAAGGGACCTGTAATCCCCAGGTGTGGAGGGGAGGAAGTTCTTAAATCATGGGGGTGGTTCCCCCCATGTTGTTCTCTGATAGTGAGTGAGTTATCACAAGATGTGATAGTTTTACAAGTGTCTGGCATTTCCCATGCTTGCACTTCTCTCTCCTGCCACCATGTGAAAAGGATTCTTGCTTTCACTTTGCCTTCAGCCATGATTGTAAGTTTCCTGAGGCTTCCCCAGCCATGTGGAACTGTGACAGTCAATTGAAGCTCTTTCCTTTATAAATTACCCAGTCTCAGGTATTTTTTCATAGCAGCGTGAACAGGTATTTGTTAGAAAATCAAATGGACATAACCACTGATATTTTTTCTTCCAACTCAGTATGCTTTGCAACACAAAAGTTTTGGTGGTAAGGATATTGGCAATTGAAAAAAAAATGTAATAGTTGAACAAGTCCATAAAAATATTTCAGGCACAAGGGAGCATTTTCATGAGACTATAGCACAATTTACAATAAGTTACAAATTTAACAGAATATATATTTGCCTCAACTTCAAGACAGTGTCTTGAGGTATATTTAATTTGTCTGTCAAAACTGAGGCATATTCACCTTGTCAATCCAAAATAATAAAAGTAAAATCTGTGGATGATGAAATAGATGTTCATGAAGTCAAATTATTTTGAAATATTTTATTTTCCTACTTAGAAGAGAGGCTAAAAACTAAAACAGTGCTTTTGCAAGATGAAATTATTACTCCATAACCATTGACTTTATTTAATGATCTTAAATGGATTACATATGATTATATGGTTTGGCTGCATGTCCCCACACAAATCTCATGTTGAGTTATGATGTCCAGTGTTGCAGGAGGGGCCTGGTGGGAGATGACTGAATCATAGGGGCAAACTTCCCCCTTGCTGTTATTGTGGTAGTGAGTGACTGGTTGTTTAAAAGTGTGTAGCACTTCCCCCTTCACTCTTTCTCTCCTGCCAGCAATGTGAAGATGTGCCTGCTTCCCCTTTGCTTTCTGCCATGATTGTAAGTTTCCTGAGGCCTCTCCAGAAGCAGGAGCCTGTGCAGCCTGCAGAACTGTGAGCTGATTAAACCTCTTCTATTTATAAATTATTCAGTCTCAGGTATATCTTTATAGCCATGTGAAAACTGACTATTATATATGATGTAGTACATGATGTCATTTTCCTTCAGCACACAATCATATAAACATCTGTCACTCCACTGCAACTAGTTCCTAGTTTTTCAAGCCATGTGCTTGCCAATAAATCTCTTTGGGAGACTTTATAAGGTTTGTTCAGTACCACTAGGGTGAATAATACCTTAATCATGCCTATTGGAGGTGTTTAACACAATGTTTGGCATCCTCAGAATGTGAAATGTTTAACTACTATCAAAAGTTTAATTAATTGAATAACCCTGAAAATGTGTGTAATTTTCAGGTATCTGCAATGTTTGTCTATACATTATAAATTTTATATATCAAGGTATAATTTATTGCTTTCCAAACTAGTATGAATGTATCAAATACTTTTCCTACAATCCTGGAATTTTACACTGCATTAAATGAACCAGGAATGTTCATGTTAATGAATACAGAAATAAAATAAGAAACTCCAAACTATCCTCCATAATTTTTAAATATGTTTACAATGTACAAACTTTGATGGGCTTAATTGTAGTTCTAGAAAATGTTGAAATTTTTTAAGAGAAACTGAAATCTCACTTTCTGAAAAATATCACCAGAAGGAAATTTAGATGTGTATTATTAATTTGTCAAAATGTTTGAGCATTTTAAATAAGGCAAATATTTCTATTCTAGGGTCTGCAATCACTCTTATAGCTACCACTAAAACACCTTGAATTATTTTAGTCAAGTAACCAATTTTGATGGAGAGAATGGAAGAGAACAACTGGGATGAGAATTAAAAATATGTGACTTTTTAAAATTTTTTTGAGATGGAATCTCACTCTGTCACCCCGGCTGGAGTGCAGTGGTGCAATCTCAGCTCACTGCAACCTCCACCTCCTAGGTTCAAGTGAGTCTGCTGCCTCAGGCTCCCCACTAGCTGGGATTTCAGGTACTCGCCACCACACCTGGCTAAATTTTTTCTTTTTAGTGGATACAGGGTTTCACAATGATGGTCAACCGGTTCTTAAACTCCTGACCTCAGTGATCCACGTGACTTGGCCTCCCAAAGTGCTGGGATTATAGATGTCAGCCACTGTGCCTGGCCACAAATATGTGATATTTTCAATAGAAGACAGAATAATTTAAAATCTTGATGTCAAAAGTGCAAATATTTACAGGCAGAAATCTAAAGTCACTTGAGAAAATTTTTAAACATTTTAGGTTGCAAAAATGTAACACTAAATTTTATGTATTAACCTGATGATCATGAAATTTATGAATTTGAAAATGTAGAAAACCATATGATATGAGTTAAAATTGAGCTACAAGACTTCTATGGTTTCAGTTCTGACACATAGAGCTTGCAAATTGTCACTTCTGCCTTTGAAACAAAGAAAATCTGGACGAACTGAAAATCAATAGCTTTTCTTAGACCATGCAGAGCATTGAGGTAGGGTAAACTGCCATCCCAAAATCCAGAGAGACAGGTGTACCTAGACAGATAAAGCTTACATCTGCTTGCCTGAAACAGAAGTCATTTGTTATCTGTTATATTTTATACTAGAAAAAGAGGTATATTGAAGTCCTAACTCCAAGTATCTGTGAAAATGGTATTATTTGGGAAGAGGATCTTTCCAAATATAATCAATTTAAGATGAAGTCATTAAGGTTAACCCTTAATCTGATATGACTGGATTATAAGAGAGAAGTAAATGACGTGAAAACACAGACAGAGGAAAGGCGGTCATGTAAAGACAGACTCAGAGATTGCAGTCATGCTGCCCTAACCCAGTGGAATTCCTTGAGCTATCAAGATCTAGAAGAAGCAATGACAGATCCTTTTCGAGAGGCTTCAGAGAGGGAGGATGAGCTGCCAACACCTTTATTTCAGCCTTCTACTCTCCAGAACCATGAGAGAACAAATTTCCATTGTCACATAATTTACGGCAGTGTTAAGGCAGCCTTAGAAACACATAAATGGCAATTTTGGCAAATAGCTAGTTGCTGAGGATAGACTAACATGCAAGTGAGGAACTTTGTGGAGTCAGTCTTAGGGGATCCCCTCACTGTTTGGGGCTTTAGCTCGAGGAATCTGGGTCGAATTTAGAAAAAAAATTCAACTTTTTCTAAAACTACAATTAAGCCCATAAAAGTTTGTACATTATAAACTCATTTACAATTATGGAGGATAGCTTTGAGTTTCTCATTTTATTTCCATATTCATTATATGAGCATTCCTGATTCATTTAATTCAGTGTAAAATTCCAGGATTTCAGGAAAAGTATTTGGTACAGACTATGTCTTGTGAGGAAAATACTAGAAAGTTCTTACTGTAGCTCTGGTAGGGAGAAAGAAACAGTAGTCCTTGTGAAATACATCCAGAACCTTGTTCATTACAAAGATCTACCTTTTAGGAGAAAAATTTTGCCAAATTCTTATTCCAGCTGAAGGAAAGTGATTCCTTTCACTCCATCCTCATGTAAACATACTGTCTCATCTAAAGCCGAGAGGCCAGGAGTGGTGGCTCACACCTGTAATCCCAGCACTTTGGAAGGCCAAGGTGGGTGGATCACGAGGTCAGGAGATCGAGACCATCCTGGCTAACACAGTGAAACCCCGTCTCTACTAAAAATACAAAAAATTAGCTGCGCGTGGTGGCACATGCCTGTAGTCCCAGCTACTCTAGAGGCTGAGGCAGGAGAATCACTTGAACCCGGGAGGCAGAGGTTGCAGTTCGCTGAGATCATGCCACTGCACTCCAGCCTGAGCGACAGAGCAAGACGCCATAAAAACAAGAACAACACAAAAAGCAGAGAAATGTATAATCGACAGGGTTTGTTGCTTTCCGGAAATAAACTGTAAATGCTGCAGCAAGGAAAGGAAGTACAGAGAAAACTGAGGTAAGAGCTACTCCACTGGAAAAACATTTGTGAAGAGCATAGTCCCAAGACACAGGGCCACTCAAAGACCAATTATTTAGAAAATAATAGCATGCCCTCCCCTCACACATACACCCCAGAGACATCAGAAGGTTTCAGTATGTTATTAGATAACAGTTGAAAGGGATGGAAGGCACTGACTCTCTCTGAGGAGTACTTGCAGAAGCCCAAAGTTTGGAAGAAAAGACAAAAACAGAAACAGTAGAGGGATTGGAAGCCTCCGTGGCAACTTTGGCTACAACAAATATTAAACAGAGCTCACCTCTTAGAGTGAAAACATTCATCATATTAAAGTCCTCTTTACCTCCTCTTACCTAGTACAACATGAGGCTTTCAAGAAAATATTCCATGACAAAAGGCTGTCGACAAAGGCAAACAGTATGGAGAGAAATAATCATCAAACTTACAAAATGGATGAAAAGTAGACGCAACTACATATTGTCTACATTTCTGTTTTTGATTCATCTATTTTGATGTTCTGTTGCCAAATACATAAATATTTACAATGGTTATATTGCCTTGAATAATCAAATTCTGTATCATTTATAGTTCCCTTATTTATCCCTAATAAAACTCATTCTAAAGCATGTTTGTCTGAAGTTAATACAGCTATTCTAGATTCCATTTGACTAATGTTAGCATGGTACAACTATCTGCATGATTTTCCTTTTAATCTACCAGTCTTTACATTGAAGTTGGTTCAAAACCCAAAATCAAAAGAAAAATAGAAAACTTCACCATTATAATTGGAAATTTCAACACCTCTCTGTCAGTAATTGATAGATCATACAGGCCAAAAAAAAAAAAAAAAAAAAAAAATAAAAAAGGGAAAAAAGAAATTAAAAAAACCCTCTATAAAAAATTAAAAAATAAAAAAGGCAAAAAAAAAAAAAAAAAAAAAAAATCAATAAGGGTATAAATGATATAAATAGCACTATCAATCAACTTGATACAATTGACATTTGTAGAATACTCCATCCAACAAAAGCCCGATACATATTTTTTTCAAACATTCATAAAGCACGGCCTAATGTAGAAACCTTGTCAACCATAAACACAGCTTAACACATTTCAAATAATTGAAGTAATACATATTATGCTCTTAGACCACAATTGAATTAAACTACTAATAAAAAAAAGATATCTCAGAAACCTCTAAATATTTGGAAGTTAAAACACATACTTTAAAAAAAATAAAAACTTCTAGGGTCAACTCCTATATGAAGAAGCTAGAAAGTCGTTACTCTCATCCTTATAAGAAAAAGATGGAAAAAATGAAAATCAGTGTATTTTCTTGCAGCTATAGAAAGCCGTGCATGCAGAGCAAACTGTCACCCTAAAATCAAGCAAAACAGGCAAATCCAGAGTCACAGCTGAAATCTGCTTATTTGTACCAGTTGCAACCAGAGCCATGAACTGGTAAGAACACATAAATAGTAATTTTGATGAATAACTGGAGGCTTGAGTGTAGACCAGCTTGAGAATTAGATACTCTTGTGGGCCCACTATTTCATAGGTTTTACATCCAGGAAACCTGTTAGGTTCTCAAAGTGGAGATCCAAAAAAATTATTTCTGTGATCAGAGATGGGAAAGATAATTCTTTTGAAATACACTCAAAGACTTCTCCACAGCAAATCCTTCTCTGCTGGAGGGACGGCTTTACTAGAGCCTGTCTCAGAGCCATCGGGGAGATACATTTCTCCCATTTCCAATGCCATCTAGACTTCCTATTTCACCCAAGATGAGGAGATTCTCTACAAGAAAAAAATATAGGTGAAGGGCATAGGCCACATAGGCAGACACACTAAAACACTGAGATTTAATTAAAATATTATAAAATGCACACTCTCCCTCATATCTTATTGGACAACCAACAGGGATCCAGTTTAATAATAGTAGACTAGAGCTGAAAAAGTTGCAAGACACAGACTCTCTCTGAAGGGGAATACACAGGGAAGTGCAAAGTCAAGAGGAGAGAGCAAAAGGACACTAGAAGAAATTGGAGTCCCTGGAACCTATAGCTACAGCAAATATTAAACAAAGCCCACTCCTACCCATATTGATATAAATCTTACATGTTTTGAACAAGATTCAAGAACCCTTTCTTGGGATCTGGATTCAGAGCCCTTTCTTGTATTGATATAAATCTTACATATCACAGCCCTCTTTAGCTCAGTTCCTCATAAAATGTATCTTACTTTTGACAAAAAAAGTATGAGGCACACCAAACATCAAAAAAAAAAATAATAATAATAATCATTGTAACCTAACTCAGATATAACATAGATGTTGAAATTATCAGAGAAAATTCAAAACAACTATGACTAATATATGAAGTAGAAAACATAATACAAAAACAGTTGAGTAATGTAATAAAAGATGGAAATTATAAGAAGACTCTAAATGAAATGATAGAAATAAAAAAATAAAATAAAATAAAGAATGACTTCAATGGGGTTATCAGTGGAATCAGCATGGCCCAAGAAGTAGTAAGCAAGCTTGGAGACTTGTTGGAAAAATCAAGTTGAAATGCAAAGAGAAAAATGGAAAACAATTAAGATCTAAGTAATAGAGATAATTTTGAAATATATAATGTTTACATTATTGGAATAGGAGAAGGAGAACAAAGATAATGAAGCAGAAGAAATATCTGGATATTTGAATAATTGGAAAAAAGTTTCAAACTTAATAATAGACAGCAAATACCCAAAAAAACGATACCTAAGCATATCATATTCAAATTGCAGAAAACTAAAAACAAAGAAAAATTTTTACAGAGGCCAGAAAATATATATTGATAGGAACAAGAAAAACACTTCACAAAAAACTTCACCAGAAATCATGAGACATTCTACAAAACTCCTAATCGGTGCTTCTTAAAATATGAACTGCCTCCTCAAGGCCATCACAGATCTGGGATGTGAGTGATGGTAGGGGAAGAATTTAAAATGCCACAGTACTCTCTCATTGTAAGGCAGCATCTTGGTTTTCAACAAGCCTTCTCTTAGTTGTTGTGTTTGACTAGATTTCAGGGTTCTACAAAAGTTTGTTTTGACAGGTTTGGCAGCTCATTTGCTGCTTTTGTAGAGGCAGAACCCTGGAGTTTCCTATTTCTCCATTTGGGTTGGTATTTCTGTTACAGGAAAGGGTTCTGGATCCAGACTCCAAGAGAGAGTTCTTGAATCTCATGCAAGAAAGAATTTAGGGTGAGTCCACAGTGCAAAATGAAAGCAAGTGCATTAAGAAAATAAAGGAATAAAAGAATGGCTACTCCATAAACAGGGCAGCCCTGTAGGCTGCTGGTTGCCCATTTTTATGGTTATTTCTTGACGATATGCTAAACTAGGGGTATATTATTCATATCTCCCCGTTTTAGACAACATAGAGTAACTTCCTGACATTTCCACAGCATTTGTAAATTGTCATGGCACTGGTGGGAGTGCAGAAGTGAAGATGACCAGAGGTCACTCTCCTTGCCATTTTGGTTTTGGTAGGTTTTGGCTGGCTCATTTACTGCAACCTGTTTTTACCTGTACTTTGGGCTGATCACCTTTCTCATCCTGTAACTTAGAATGCCGTAACTGTCTGGGAATGCAGCCCAGTAGGTTTCAGCCTCATTTTACCCAGTTCCTATTTAAGGTAGAGTTGCTCTGGTTTATATGCCTCTGACATTTCCCCCTTCCCTTTTATAAGAGAACCCTTAATCCTAAGGGTCGCAGAGGGACAGGGATCTATCTTCTGTAACTTCTTCAGGCTGAGTAGGGGCAATGATATTCCTGTCTAATTATGAGGGTCTCTTGCATTCAGGGCAGACAGGAGCTCAGTCAAAAAGCATCAATATGGTAAGGTCCATTCGCAACTCTTGAGTTTTGACAAAAGGTGATATCTGGAAGATTCATAAGTGTTTAATTTAAGAAAACATTCAGTAAGCTTGTCCTATATTCCTACACAAAGAGTATAACAGCAATATATTCCACAATAGTAAAGCAAAATAGGTAAAGTTCTTCCAAGTAAAGTAAATTAGAAGACTTTTCATGAACTGGGCAACTGTTGGAACTAAGCTGATATGGTGTTGTTAGCTGATTGTAATGTATCCAGAATGAGAATACTGATCCAGATTTTTACATTATTCATTTCTCATGTTTCTTCTAAGCAACAGTCAGAGATCACTGGTTGGTTCACAGTAATAAACAGGCTTAGCCTAAATTGCAGAAACAAACTTAGAAACAACTGATGAGACTAGACTCTAATAACAAGTATACCATAGTTTTTGAAACATAGTATTTATCTCCCCAGTTTCCCATTTTTACTAAAGACACATGGTAAGACTGATTTGCTTTATTATACTTGGCCTAATTATTTGTATAAAGTGCAGCAAGAACAATTATTTTTCACATAAGCTGTTTCTAAATTGGTTTTGATGGAATTCTGTTCCATAGAAGAAATTTCAGATAAGACTTCTATAAGCCAAGCCCAGCCAGGGTTTGTACCCTCAAATACCTATGAGTTGGGTAAATTTCTTTCCTCTTGAGGTGCCAAGATAGCTAGGGGCTCCTGGACCTGTGAGAAAGTGACATTCTTTACTTACCATAGGTCAGAAGCCCTGTACAGTGACTGTGTAGGCAAGGTATGAGGCCAGCTCCCCAAAGGACTTTTATTAGCTCTACAAGTTTGATTTCTTAAAGGAAAGCACACCATTTCAGTCAAAGCCTTGGTAAAATAACCAATTTATTCTATTGTGTTCTGTTACAAAGGAAAACAGATTCTAATTGCCCTTATGCAAATAACTATGTTGCCATAAATTAAGAATACTCACAACTAGTTTCCAAATTCTGGAGAAATCAGGTAGAGAGGAACAAATATGCTCCAAATTTTGTTTATAGGAGTATACTCAGCTTTTAAAAGCTGTAAGTAGCTCAAAAGAAAAGTTTCCTTGATTATGAAAAGCAAAACAAAGGATCAGCTATGTTCTAAGCAAATTTTAAAAGATTACTTCAGTTTTTTACTCATTCAATGAATTTAGTTAACTCCTGTTTTGCTTGATATTCATGAATATTTCAGTTCTCCATTAAAGTCCTGAAACTTTTTCCTCTACTCTGATCCTAAAATCTTCAAAGTTATCAGAAAACTTGCACTTAAGAACACCTGCTAGAGTTCATAATTGATTATAAACCATCTTCTAAAGAGGATTAAAACAAGGTAACAATTGTCTGTGGCTGAAAATTAGGGCAGCCACAGTCAAATAAATAATTGACAAGGAAATTTGTTACCTCCATGACATACAATGATTTTATGTAACAATTATAATTATTACTGATAATGTACACCAAGTCATATTAGAATTATAGGAGTTTCCCATAATTTTGGGAAATATGCCAATAACACATTTATACAAATACAGCTCAAAGAAAACTAAACACCATTTTGTATTTGACAATGTATGATTTTTGTACGAAATAAGCCAAATGTCACTCTTGCTTTGGTGCATTATTGATGTCAAACCCAATTCTTAATAAAACTATGTAAATAAATCTATCCAATCTCAATCCGTTTGACCTTCTCATAAACCTTTTATAACCCTTTACGAGTTTTTGTTAGCAGATCATAAGCAGGTTTTTGCTCTAAGAAAAACCTACTATGCTTTTATTCCAATGTTTAATTTATAGAAAAACTGAATAATACCCCTTTAATCTAACCTATGTCCACACACAGAATCTCTTTTACAATTAATTTTTTACAAATCTTCCACAACTGTTCAAACCTTTAGCTTTATTTTCTCTAACTTAAAACAATTATTTAAACCTTTAGGCAAAAAATTCCACATTCCCATGCCTTCTTATAATATCTTACCAAAAGTACATTTTACTTTCCTTACACACCTTACGTGTAAAACTGTTTCTTCAATTGTCTCAATTATGTGTTACAATGTTAACTTTTAGCAACTTTTACTTTTGGCAAAAACCCTGGTTAGTAAGCAATTTTAATTATGTATTATGTGTGGAGTCTAGCCTAGAACACACCAGGCAGAAGTGCAGATAAGGGCTGACTTCCCAGCATAGCTGGGAACATGGCTAACTCCACATGTCCCCAGGCCTTACCTTACTTAAGCAGGTAAGTTGTACAGTAAGAGTCATAATGGCATTTTATGAAGCATTTAGGAGGCCTAGCAACCTTTGAATTGCACAATATTCTTGCACAAATTCCTGTTCACAAATCCTTTCACAACTTGCACAGACCATGTGAGACTTTCATGGACTTTCTGACTTGCCCTTCTTTTAAACAATCCCTAAATATCCCTTCTTTTAAACAACCAGTAATTTTACTTTAGGGCCGACATTTACCATACAAGATCCTTTCTTATATAAAATCTCTTTCTTTATAATCTTCTTTGTATAGCCAAGGAGCATGGCTAATTCCACATGTCCCCAAGCCTTATCTAGAAACTAATAACTTTACAGTAGGTAAATTGAACAGTTTTTAATAGTTAAAGATGCAGTTTATGACCTTAAAGCATTTCGAAAACAATATCTGATCTGCATCATTTAGACTAAATGTTTTTATCAATAACTTTTAAAACTGTTTTTATTTCCCGAAGATTACTAAAGTTACATGAACTAAAAGACATTACAGTTTTTATTTTGCTTTCAAAATATTTGATTTAAGCACTTATTTTTGTTTAAGCCAATTAATTGGAGCTCTTTTATACAAACATTATATACAACACATACATAGCTACACAGAAAGACAGAAGATTACTACAGTAGTTGTAAGATTTTTCATTTGCCAGTTTTTAGGTTTGTTAATTGGATTACTGGCTTTAGGGTGGAGCCCTTGGAAGAACAGGACCAGGAAAGGGGTCTCTGTGACTCCTGGTTTTCCCAAGGAGTCCAGGCGGTTAGAGCTTGAATATCTGCTTTTAATTAAGCTGAATTTAACCATAGCAGTCTTTAATAAAGTGCTTTTATAATTTCTTATGCCCAATAGCCAATATTTCTGGCTTTTGAACTCTACCAAAGGTAACCTCCCCGATGCTTAGAGAAAGGAAAATTTAAGGCAGTCCACGGAGGAGAAAAGAACAGACAAGGTCACACAGGTACTAAACCAGAAATGACTTACTTCTTAAGTGGGGAAACGAACCTGAACTGCCACTGTGAAAGTACAGAACCATAGCTACTGAGCTACAGCTTGAGGCAGTCTCTATTTCCTTCCCCAGAAAGGGTCTAGAATAGTTAATTTTGAGCTTGCAAGGCTTTTAACTAGTTAATACGATTTTTAGAGCTCACTATGACATGTACCTTAAAATTCCTGTTTCCCAGAAGGCAGAGACCAAGAAAGTGTAATGTCACGTGGTTAAAAGGTCAAGCTCCTAGGGACATAAAACAAGGTGGAGACTTCATGCAAATTTCTTGTTTGTTTCATGGACCTGCAGCCAAGTTTGTTGCTGGCCAGCTTGCTGGGTCATCTTAAAAAGTGGGCTTACAGGTGTTCTAAGCCCATGTTTTATTCTGAAGTACCCCTTGACACAGAAAAATGAATTTGTAGTACAAAATACACAAGCTTAAGACTAGCCATAGAATTCTTTGTCGCATTAATCAAAACTTTGCAGGGGAGATAAACACTGATTTTTTAAAACCATTCATTCAACTATATGCACAGAGAGAGACAAGCCATAAATCTGACTGGTAAGAAATTCTTACCCTTTTGCCAGCATGCCAGGCTTCGGGGTTCCCTTTCCCTGAGCAGCCCTAGTGATCTGGCTTGCGGCACCATTGCTCTGGGGGCCAAGCAGTATCATAAAGGAAAATATTTTTTTTTCATTCTGGCCAGAGAAAAATACATGTGATAAAACATAGACATTGGCCAGCCTACTTAGAATCCAATAGCAAGCTGGCAAGGCTTAAATTTGCCCCCAGATGGGCCCCATCATCTTTAATCCAACTCCAACTTGGAGTTTCAACACATGATCTCTAGGCAAGATGGTTGACCCAAGTAGCAGAAAAGATAGGAAAGGGAAATGAGAGAAAGTATTGCTTGTGACAGGGTGGGGAAGGTGTAGAGCTTAGGGAGGCCAGAGAAAAGACCCACTCTTTGCAGCCGACAATGAAAAGTTCAAGCAGCCACTTGTTGGTAGCAAAAGGATCTTTTCCATCCCGTAGAGCCGAACCTGTTCTTAGCTGAGAGGGACTTTAATGAGAGGGGGCTCTAACACCCTGAATCTTAGAAGGAACTCTAACTCCTCTAGAATCCCTCTAAAAGGGACTCTAACCCTTCTAAGAGTCCCTTAGAAGGGACTCTAACTCCTCCATCTTAGTTGGGCCTCTAACTCAAACCTATTCTTTACCCTGGTACCCCACCACTTACCCAAAAGTCGTCCAGTCAGTTCTGCAGTCTATTTCCTTTGGGTCGGGAGGGGTCTCCTCAGTATTGTCCCTTTTGTGGTTCACAAGGAAATTGTTAGCAGACCTCACCAGTTACTCAAAATTAGCCTTTGGGTAGGGGGCTTCTGCAGTATAGTCACTTCTGTGGTCGCCAGAAATACATTACAGGAACCCAACGCTTACCCAAATAGCTGTCGGGTCAGGGTTTCTGCACTAGAGTCCCTTCATGGTTGCCAGAAATATGTTACGGGAAAGGGGACCAGATCCAGATCCCAAGAGAGGGTTCTTGGACCTCATGCAAGAAAGAATTTAGGGTGAGTCCGCAATGCAAAGTGAAAGCAAGTTTATTAAGAAAGCAAAGGAGTAAAAGAATGACTACTCCATAGGCAATAGAGAGAGCAGCCCGGAGGGCTGCTGTTTGCCCATTGTTATGGTTATTTCTTGATGATATGCTAAACAAAGGATAGATCATTCATGTCTCCCCTGTTTAGAACATACAGTATAACTTCCTGCCGTTGCCATGGCACTGGTAAACTGTCATGGCGTTGGTGCCAATGTAGCAGTAAGGACGACTAGAGGTCACTTTTGTCACCATTTTTATTTTGGTGGATTTTGGCCAGCTCCTTTACTGCAACCTGTTTTGTCTGCAAGGTCTTTATGACCTGTATTCTGTGCTGACTTCCTATCTCATCCTGTGCCTTAGAATGGCTTAACCATCTGGGAATGCAGCCAAGTAGGTTTCAGCCTAATTTTACCCAGCTCCTATTTAAGATGGAGTTGCTCTGACATTCCTATCTCAGAAAATTTTGCCTAACCCAAGAAGCTTTCAATACGTTTGCAGAATGCATGAACAAATTAACAGTTGTTTCTCAAGGTACATGTGTAAAGTAAATTACCACAATTACCAAAGTATATGTAGTATACAGGGAATAATAAAAACCTCAAAATGTGAAAGAAAAAAAGAGTCCCAGAAGTAAAAGTACTTTTTTTTTGTTGTAGTTTCTATCCATATTTTATATTTAAAAAGATCCTATTCCAGTTCAACAGTAACAAAACTTCTGTCTTCCCTTATGTATTCATAAGAAAAGCCACAAAATAATTTGAACTACTGCACACACAAGCGCGCGCGCGCGCGCACACACACACACACCCCAATCTCCAATAAGAAAGAAGAATGCCAGCATATACAAAACTTTGTTTAACAATTAAGTGTGATCAACAAGATTTCCTTTTCCCTTGGATCTTTATCATTAATACAATTAATTATTATTATTGGGGGATTCCATATTTGTGAAGTCACCTAATCAATCAAGTGTATTTGTAACCTCCACAGCTATTTGAAGACATGCTCAGAGTGGGGGTAAATTTGAGTCATTCTATGCACACCTTCCCAGATGAGGTTGACAAGGTGACACTTGCCTTTTTGTTTGAGCTCTCCTGTTGTAATCATGTGTCCTTTCTGTAGTCTATTCAGTGTCATGTTTTCACATTTGTGTGCTTTTTGTTGGTGATTTTGCTGTTTACAATGGCACCAAAGGATAGTGCTGAAGTGCTGTCTGGTGTTCCTAGCACAAGAAGGATGTGATGTGCTTTACAGAGAAAACACGAGTATTCGATAAGCTTTGTTCAGGCATGAGTTATAGTGCTCTGGTCTGTGCATTCAATGCTAATGCATCACCAGTGTTGTACAAGCAGAGACAGGAAGAAGAAATTGCCAATATGTATGTGAGATTGCCTGAAATGTGCTAAAATAACATCTACAGTACGTGGAGAATTATGGAAAATATTAAAAAGTGGCTAAATGTGTAGATGCATGAGATAATGAGATAGTGACAGATTTTTTTTTTTTAAAGCATATTTAGACAGCATTATTGTGAGGTTGAAAGCCAAAATAATTCATGGTCACATTACCCAGATTCAGGAAAATAGTAAACCTGTCTCTACTAGGGAAGGATGGCTTACATGTTTCAAAAGGCAATATGATATGAAAAATGTTAAACTTACAGGCGAGGCAGGTTCTGCAGATCAGGAAGCTGCAGAGAATTTTTAATACCTGTTTGGTGTTATATAGGAAGAGCGTTTTGTGGGAAAGCAGCCCAGCTTGTTTTACAAGGATGTTGGCAACCAAACCTATATAATGCAAATGGTGTTTCAGCTGACAAAAATGTTGTTGTTACAGTATGTAGCTAGTCAGATATGAGCAGGGGAGGAGAGGGACCCCCTGCTTTTAAAATAATAATTGGTCCCAGCCAGCACCAGAGAAAGGCAGTCTCCCAATAAACTAAAACACCTGACACTGGTGATCGCCAGCTTCCCGACAAGATCTCAGGTGCTGGGCAAGTAGGCTCAAGTATGTGCATTAAGAGAAAAAATGGCAGAGTTTAACTGGTATATGACCTCCTAGGGACATTTGACAGGTAAGGGAAGAACACCTCAAGTGAGCATGCATACAGCTCCAGAAACAGACTGCACCTGCCCCCTTCCAAGTGCTAGCAGGCCACTGCACATGCAGACAGCCCACCCAAAGGGAAGAGTCAGGGGAGAAGGAAGGCAAAACCTCAGAAACATGCCAGCGTATAAAACCCAAGACAAAAGTCACACTGCACTTGATCTCTCAAGTCGCCTGCTTGGCCCTCTTCCAAGCATACTTTACTTCCTTTCATTCATTCCTGCTCTAAAGTTTTTTAATGAATTTTCACTCCTGCTCTAAAACTTGCCTTGGTCTCTCCTTCTGCACTATGCCCCTCAGTTGAATTCTTTCTTCTGTGGAGGGAAGAATTGAGGTTGTTGAAGACCCGTACAGATTCGCCAACGCTAACAATGTAACCAGAGGCCTGCAAGAACCTCACCCTGTATTACTCCTTGGAGCAATAGTTGAGTATTCCCTAATTCAGTGTTCCGGGTGACTTTACAGGCCATGAATCCTGCAAATAACAAGATGCAGCTGTACATATATTGGTTGTATTTAATCCTATGTAGTATCGACAATAAAATAATCTCTGTCCTTTAATCAGAGACTTGATGTTTTCCATGATTAAATCTGTGGATTATCCTAATTGAAGCAAGTTTTACCTCTAAAGAATTGTATTTTGCGGGGTTCGGTGGCTCACGCCTGTAATCCCAGCACTTTAAGAGGCCAAGGCAGGCGGATCACAAGGTCAGGATTTTGAGATCAGCCTGGCCAACATAGTGAAACCCTGTCTCTCCTAAAAATACAAAAAATTAGCCAGGAGTAGTGGTGGGCACTTGTAATCCCAGCTACTTGGGAGGCTGAGGTAGGAGAATTGTTTGAACTCAGGAGGCAGAGGTTGCAGTGAGCCGAGATTATGCCATTGCACTCCAGCCCAGGTGACAGCACGAGACTCCGTCTCAAAAAAATAAATAAATAAAATAGAATTGTATTTATTTTCAGATTTTTGGTTGAAAAAATAATTAAATAACTGTATAATCCTTCAGGGCTAAACCACCTGTAACAAAATATTTCTAGTATTCAACTTGATAATAACAGAGCATTTGTCTGCTTCTACATTTAATGCAGTATCACAAACATTCGTGAGTACTTAATTATTACCAATTATCTTGAGTTGGTACTGTAATGAGGTCTACCACTAAAACTGGGGACAAAGTAAGGGCAATGTAAGGCTTTGTGCATTGTTAAATAGAAAAGCAAAGTCCACCACAGCTTAACTATTCAGAGGTGACACATGATTTTTCAGATGTCTATAGAAATAGACAATCAACCATGATTTCTACATGCATGTTTTTCCTGTTCTGATTTTTTAAATAAATGATTTTGTGTTTTCTAACAAGAGATCTTGATTTTCTCACTTAATCATTTATTTTGCATTATGTATTCCAGACTTTCTTATTCTTATGATTTATGAACTGCACTCTAAATTAAAGCTATTTATCTGAAACATGCCCTGACTTCCAGAAAAATTAATCATGTCTCCAGAAAGAAATCTTATTGATACAAAGATCCCCTTTTTCTCTTGACAACTCCAGAGAGTATTGAATCAATTTTCCAGACTGTGCAAAGAATAAAGAGCAATGTGCAAGTAGAAAAACAATTTTAAATGCTAGCTTTTCTGCCAATTGAGAAAAGTTTTAAGAAACTCCTCATCATCAGAGGGAAATAGGTGTGTCTGAGAATATTTCCCTCCACAATAGAATTTGCCTAAATAAAATTCAAACTCATGAAAGCAGGGACTTCTTACTCTTCAAGAAGTGGTAAAGTTAGAAACTAAGAATATAAGTATATCAGTCTCAAAGTAAAGTATCAATGATTTAGAGGAATATTTTCTCAACCAAATAAGGGGGAAAACAGAATTGATATCATAATTTTTAGCACACTAGTAAAGTGTTTCTAACTCCTAGAATATGTCAGAATAGACAGGGAACTCACCTAAGAACATACATGTTTGTGAGCAAGTGAGGGGTGGGGAGGAAGAGTGATAAAAAATTTTTTAAATATATTTTTACTATTACTTTAAAAAATAAGATTGTTATATTCCTTATGTAACAGTGGCTTGTCTACATGACGACCACCTTCAAAAACTGAGTACAACAGTATATTTATAGTCATTACTTTTGCTAAACGAGCATAGATATATTATGCCAATCATGATAATTGATGGGTCCATTCACAGGGATAAGTAGTTACTGTTGATAAATGGGAATATCATATAAGAGTAGTGCATTAGTGGCTGTATTTTTTAGGATTCACTCAGAGACACTGACTACTAGGCCTGACCCAGTAGACTACAAGGAGGGATTAAACCTTACATGACTGTGGGAGCTGGTTAAGCAGTCTGTGTCACTCCACTGCACCTGAGTCTGGTACAAGGACTGAGGTAGCAGGGCTGGCAGTTGGGAATAGACATAATGTGAGAAAAAGTAAGAATACAACCGAGCAAAATAGCACCCACAGGAATAAAGGAACCTGTGAAAATATAACTGAAACCCACACCTTTCTCTGGAATAGAAATCAGTCACTAGTCATCTGCAGGTCTTCAACTTGAATGATGCAGGAAACCGACAGAAAAGCTGGTACTCTCCATCATGGAACTGCACAGGAACCTAGCTCAGGACTGCGCAAAGCAGAAGCAGGAGATCTGTAGTTACTTCAGGGGTTGCAGGTCCAGCAGCCAACAATGGGAGCTGGCACATCCTCAACCCTCTGTGTGAGCTGCAGCATCATCTAACCCTACACTGACCTTGTGTAAGAGAACATGATATTGCTTCCATTTTATGTTGCAAATTTGGGGAAAGTTTCTCATATTTCACCTAGATTTATGTAAGGAAAAGAATTCCAGTAAATGACCTTCCATATGGAAGCTGGCTGTTAGATTCAAGGGCTAAAGTAGGAAGCACAAACTTCTTCACCTTCATTATTCAGGTGCTCAAGGGTTGATCCATGTCATGATACACAACAGGCAGAGCAACAGCTGTTTTCCTTATTCCCAAGTGGTCAGAATTAGACTTAGTGAAACTTACTTTCAGATTCTGGAAACATTTTAAAATTCATCTATTTGTTTCTCTGTATTTTACAGGTTTGGGAGTAAGTCGAGAGAATCTCAGTCAAAATCTTAGTAGTTTGATTGAACTACTAATCAAATTCCACATAAGTACTACTAGCTCCTTCCATTTTAATACCTCATAAATGTGCCCATTTATTTCTTACACTGACAGGCTACAGGAAATCTCTAAACAATGGTTTACAAGCCGCATTATGTAAAGGAGCTAGAATAAAGCAATAAAACACATTTAGATGCTACAATTTCTGCTAAGGTCAGGGTGCCCTTTTAAAAATAACACATGTATTTAGTATCAAATTAGTACACACTTATTGTAGAAAATCTCTAAAAAGACACAAAACTAAAGAAATCACTCAAAATTCCACTTTCCAACAAAAGTATACTTGAAATATCCCTTTCAAGTATTTTTATTTCCACATTTTACATAGCCATGCACATACACATACAAATACTGATAAAATATATTTTTATTATAAAAGAACATGCAAACACAAGAAAATTTAGAAATATCAACAAAGTTAAAGTAATTTTTAATTTTATATACATTTATAGATATGTGTCACAAATCAGCCTTCATACATATTTCATGTTAAATCTTATTCTATTCTTTCTTATGTCTTTTCTCCTTATCCAATGTAAACTTTACACTAATTCATTTGCTAATATTCTGAAACTTTTGTCTCATAATTACACTAACTCATTTACTAATATTCTAAAATTCTTTTCCCTCTGTTCGTTGTTACCTCCAAATAAATATGTGCAAGTCTCTTGTATCTTTAAAGACTAAGTCCTCCTTTTCATTTCTACCCCAGTTACTAGTCCATCTTTCTTCTGCCTATTATAGCCAGATTTCTAGAAGCGTCATCCTTACACTATTCCCTCTCCCTCCATTCTTCCTCATCTTATTGCAGTCTATTTCTAACTCTTTAACAGATCACCAGAACTTCTCACCCAGAAGTTACCAAGGAGCCCACGTTCATAAAGGTAGTGGATATTTCTCTGTACAATCTTACATTAACTCTCAGTGGCCTCTACTATGCCTTCCTTCTTTATCAGTGGCTTTCAAGAAGTTAACCATGTCCTTCTTAAGACACACTTCTGCTCTCGCCTTGGTGGAAGGACCCTGTCCTACTATTTCCTTTCTTTTTGATCACCCCTTCTCAGGCTGCTTTGCTGACTCATTAGCTTCACTTTGCATATTTAATGTTGAGGTTTCCCAAGGCCCAACCCTAAGCTCTTTTCTCTTTACACTTACTTTTTTTTTCCTTCCTGGTCAATCTCAGTCACACATTTATTTGGAAATTCTACCTCTATCTACACCAATGATTCCCATGTGTTTATAGTCCACCTGACCCCATCATGTCTTACATTCACCCATTTGAATTTTTTTACCAGGAATGGAATAAGGTGGTTGGTTGTGAGAGCCTAGCTTTACAATTCAAAAAGATTCCTTACCATGCAGTCATAAAACAGAGCTAAATCATGCCCTTTGCAGCAGTATGGATATAGCTAGAGGCCATTCTCCTAAGAGAGTTATTAGGAATAAAACACCAAATACTTCATGCTCTCACTTATAAGTGGGAGCTAAATATCGAGTACTTATGAACACAAAGAAAACAACAATGGAGACCACTAGACAGATGTATCAGTCCATTCTCAGACTGCTATAAATAAATACCTGAAACCGGGTAATTCATAAAAAAAAGAGGTTTAATTGGCTTACGGTTCCACAGGCTATACAGGAAGCATGGCTGGGATGGCCTCAGGAAACTTTCAGTCATGGTGGAATGGGAAGCATGCACGTCTTACATGGCCGTAGCAAGAGGAAGAGAGTGAAGTGGGAGGTGCTTTGCACTTTTAAACAACCAGATCTCATGAGAATTAACTATCACGAGAACAACAAGGGGGAAATCTGTCCCCATGAACCAATCATCTGCCCCAGGCCCCTCTTCCAACATTGGGGATTACATGAGATTTGGGTGGGGACACAAATTCAAACTACATCAACGAGGAAGACAGGAAGTGGTGTAAGAGTTGAAAAACTATTGAGTACTATGCTTACTACCTGGGTAATGGGATCAATAGTACCCCAAAGCTTAGCATCATGCAATATATCCATTTCACAAGGCTGCACATGTACCTCCTGAATCTAAAATAAAAATTGAAATAAAAAAAAAGATTATCCATATTCTATTCCCATAGAACACAGTGTTCTTCATATTCTAAACTCCTGAGTTTTCAATCAACTTTTTTTTCTCCTTGAGCATGTTTTCAAGTTTTGGTTTGTCATTTTTTTCCAAGAATTTAAAGCTGTTATATTTTGGAGCGCTTACATATATGTGCATGTATTTCATATGCCATCAAAAATGAAAGAAAATTTTTAACCTGCATTTTTTTCTTTCTGAGATGCTCAGATAAATTTCCTTAATATTATAATTTAATATTTGTGAAGTTTCAATGCTAGATGTGATACAAATAACAAATGACTGAAAAGAATTCATTGAGTTAACTCGTTACTTTCTTCCCTGAGGTAGCAACATGACTGTTGCTGAAAAGGCAATAGTAGAGTCCTCATGAAACTTGCCCCACCCCCTATTTTACCTTCACACAGATATCTGAGAGTTACAGAAGGGTACTGAAAACTTCATTGAGAAGTAGTTCTGTAATGATGCCTAAGTGCAGGCCTAGTTATAGAAATCTGAAAGTCTTCGTGGAATATAGAAGTTCATAACATAGCAGTTTTCTAACATCAAATCATTTTTGAAATGATATACTAGTAAGAAATGCCAGGAAAAACTTCAGCTACAAAGAAGCAATGTTTCTTAGACCGCTATCATGCCCTCACCCTGGGAAAAACAAAAAAACTGATCATTAATGTTAATCCTTGGTATAAGGATTCTGAAAAAGCAAAAGAATATAAGTGGTAAAGCAATTCTCTGTTGAACTCAGGCTTTGCTTTCTTCTAACCATTTTATGACACTGAATCACTGCTGAACTAGAATTTGATCATCAATATCTCCATATTAAAATCTTTGAGGAAGACACTAATATTATCCTAGTCAAAAGCAAGTTTTCTAAGAAAATCAGGTGAAAATATTCTGAAGAATATGGCAGACATATATCAACTTTTGTTTTCAAACAATCATATATCAGTAGAAAACCCAAACATAGGAATATGTGAAAAGAATTCCTATATAGAATTAAACTATGGAAAAAATGATTAAACTAAAGAAAAATAAGTAAGACTTAAGAAAAATATGATTGAAAAGAGATATCAGACTTAAACAGTATTTATGTTCTCTGAGATTTTAACTAAACACTACACTCAAGATCAAGGGAGAGTACTATATCCATATTTATGTCTATGTATACCTATATCTGCACCTCTAACTAACCTATTTCTGTATGTGTACTTCTGTCTCTCCTCTCTCTCTCTGTCTCTCATTATATATCTAAAAAGTTAAGAAAAGAATGTTAGGCCGGGCGCGGTGGCAAGCCTGTAATCCCAGCACTTTGGGAGGCCGAGATGGGCAGATCACGAGGTCAGAAGATCGAGACCATCCTGGCTAACACGGTGAAACCCCTTCTCTACTAAAAAATACAAAAAACAAGCCGGGCGAGGTGGCGGGTGCCTGTAGTCCCAGCTACTTAGGAGGCTGAGGCAGGAGAATGGCGTGAACCCGGGAGGCGGAGCTTGCAGTGAGCTGAGATCCCGCCACTGCACTCCAGCCTGGGCGACAGAGCGAGACTCCATCTCAAAAAAAAAAAAAAAAAGAAAAGAATTTTAGAAAACCAAAATAAGGTGACATCAGAGGAAGGAACTCTTCAGATTTAAGGCTATTGTATTAAAATCTTCATAGAGGAAGAGAGAGAGCATGGCATACCAAGTGATGCAACAGGGACAAAACATGGACACAGGACTAAGATCCCTGGATTTTGACTCTAAATGGTTCTTTTGAAGTAACCACTGATCTTTTTGGATTACCTTATTAACAGAATAGATGAAGATAGTTTTGACTTTGTGCTTTTTAAAATGGAAAATAAAATTTTGCAGAACAAAGAAATGATAGCTGTAATCTGATTTAATGCATTTTCTAAAATAACATCATGAAATGGACAATTTTTAAAAATGTAATTAATATCACCATCATTATAGAGGGGATGTACAACAGAAAATGTAAGAATAATTAAGTAAATCTTCAGATATTATTAACAAAGGACAAGTAAACTCATTTAAAGAGAGTAGTTACAAAATTTAGACAACGAATGTTCATTATTTGGATAAAAAGTGTGGAATGAGAGAATAAATAGGAAATAATTTAGAAATTGTGGTAATACAACCCTTTTCTAGGCTGAAGGCTGGAGTCTCTATATCACAGACAGCTGCAAGTTGTTATGAGCAACTGACATGTGGAAGAACATTTCTCCCTTTTCTTTTGGTTTGGTTTTTGGTATTTTAAAAGTAAAGAATCTTACAAACACCAATGATTTTCAAAATCTATTAATAATCCATGTTATTTAAAAAGATAAATAGAATTAGGTTGTTCACAGAATTATTATCTATAATATTGAATCTCAGCAGATAAATGAGTAATAATTAGAAAGTTTTGTATAAAACTAACTGGGCCTACAGTCTCTAATGATCCAATCTCTCCCTTACTTATCAAGGCAACTGAAAGGCCTTCTCAGATATGCAAGTACTCAAAGGGATGCCAGCCACAATTCTTTTCTAAACCTTTGTGACAAGAAAATACTGTTAAACTAGTTTACAATCCCACCAACAGTGTAAAAGTGTTCCTATTTCTCCACATCCTCTCCAGCACCTGTTGTTTCCTGACTTTTTAATGATCGCCATTCTAACCGGTGTGAGATGGTATCTCATTGTGGTTTTGATTTGCATTTCTCTGATGGCCAGTGATGATGAGCATTTTTTCATGTGTCTGTTGGCTATATGAATGTCTTCTTTTGAGAAATGTCTGTTCATATCCTTTGCCCACTTTTTGATGGGGTTGTTTGTTTTTTTCTTGTAAATTTGTTTGAGTTCTTTGTAGGTTCTGGATATTAGCCCTTTGTCAGATGAGTAGATTGCAAAAATTTTCTCCCATTCTGTAGGTTGCCTGTTCACTCTGATGGTAGTTTCTTTTGCTGGGCAGAAGCTCTTTAGTTTAATTAGATCCCATTTGTCAATTTTGGCTTTTGCTGCTGTTGCTTTTGGTGTTTTAGACATGAAGTCTTTGCCCATGCCTATGTCCTGAATGGTACTACCTAGGTTTTCCTCTAGGAATTTTATGGTATTAGGTCTAACATTTAAGTCTCTAATCCATCTTGAATTAATTTTCGTATAAGGAGTAAGGAAAGGATCCAGTTTCAGCTTTCTACTTATGGCTAGCCAATTTTCCCAGCACCATTTATTAAATAGGGAATCCTTTCCCCATTTCTTGTTTCTCTCAGGTTTGTCAAAGATCAGATGGCTGTAGATGTGTGGTATTATTTCTGAGGACTCTGTTCTGTTCCATTGGTCTATATCTCTGTTTTGGTACCAGTACCATGCTGTTTTGGTCCAACCATTATGGAAAACAGTATGGCGATTCCTCAAGGATCTAGAACTAGATGTACCATATGACTCAGCCATCCCATTACTGGGTATATACCCAAAGGATTATAAATTATGCTGCTATAAAGACACATGCACACGTATGTTTATTGCGGCACTATTCACAATAGCAAAGACTTGGAATCAACCCAAATGTCCATCAGTGACAGATTGGATTAAGAAAATGTGGCACATATACACCATGGAATACTATGCAGCCATAAAAAAGGATGAGTTTGTGTCCTTTGTAGGGACATGGATGCAGCTGGAAACCATCATTCTTAGCAAACTATCACAAGAACAGAAAACCAAACACCGCATGTTCTCACTCATAGGTGGGAACTGAACAATGAGATCACTTGGACTCGGGAAGGGGAACATCACACACCGGGGCCTATCATGGGGAGGGGGGAGAGGGGAGGGATTGCATTGGGAGTTATACCTGATGTAAATGACGAGTTGATGGGTGCAGCACACCAACATGGCACAAGTATACATATGTAACAAACCTGCACGTTATGCACATGTACCCTACAACTTAAAGTATAATAATAATAAATTAATTAAGAATAATAATAATAATAATAAAAAGAAAATACTGTTAAAATATATCTACATGATTTCACATTATATGCTTGTTTCTACCAAACCAAAGCTTCCTCCTGAGAAGATGAAAATGGAAGTTCGGGGTGATGAGCAAAATCTAGAATTGAGTGGAAATGAGGTTGATTGGGCAGCAGGATGAGAAATCAGTTGGGGGCTGCATAATTCCTTGTTGTGCAAGCTGTGTAATTTTATACTTTGACAACTTTTCCACATTTCAATTTGCATTAGTTTGAAATAAATAACTTAATGAAAAAGCATATTTAATCTTTCAGAAGAAGAAAAAAACACAACATTTATTTTTATTTCTCTATCCAAATATCACAGACTTCAGTGGCTAGACTCCAAATGAATATTTTAAGTAAAGAAAACTGGCCGGGCGCGGTGGCTCAAGCCTGTAATCCCAGCACTTTGGGAGGCCGAGAAGGGCGGATCACAAGGTCAGGAGATCGAGACCATCCTGGCCAACACGGTGAAACCCCGTCTCTACTAAAAAATACAAAAAACAAGCCGGGCGAGATGGCGGGCGCCTGTAGTCCCAGCTACTTGGGAGGCTGAGGCAGGAGAATGGCGTGAACCCGGGAGGCGGAGCTTGCAGTGAGCTGAGATCCGGCCACTGCACTCCAGCCTGGGCGACAGAGCGAGACTCTGTCTCAAAAAAAAAAAAAAAAAAAAAAAAAAGAAAACTATAAAACTTTCAATCAATATGAGTTCTTTAGTTCTTTAAGATAAGGAGTGTGGTTTCCAGAATTGGTGATGGGCACTTATGCTGCACTTGCCAAAAGTAATTCATTTTCTTCCAAGATGTTGAATGAGCTTCTACTTTACACAATATTTCTGCTGTGTCCCTGACACATCCACAGGAGACATTTGTTGGAGTAGTGGTTATCAGAACATTTGAGTTGTGTGTGTATGTTTTTGCTGTTTTATCACATTATGTGTTTTCACCTTTCTTAGTTAAAAAGTTTTCTGAGATATAATGCTTAGCATGTTATTTATATTGCTAATCATGCTACCACTAACATTTTCTTCATTATTTTTCTTTTTAACATTTCCATTATTTTTTCTTCATTAATGTTTTGAAATCCATCTCTGAACTTAAAATTTAAAATATACCCATATTCTCTTCTATTTATTTTAATGTTTAATGTTAATATTTAATTTTTCATATAATCCTATTGCAGATAAACTATTTTCTGAGACAAACTAATATAATGGCAAGTATATATAATACTTACCCATCATTTGCTCTGTTTAAAAGCTTTGCATGAATTATCTCATTCAAGCATGTCTTAAGTGATTATTATTATTAGCCCTATTTTACAAACAATATTCTGTGGCTTAGAAAGGTTAAGTAATTACCCAAAGCTACAATGAAAGAGAGTTTGAGTTAAAACCTTACTAAAAACTTTTTGCTTATTCCTGTCATTTTTTAATCTCTAGCTTAACATGCATTTATTAACAGATTTTGTTATTTTATTTACAACTATATTTACTTAATTCAAAATGTCAAGATAATAACTACATTTATTTTTACAATTACAAAATGATATTTAGGTAACAAAACAGCAATAATTGAATAAATTACGTCAAAGACAACTAAAAATGTAAAATAAAATCTCCACATATGTATTAGTCCATTTTCATACTTCCATGATGAAATACCTGAGACTGGGTAATTTATTTAAAAAAAAAAAAGAGGTTTAATGGACTCATAGTTCCACATGGCTGTGAGGCCTCACAATCATGGCAGAAGGCAAAGGAGAAACAAAAGCACATTTTACATGGTGGCAGGCGAGGGAGCATGTGCAGGGAATCTGCACTTTATAAAGCCATCAGATCTTATGAGACTTCTTTACTATCCCGAGAACAACACGAGAAAAACCTGCCCCCACGATTCGACTACCTGTCACTGGGTCCCTCCCACTACACATGGGGATTATGGAAGCTACAGTTCAAGGTGAGATTTGGGTGGGGATAGCAAAACCATATCAACATATAATTAATTTGTGCTGTTTAGCCACAAAAGATATTTTAAATATGCATGCTATTTCCACTGCAGATAATATACCAGACAAAGTAAGTGGCTATTTAATATACCACCTGGCCAGAACTATTTAAAGACATATTCAGTAGTAATTTATATATAAATATTTTATATAATTTTGCATTTCAACATTTCATTTTCCTTTAATAAGAGACAGTTAAATTCCTTATAGACAAGAAAAAGAGTGCACTGAGACCAACCCAGTTTGCATTATAATTACTTTCTTCCTCCTCCTACTATTTTCTTCATCTAATATATCTTTGCCTTTTATTTTCCCTTATATTTTTCAGCCTTGGCAATACCGTTTACTTTTATATCATATTTTGCTCTCGTCTGTCATACACTCAAATCTTTTTTCACATTTTTTTCTTGGTTTAAGCAGCCCCTTTTCACAATGAGGCTGCATACTGTCTACAGAAGTAATTTCTTTGAAATGTAGCCATTGACTGCAATGCTGTCTCTTAATTTGGGGGTGATACTAAGAACAAAACAAGAAAATGGTTAAAAAAGGCTTACTGGGTACACTTGGGTCCTAGTAGTTCCTGTCTGTTTCTTCTTCAGGAGGAATATAGATTTTCACTTCACTGTTCAAAATATTCCTTATCTACTTTTACATATGCCAAGTTTACTTTTCTTTAGCAACTCTGGTTTTCTAGAATGGATATGATGACATTTGCCTCCTGGTTACTTAACATCTCTTTGACCACTTTTATTCATTTACAGGAAATTTTAACACCTATATAACAAAGTTAAGAAGATATGTTTTCTGTAATAACTGGACAGAAATGCTAATTGTAACCTTTATAATTTATAAATACCATATTTGAGTAAGACACTTTCTTAAAAATGTAAATGTATCTCCTGAAAACTAATATACCTTTGAAAGCCTGTACTAGAGACACTAACCAAGGTGTATTTCTAATTCATAACTGTTTTTCTTTAAAACTCATAAATTATTGATTCCATAAGAGGAATGTGGCACATACACACTACTACAAAACAATAATATACAAGAACACTCTGAGAGAGACAGAGATGCACAGGGTTTGCTGGGAGAAAAAGATATCCACCCAGGAGCCTATGAAGATTGAAAAGAAGAAAGAGAATATGACAGAAACCACCACACTACTGCAGAATTCAGGGAAAAGAGGACTAAATCTTAATTTAATTCAGTAAAAATAGGAGGAAAAAATGATGGTTATAGAATAGAGAATTTTAGAAATGCAGCCTGTAAGATTTAGTCACCTCTGGTACCCAATAGGGTGGGCTAGAGGCTCAATCTCAACAAATTAAGGATGGGACTGCCATGACCAGGACTTGCCCGAGGATGCTAGGAGTGGAGGGCACCAGGAAGCAATCAGGGAGGTCTAAGGGGTCATGGAGCAGATGGATGAGGAATTATCAGAGACGGCAAGAAGGTGGCAGGAGGCAGGCCCTTGGAGTCCAGGCTCCAAGCCTCAAGCACATATTCTCTTATCCAATTGGATTTCACTTACGAAGTTCAAATTCAAAGAGAAAATCGTTAAGGATTTGGAAGTGAAAACTACAGGACCTTAAGCCCCAAGTACAAAGGCTCTTCTGAGCTTGGGGCCCTGTGCAACTCCACTGGGAACATTGCCATGAAGCTCTGGTGCTGGACAGTGTTCCAGGTGATATATTATTGACCAAAAAAAGGACAAAAATCACCCTCACCAGCATGAAGTTTATACTCTCCTTATTGGTCAGACCTTAAACAAAATCAATATATTTCTAATCAGCTCGAAGATGGAAAGTTCTATGAAGAAAAATAAATCAAGGAAGGACATGGAGTGAAGGAGCTAGCAATTTTAAATAGGTTGATCTAGGAAAAGGTCTTACTAATTAGTTGGCATTTGTGTAAAACTTAAGGGCTGTGAAGGAGGTGAGTCTTTGGGTATCTTGAAAATGTACCAGGTAGGTATATGGAAGAACAAATGCAGGGCTGGAGCAGGCATGAATTGTTTGAGAAGAACAAGGCTGGTATATTGGAGAATAAATAAGGTGAAAAATAGGAGGAGAGCAACTAAAGATGGGACCCAAATTTTTGAGGAGTCCAAGCTGTGTATCCCTGTAGACCATGAAAAGGACATTAGCTTTTACTTTAAATGAGCAAGACAGTCACTGGAGACGTTTTACAAGGATAAAATGACTGTTGTACCTCTTAAAGGAATCTTTCTGGCTGATACACTGAAAATAGACTGTACTGGCACAAGGGTAGAAGCAGAAAACCAACAGTAAGCTATTGCAACAGCATGGATAGGAAGGCCACTACTTGGGATCCAGCTACTGTACCCACTTTTTGGCAGCAGTAATTTAGAGGTAGGGTAAGCAGGTCATGCCCCTTTAACTTCTGAGTCAGTTTTGTCACAAGACAACAACGTAAGAAGAGCCAGAGTAAGAAATTGTAATGAGGTGATTGGAAGTAATGAAAATTTTCCCAAAACCTTCAATATACAAGAATCATCTATTTAGTTTCTACAACCGTTATGGGGATTGAAGATAACTGACATTTGACTCAATGAAAGGTACAGTTACCAGTCAGAGCATAAGGCCTGCAAACCCACTCTAGATGGCAAATATCCGTTCTTATAGCTAATTCCTGTCAAGAAGGGCTTGTCAAAATCAGAGAGTTACTCTTCAACATCCTTGATAGAAACGCTAATCAGCTAATAACCATACTCCTTTAAAAAAAAAATTGAAAAGTTTTCTTGCCTGTCTCCCATATCTACATTCAGATGGGGATTGAAGATAACTGAATTTCTCAATGAAATACAGTTCTCAGAATAAGGCCTGCAAACCCACTCTAATCAAATATCCTTCTTATAGTAATTCCTGTCAAGTTGTCAAAATCAGAGAGTTACTCTTCAACATCCTTGTAGAAACGCTAATCACTAATAACCATACTCCTTTAAAAAAAAAAAAAAGTTTTCTTGCCTGTCTCCCATATCTACATTCATTTTGTTAAAATAATTTAAAAGTTATAAGAGGTATTTTACAATGAGTCTAAGCATGTACTTAACAGCTGTACCAACATCTAACAAGCCAATTGCCATATGGGATTTTGAAGCTCCTGGCTGCATGAACCTAAGTCTATAGGTGAAGTAAATGTTGGATGATAGTGAAAACCCTTTGGTCTTTCCAGAAATCTCACAGAAACTAACAGAGGAATATCATAATTTTACTTGGATATCTCCTCTATCAACTTCATTAACAACCTCAATCAAATAAAGCCCCATTATCTCCTAAAGTAACATTATAGGAAAGGTTAACTAAACATATTCTCCCACACAATAGCTATTTCCCAGATTGAACTTTACTTCTCAAATGACACTAAACCTCCATATCACAAACCTCAAAATTGATGAGGCTCTGAGGAGGAATTCCTAGTGTGACGAAATAATTTTTACAAATTGATTCAAAGCAAGAAGTCAGACTGACCAGGTTTGAATAGTTGTGCTTCATTTTCTACATTTACAAACTTGTGAATGAACTTGATTTTTCCATTAAAGGAAGCATGATACAATTGTATGTAGACTTTTTTTTCCCTGAATATAATAATGTCTTATCTTTACTGAAAAAATTGAGGAATGGTCCAAAAAAGAAAATGTTTTTAAATTGTCTTTAACTCATAGATAGCCGTTATTAATATCTGGAGTCTCACCATTATTTGAATCTATCCTTGACTGGGCGCCATGGCTCATGCCTGCAATCCCAGCACTTTGGGAAGGCGAGGTGGGTGGATCACCTGTGGTCAGGAGATCGAGACAAGCCTGGCCAACATACCAAAACCCCGTCTCTACTAAAAATACAAAAATCAGCCAGGTGTGGTGGCACATGCCTATAATCCCAGATATTCGGGAGGCTGAGGCAGGAGAATCGTTTGAACCTGGGAGCGGGAGGTTGCAATGAGCCAAGATCACACCACTTCACTCCAGCCTGGGTGACAGAGCGAGACTCCATCTCAAAATAAATAAATAAATAAATAAAGATAAACAAATAAATAGGTAAATAAATCTATCCTTGATGATAGAATTTTTCTTTTTCTTGAGTTCTCTGGCAGTTAAATTCAAATTTCTGTGTCTGCATTTTCATTGGTTTCATCAGAACACACATAACTTAATATCTTATCTTCAGTGAAAGTTTTGAACTATGGGTTATCTTAGACATTTATTTGTAGTTCTAAAAATGAACTATGGTTTGGAATAATAACCCGTAAGCCTAAAGGATGCATTCTTATTTCTACCAAAGAGGCAAGAGCTTATAGCTCAGTGACAAATGAAAGCAACGATTTTTTTTCCCTGTGGTTTCCATGCTTTCTTGTCCTTTAAATTTATATCTCTAGAGGAATTCTACCTTTGATTTTTATGACTGTGATTTATGCTTTAGCAACCCCAAAACTATAACAGCAACGAATTAATGTCCAATTATTGTTCAACATTTATTATAAATATAAATTAAAAATTGTGTTTTTAAAAAAGGTAATCTCAGTATAAGCAGATTGTTTGAAACATCTCTAATGTTATCTATTGCTTATCCAATCCCACTTTAAAAAGTTGTATTCTTATAGCTATTGAAAAGATTCTAAATCTATATTTTAAATTAAAACCTCCAGTTGATTCTGATGCACCTGGCATGTAAAATAGCTTTCAGGAGTCACTGGCTTAACCTAACTAAATTTGATTTAGTTCTTTCTAAAATCTCATATTGTTTCACAGTGCAGTGAATTGTTTGAACCAGAATTTTAGATACTGGTTATTATGTTAATGGCTACAGTAGCCTATTTCATACTGGGAAATGTATAGCACATATAAGGAAAAACAATGGACTGGGGCAGTGATTCTCAAATTTTTTCATAGAGCAGCAAGAATTTTAAAGGTATATATTCTGTCTTCTATTTCCAGAGATGATAATTTTTCAGATATTGACCCAGTAATTTGTAATTGTAACAAATATCCAAGGGATACTTATGTAGTATGACTTTAAGAAACAGTAGACCAGATAATACTTAGTTTGATTTGGGTGATGAATTTAAGACTGCTAGGAAGCATGCTCCATATATTATTAATATTTAACTCAAGATTACATAAAAACAGTAAAGTAGCAATACACTCTGGTTTTTATAATATCTATTACCCCATTAATTCAACACACCTTTGCACATGAAATTATACCTAGACATATAGAGTCATGATGGTATGTAGATATATGATAAGTGAAATGATAGGTGATGGATGGATAGATAGACTTACATTGATATGTGTGTGTGTGTGTGTGTGTGTGTGTGTGTGTGTGTGTGTAGAGAGAGAGAGAGAGAAAGAAAGAGGGACAAAGACAAAGAAAAACAAAGACGGACAGAATGAGAACACCTGTACTAAAGATCAGGTTGTTTGGGATTTCTTTTTCTGTTTTATAAAGTTAGACTATAACAGAGTTTTTTTTTTTTAACAGATTTTTTCAACTTTGTTTTACTTCATTAATTTCTCCACTCAATCATATCAAAGAGAAGAGTCCTTGAAAAGACTTTTAACTTTATAAGCAGGTCCTTGGAGGCAACCCTTGGAAAAAAATAACTCTTGCATTGATTTTTCTATCATGCTTTGAAATAGCATTAATACTGATTGCTAAAGAAAAGTGGCATAAAAATAGTAATAGAAGAACAGTAACAGAAAAACAGATTTTTTTTAAAATCCTGATAATATTAAGTAAATTATACTGCCATAGCGCAGAATAATTTGAAGTCACTGTATAGAGTCCTGCTTTGGGTGACTTTTTATTGTATATGATATCAAATAAAATAAAACTATATTGCAAACAATATCAAATAAAGGAAAAGCATATTGCCTAATGACAAAATGTTTATGCATATATTTAATTTTTAGAGGTTTTAATGCTTTCTGGGATTTTATAATTTTTCTCAATGAAAAAGATGTTATTTTTTAATGTAATCGATTATGTTTGATCTTTCTGTCATTAGATAATAAATGGGCAAGTTTCCTAAGTAGGACCAGGGTACACTAGAAACTATGAAAAACATATTGCTATGTCCTCTTCTCCTCTCCTCCAGAGACATAGTGTCCCTGTTTCCTTTATTCTACATCTCTCTATAAGTCTATGTCAGGAAGTAGCTGGTAACATTGAGCACTCCAAATAACAAAGGCATGATGAGCCTTAATGTGTTGTCATGCAATGAGTATTTGCATAATTTGTATAATATTTTCACTTAGACTTAATTACAATATTATGATTTAATATGTCAAGTAAAACAAGACATTTTTATGAAAATTATTCTTCTCACTACCCCTTTCTCTTCCTTAGAAGTCACCTCTTTCAATTTTCTTAACTAATAATTTGGCATTTATCTATATGTTTTTAAATAAGATACCTACACAGCTATTTCTTGGTTTGTACTTTCCAAAAATATCTGGCATGGATGTAGCCAGTTTCTTACATACCAAACTCAAACACACGTTTCCCATTCCTCCATTTCCTCAACCGCATTATGTGATCATGGTTGGGTTTTTTTTTTTTTTTTTTTTTTTTTTGAGACGGAGTCTCGCTCTGTCACCCAGGCTGGAGTGCAGTGGCGCGATCTCAGCTCACTGCAAGCTCCGCCTCCCGGGTTCACGCCATTCTCCTGCCTCCGCCTCCCAAGTAGCTGGGACTACAGGCGCCGCCACCTCGCCCGGCTAATTTTTTGTATTTTTAGTAGAGATGGGGTTTCACCATGGTCTCGATCTCCTGACCTTGTGATCCGCCCGCCTCAGCCTCCCAAAGTGCTGGGATTACAGGCGTGAGCCACCACGCCCGGCGATCATGGTTGTTAAAGGCAGTGTTCAGTGTCAATGTCTTTATTACACAAGTAAAAGTTATTGCTGAAGCACACTATGACTCAATTTGTTTCTGTATACAACTTATTTTCTTGCAGTAATAATTATTTTTGTTTGGTTTGTATTGTTCTTTGTACCTTAATGTACCAATAACTGATTCCTAAGCTGCCCTTCGTAATTATGAACTTTATCTTAAAACATTAAAAACCATCACATATCCTATTAGATGTGTTTGTTTGAAAATATCCTTGTTGGAATCTTATATCTTCTGCTCAAATCTTAGCTGCTGTTTTTCCAAACCCACTGCAAGGCTGTTATCTCATTCCTCATTTTCCTTGTTTAGAGATTCTCTCCAAGCTGTAGTTCTAAGTCTCTTGTTTATGATAATACATTTTCCTCTTTTAATTCATTATCTCATTTTGACAAAGTGCCTCTTTCAGTGGCATCCTTGGAAAGGGTGTAAGGAAGGCTAAAGGAGTATTTTGAATATCCACAAATGTCTCCAATCTGCTGTTACAACTATTTCTATTAGGCCAACTACAGAATTCTAGGTTCAAAACAAATTGTAATTAATTGTTCCAATGTCTTCTCTAGTTTCTAGTAAAGCTTCTGGAGACACTCAGTACCATGATGATATGGCTTTTTAATCAATTCTCTAGACATTTAATTTCAATCTGAAAGTACATGCTCTCAGTTCTTCAGAAATTTTTAAAAATATTCGATAAGTATCCCCCTTCCATTTTCTCAGTTCTCTCTGGAACTTATATTTTTCAGATGCCAGGCCTCCTATATTTATTTCTTAATTTCATTTTTTTTCCTTTACTCTCCATCTCTTTGCTCATTTTTCTACTCTTGGAAAAATATCAGTTTTATTTCTAATTATTTCATGTTTTGGTTGCTCAAAGTCAATTCCCTCTAGTTTGTTGATACAGTGAACTTTCTTTTGCAGGTACTGCGCAAGATTAGTTGCCAGCTTTACCAAATGTAAAATGGAATCAGGTAACAAACATCTTCTACAAATTTTCAAAAAACCTTCTCCATTTGCATTTCCACTTGCAGTGATCCTTGTTGTCTTCTATATCTGAACATTTCTATGGCCAGGTAGTGGGTTACCTGTCTTCTGCATTCCCCTGACTGCTAGTTTAGATTTCAAATTTCTCTAGCGTTTGAAATCACTAAATACTTACCTGTTTTCCCAGTTCCACAAATGTGTTGCAGTCATACCCTCTCTCATTCTCTTGTTCCTGTGGGTCTGTTCTTTCACTGTAGTAATTTCAGTAAGGATTTGGAGAAAGCAAAGGTAAAAGCATGAATTCAATTCTTTGTGCTCAGTAGAATGTCCTGGTACTTAAGTCTCTCTATTTTTGGATTTCAGAAATAATTCCTCAGATAAAATAACTATGTTGCAGATCCAAGATGAATGGCTAGAAGCAGCTAGTGCATGCCTCTCTCATGGAGAGGAAACAAGATAGCAAGTACTTATTAACTCTTCAAGTGGATCATCTAAGAGATCATGCTGGGCTTCACCAGGGAAACAATGGGAACTCTGGGGAGCAGAGAGGAGTAAAGCCAGGCAGTTGCTGACCCAGGACCAGCACAGAACTGGGGAGGCTCCTTAATGTGGGAAAAGGGTAAGTGAGTGAGAGATGCCCAGGGATCCACACCTCCACCACAGACCTCATCAATCCTAGGCAAAGAAGAGCCCCCAGACCCGTCCTGGGCCTCTAGACCAAAACAGAGAGCCAACTAGAGCCAGTGCCAGGCACCACTCAAGTCTACATGGATCATCACAAGTGCCAGGCACTTTTATGCACCCCCCAGAACAGATGCCACAATCAGGGGACTGAGGAGCAGCCAGACTGCATACCAGGTGACTCCCAACTTCCACTGCTCCCTGCTAAATGGGGCTTGCTGGCTTGGGCTCCCAGTGCACCTGCCCCACCCCCACCTGAACACTGCTCAGTGTTGTTCTGAGAATACAACTCCCAGAGGCTGCTGATAAGCCCTTTGCAATTTTTGCCACTGCCACTGCCTCCACTCCTTCCACTCCTGGCCCAGGAAGGGAACAGGGAGGCTGAACACTTTTGCATGGCCCCAGTATAGATGCCACAGCTGAGATATGGAGAAGCAGTGGACCGACTGCATGCTCCATGATGCCCTACCCCCACTGCTCCCCAGCATATGGGTTATGCTGGCTTCAGTAATAGGTCCTCAATCCAGTTTATCAGTCCACGCCTGAATTATATGGTCACAGCTTGGCATTCCTCTGAGACACCAACTCCTAGAGGCTGCCAACAAGCCTTTCCCAGGCTTGGTAGGTGCCCCTACCCACCCCAGACCAGGAAGGGAATGTTGAGATCTGGCATCTTTCATATCCTCAGCAGCAAAATCAGTGCCGCTTCTGTGGAGGGGAAATTGGAGCATGCCATGTGCTCCCGGGCTGTGCTGAAGTATATTTCCTGGTGCAAGACAGTTTCTTAAGCTCGCCACCCCATCCAAATTCCCAGGAGCAGGATGAAGAAAGAGCAAGGGATAAAGGATGCTTCTCCCAGATAAAAGGCCTCCCTGAAAGCCACCTTCTATGATTTCCTTATCTCATAATGGTTCAAATTTTGTCTCAATGCCATGTCTAGATTGAAGAAAGGTCTTCATACTGGGAAGTATGGTCATTTAGCTGAAAACATCAAGTCCCTAAGAAATATTGAGAATCTACTACTAAAGAAGAAGGAAATTGATATTACATGACAACTATTACGGCAGTTTTGGAAGATGCTTTCTTCCTTCAGCTTCTTCCACTGATGGCTGATACGTAAACCTTCATTTCTTTGCCCTCTTATTTTCTGCTTCTATGGCTTCCCCCTCCTGCCTTATCTTCATATGCTGACCACTTCCTTAGATGTTATATATAACTATAATTATATATAGTTATTATATATAATATATAACTATAATATATAACTATAATATAAAACCAATGTATCCTTTATATTATTTACTATGACTTACTTTATGTTTCTATTAGCTTTGAAAGCGGTGAGCCTGATTATTTAATAATTTTTCTTCTAAGGAACTTGATAAATTGAACGATGATGCCTTTGCTTTATATAATTGCCTTTACCTTTTGTTCTCCTTTTGGGTTAGGTTAGCTATAAAATAAAGACAATCTCTGACTTTTTCTGACAATATGGTGAGAAATGCCTGGCTTCTTCTCATTCATTCCCTTTCCATATATAACTTTTATCCTCTGTGTTCATAGCTCTGAATCTTCTTTGATCTTTAAAGTGTTAATTCCTGTTTGTGAATTCCAACACTTAATCATATGTTAAATAAAATATATCTTTTCACACTTGAGTTTTGTCTGTATGATTATGCTATTATACTAATTATATGCTTCTGAAAATATCTTGCAAAAATTGTAAGGCATGTGGAGTAATAATGTATTATCTGCAATTTCAGAGAAAATAAAAACAAATGTTGTGTTGTTTTAATCATATATAATTAAAGATTAGCAGCTGGGTAAAACATCTAGAAAATTATACCCAATCATTCCTCTCTATAGCTGTGGTTGTCAAATGGTAATGTGCATAAGCCTTACTTAGAGTCCTCGATAAAACTGGAGATGCATAGGCCTCAATGCTAGAGACTCTGATTCGGTCAATGTCATGTGGGTCCCCCAAAACTGCATTTTAAATCAGCACACGAAGATTTGCAGATTGAATGCCAGTTGTGATCTAAGAGAAAACAGAATGTGGAGTGATAGGCCAAGGCTATAGGGGCTAAAACCAAATAAACAACAGAAAAAGAAAGGGTCAATACATCTATGTTAAAAGCCTCTGTTATTTAAGATAATATACATGAGAGGAAAAGTGATTATACAAAACTTTCCAATTTTAAAATGAGATTAAAGGAAAAAGGAAGATGGTTATGATTTTTTCCTAAGAGAGAAATTAAAAACCCCAATACGGCTCAGCATGGTGGCTCACGCCTCACACCTGTAATCCCAGCACTTTGGGAGGCCAGTGCAGGTGGATCACCTGAGGTCAGGAGTTCAAGACCAGCCTGGCCAACATGGTGAAACTCTGTCTCCACTACTAAAAAAATAAAATAAAATAAAAAATTTAGCCAGGCATGTCGATGGGTGCCTGTAATCCCAGCTACTTGGGAGGCTGGGGCAGGAGAATTGCTTGAACCCAGGAGGAAGAGGTTGCAATAAGCCGAGGTCATGCCACTGCACTGGGGGACAAGAGTAAGACTGTCTCAAAAATAAAAATAAAATAAAATAAAATAATATAAATAAAACCACAATACTATCATATGTAAAACGTCAGAGGTTAACTTATACCAGTATAAATTGTGGCAGACACTGATATTATATAACTAATCATAAACTATAAGTAACTGATTACTATCAAACAAGAACTATATAATGATTAGATTGATAATACAAGATAATTGTTAGGTTGATGATCCTCAGAAGACTATGCACTAATTTCTATACTATGTAAATAAAAGTTTAGTTTTTAAGATTTCTACTTCTGGAGTCAGTTCCAATATCTACTAGCTATATTAATTTTAATAAAGTCTAGCTTATCAACTATTTCTTTCATGGATTGTGCCTTTGGTGTTGTATCTAAAAATTCATCTCCATACCCAAGGTCATCTGGGCTTTCCCCTATGTTAACTTACAGAAGTTTCACAGTTTTACGTTTTATATTTAAGTCTATAATCCATCTTGAGTTAATTTTTGTTAAAGGTATAAAGTTTGCATCTAGATTCTTTTTTTTTTTCTTTTTCTTTTGCACATAGATGTCTGGTTGTTTCAGCATGATTTGTGAAAACAAAAACATCTTTGCTCCATCGCATTGCCTTTTCTGCTTTATCAAAGATTAGTTTACTATATTTGTGTGGATCTATTTCTGGACTCTGTATTGTGTTCCATTGATCTATTTGTCTATTTTTACAAAAGTACTACATTGTTTTGATTACTGTAGTTTTAAAATAGGTTTTGAAGTCAGGTAGAGTTAGTCTTACAACTTTGCTCTCCTTCAATTTTGTGCTGGCTATTTTAGGTCATTTGCCCCTCCATATAAACTATAAAATCGTTTTGACAAGACCACAAAATAACTTGCTGGGATTTTTATTAGGATTGCATTGAATCTATAGATCAAGTTGGGAAGAACTGACACCTTAAAAATATTGAGTCTTTCTAGTAGCTATATTATAACGGAGAATTTATTTAAGTCTCAGTTGGGTCAATCATAAAATCAGGATTGTCAATAAATGCATGAGGTTATGATGATGATTAAATAAGATAATGTAGGTAATGTATGTCTGCTGCATGAATGTTCAATATTATTATACTTACGACACACTCTTTCATATTGCCCAAAGTTGTGACTAAGAAATAAATAAGGATACATTCGCACAATAAATTCTCATGGTCTACAGCTACTGGGTCAGGGCAGGATGCTGAACAAAAGCTTTGTCTAATCCTGTGCTAAGAACATCTTCCCCCGGAGGGATCCATTTGCCCCTCAAATCTTGACTGTCTTGAAAAAAATTATTTGGAGTGAAATGCATGTGGAAATGAATTAAATCCTCTGACCATGGACTCTGACCATGGATTGCCAAGATTGCCTTCCCTGTTGCTACTTATTAAGAATTACAAACTGTCACTCTCTCATATACGTAGTATCACTTAGAAAAGGAAAAAAGCTTAGATCTCTTCCAAAGGAAAATTCTCCATTCCTGCATCTATTTATCTGAACCCCAACATTGGCATGGGTTTCCCCGGACCCAGGAAAATTAACTGAAGAATTATATCCCTAACTCTTTCCTTTCTACAAACATTGATTCAGGAATTGGAGAGAAGATGTATTATCTTATCTCATAGCTGATCTGCAGCTATGAATCAACTGAATCTAGTTTACTTGTCTTCTTACACCAAGTACAAATTATCCTATTCAGTTTCATTTTATGTTTCATAATTGAATACCTCAATTAGCTGTTTGCTAGAAGGAGACAGCAAAAACTAGAATAGTAGAGCCATCTGGGTTCATTCAGTGTAGGATATATACAAATGTCACAAAAATTCAACGGCTGTAATTGTCATCCCTCTGCCGGTGGCAACCAAATCTGTATTTCCAGCCCCAATATCTCTCCCGAGTTTGAGATCAATGGATTCAATTGCCTCCTGAACTTCAAACTGCTACTCAATTAATCATTCAACCTTCCCCAGAGGTGTTCCTTCCATACTGGTTTTGAATACATGATATGGTGATGACCAGTTACCAAGTCTTACACTTATTCTCTGTCTACTTTTTAATATCCACATTGGCAGTCCTTAACTGTGGTCCCTTCACCTCTTGTCCAGATTGCTAAAGCTTCCCCTTAAATTATTTCCTTTCAATCTTTTACCTATTCCAACTTATTTTCTATATTACCAGTAGATTGATGTTTTAAACAATTCCAAAATTCTTCCTCCTGTGGGTTACATCTTCCCATGACTGCAGATAAAAATTAAATTCTATTTCCTTGGCACTGTATATTTTAGAGTGATCTTTGTGACCTCACTCCAGCTTAATTACATGTTTTCATCTGCAACTATTGTCCAAGTCCACTAACCAATGGGCAACACACAACTTTAGTCAAAGCTATTTAGGTTTATCGCAGCTTCCTGCAGCAAGGGAGAATACACATCAGAGGAACACAGTGTTTCTGTCAAAGAACGTTAGCAGAGGCTTATGATAATATTTGGACATGTGAAGAGGGATTCAAAAGCAGATTTAGAGAAGTGCAGACAATTCTGGATAGGATGTTGTCAGGTAGCAGGAATAAGTCAATGACTGGATATCCTTACATGTTTTTTAAGCTCGAAGACAAGGCATTCAAAGTGGAGCTAAAATTATCACTAGTAAAGAAACAGCAGTCACTGTTGCTTGCCTTTGGAAGGGGATGTTTAGTTACTGTGATTGCAAGGTAGGTGTCCTTTCTTTGTCTTAGTCTATTGTGGTCACAGAGTGGCCTTACCTGAGTATTGATTCTATTCTAAGAAAGTTGTTTATGTTTAGTTGGGACAATTAAGGCAAACTGACAGCTTCCAACAGTGAGCTGCTAGGGTCATTTTTCACTTTCTCACTACCCATGTCTACTTCTACATCTGAGTCTACTAAACAATTTGCAGCCCCTTGAAAGACTTGTGTTCTTTCTAATTTATGAGTCTTGACAGAAGCAGTTTGGAGAGCTTGAAATACATCCACGGAACTTTTTCCAGGATTTCCTCCTACTCATTCTTTAGAATTGTTTCCCTCCTCTTATGTGTGTGCAGATGTACATTAATATATTCAAGAAAATATGAATATATTCACATTATTTTACAAAGAAAAAAACACATAAATTAAGTAAAATAAAGTGACCTTTAATTCATTCATAAGCCATCTCATTCTTCTTCCAAGATTTAATCACTCGTATTGCTTATATAATTATAGTATTATTTTCCTATACACACTTATGTATAAATGTAGTTTTACTCACTCAATAACACACATATTTAAATGCTTAGAATACATTTTCTAAGGTTGTTTAGCATGCTTTTTTAATAGCCTTTAAAAATGTTTTGAAAGTGTCTATATGTTTATATCATTCTCTCATCAGAATGCAGTCTCATGGGTATCCTCAGTGCCTGATGAATCTCAGTAATGCCTGCACAATGCCAGACACAGAGTAAGTCCTCTTGATAAATGTATAGGGAACTGTAATAGAATGCTATAGACTACTTCCATAGGAAACCAAATGATTAGAAATCTCCTCTTATAAGCATGAACTCAGAATCAAGGGAGTTTGTTTCAGAAGTCAACTAATATAGCTTGAGGCCCTCTCACTCATTTTGATATTAATATTAAAGTTTGTTTCACAAAGATTCCACTACCCCCAAGCATTCTAGAATTGGCACTTCCAGTGTTCCCTCCACAGCAACTCCTCTCTGGAGTGTTTGTGGCTAGCGGGCCTGCTGCAGTACATATTGGCTTACTTTATATTGTATATGAAACCACAGCTTAGGGACTCAATTGTTCAATCACAATCTTGTTACAGAGTTTATACCTTTGATTATTTCAAAATTTATCTTTTTGAGGTTAGGGATATTCTCAAATTTTTCAGGCAGAAAGCTTAAAAATATAAAATGATGTACAGTTTAACACGTCTTCTCCTGTGACATTTAACATATTAATTGGTTCAATTGAGGCTGGGCTTAGTGGCTCACACCTATAATCCCAGCACTTTGGGAGGCCGAGGAGGGTGGATGGATAACTTGATGTCAGGAGTTCGAGATCAGCCTGGCCAAAATGGTGAAACCCCGTCTCTACTAAAAATACAAAAATTAGCCAGGCATAGTGGCACATGCCTGTAATCCCAGCTACTCCAGAGGTTGAGGCAGGAGAATCGCTTGAACCCAGGAGGCAGAGGCTGCAGTGAGCAGAGAAGGACCACTGCACTCCAGACTGGGCAACAAAGCAAGACTCCATCTCAAAAAACAAACAAATAAACAACAACAAAAAATTAATTAGTTAATTGAAATTTTGACCAGAACCAAAAATAGGCAACTAGAGATAGCCTCTTTGAAGTACAGATATTCAGTATCACTGATTTTTTAGAGATCTACATTTTTTAATACTAGACATAAATTAAAACAATAAGGACTTTTAACATTAATTACACATTTTATAATATTTAACCTCAATGAATAAATATGTGACTGGTGTAAATAAAGGCAAGTATCAAATACTGATATGGAAATCAATAGATTTTTTTTATATAATTGAGCAAGGCTGCTCAGAATTTGAAACTCTAGATTACACAAAAAAAACAAATGAATTGGAATAGCATGTGTGTGTGTGTGTTCACATGTGTTCACAGACAGAAAACATACAAAACAAATGCTATCAGTATGTTTTTGAGTATAATGTAAATGAATGAATTTACATGCATAATAGAAACACTAACCTTAGAAAATACATTTTCCCCAAACTAAATTAATTGAACTATTAGATAAAATTGTTTGAATTATTCAGATAAAATTTCCCACCTGAAATAAATCAAGCAATTTTAGTTTGGGATAAGATGACATGAATAATAACCTGTGTCAAGAATTCCTCAGCAATTTTTTTATCCCCTTAAAAACATATAAATCTCCAAATGCATTCTGAGTTTGGGGAATAGAATTGAACTCTATCGGAAGTTTGAAGAAACTTTGTATCTTGCACTATGCTGGGGAATGAACTATGTCTTGCTGTAAGTAATTTGTTGAGGACATAGGATAAAGTCATGCCCACTAAAGGAAGATTATATAATCACTGAAATATAAAAGGACTTTCTCTTGTTAGCGATGAAAGACCAAGATTAGAATAGCAAAATGTTCTATGCAAATTGTGTCACATGCTGAAGAGCAAGCTAATGAATTGTGGGATAATTATGCATGCTTTTATAAAGAATGTGAGATATTAAAGGCTGGAATGTGATTAGAACATAATTTTTGCAGATTTTAAAATGTTGTGTTTTAATCTTTTAAGTTGTTCTACCAAACTTCCAGTTTTCAAACATGTTCTTCAAATGCAAAAGAAATAATTGTTTCAAAATAAGAATAACATTATTATTTTCAAGGCTAACACCTTGAAAATATAACACATCAACAATACAGAGAATCTTTTTTATTTTTCTAAGACTGAACTTATAACCAATGAATCTAAAAGTTATTAATTTGGATTTCAGGGGGTTTAATAACATATTTAACAATATTAAGCTATTTTTTTATCCACGTATCTTTTGTGGAGATCTATTTAAAGAAGAAATTATTTTACCAGCTCAACTATTCTACACTTAAGACTTTGAAATAACTAATCTTGACTTTGAAATAAAATTCTCCAAATATATGAGAAAATAAAATATTCTGAAATAAGACAAAATATTTCTATTAATTATAATACCTGGGATAAATGCATTAGGATATATAGTGTTATTTATAAAATAAAATTCACCAGAATACTACTAGCAGTACACTAAAATTCAAACTACCCGGCAATGTTTTAAATTGTACTAAAGAACCCAATCCAAAATCTCAATAAACTTCACAACCACTTGCTAATTTAGTTAACATAATGTCATTTCAGCAAACTCTAAAAAGGGTGGTAACATTATGACAATAATTTTCATAAAAACCTTAGATCAGGGCACAGAGAATGAGCTACATTCTCTCACTTATAAGTCTATTAACAGAATCCTTTAGAAACCTAAGAGGTTAAAAGTAAATTAACAACAGAAGGAAGCCCAATCTAATGAGGCTTTGAAATGTAGGCATAGCTCACTTTCCTCAAATAAAAATCTGTATTAGTCTGTTTTCATATTGTCATAAAGAACTGACTGAGACTAAGTAATTTATAAATGAATGAGGCTTAATTGACTCACAGTTTAGCATGGCTAGGGATATCTCAGGAAACTTGCAATCATGGCAGAAGGAGAAGAGAAAGCAAGGCACCTTCTTCACAAGGCAGCAGGAAGGAGAAGTGCTGAGCAAAGGCGGAAGAACCCCTTATAAAACCAAAAGATCTTGTGAGAACTCACTCACTATCATGAAAGCAGGCTGGGGCAAACTGCCCCCATGATTCAATTACCCTCCACCTGGTCTCTCCCTTGACACACAGAGAGTATGGTGATTATAATTCAAGATGAGATTTGGGTGGGAACACAAAGTCTAACCACATTATTCTGCCCCGGCCCCTTCTAAATCTCATGTCTTTTCATATTTCAAAACAAATCATATCTTCTCATCAGTCCGCCAAAGTGTTAATTCATTTTATAATTAATCCAAAAGTCCAAGTCCAAAGTCTTATCTGAGACAAGATAAGTCCCTTCTGCCTATAAGCCTGTAAAATAAAAAACAATTTAGTTACTCCCAAGATACAATGGAGGTAGAGGCACTGGGTAAATGCTCCAATTCCAAAATGGAGAAATTGGCCAAAATGAAGGGGCTACAGACCCCATGCAAATCCAAAATCCAATGGGACAGTCATTAAATCTTAAAACTCCAAAATCATCTCCTCTGACTCCATATCATGCATCCAGGCCACGCTGATGCAAGAAGTAGGCTCCCATGGCATTGGACAGCTCTGCCCCTATGGCTTTGTAGGCTACAGCATCCTCCTGGCTGCTTTCACAGGCTGACATTGATTGTCTGCTGCTTTTCCAGGCACACAGTGCAAGTTTTCAGTGGACCTATCATTCTGGTGTCTGGAGGATGGTGGCCATAGTCTCACAGCTTCAGTAGGCAGTGCCCTAGTGGGGCCTCTGCATGGCAGCCCTGACCCCACATATGCTTTCCACACTGCCCTAGCAGAGGGCTCTACCACTGCAGCAAAGTCTTGCCTGGATATCCAGGCATTTCCATACAGCCTCTGAAGTCTAGGCAGAGGTTCCCAAACCTCAGTTCTTGACTTCTGCGTACCTGCAGGTCCAACACCATGTGTAAGCCACCAAAGCTTGGGGGTTGCACCCTCTGAAGCAATGACCAGGGTTATATGTTTTCCCCTTTCAGCCAGGGCTGCACAGCTGGAGCATGAGGCACTAAGTCCCGAGACTGCAAAGAGAAGCAAAGCCCTGGCCCAGCACATGAAACCATTTTTCCCTCTAGGCTTTGCTTGTGAAGGGGTGGAGTGGGGGACCTGCCACGAACAACTCGGATGTGCCCTGGAGACATTTTCCCCATTGTCTTGGTGATTAACATTTGGCTCCTCTTTACTTATGCAAATTTCTGAAGCAGGCTTGAATTTCTCCTCAGAAAATGGGTTTTTCTTTTCTATCACATAATCAGACTGCAAATTATCCAGACTTATTCTCTGCTTCCCTTTTAAACATAAGTTCCAATTTCAAACTATCTCTTTGTGAATACATAAAACTGAATACTTTTAAGAGCACCCAGAGCACCCCTTGAACACTTTGCTGCTTAGAAATTTCTTCTGTCAGATAACCTAAGTCAACTCTCTCAGGTTCAAAGTTCCACAGATTTCTAGGGCAAGGGCAAATTGCCACCAGCCTCTTTGCTAAAGCATATCAAGAGTCACCTTTATTCCAATTTTCAGCTAGTTCTTCATCTTCATCTGAAACCACCTTAGCCTGGATTTTATTGTCTGTATCACTATCAGCATTTTGTTCAAAGCCATTCAACATGTATCTAGGAAGTTCCAAACTTTCCCCTATCTTCCTCTCTTCTGAGTCTTCCAAGTCTCTGGGAAGTTCTAAACTTTCCCACATTTTCCTGTCTTCTTCAGAGTTCTCTGTTCCAACCTCTGCCTGTTACTCAGTTCCAAAGTCACTTCCACATTTTTGGGTATCTTTATAGCAGCACCCCACTCTCTATGGTACCAATTTACTGTATTAGGCCATTTTCATACTGCTATAAAAAACTAACCGACACTGAACAATTTATAAAGGAAAGAGGTTTAATCGACTCACAGTTCAGCATGGCTAGAGAGATCTCAGGAAACTTACAATAATGGCAGAAGGCAAAGGGAAGGCAAGGCACCTTCTTCACAAGACAGCAGGAAGGAGAAATGATGACAGAAGGGTGAATAGCCCCTTATAAAACCACTAGATCTCATGAGAACTCTCTCACTATCATGAGAACAGTATGGGGAAAATTGCCCTCATGGCCCAATTATCCTCCACCTGGTCTCTCTCTTGACATGTGGAGATTATGGGGATTACAATTCAAGATGAGATTTGGGTGGGGACACAAATCCTAACCATATCAAAGTCCAACATAATATGAATAGTATAAAATAAGTAATATGTATCTAAAAAATTAATACCATAATGCAGTAAGCATATTACAAAGTCCATTGGGTAAACCAAAGGGCAATTTAAATTTAAAGTGCAAAGCATGCAGTTGGGGAATTGAAACTAACCTTGAAGTTACTTGAACCAATCCTAGCTCTAATTAAACTAAATACAATTCTTACTAATAAAGCAAGGAAAACTATCACTAATAACTACATCAAATTATTCCATATGGTATGGAACAGAGAAATGTAATTTAGATTTTAAAGAGTATAACAAAGAAAAAATAAAATACAAAATTATCATAAAAGAAAGGAGTATATTTTAATACATTTGGCATAATGAATTAACTAGAACATTACAGAGAAATTTTACTTAAGACACAGAAAACAGACAAGCTACTTGTAAATAGTTAATTAGGAAAAATTCTTCTCTGTGAAAAAAATAATGAGAAGGATTTATAGCTAGAGCTAAAAGCTGGTTATCCAAAGCAGAATTTAAGGTCAACTTTAAATTTACCTTAAGAAGAATCCATCTTAATGTAAATTTAAATGTTAATCAGAAGACATACAAGTCATTTGAAATAGGACAAAACCTTCCTTGGAGAGCAATTACTCATAAAATGATAATTGGCTTCAGAGAAGCTTCAATTTCTCATGCATTTTATTCAATCACAACTAAATACCAATAAGCAAAATCACCTCCTAATACCTTATTGTTTTAATCCATGTGTGCAGAGAAAAAATTAATATAAGCAATAAGAAATACTTTTCTATATAAGCCCTCACAAAAATGAATAAGCCATTGATAGCAAATAGATTGAAAAAACAGAAAGCATTAGTTTAATGTGCTATTAACCTAAAATACAAATGTAATAAGATTAAAAGGAATAAAAGAAATTTAATAAACCATTATGTCCCCTCTATTTACTAAAAAAACTTAATTTGTTAATTGAATATAAAATCTTATTGTCTAATTAGCTAAAGTAATCATGATCTGAATTAATTTTGGTTGAGGTGACTTCAGAACATAGTAAAGCCTCCCAATGATCAAAGCTAGACTAAGCACTCAAATACATGATCATTATTAGTTGACTCAAGTTTTTTTGGTTGATAATCTATTTTATTGATGAACAGATTTTTCAATTGGTAATAATAAAATTCCATTTTAGAGGTCAAATTGATGATTAAGTTTATGATTTTATTATTGCATCCACACATCCTAAAGATGTGACTTCCACTTAAGGTTCTTTAGTGCCATGGTTAAAGTTGTATGTTACCTGAATTCATATCCGAGCAATTTCATTTGGTGATTCTTTATGCAAAGGTGTCTCACAATATGAAAGGGCTTTAAAAATAAGGTCCACTCTACAAAAGGGCTTAATATTAATTTGACATTTATCTAAATACAATAAATTATTAAAATCCTAGTCTAAGAGAGAGGCAGAACAAGATGGTGGAATAAACTTCCCAGCAATCCCCACCCCCCACATTCCCCACTCCAACCCCAACCCTACCCCCATTGTAGTTGCTCACCCAGGGAAACATCAGATTAAATAACTATCCACACAAGAAAACTTCTTCTTACAAGAGATAACTAAATCAGGTGAGAAATCACAGCACTAAGTTATAGCATTATAACAGGAAAGGATGTGTTAAAGAGGATAGAAAGAACAGTCTTGAATTATCTTCACCACTCCTTTGCCAACCCCATGCAGCACTGCACAGACAATCTGTCTGCTTGGGAAAGGAAGAGGAAAATGTGTATGAACTTTGCATTGGAACTTAGTACCAGCTTCCCCACAGTGAAACACGGTACCAGGCAGAAACCCATGGCTCCCTTTTCCAGTCTGGTGCCTACGGAGGGAGCACTTAGACTTGCCCGAGGCAAGAAGAGAATCTGCTGTCTTGGCAGGAGGAATCTCAGTCCTGATCTGCTTTACCACCTGCTGACTAAAGTGGCCTCTGGCTCCAAATAAATGGACGCAATGGGTCCTCATTTTAGTGACAGGAAGGTCATGGTGATCACTCTCCTTGGGTGAGCACTGTTATTGAGATGGTCTGGAAGGCTATAAGCTTCAGATATGACCCAGTGTGACAAAAGCTGCAGCAGCCACAGGAGTGCCCGTGTCACCTCTCTGCCAACTCTAGGCAGTGCAGCTTTGAGAGAGACTTCTCCAGGGAAGAAGAGGGAAGTGTGCAGGAGACTTTGCCCTGGGAACTAGTACCAGCTCTGCCACAGTAAAACAGCCCTGAACAGAACACCACAGGCCCTTATTTTTGGCCAGTGCTTCCAGTCTGCGGTTCTACCTCACCCCTAACCAAAATGGAATCTGCTGCACTGACAGGATAGACAGGAGTCTCATCCAGGCATCACCATTGACAGTACACACACACACATATCTATACATGCGTGTATATGTGTGTGTGTATTTATATACACACACATACACAACGGAATACCATTCAGCCATAAAACAAAATGAAATCCTATCATTTGAGGCAACATGCATGAACCTGGAGGATGTTAAATGAAATAAGCCAGGAACAGAAAGACAAACATAGTGGGATCTCACTCATAAGTGGAATCTTGAAAAGCTGATTTCATAGAAGTAGAAATTAGAGTAGTGGTTACTAGAGGCTGGGGAGGAAAAGGGCAGGAAAAGACAGGAGAGGTTGTTCAATGAGTACAAAGTTACAGTTACACAGAAAGAATAAGTCCTGTTTTATTACAAAGTAGGGTGACTATAACAAATAACGATGTAGTGTATATTTAAAGATACCTATAAGAGAAGACTTTGAACTTCAGCTCAAATAAATGTAAATGTTTAAAGCAACAGATTAGTAATCACCCCAGTTTGATCATCATACAATGCATGCATGCATTGAAGCATCACATTGTACTTCATAAACATGTACAAGTATTATGTGTCCATTATAAATTTGAAAAATTAACAAGTGAAAAATGTCTAAGAATCAGTCCCATTGAGATAACAGAAGCCAGTAATAATGTAAATTTAAAATTTTGTTTTCAGAGGCTTTTTTTGTTTTTTTGGACAAAGTTTTGCTCTTGTTGACCAGGCTGGAGTACACTGGCACGATCTCGGTTCACCGCAAACTCCACCTCCCAGGTTCAAGTGATTCTCCTGCCTCAGCCTTCCGCGTAGCTAGGATTACAGGCATGTGCCACCAAGCCTGGCTAATTTTGTATTTTTAGTAGAGGCAGGGTTTCACCAGATTAGTTAGGCTGGTCTCGAACTCCTGACCTCAGGTGATCCACCTGCCTTGGCCTCCCAAAGTGCTGGGATTATAGGCGTGAGCCACCATACCCAGCCTCATTGTTATTTTTTAACAAGCATGTTCCTAAGTAATTTATAATTACAACATTTCCCTATTGAATTAGTGTAGGCCTTCTGAAGGCTTATCAAATAAAAAATTGGGTCATTGAATTTCAAGAAACCAACTATCTTAGTTCCATATGGATTATTTCAACTGATTGCAGATGCCATAAGAATCATAAAAACCACTTTGATCTCTAATGTGATTAATACTAAGATAGATTATTGCAATTGTTATGATCCTGACCTTGCTTTAACAATCTGAGTGTCTACTCAACATCATATCTATTAATAGGTTTGTCTTAGTCCATTTTTGTGTTGCTATAACAGAATATCACAGACTAGGTAATTTATAAAGAAATGAAATCTATTTCTTAGAGTTCTTGAGGTTGGAAACTCCCACAGGCCCACATCTGGTGAGGGTCATATTGCAGCAACATCCTATGGCAGAAGATGGAAGAGCCAGAGATTGCAATAGAGCAAGAGAGTAAGGAGGGGCCACTAGCTTTTATAACAAGCCCACACTCATGATAATTCACCTATTCCCATGATAACAACATTAACGTATTCATGGGGGCTCTGCCCGCATGGCCTAATCGCCTCTTAAAATTCCTACCTCTCAGTACTGTTGCATTGAGGATTTAATGTCCAGCACATGATTAGCAGGAAAAAAACAAACCATAATAAGTTTTAAAGCTAGAATTACTGTTAGTCTTATCTATATGAAGCTTACTTAGCAGTGTAGTCAGTCAAGCTCATAGTGTCCAGAACTTGACTAATCCAGAATCCTTTGAGCAGAAACAAAAGTCTTGAATTCCACATTAGGTCACATAGGCAATTATTCTGTGATGTGTGTGCGTATGCACGTGTGTCAATTACATTAAGAGCTAACTCCCCTAAATTATTTGCTTTGATCCACTTTTAACTTTTGAGGAAAGGCAGAAGTATAGAAAAGGTTTTAGCTGCTTCTTTGGATTTGCAACTCAGTGTATAAGTTAAACTTCCCAGCTTGATAAATAAGGGATTATCCTCTGTCTTTATATTTTATGTACAAAGATTATTCTCACATAGATTTATCTACCCTTGACTATTCTCAACAAACCGCAAAGTGGTCACTACTCTATATACATGATGCTAAAACTAGAATAGTGGAGACTGCCCTCAATTTGCTAATTCAGGGTGATTTTAATCAATGTGTAGTTTTATTAGGAGATGCTCAGATTTATAACTGATTGTTATTGCTTATTTCTTAGTAATAATTTTCTGAATCATAATACCATCATGATCGGAAGATTTTGAAACTCATTAAGGCCATTAATTATAGGCACTCCACATACAGCATTCTAATAAATAAATAAGCTTTTGATTATTGCCCCATGATTCCTTTTACTGCTTGCAGCGTCAACAGCAGGAGCAAGGCAGGACTAAAGTGAACAGTGTGCCCTCCATCCCCTGGCAGCCTAACACCTATGGGCGCAATAGATTTATTTATCATCTTCCTCATCTAGCAGGGTTTCACCAATTTTAGGTGCCATTAATTTTCTTACTGCAATTAATTAAAATAAAACCACCTTTTACATCCCAATACCACAGATCACTAATTTCATTTTCGGTATTATTACAACTTTTTATAATTGCCATAGAAATCACTGTCAACAAAACAGAATCTAAGTATTGCCTTTATCAATCTAGCAGAAAGCAGAGACCCAATTTAACATCAACATTTGCGCTGAAGCATTGGACATCCTGAAGTCACGTGCTTTGGAAAAATTTCACATATTTTAACATAATGTTCAGGAAACCATTATTTAGTTGCATAAAAACTCATCTGAGTAGCACTGCCAATTAGAATTTTAGGATTTATTGTATACCATGTTATAATTTAACCCTGTAGGGTCTGCATATTTATGTTTCCCCAAAATTAACATTCTAAAATCCTCACCCCCAAGGTGACGATATTAGGACATAGAGCTTTTGGGAATGATTAGGTCATGAGGGCTCTACCCTCAGAATAAGATTAATGACCTTGTAAGAGAGGCTGGAGAGAGTTCCTTTACCCTTCCTTTTTACGCAGAAAGAAGGCAGTGTCTATGGGGTAGCAGGCCTTCACCAGACACTGAATCTGATGGCTACTTGATCTCGGACTTCCCGGCCTCTATCACTGTGAAAAATACATTTCTTTGGTTCATAAGCCATCTAGTCTACTGTATATTGTTATAGTAATTCAAACAGGCTAAAACATACCTGAATATTGAAATAGATGTGCAAGTATATCCAACTTCTGCTGCCATAATTATTACTATTGTATCACAGGTAAAAGTCTTTCACTAGCTATGTTACAAGAATAAAATAAGTGATCACCAGTTATATTCTGACTCACGGGTTTTATTTGCCTATGTACTGTGTGTAGGCTAACAGGAGTCGTTTTATCTACTAAATACATCATTTGTTTACTGATGCATTTGATTACTGATTCCTGTTATTCTTAAGATAATATATTGTATCTTATATGAGGCAAGGCTCAACCACTATGTGTAGGTAATAATGTAACTTGTTTTTCCCAATATTTTCTTGGCTTTTCTGAAATGTAGCAATGATAATGAGCCTATACAGGTGCTGAAACAAGATGAAAACTCTCTCATCCATGAAGCCACTCATTCACTGATAGCAGTGATAATAAAATTCTTCATAAGATATTGGTAAAAATAAATTTACCAGTCTTTACATAATGTTATCAAAGTTAACTTAAATTATCTGCATCTTTTAGCATATCAACTCTACCTAGGTTTTCAATTCTATATTTTTCATTTTAGAGAAATGTACCCATTTCCATGTCTTATAATAGCATTTATAATTAGCTCTTTGGTATTTGGTATTATATATCTAATATTAAACACAAAATTAACTCACAAAAGCACCACAGATGCTTAAGAATTAGAAACAGTATGCCCACCTTACCTTTAATTATTTTAATTCTTATTGTTCTTCTATTATTATGAAATTATGAATTATTTAATTGTGAGCAATAACTCATTCCTTTTTTTTTTTTTTTTTTTTGAGACAGGGTCTTGCTCTATCACCCAGGCTGGAGTGCAGTGGCATGATCTCAGCTCACAGCCATCTCGACCTCCCCAGTTCAGGCAATTCTCCTACCTCAACCGCTACCACGCCCAACTAATCTTCACATATTTTGTAGAGTCAAAGTTTCGCCATGTTGGCCAGGCCAGTCTCAAACTCCTGGGCTCAAGGTATCTGCCCACTTTGGCCTCGCATTGTGCTGAGAGTACAGGCCTGGACCACTGGGCCCCGCCTCCATAACCCATACCTAACTGCAGAAACAACAAGATGACAATGAATTGAATTTATGATTATAGAGACTATGAAATTGTTAACTTTGATTCAGACTAAGAGAATTATGTCTATAGAAATTGATATTCATGTAGTAATCCTTACAGAACTGCCATCTAAACATTAACCTCATCAGAAGATGTGCTTCATTCATGAGTTGCTCCCTCTTTATATTTAAAACAATTGCTATTCCAGGACAAATAAAGTGAGAAGTATTAATGTTTACTAGACTTGACATTATAAACAATGCTCTTAAATTATATAACTCAAATTATACCTTCACGGACTTTGTGCTTGAGGTAGTACTTTAGAACAGTTTGAAAACTGACCCATATCAGTGCTATAAATTCATGGGGGAGATAAATTATCATTAATTATTAAAGTTAAAGATGGTGAACTTAAATCCCTTGCATATGAAATACCACAATTAGATACAGCACTATAAACTATTAATCTATTATCAATAATTCTAGTGATATTTGTAATGAAAAATTTATGCTTGTAGTTTTGAACTATCACCCTCACCTATAACACTTGAAACACCAATACTGAATAACAAAGTAAGAGATACTTTTTATCTGCCTCTATCCTCCAGCAATAGTAGGACTAAGTATTGTAAACTTTATTATTATTTTCTCAATAAATGCATTTATTTCACCAAACCATCTTATTACAAATTGTAATTAGATGCTAACAGCAGATAGACTAATTTTAAAGTAGCAAGTATTAACTCATAGAGATTCAGCACAGGTTTTATCTCTAACATCAATTTAATCTCATTCTATTTATTGAAACTTCAGTCCTGTTAGTACCCATACCTCACACGGTTACCTGAGCCACGCAATTCACCATAAATTTAGGAATGGCCATCTCACTATGGGCAGAAACAGTTATTGTTTGTTTTCATCATAAAAATGAAGCCTTATCAGTGTATTTTATATCCCAAGGGACACCTGCTATATGTATGCCTATCTTTGTAATCATGATCACTCCTGGAATATTTAACAAATAGTTTTAGCATTGTGGTTTGCAGCAAACATTACAGTTTGCCACTTGTTAATTCACCCAGTTAGAGGAGCTACATGAGCCCTATTACCAATTAGCCCATCAGTAGCCTCAATCAGGTTTATTATTTTAGTACTTCTTACAGTTTTAGAGGTCACAGTTAGCTGAATTCAATTACATATCCTCACATCTTCAGGAAGTCTCTATTTACAAATAACACCTATTAACTAACATGCTAACCATATAATAAAATTAAGCCCTTGGCCACTAAGAGGAGGCTTATCTGCTAAAGACTCCATTTAATGAATCATTTCTAGTAACAGTCATACTATTAAATAACACACAAGCAGTAGGCTATAAGTAAAGAGGTGGTGTTTAAGAGACTACTTTCACAGGTCCCTACAGGTCAGTTGTATGAAAAGAACTTACATATGAAATAATCTCCTTCAATGTGCTAGAAATATTTTTTATTGCAGGGTATTTTATTTTTTATCTTTCACTGAAATATAGCCCCTATACCAAAATTTGGTAGAGTCTGATCACTAGCATGTATTAAAACACTAAACTACTATATCTATCAGTAGCATCATTTCTTAACACTTTTATCCTTCTAGTTGCTGGAGTATCTATCACTTGAACCACCCCACACTCCCACAATCTGAAAAAAAGAAATTAAAACGAAACATTACCAGAATTATTTATCAACACTACACTAGATGTTTACATGATGACGAACTTCAGAATTATTATGAAACACTATATACTAGTTCCAATGACCTCTATGACTCAATATTATTTTTGACAAAATGGATTTCATAGATTGTGTGTAATTACTGCTAAAACTTTAATTATATGTTTTCTATGTCAAATAACATTTTACTTCACTTTTAATCATTTTAGTTTTGAAACTGACCCTAATACCCTCTTAATTGTCATATAACTCTTTAAATTTTTTTATTTTTAATTTTTTGGGGTATATAGTAGGTGTACATATTTATGAGGTACATGAGATATTTTGATATAGGTATGCAATGTGTAATAATTACATCATGGAAAGTTGGGTATCCATCCTCCCAAGTATTTATCTTTTGTGTTACAAGCAATCCAATTATAGTCTTGTAGTTATTTTAAAATGTATAATTAAGTTATTGACTATAGTCACCCTGTTGTGCTATCAAAGAATAGGTATTTTTCATTCTTTCTATATTTTTTGTACTCATTAACCATCCCCACCTGTCCCCTCACCCCCAACCCCACCCACTACCCTTCCCAGCCTCTGGAAATCATCCTTCTAATCTCTGTGTCCATGGGTTCCATTGTTTTGATATTCAGATTCCACAAATTAGTGAGAACATACAATGTTTGTCTATTTGTTCCTGGCTTGTGTCACTTAACATACTGATCTCCATTTCCATTCACGTTGTTGCAAATGACAGGATCTCATTCTTTTTTTATGGCTGAATAGTCTTCATTGTATATATGTACCACATTTTCTTTATCCATTTATCTCTTGATGGACAATTAGGTTGCTTTCAAATCTTGGCTATTGGGAACAGTGCTACAGCAAACATGGGAATGTAGGTATCTCTTCTATATACTGATTTCCTTTCTTTTTTGTAGATTCCCAGGTATAGGATTGCTGGATCCTAAGGTAGCTCTGCTTTTATTTTTTTGAGGACCCTCCGAACTGTTCTCCATAGTGGAGATTGTACTAATTGACATAGTGGAGGTTGTACTAATTGACATTCCCACCAGTGTATGACGATTCCTTAGCTCCACATCCTCGCCAGCATGTTATTGCCTGCCTTTTCTTTTTCCCCAGGCCCATGGAAAGTACTGCCAGACTAATGCCAGTGTTCCCTTAACGCACAAGTGCTCTCCAGTCAGCTTGTAGGGAATGCTGCCTGGCTTGAGACTCACTCTTCAGGGCACTGGGCTCCACTCTGGCTCAGGGACGGTCTAGAAATACCATCCAAAAATCAAGTTCTGGAACCAGGGACCCCAACAGTCCACTTGGTACTCTACTCAACTGTGGCTGAACTGGTACCTAAAGTGCAAAACAAAGTCCCCATTATTTTTCCCTTTGCTTTTCTCAAACAGAAGGAGTCTCATCCGATAGCCACCATAGCTGGGAAGGAGCTGAGTCTCACCTAAAGCTGGCAAGTCTCAGAGCCTCACCTAAGGACCTCCACATAGCAACTGGGTACTGCTGCTGGTTATTCAGGGTCCAAGAGCTGAAAACCGGTGATGAATCCTACCAGGAGTTTGGCCTTCTCTTTAAGGCAGCAGGTGTCCTTCTGGCACAGAGAGTGTCTAGAAATGTTGATCAGGACCTAGGGCCTGGACAGTGAGACTGGTGACTGACCAGTGCCCTGTCCTGCTGTGATTGAGCTGGTCTCCAAGATGCAAGACAAAGTTCTTCACTCTCTTCCCTCTCCTCTCCTTAGGTGGAAAGAAGGGGTTTCTTTTGGATCCACAAACTGTGCAGCCTGGGGTTGTGGGACAGGTTATACCAGCACTCCCTTAGCTGCTCTAGCTGGTGTCTCAGTAGGTCATGTGACCCCCGAGTTTGGTTCTGGGCCCTGTCATGTAAAAGTTGCAGTCCTTGTGGCCTAGACTGCCTTTCAAGTTTATTTAGAATTTCAGAGCACTTCAGCCCCTGGTGACAAGATTTTAGAAACTCAAGTTGGGACCACTGGGATCAATGGTTCTCCTCTTGCTAGGACTGCTTTAAATGCTCCCTTATTGGATGGCAATCAACTGAGTTTGGTCTGTTTTTTCCTTCTACTGTAGCAAGGCAGCATTGAGTTCAATGGCTCAAAATTGCTGTTCTCTCCCTCCTCTAGCACACAGAAACACTCTGAGCACCACACCACAACCAGGGGTTGAGAGGTGGCATTAATGATTCAAAACTGTTTTTTCTACCTCTTCAGTGCCTCTTTCAGTGATGCAAAGTTCCAACCAGATATAGTGAGTGCTCGCCTAATTTCTGGTTCTTATGAATGTGCTTTTCCTGTGTAGATAGTTATTAAATTGGTGTACTTGCGGAGGGATGATCAGTGGAGCCCTCTATTCTACCATTTTGCTCCCCACATCCCTATAATATCCTTATTTTCTATATAACAATGTGTTGATGATAATCATATTTTTCTTGTATTAATTAGTACAACTAACTCCAAATCTGTTACTTTTAAGTCTAAGAAAAATAATTAATCGAATAGTATCAAGACTATTTAATACAATTTAGCTTCCATAATAGTAATTTCACCTTCTGATTGCTACAATTATTACTTACATACAGAAAAAAAAAAAAAAAAAAAAAAAAAAAAAATCCAATGAATTTGGATTTGAAAATCCAGAACTGTCCCACCTAAAACATTTAACAACATCCTTCTGGTATCAGTGAAATTGTTACTATTTGAGCCTCAAATTGTACTCTTATTACCACTACCTTGGAATTCTCAAGAAATTAACCTATAAATAATGCTTATTAAAACAGTGATTCCTGTGATACTATGAGTCACAGACTTAGCCTACAAATGAATTAAAAACAAACTGGTAAGGCTAAAATTAGGTAGATTAATAAGACAATTTTGACACCTTAGATTATGATGACACCATAATTACCTGATATCCCCATTTACATAAACATTTCAATAGCTTTTATAATAACCCTCTTTAAGTCTTTTAATTTATCCCATATAATAACTTCATTACCATGCTTAGAGGGCATAACATCAGCATTAGCTATTATATGCTTTATTAATACTAAATGTTAATCTAACATCAAGCACCACATTTTATATTGGCTGCTATGGCTGCTAGAAAACTGCTGTAGGATTAGCACTTCTGGTAATAGTGGAAGGCATATATATATAATATATATTATATATAATATGTTATATATATTCAACATTCTGTAATAATGTAGTCAGTCAACATTTTATTTTATATATATATAATATATATATTCAACATCATAATCTCACTTAATTTACTTGTAATATAACGATATACCACTAACTTGTCCCCAATAAATAATGTAATAAATTATTATTACTAGCATATGCATGATACTTATATTTTAAAATACCCCTATAAGATTGTGTCTTTGACTGTCAAAAGTGCACATCAAAGCACAAATTATACCAATTGCAGACTGAACGTATAGAGACAGGGCCCATATCTTTTCTTTTATAACCACTATCCCTTAATATGTCTATGAAAATGTCTACCACTAATGGGAATCTAATAGATTATTTAAGTACTGATTAATTAATTTTAAATGTGCTAAGTAGCTTATTTTATCCACTTTTGGGAGAAAAGCCCAAACATTTCTTGTTAGTTTCTATGTTTCTAGGCTATAATTAATCACTGAAATTTGTAGATGTACACACTAATCCTTCCCCCATCTCAGTAATATTCCAATTGATTTGCTCTTTATACCTTTACAATTAAAATTATCAATGTATATTTCTATGAGAGGATCAAATTTCCTGTTTTGTTCTTTATTCATTGGGTAAGAAAATTTGGATAAGTATTTATTACCAGAATTAGCTATTTAAATTATTAAATAATTATCTTGTTCTTTTAGCCCAGCTTCTGCTCACCTTGAATATATTAGGATTCTGGTCTCTGCTGTGGGTAATAGAAGTGCCAATAAGTATCATGGAGTCATGTTTTTAAATAAAAGCTTCACTTCTATAGCCTGAGTAAACCTAGTCATTATTTTTCATGTCTACACTTCATTGTCCAGAAAAAATAAAAAGATTTCCTCTTATTTGGGCTTATTTCTGTTATGATTTTCCAGGTGTGCCTAATCAAATAATCACTGTGCAGGCAAAACTCTCCAGTGAATTTATTGACTCTAAACAGGAAAGAACATTTTCGTAATACTAATGATCCTAATCCTGTTAGAAATCAAACAGAAATAATTGTGAATCAGAAAAAAGGTGAAGAACAAGAGAGTGGATTATAATGTAAATACTTGATGTGAATATCAGAGAGGTTGACTAAATGTAATGGACATTCTACTTGCAAGGTTTTAAGATATTTTTCATAAGGACTGTTATGCTTTTTAGTCTGGTAATATAACACAGGTACTTACTTATCTTTGTGCTAACAATAAAACCTTACTAAGGGCTGTAAATAACTAATACTTATCTTGCTAAGGCAGGTCTTATCAGTCTCCCCCACTGTAAAACTCTTGCATTTTATATTGAGTGTTCTATTTTTATACTTACTTTCCCTATATACAAATATTATAGAGTATTCTTATCTTTTTATTCTAGTCATCCCCAATTTTTTCATTACTGGAATTGTCTACGTTAAATTGAAAGGGTTAAAATTAAGAAGTAAGTATGTTGTATACCAAACATTAAAGTGTGCATACTACTTTTTAACAATCAGAATTTCTGGGAAACCTCAAACTTGAATTTACATACATTTTACCTACAACCAAAACCAAGGGCATGCAAGACTTTGGTAGTGTGTTGGTTTTTCTGCTCTGACAGGAGATTTTTCACAATTCCATCCAACATACTAGATCCTATTTCATCATTAGATGCTGTTGATTTATTTATCCATTAGTTTCTTTACCCATAGCATATATGCATCCAATGTTGAAGGCAGATAGGAAAAACTTTACAGGTTAGTGATGAAATAGCTATTTTTCTCTTTACAGCTAATGTAATACTTACTGTGTCCTCCTATATTTTCTTCTAACAGAAAAAAAGACAATAAAAACAAAATAATGTAAACAAATCAACAGGATCCTAAGTCTATGAATAAAACAACACATAACGGATGTGAGCCATCACATACATGTTAGAGAGAAGGATGCTATGTAACTTGGGCATATCGGCTTGCTTAGCTCCACTTCCCAGTAAAGAAGGTTGGTGATATGGTTGGCTATGTCTCTACCCAAATCTTATCTTGAACTGTAGCTATCATAACTCCCACACTGGGAGGGACCCAGTGGGAGGTAATTGAATCATGGATGTGGGTCTTTCCCGTGCTGTTTTCATGATAGTGAATAAGCCGCACAATATCTGATGGTTTTATAAAGGGGAGTTTTCCTATACAAGCTGTCTTGCCTGCTGCCATGTAAGACGTGGCTTTGCTCCTCCTGGCCTTCTGCCATAATTGTGAGGCCTCCCCAGCAATGTGGAACTGTGAGTCCGTTAAACTTCTTTCCTTTATAAATTACCAAGTCTTGGGTATGGCTTTAATAGCGGCATGGAAACAGACCAATACAGTTGGGAACCCCTCCTGAGTACCATAATCCAGTTAGCTACTCTTCGTTATTCCTTACTGTGATCTTAGGTGAATGCCACTTACGATCTCCTTGAAGTTTACCATAAAGGAATTGATTTTTATTTCTCAAATTTACTCTTGGCTACTTAGTTACCACTTACCCCTCTGAAGCACCAAATTAAATAATCTCACCCAAATTTCAAAGCAACTTTGCATCATAATAGTTGTTAAAATTATTTTTACATTTTTTGTTAGTATACTTGTAATTACATTCATTGAAGATAATTTGAAATTGAAGAAATGTGGATTATAAAAATCATTTACTAGAATTCAAAATCAATGATATTAGAGATAGTTTCTAACTTGTTCACAGTTTTATGCCCAAATCCCAAGACAGCTTGGTACATAAAAATAAACATATGTAAAAATGTCACTATTTAAAGATACTTGCTACAAAATGTCATGTCTCAGTCTATCTTCCTTTACATTTCCATCTCTCATCACCCAACCTGGCTAGACATTTATTGACAGAAACAAGTTAATTGCTAAACAATGGGGTATTGGTTAAATATATTACAGTATGTTTACACAGTTAACTACTAAACAATCACTAAAAAAGTTATAAAAATATTTTTTTGATCTGATGATTGTTGTTTGACACTCTAGAAAAATCCATTCCACATTCATTGCCTACAGTTAGTGTTACAGGTAGAAGATGGAAGAGTGCATAGTGGCCCAGGAAACCTAATAGAGAAAATATTTCAAGGAGGAGAATGTGATTGATTGTGTCATTGCTACTAATACCTTGTAACAAGAGCTTAGCACTGACCTTTGGACATAGTATATAACACTTACCACTGGCCTTTACAAGGGCTGTTTCAGTAGAGCAATAAGAATAAATCTCAAATGAAGTTAATCAAGAGGGAAAGGGAGGGAAGAATTGGAGACTGCAGATACACATAATTCTTTTCAAGAGGTTTTATTATTATTATACTTTAAGTTTTGGGGTACATGTGCAGAAAGTGCAGGTTTGGTACATAGGTACACACGTGCCATGCTGGTTTGCTGCACACATCAATCCACCATCTACATTAGGTATTTCCCCTAGTGCCATCCCTCCCCTAGGCCCCCATCCCCTGACAGGCCCCAATGTGTGATGTTTCTCTCCCTGTGTCCATGTGTTCACAGTGTTCAGCTCCCACTTATGAGTGAGAACATGCGGTGTTTAGTTTTCTGTTCTTGTGTCAGTTTGCTGAGAATGATGGTTTCCAGCTTCACCCATGTCCCTGAAAAGGACATGAACTCAACCTTTTTTATGGCTGCATAGTATTCCATGGTATATATGTGCCACATTTTCTTTATCCAGTTTATCACTGATGGGCATTTGAGTTGGTTTCAAGTCTTTGCTATTGTGAACAGTGCCGCAATAAACATATGTGTGCACTGTTTATAGTATAATGATTTACAGATCTTTAGGTACATACCCAGTAATGGGATTACTGGGTTAAATGGTTTTTCTGGTGCTAGATCCTTGAGGAATCACCACACTGTCTTCCACAATGGTTGAACTAATTTATATTCCCACAAACAGTGTACAAGTGTTCCTGTTTCTCCACATCCTCTCCAGCATCTGTTGCTTCCTCACTTTTTAGTGATCACCATTCTAACTGGCATAAGATAGTATATCATTGTGGTTTTGATTAGCATTTCTCTAATGACCAGTGCTGATGAGCTTTTTCTCATATGTTTGTTGGCTGCATAAATGTCTTCTTTTGAGAAGTGTTTTGTTCAGATCTTTCTGAACAAAAGTGTCTGTTCAGATCCTTCACCCACTTTTTGCTGGGGTTGTTTGTTTTTCTTGTAAATTTGTTTACGTTCTTTGTAGATCCTGGATAATTAGCCCTTTGTCAGATGGACAGATTGCAAAAATTTTCTCCCATTCTGTAGGTTGCCTGTTCACTCTGATGATAGTTTCTTTGGCTGTGCAGAAGCTCTTTAGTTTATTTAGATCCCATTTGTCTATTTTGGCTTTTGTTGCCATTGCTTTTGGTGTTTTAGTCATAAGGTCTTTGCCCATGCCTATGGCCTGAATGGTATTGCCTAGGTTTTCTTCAAGGATTTTTATGGTTTTAGGTCTTACGTTGAAGCCTTTAATCCATCTTGACTTAATTCTTGTATAAGGTGTAAGGAAGGGGTCCAGTTTCAGTTTTCTGCATATGGCTAGCCAGTTTTCCCAACACCATTTATGAAATAGGGAATCCTTTCCTGATTGCTTGTTTTGGTCAGGTTTGTCAAAGATCAGATGGTTGTAGATGTGTGGTGTTATTTCAGAGGCCTCTGCTCTGTTCCATTGGTCTATATATCTGTTTGGTGGTAGTACCATGCTGTTTTAGTTACCGTAGCCTTGTGGTACAGTTTGAAGTCAGGTAGCATGATGCCTCCAGCTTTGTGCTTTTTGCTTAGGATTGTCTTAGCTATGCAGGCTCTTTTTTTGTTCCGTATGAAATTTAAAGTAGTTTTTTTTTTTTTTTTTTTTTTTCTAATTCTGTGAAGGCAGTCAATAGTAGCTTGATGGAGATTGCATTGAATCTATAAATTACTTTGGGCAGTATGGCCATTGTCACGATATTGATTCTTCCTATCCATGAGCATGGAATGTTTTTCCATTTGTTTGTGTCCTCTCTTATTTCCTTGAGCAGTGGTTTGTAGTTCTTCTTGAAGAGGTCCCTCACATCCCTTGTAAGTTGTATTCCTAGATATTTTACTCTCTTTGTGGGAATTGTGAATGGGAGCTCATGAATGTTTGGCTCTCTGTTTGTCTATTATCAGTGTATAGGAATGTTTGTGATTTTTGCACATTGATACTGTATCCTGAGACTTTGCTGAAGTTACTTATCAGCTTAAGAAGATTTTGGGCTGAGATGAAGGGGTTTTCTAAATATACAATCATGTCATCTGCAAACAGAGAAAATCTGACTTCCTGTCTTCCTATTTGAACATGCTTTATTTCTTTCTCTTGCCTGATTTTCCTGGCCAGAACATCCAATACTGTGTTGAATAGGAGTGGTGAGAGAAGACATCCTTGTCTTGTGCTGGTTTTCAAAGGAAATCTTCCAGTTTTTGCCCATTCATTATGATATTGGCTGTGGGTTTGTCATAAATAGTTCTTATTACTCTGAGATATGTTCCATCAATAACTAGTTTTCAGCATGAAGAGGTGTTGAATTTTATTGCAGCCCTTTTCTGCATCTATTGAGATAATCGTGTGGTTTTTGTCATTGGTTCTGTTTACGTGATGGATTACGTTTATTGATTTGCATATGTTGAACCAGTCTTGCATCCCAGAAATGAAGCCAACTTGCTCACGGTGGATAAGTTTTCCATGCGCTGCTGGCTTCGCTTTGCCAGTATTTTATTGAGGATTTTTGCATCGATGTTCATCAGGGATATTGCCCTGAAATTCTCTTTTTTTGTCATGTCTTTGCCAGGTTTTGATACCAGGATGATGCTGGCCTCACAAAATGAGTTAAGGAGGAGTCTCTCTTTTCCTATTATTTGGAATAGCTTCAGAAAGAACGGTACCAGCTCCTCCTTGTACCTCTGGTAGAATTTGGCTGTGAATCCATCTGATCTTGAACTGTTTTTGGTTGGTAGGCTATTACTTATCGCCTCAATTTCAGAACTTGTTATCAGTCTATTCACGGATTCGACTTCTTCCTGGTTTAGACTTGGGAGGGTGTATGTGTCCAGGAATTTATCCATTTCTTGTAGATTTTCTAGTTTATTTGCATAGGGGTGTTTATAGTATTGTTTGATGGTAGTTTGTATTTCTGTGGGATCAGTGGTGATATACCCTTTATCACTTTTTACTGTTTTTATTTGATTCTTCTCCCTTTTCTTCTATATTAGTCTGGCTAGCAGTCTATCTATTTTGTTGATCTTTTCAAAAAACCAGCTCCTGGATTCATTGATTGTTTTGAAGGCTTGTTTGTGTCTCTATCTCCTTCAGTTCTGCTCTGAACTTAGTTATTTCTTGTCTTCTGCTAGTTTTTGAATTTGTTTGCTCTTGCTTCTCTAGTTCTTTTAATGGTGATGTTAGGGTGTCAATTTTATATCTTTCCTGCTTTCTCCTGTGGTCATTTAGTGCTATAAATTTCCCTCTAAACCCTGCTTTAGCTGTGTCCCAGAGATTCTGGTATGTTGTGTCTTTGTTCTCATTGGCTTCAAAGAGCTTATTTATTTCTGCCTTAAATTTGTTATTTGCCCAGTAGTCATTCAGGAGCAGGTTGTTCAGTTTCCATGTAGTTGTGCAGTTTTGAGTAAGTTTCTTAATCCTGAGTTCTAATTTGATTGCACTGTGGTCTGAGAGACGGTTTGTTATGATTTCCATTCTTTTGTATGTGCTGAGGAGTGTTTTACTTCCAATTACGTGGTCAATTTTAGGATAAGTATGATGTGGTGCTGAGAAGAATGTATATTCTGTTGATTTGGGGTGGAGAGTTCTGTAGATGTCTGTTAGGTCCACTTGAGATGTCTACTAGGTCCAGAGTTGAGTTCAAGTCCTGAATATCCCTGCTAATCTTCTGTCTCGTTGATCTGTCTAATATTGACAGTTGGGTGTTAAATTCTCCCACTATTATTGTGTGGGAGTCTAAGTCTCTTTGTAGGTCTCTAAGAACTTGCTTTATGAATCTAGGTGCTCCTATATTGGGTGCACATATATTTAGAATAGTCAGCTCTTCTTGTTGCATTGATCCTTTTACCATTATGTAATGCCTGTCTTTGTCTCTTTTGATCTTTGTTGGCTTAAAGTCTGTTTTATCAGACTAGGGTTACAACCCCTGTTTTTTTTGTTTTATTGTTTTTTTTTTCTTGGTAAATATTTCTCCGTCCCTTTATTTTGAGCCTATGTCTGTCTTTGCATGTGAGATGGGTCTCCTGCATACAGCACACCGATCGGTCTTGACTCTTTATCTAATTTGCCAGTCTGTGTCTTTTAACTGGGGCATTTAGCTGGTTTACATTTAAGGTTCATATTGTTATGTGTAAATTTGATCCTGTCATTATGATGCTAGCTGGTTATTTTGTCCATTAGTTGATGCAGTTTCTTCATGGTGTCGATGGTCTTTACAATTTGGTATGTTTTTGCAGTGGCTGGTACTGATTGTTCCTTTCCATGTGTAATGCTTCCTTAAGGAGCTCTTATAAGTCAGGCCTGGTGGTAACAAAATCTCTCAGCATTTGCTTGTCCGTAAAGGATTTTATTTAGTTACCTTAGTTTGGCTGGATATGAAATTCTGATTTGAAAATTCTTTTCTTTAAGAATGTTGAATATTGGCCTTCCCTCTCTTCTGGCTTGTAGGGTTTCTGCAGAGAGACCCACTGTTAGTCTGATGGGCTTCCCTTTGCGTGTAATCTGACCTTTCTCTCTGGCTGCCCTTAACATTTTTTCCTTCATTTCAACTTTGGTGAATCTGATGATTATGTGTCTTGGGGTTGCTCTTCTCAAGAAGTATCTTTGTGGTGTTCTCTGTATTTCCTGAATTTGAGTGTTGGCCTGTCTTGCTAGGTTGGGGAAGTTCTCCTGAATAATATCCTGAAGAGTGTTTTCCAACTTGGTTCCATTCTCCTCATCACTTTCAGATACACCAATCAAATTTAGGTTTGGTCTTTTCACATAGTCCCATATTTCTTGGAAGCTTTGTTTGTTCCTTTTCATTCTTCTTTCCCTAATCTTGTCTTCATGCTTTATTTCATTATGTTGATCTTCAATTTCTGATATCCTTTCTTCTGTTTGATTGATTCAGCTATTGATACTTGTGTATGCTTCACGAAGTTCTCTTGCTGTGTTTTTCAGCTGCATCAGGTCATTTACTTTCTTCTCTACACTGTTTATTCTAGATAGCAATTCCTCTAACCTTTTTTCAAGGTTCTTAGCTTCTTTGCATTGGGTTAGAATGTGCTTCTTTAGCTTGGAGGAGTTTGTTATTACCCACCTTCTGAAACCTACTTCTGTCAATTCGTCAAACTCATTCTCCATCCAGTTTTGTTCCCTCGCTGGCGAGGAGTTGTCATCCTTTGGCAGAGAAGAGGTGTTCTGGTTTTTGGAATTTTCAGCCTTTTTGTGCCTGCTTCTCCCCATCTTCATGGATTTATCTATCTTTGGTTTTTGATATTGGTGACCTTTGGATGGGGTTTCTGAGTGGATGTCCTTTCTGTTGATGTTGATTCTATTCCTTTATGTTTTTTCTCCTTCTAACAGTCAGGCCCCTCTGCTGCAGGTCTGCTGGAGTTTGCTGGAGGTCCACTCCAGACCCTGTTTGCCTGGGTATCACCAACAGAGGCTGCAGAACAGCAAAGATTTCTGCCTGTTTCTCACTCCGGAAGTTTCATCCCAGAGGGGCACCTACCAGATGCTAGCCAGAGCTCTCCTGTATGACATGTCTGTTGGCCCCTGCCGGGAGGTGTCTCCCAGTCAGGAGACACAGGAGTCAGGGACCCACTTGAGGAGGCAGTCTGACCCTTAGCAGAGCTCAAATGCTGTGCTGGGAGATCCGCTGTACAGTCAGCAGGCAGGGATGTTCAAGTCTGCTGAAGCTGCGCCCACAGCCACCCCTTCACCCAGGTGCTCTGTCCCAGGGAGATGGGAGTTTTATCTATAAGCCCCTGACTGGGGCTGCTGCCTTTCTTTCAGAGATGCTCTGCCCAGAGAGGAGGATTCTAGAAAGGTGGTCTGGCTATAGTGGCTTTGCTGAGCTGTGGAGGGCTCCACCAAGTTGGAACTTCGCCAGGGCTTTGTTTACACTCTAAGGGGAAAACCCAGCTACTGAAGCCTCAGTAATGGTGGATGCCCCTCCCCCACCAAGTTCAAGTGTCCCAGATTGACATCCGACTGTTGTGCTGGCAGCAAGAATTTCAAGCAAGTGGATCTTAGCTTGCTGGGCTCTGTGGGTTGGGATCCGCTGAGCTAGGCCACTTGGCTCCCTGGCTTCAGGGGAGTGAACAGTTCTGTCTCACTGGCATTCCAGGTGCCATCGGGGTATGTAAAAAAATTCCTGCAGCTACCTCAGTGTCTGCCCAAATGGTCAACCAGTTTTGTGCTTGAAACCCAGGGCACTGGTGGTATGGGCACCCGAGGGAATCTCCTGGTCTATGGGTTGCAAAGACCATGGGAAAAGTGTAGTATCTGGGCCAGGGTGCACCGTTCCTCACAGCACAGTCCCTCAAGGCTTCCCTTGGCTGGAGGAAGGAGTTCCCTGACCCTTTGCACTTCCTGCATGAGGCAACACCCCACCCTGCTTCAGCTTGACCTCTGTGGGCTGCACCCACTGTCTAACCAGTCCCAGTGAGATGAGCCAGGTATCTCAGTTGGAAATGCAAAAATCACCAACCTTCTGCATCAATCTCACTGGGAGCTGCACACTGGAGCTGTTCCCATTGGGCCATCTTGCTAGGTCTCCTCAAGAAGTTTCTTAAAAGGGAAAAGATAAATGGAAAACATTTGAAGACAAATATGGGAAAAAAGCAAATACAATGGTAAAATTAACAGCATGTTTATAGGCTGATTGTCATGAGGCAGTTTGAAAAAAGAAAAAAAACCTTGAATATTGAGGAAAGAAAGGAAATAGTTGCTGGGGTCATTTTGTTGAGTAAGAGGGAAAGCATTCTAGTGCCTAAGAAATATGCACATATGATAGTAGCTAAAAAACATTTCTCTTTCCTAATAATAAAATAGCAGAGAAATATGCCACAGATGTAGATAAGTGAGTTTAATCTTATAAAAGTGAGTCTGGTAACAAATTGAGAGGCTTAGTTTCTTAGTTTAACAAACGTAGAATCTTAGTCAGGAAAGAGGAGAATGCTTAGAGACTTGAGGAGATTGCAGAAGGCAGAAAATGATAGTTTAAGAGAAAGAAGAAAAATGGGAAAATGTGGTACGATTATTATTCTATTCTGTCACTTGTTTTCTTTTCTTCCTTTTTAATATTTAAATGAGAATAGGTCAACTTTAGCAAGATTGATATATCTTAAAAAAGAAGCAGCAAATAAAAAGAAGGTACTTTCAGTATATTCTACTTCCTTCATGTCTATCTGAATGTGTACTTGAACATTACCTAAGGTACTCCAGGGCTGCATGCTATAGAACCTGATGATCAGTACGGACAACAGAAAGAAAACTGTTAGTGTAGTTTGATAATGTGGGCTATCACAGCTGGAAAAATCTGTCTCTGCTTTCTCTCTCCCTAATTCTGTTTTAAGTATGATCATAGTAAAAGTCAGCCCACAAGATGAACTCCAGAGATTATTGCTTTTTTGTGTTCATAAACTTGTCTAATCCCCTCCCACATAGAAGTGGGATTGATCTCTGTGACCAGTAAATATTGTGGAAGTGTGATTTCCAGTTAATAAAAGACATTGCAATTTCTGCTTTGGTCTTCAGGACTGCTTACTATGGGGGAAGCCCAGCCTGTTGTGAGGATATTTAAGCAGCCCCATTGACAGGCTTTCATGAAAAGCAACTAAAGCCTCTTGGTAACATCTAGCACTAATATGCCAGCTTTGCAGCAGCGTGACCTGAAAATGAACCCTTCAGCTTTAACCAAATTTTCAGGTGTCTGTAGTCCACGCCAATATTTGACTACACCCTCAGGAGGTACCCTGAGTCAAAACTTCCCAGCCAAGTGTCTTTAAAATTCCTGACCCAGCGAAACTGTGAGACATATCAAGTTAGTATGGTTGGATTAAGGTAGTAATCTTTGCAAAAGATATGTTGTTAAGTATTAGATAACTAATAAAATTGTTCCATTGGAGAGATACCTAACAGGTGAAATTTTATGGTAAAGAAAAACCATATAGCTCACTGATTTTCTCTTTTCTTCAGGGTGCAAGCATTCCTGTAAGAGTTAGTTGGAATTTGAATCTGGGTAGGTTCTAGCCAAATTCCCACTGACTCTTATTTTTAAATTTTCTCTTCTTCTTAAAACTTCACAGTGTTTTCTCCTGCCTCACGTTTATTTGATGGCTCACTTTAGACAAAGAGAGCTATCTCAGTTCCTGTCTTAAGTCTTTTTGGCCTGCTATAATACAGCATTATAAACTGGGTAGTTCATAAACACCAGAAATTTATTTCTTACAGTTGAGAGGTCCAAGATCAAGATACCTACAGACTCAGTGTCTGGCAAGGGCTTGCTTCCTCATAGATTGTGCCTTCTTGCTGCATCCTCACATGGTAGAAGGGGCAAACAAGCTCCCTTGGAGTCTCTTTTTTTAATAAGGGCACTAATCCCATTTATGAGGGCTCACCACTCATGACCTAATCAGCTCCCAAAGGTTCTACCTCCTAATACTATCACTCTGGAGGTTAGGATTTCAACATACGCATTTGAGGGGGTGAACACAAATATTTGGACGATAGCAGTCTCCTTAGCATAAATTCTGCATTTCAAATTGCATTAAAAGTGCCTTACTAGTATCAGTGTAAATATACCAAATAGAACATAAAGGTAAATAATAGTAAATAGTCATCAAATACAAATGATCTATCACTACTTGAAAAACTAGAAATAGGGAGAAAATAAAATGCAGATTTTTTTTAAAAGGCATATTTCAACACTATGCAAAGAAGAACATAAAGTCACTTCAGATTGACTAGAAGTCTAAGATTGTCAAACAGTGTGAACTGATAAAATCACGCACTTTACCAATTTCAGATATACCTTAAGGGGATCATCAGCTGAACAAAGATAAGCCACAAAGAGAAAGTGAAGGTACTAGAAAGATTGAAAAGAGTAAATGTTATCAGTATTATTTTCTGAATATCCATTTTTCATTTTCTTAGAAAGCTTCATCTTGTAAACATTCCCATAATAAATAGCTTGATATCTTTATCATCTTCTCTTTCATTTTACCATGAGAATTTCTGAAATCTATTGATTTAATCAATAAATATTTACTGAGCACCTACTCTATGCCAGACACTATTGTAAGCACTGGGGATAAAGTAGTGAAGAAGAAAGACATAGCATCCTCTTCATGGAGCTTAAAACTAGTTAAGGATAAAAGCAGTAAGGAAACCTATTGCAATATCAGATAGTATTAAGTGCTATGATATCTTAAGAAAAATAAAAAGATAAGATGAAACAAAATTAAAGATCCATGGTTTATTTAAGAGAGCATAATCAAAGTCTAGCAGAGTGAGATGCTCTTAAATAAGCACAAATTTGTTTCTCAGCATTTGAGAGCATGAACTCTGTTTCTTTGTGTTCCAAAGTTGAGTTCGATTTGGTTTCAATGGCTTCCTTATCTCTCCCCTCTTCTGAATATTTAGTGAGAAATTTAACATTACTTATTTTGCAGAAGTACCTTTCCTTTCCTTAGAGTCATGCAATACTCCAAACTTACTAACTTTGGAAAGCTTAAAGAAATACAACGAATTTCTACACCATGGACCACACAAAGATATTCCTTGTCCAAGGCTACATTGGTTATTCAAAGGCATACAGTACTGATTCTCTGGCCATAATCCCAGTTTTCTCATTGCTTTAATTCCCAATGTGCTACACTTACATTTCAGTTCCCAGAAACCCAAGCGCTCCCTTAACTGTTTCCACCATTCCTGGTTCAGAGTGGAAGAGAGAAATACATCTGTGTCTCAAACCTCAAAGCAGCCAATTTATAAGAGTTAGGGAACCCACATATTCCTAAGGGTCACCTCTCTCCTTTTCTCAAAACCTAGAACCCAACCAGTCTCAGACAATCCACGTGTACCTCCCCTGCGCCTCTTATCTATTCCATGACAGTAACGGAAATTAGAGTCCCTAGGGAAACAGACAAATGATACCTATCATTCTTTTATGAAAAGTCCATAGGAAAGTACTATAGCAAAGTTTTTGTTATCTGACACAGAACACAGGATAAAAAGGTATTAAATCAGCTTCCTCCATTTTTAATAGAATTACACTGTCAGATTTGAGGATTTGACTATTAAACATTGCCATGTATGTGCATCCAAACAGAGTAAACTGGAAAAAATGGGACATGGTGCAAGACTTACATATTCAGTGTAAAGGAAAGCTAATTTGGGTTGGTTTGGCCTGTGTAAGAGATCTAGAAATCTCTGCTGTTTATTAAGGTAAATATTTGAAAATGGGGAATGAAATGAAGTATCATAGTCTCACATTCTGAGTGAGTAAAGCAAAGCAGGGAAAACCCAGACAGCCAAATATATGTTCTCTAGGTATGGTCAAAAAAAAAATTGACAAGAAGCAGAGGCTTGGGATCAGGGGTAAGACTACTAGTTTTAGGAAAGGAAATTGATGAGAATAACATATGAATTTCAAAACAGATTTTTGGCAAAAAAGGTTTAAAAATGCAAAAATCAAATCAACATGGGTTGTTTTTCCTTTTTCATGAAGTACAAGATAGAATAGAGCAAGGGCTTCAACATTTCTGACATGGTGGGTACACGCAAATAACCCTATGTCTCATGGCATGGGTTAAGGGTACCCCCTATAGTGAGGAAGCTCATAAACCCCAGGTTATCAAGGGTAGACACATAGTTTACTGTTCTTTCATCTTATCAAGCCACAGAGAGACCAGATGAAAATCAGGTGAAGTTGGAGGAGATATCATGTAGTACTGCTCCAGGGAAGGGCCCTGTCTGCTGTTACAGAGCTTCTTATAGTACAAATTTGTGAATAGCCTTGAAAGTGAGGTATAAAAGGAAGGGACCTAGGCACCAGAGAGTCTAAATATAAATAACAGTGCACATAGTTGCCTGAGAAATTGTATTTGAGCTATTCAAACATTACCCCTCAATCATTTTATTTTCATTGTTGTCCCTTTAGGAAATTTTATTGACATTTTCTTCCTAATAACACAATTGATGAAATTGTAATACCCCCAAATAGACTGCATTTGTTAACATACTGCATTCATATCTGTGCTTTATACTTAAAAAGAATAAGATTTTTTTAAATACCCTCATTGTAAGAACCACATTTTACTCCCTCGAGAATGATATCAACCAAGTTAAGAACACACGTTAGAGAAAGAAAGGGAGTCTCCACCTTCTGAAAGTGAGCTTGGGTGCAATCCCTCCCAGCAGGAAAAGTGTTCCTCCTGGTGATTCACCTGTCAGGAGGCAACCCAAACTTCTGTGGTCATCCATACAACAATCCCGCTTTTCTTTCTGTATTAAATCAAATAAATTAATGAAAAAAAAATTCAGACTTAAGACTGTAGAAATAAAAGTCAAATAGTTGACTCTGAGTTATTACAAGAGTTTGAACTCTTATTGCCTGTCCAGTAGTAGCCATAAAATACTTTAGCAACAATTCTTAAAATATTAACATTGCAGTTCATAATCAAGTTAAACACCTACTCTGTGACACAAAAATTCCATTTATAGGTTTCTCAAGAGACTCATTTTCTAAACAAGAATGTTTAAACCAATTATAATAATAATAGCTTCAAACTAGAAATTGCCCAAATGTCCACCGATAGCAGAATTATTAGATATATTAAGGTGTATTCATGGAATAGAAAACTATCCACCCATTAACAAAAAAATGAACTGATAAATATAAGCACATGGATAAATTTCAAAACATTATGTTGAACAAAATAATTTAGGCATAAAAGATACATGATATATTATACATGTATAAAGTATTTACAATGTATGACGTACGGTTCCAGTTATATGAAGTTCGGGTCCATGCAACACTAACCAATGTGAATAGAAACCAGAACGGTGATTGCCTAGAGCAGGGGGTGAATTGGTAGAAAATGTCCATGGGCACCCATATTAGGTGATAAAAATATTCCATATCTTGATGTCAATATTTGTGCTGTTCACTTAAGATTTGTGCATTTGACTGCATAAAAATTGTACCTCAAATGACATAATCATTTTAGCTGACACACAAAAAAGTATTTGACAAAATTCAGCACTCCTTCTTAATAAAAACTCTTAACAGCTAAGAATAGAAGGAAACTTCTTCAACATAATAAAGGACATTTATGAAAAACCCACATCACAAACCATGGGGAACAACTGAAAGCGTTTCCACTAAGATCTGGTATAAAGCAGATACATCTGCTCCCACCACTTGTATTCAACATAGCACTGGCAGGAGGAAATCATTCCAGAAAAAAAAAAATAAAAGCATCCAAATAAGAAAGAAATAATTGAGATTATCTTTATTTGCAGATGACATGATCCCATATGTAGGAAACCCCAAATATTTCACATACCAGAAAATCTGTAAGAAATAATAAATGAATTCAGTAAAGTTGCAGGATACAAAATCAACATACAAATATCAGTTGCATTTTCACATATTTACACGCAAATACCAACCTAGTTGAAAAAGAAATCAAGAAAACAACTTCATTTATAACAGCATCAAAAAATAAATACCTACAAATTAACCAATGAGCAGAAAGATTCACACACTGAAAACTATAAAACATTAATAATAAAAGGAATTAAAGACACAAATAAATGAAAAGATATCCCAAGTACATGGATAGGAAGGATTAATACTGTTAAAATATTCATAATGCTCAAAGCAATATACAGATTTAGTGAAATTCCTATTAAAATTCCAATAGCATTCTTCATCAAAATATAAAAAGAATTCTAAAATTTGTATGAAAACACACACACACACACACACACACACACAAACAGCCAAAGCAGTACAGAGAAAGAAAAACCAAGCTGGAGTCATCACATTTCTTGATTTAAAATTATATTAGAAAGCTACGGTAATCAAACAGTAAGGGACGGGCATAAAAACAGAAACATAGACAATAGAACAGAATAGAAAGCCCAGAATAAATTCAAACATATATGGTCAATCAATTTTCGCCCATGACACCACCAGAGATGTAATTTGCAAATATTTATTTTCCAACCTGTACACTGTCCTTTTCGTTTTGTTGATTGTTTCCATTAGTCCATTCTCACATTGCTGTAAAGAACTACCTATGACTGGGTAATTTATAAAGAAAAGAGGTAGAATTGACTCACAGTTCCATAGGCTGTACAGAAAGCAGGGCTCAGGAGACCACAGAAAACTTACAATCATGGCAGAAGGTGATGGGGAAACAGGCACATCTTACATGGTCAAAGAAGGAGGAAAAGAGAAAAGCTGGAAGTGCTAAACACCTTTAAACAAGCAAATCCCATGAGAACTCACTCACTATCACAAGAACAGCAAAGGAGAAGTCCACTCCCATGATCCTATCACCTTGCACCAGGTCCCTCCTCCAACACTGGGGATTACAATTCAACATGAGATTTGGGCAGGACACAAATCCAAACCATATTACTATCCATAAACTTTTCAGTTTGGTGTAGTCCCATTTACTTATTTTTGCTTTTATAGTCTGAGCTTTTAGTGTGATATTCAAGGAATCATTGCAAGACCAATGTCAAGAAGCTTTTCCTCTCTGTGGTTTTCTAGAAATTTCATCATCTTTCATTTAGGTCTTACATTTCATGGTCTTACATTTAGGTCTTTTATACATTTTGCATTGCTTTTTGTGCATGATGTGTAAGATAAGGGTCCAGTTTCATTCTTTTGCGTGTAGCAATCTAGTTTTCTCAGTTTCCCCACTTAATATAACAATCATTTCTTTATCTTCTTTTAAATGGGTTCATTTAATTTTAATGAATATTTTCATGTCTACAGTGAAGAACTGTTGTAGTCATTGCTCAGATTTACCTGGACGAAAGGCACCCTACCTATTAATTCTATCTAGATGTACTAAAGAGTACCTTCTAAATCACAAAACAGAGAACTTCTCACTGAAAGTCATACTGGCCTGAGAACTGGAGTAAAACTGAAGGCAGGAAGGTATATTAATGAGCTGGGACAGTGAAGCTCGTGGGACTGATTTGTAATTTACGAAATCCTGGTAAACTCTGCACCTAATTTGATAAGACATTAATAACAAAATTAGATCTAGATTTGAACGTGCTTTCTCAGCATATTACAAGCAAAATGAAAGGTGATGGAGAAAAAGAAGCACATTACTATAGTTTCTATCACTTTAAAATAGGAAACCATTTGAAGCAGAAATGCATACATGTGGTCATTTTATAATGAATACATTTAATGTGTACATGTTGCTTAACATTTTCATTCTGATTTTTATTCTTTTCTTAGGTAACGTAAAATGAAAACTGATTATTTTCCTTGTTAACAAACAGGTTTTCCCAAATTTGATCTAGTGAGCAAAACTGATATTTTCATGAAGACAAACTCCACCTGTCAAGGCTTTGGGAAACCTATATGTACACCAGGACGTTTGTGTTTCTGTGTGTGTGTGTGTGTGTGCACGCTATATGTTTAATAACAACCAGTTTTAAAGCCTTCCTAATGGGTTGCTCAATATTTAACTGGCCAAGTTTGTGTGAAAATATAATATAGTGGGAAATGAAAGAATACACAGATACAAGAGATTTTTGTTGAATATTTTCTTCATAGCAAGTAATGATGAAAGCTTTATAAGGAAATGGTTCTCTGTTCTTTCCATTACTACTTAGGAATCTTGACAGTAAATCTCTTAAAGATGAGGCCATCAGTGTTCCAGGTAGTGTTTAAAGTAATGGTATATTAGTGAGCAAAATATGAGTAGTTAAATGTACCATGAGCTTTGGGACCAGAGAGATAAGCTTTTGTATCTTGACCCTGCTGCTCTCCAGTTGTGGGGCCTTAGGCATGTTATATCAGTCTCATTTTCCTCTTCTATAAAATTAAGACGAGAAATAATCTTCCTCATAATACAAGTAATCCTGAAGAATAAATACAACAACATAATAAAAACACCTACCATATATTTGTATCTAGAACATAGCCATTTTCTACATAAGATGCTTGAGGCTGCCTTAAAATATTACCACAAACTTGATGGCTTAAAACAACGGAAATATTTTCTCACAATTCCGGAGGCCAGAAGTTCACCATGAATTTCACTGGCCTGGAATCAGGGTGTTGGCAGGGCCATGTTACCTTCAGATACTCTAGGAAAGACTCAGTTTCTTTCCTCTTCTTGCTCCTGGTGGCTGCCGGCATTCTTTGGCTTGAGTCCACATCACTCCAATCTCTCCATATTTACAAAGCTTTCTTCTCTTCTGTGTATGTCTCCTCCTCTCTGTTTCTCTGCTATACTGTCATTTGTGATGGTACTTAATGTCCACTCAGATAATCCAGGACAATATTCTTCTCATTTCAAGATTCTTAGTTTGATTATATCTTTTTTTCTAAATCAGGTAACATTTACAGGTTCCAGAGATTACACTACAGGCATACTTTTGGTGGGGTGGGAGCATTTTATAGCCTACCACAGTGTTCAATAAATGTTAGCAGGCATTCTCTGTCATATACATCAGTGGTCCCCAACCTTTTTGGTAGCATGGACCGGTTCTGTGGAAGACAATTTTTCCACAGACCAGGGGTTTGGGGGATGGTTTCAGAATGATTCACTTTTATTACTTTTACTGTGCACTTTATTTCAATTATTACTATATTACAGTATATAATAAAATAATTATACAACTCACCATTAAGTAGAATCAGTAGGAGCCCTGAGCTTGTTTTTCTGCAATGAGACAGTCCCATCTGGGGGTGATGGGAGACAGTGACAAATCATCAGGCATTAAATTCTCATAAGGAGCATGCAACCTAGATCCCTTTCATGTGCGCTTCACAATAGGGTTCGTGCTCCTGTGAGAATCTAAAGCCATTACTGATCTGGCAAGAGGCGGAGCTCAGGCAGTAATGTGAAAGAATGATGGGCAGCAGCTGTAAATACAGATGAAGTTTCCCTCCCCCACCACTCACCTCCTGCTGTGTGGCCTGGTTCCTACCAAGCCACAGACCACTACCAGTCCATGGCCTGGGTGTTGGAGACCTCCGTTACATATCATCTCTTAGAATATTGATTATGCCACTCATGTTTACCATGTAGACATGAGGAACAATAATTTTATCCTGTTCACTTCCTGATGCCGTATTTGTAGGAATGGCCTATCAGCAGTGGGTGCAGAAAACATACTGTTTTTCACCATAGCTGGAGATAATCAAAAGTCAAGGAAAATCTTAGAATTTTTTCCAGGTATAAAAAGCATTCCACTAAGAAATACTAATATTACTATATCAAGAAGTAAGCACTCAACTAAACAAAGCTTAAAGACCAGTATTTCTCAAGTAATAAATGTATGTATATTTTCTGCGATACTTATACTTGTACAAAAATATGGAACATTCGCACATTCAGTTATTTGAATTTTGTGCCAGTAGAAAACAAAGCCAAAAAAACGTTGAGAGTTTCAAAGTAGGACACATATATAAAACAATACGTGGTGAAAGTACCTAACTTGGCAGATGGCTGAGAGTGAAATTACAAAGTGGTGCAGTGAGACATTTGATTATAAAAAGCAATGATAAGCTGTCATCTAATGCATTATTAATTGCTCTAAAAACTCCTTCTTACCAAAATATCGTAAAAGACAAAATATTTTGCACATAAATATATGTTAAAGCTGTTTCATAATCACTCCCAGAGAAGACATTTTTTTTCCAATGCAGTAGGTTAGAAATCTTAAATATTGGACTTTCATAATCTTTCTACATAATTATTTGTAAACTATTACACAAAAGCAATTCTTCCGAAGGTGTTTGAAGAATGCTTACACAATGAAAATAAAAAATAAAGCAACAGGGATTCTAAACCTAACTTCTCCTTCACCCAAATGGAAAACATTTGTAATGGAAAGTAGAATGGGGATTACCTTCCATCTTTTCATAATGCAGCATTTTTTCAAGCAACAAATTAGCTTTCAAATAATATACTATCAGTTCTTTTCACAGATAATTCCTAACCTGAAGAGTTTTTTTACTGTTCAAACCTTTACCTATATAAAAACTACCTTAACTTCAATATATGAGCCATGAACATTTCAAAAACATAGTATGTGGCACTATGAAAGCCACACATAGATATCTCTTACTGGCAGCATTTAGTGCTCCTGGTTTCAAACGTGCTTCAGATTCACATACCTCATTTGAGATTTCAAATGTTGACAGCCCACAGACCCTTTTGCACTATGCTTTCCACCCTGATTCCTAATATCAGCATTGTTACCTAGGTTTGTGCATGTGAAGAATTATTTCTTTCATACCTTGACCTCTTTAGAGGAAATGCATGTATGCTTGCCTTGTAAAGTTTATTTGAAAGACTGTTCCAAGGGATTACTAGCCTTGCTTATGTTAAATTTAAACAACATCTTGGTTCTGTCGCTTCCTCAGTATTTCAAGTTGCTGCAACAGACATGGAGCCTTTATGTCAGACCGTCATCCTCTTCAACCTCTGCTTAATATTTTGGTTTTGTTTTACTATTTTTATAACCTGTTTATTCCTTGAGTAAGGAGAAGAATACTGATGGCCTTAGTGGCCCATTCTGTTCTCTCTTTGGGAAGCATAGGGAGACCTTATCTCAGCAGGTCTGAGAGAGTTGCGTTGCCTCTGGAAAGATAAACGGTGCTAGTTTTGCAAAGTGTAAGCTTTTGAATAGGGTTACCAGAAAAAATACAGAATGCCAATTTAAATTTCTATTTAGGATAAACAATAAGTACTATTTTGGGGTATGTCTCAACATTGTATGGGGGCATATCTATACTAAAAAAAAAATACATGAAAACATACTTATACTAAAAAGTAAATTTACTAGTGATCTGAAATTCAAATTTACCTTTGTGCTCTGTTCTTCTGCCCCCTCCCCAACCAAAAACAACAACAACAACAACAGCAACAACAAAACTGGCATCCTTAACCTAGACACTCACTCCTTCCTCCCTTTGGTGATTTAGATAAAAACTCAGCAGATTAAACATAGTTTCATGGAAGTGTCCATTTGCAAAAAAGATAAACTTAAGGCAGAACTCTGTGCTTCAGAACTCTGTGCTTCACCTGGCAGGCATAGCCTTGAGACAGTTCCATTGCTTTCGATTCTGAAACGTATTTCCTTACATGCATACAATCACAGTTTGTACCTCACTGAAATGTTTTAAAAATTAAGGTTATATTTCTCTGTTATAAAGACAATTTATACTCATTCTAGAGAAACTGAAAATTCAGAAATGTATAAAGTCAATCACCTTTAGTGCTTCTGCTTAATATGGTAATAATACTATTAATAGGTTACAGTTATTTATTTCATGATCTCATTCAATTCTCACAGCAAAAGATCTGATAGGTTTTATTACATAATCTACTTTTACTGATGAAGCTGATCTCAGGAAGAACTTGTTAAAGAGCATGAGGCTGGTAAGGACCGGAGCAAAAGTCTAAGCCATGGTCTCTCTAACTCTAGAGTCCTCTTCTCTGTGCTCCCTCTATTCTGTTAACATATTGCTACATTTCATCTCAGGCTTCTTTTTAAGGGCTATTTTGCATAGTATTAATTGTAATGAATATGAATGCTCCAAAACAGAGGATATTTTTTAAAGCATTTATTTAAAAGGAAGTATAATTTTGCACAGAATAAAATGCCTCAGATTCTGTCATGACACTTTACTTGATTCCCTTGGCAACCCTGACTTCTCCCCCTCAACATGGCTAATGTGAAAATTTTGCTTTCAACACATAATTCGTAATATTCTAGAAGACAATATTGTGCTATAATACCCCATGTGCCCACACACAGAGATGAGCACAAAGCAAGATTCCTATTAGTCTAACAGCCTCTAATTAGGTGTCTGTATTATTGGAGGCTTTTCACACACATTATCTGTACTCTTCACAACAACCCTACAAGGTCAAAATTATCATGAGGAAATTCAGACTCAGAGAGGTTAACTAGCACCCTCAGGATGCATAGTACCTTTTTGGGAATGAGAAAAAGGCTTCCCTACTTCTAGGCAGAAGCAGCCCTGAGCAACCCTTGGCAAGATCACTGACTGAATCCTTACTGGCTGAGAAAATTTGGACATCACACAACCTACACAACCATAGATGGCAGCTCTGTTCTATATGACATAGCCAGTAAATAGTAAATGAGGTTTAAAGTCAAATTGTCTGACACCCAAACACATACATATCTACTCTATTCTATGTAATCTCTAAATCTCTGGTTCCTCATATTTCAGTATGAAACCTGACATGTTAGTTTGGAGACATCATTGGAGCTACTGTATCACCTTTTCTCCTACAACTCCTCACAAGTCTCCAACTCCTACTCCAGATTCAATGCCAACACTCATGGCTGCTACATCTTCTCTCATCTGCCCCTGGTAACATTATGCTTCATGCTTCAGGGGAAATAACATCTTGGCATCAGAAATACTTATATTAAATAGTGATTAAAGCCATTAGTCTTTGGTTGAAAGTGTAGAGTTAACTTGTCTTATTGGTGAGGAATGCATAAAAAGCTGGGCAATTTTAATCCTTGACATATTCCTTCATATTTTAATTGTTCTTAGGGCACTTTCAATTTAAGAGACTCCTATTGGACCCATATTACAATGAAAGGGACTTGTGTAAATGAAAACGCCACTATCTAGGCCATGGGTAGGCCCGATTGAGAAACTCTTGAGAGTGTTGAATTGTGCAGCAAGAAGCCAATTGGCTAACTGTGTGTCTCTGGTTATGGTAGTGAGGAAGGCCTTTTTCAGACTCTCATGTAAAGTGGTATAATAACTAGCTCTCCCAGAATCTAACATGGAAGATTCTGTACTTCTGGTGAATACCTAAACTTAAACCATGTCTTCATGGGGAACTAAAAATCTTGAAGCCACATCCACCTCTGCCATCACTTATTTTTGCATTTGTATAAGAATCCTTTGCATAGCTTGTTTGCCAATGAAGTAGTAAAGTTAACAGACTAGGCCAAGATCCAATTACTATTCTCACCAGTATTCAAACCTAATCTAACTGTTTTGTCTTGCCTGTCACACAATATTTTACCTTATTTGTGCACCGAGTTTACCCTATTTAAGTTTGCTTATTCTTATTATGTTTACTGAAAATGATTCCAAACATATTTATGAAATAGACAATAAAATGCACATATAGAAGCATAGCCTTTTACAGTAAAGGAACATTTTACAGAATCAAGGCCAATTTTTGAAATAAATGATCAGTGCCATTCTTAGGATATGTGGTGCCCTAAGAAAATAATTTCTGTGAGGCTCTCATTTCTATAAACAATTCGATTAAAAATGTAGTAGGAAACTCATGGATGCCTATTAAATGTAGTAATTTATTGATGATGAAGTAGAATAATGGGTAAAGAAGAGGTATTTACATGTTTATTTATTGTTCATTCAGTGGACATGAAGATTCTTCATAGTGCCCAAGTACTATTTCTTCCTCTTCCAGTTTATAAATTCTCTCTTACACTCTGTATTGTGAAATATGCTATCTCTGATTAATTTCACATCTCCCTTCTTGAGAAAAACATAACAACACTGTTATTATCCATAATGTCATGGCTTTATAGTACCTGCTAGTATTAAAAAATATAAAACTTGTTGTCCTTATAGTTCTCAATACCATTTATTTAATGCTAATTACATAATTTCTTTTTAAATTTTATTTATATATTTTTTTAAGTTTTATTTTAGGTTTGGGGGCACATGTGAAGGTTTGCTACATAGGTAAACTTGTATCATGAAGGTCTGTTGTACAGATTATTTCATCACCCAAGCATTAAGCCCAGTACCCAATAGTTGTCTTTTCTGCTTCTCTCCCTCCTCCCATCCTCCACTCTCAGTTAGACCCCTATGTCTGTTGTTTCTTTCTTTGTGTTCACAAGTTCTTATCATTTAGCTCCCGCTTATAAGTGAGACCCTGCAGTACTTGGTTTCTTGTTCTTGCATTCATTTGCTAAGGATAATGGCTTCCAGCTTCATCCATGTTCCTACCAAAGACATGATCTTGTTCTTTTTTACGACTGGATAGTATTCCATGATGTATACGCATCGCATTTTCTTTATCCATTCTGTCACTGGTGGGAATTTAAGTTGATTCCATGTTTTACAGTGCTGCAGTATCTAGTGTGTTACCCATAAATACTGACTTCTATTGACTCTCTCCGAAATTATTATTGAGCATTGTTGACAATGACTACAAATTCAAGTTTTATCCAGATAAAATAGTAAAATGTAAGTGAAAATTCATTTTCTGATAATGTTAAATCTACCATTTATAATTTTATGTAACATAAAAGAAAACATTTTCAAATAATATATTCTCTTGAACTCTAGGTCTTGACTACTGCTTTCTTAGAAGACAACGTATTTCAATGTTAACCATACCTCTGCTTCCCACACACAATCAACAATGGAAAGAACAGGCAAGGGATCCATGATCAGAGTCATAAGCAGTTTCATTCACACCAGGAAAGTCTGTTCTTTATCTAGCACGATTTAAGACTGACATGGGAAAGCACAATGTCACTGCATCTATTGGATGAAAGAAAGAATGTCAACTGGACAGTCCTATTGCATTTGAGGAGCAAATCTTGAAAGTCCTTGGAAGACATAGGCTCTACCACTACACAGAGAATGTGGCACAGAGACTGCATACATGGTGAGGTGGCCAGCTTGAGTGCCAGTAACAGAAGGTGCACAGGGTGAAGGATGCCTGTTTCCAGCACTGCTGCTCTTGGTTGCTATATCCTGGAGGCTAAACTGAGGTTGAAATATGGATGAGCGGGAACTTACACATGAAGCCACATACATGGCTTTAGCCCAAGGTTTCACAGTGGACCACAAGCAATCCAGAGCCTAAACTCATCCTGTGTCCAGCATGAGTGAGAACCAGTATGGCAGTAAAATTCAGAAAGCCAAATCTCATTCAGTTTGTCCAAAGAAATACCAAGCTGTCCACTGTGGCCATCAACTTGCCAGGCCTGAGCTCAAATACAGGACCCTTAGAAAACGACATATGTGTTGGTCCTGGAGCTCACTGGAGCATCTGTTCCACCTTGTCCATGGAGGTAGAGTTCAGAGAGAATTCAGAAGCAAATCAAAGAGTGGGGCCCACACAGCCCCTGACATTGGTTTGGGGAACCCTACTGGGCACTGCTGGTTCTGAGTAGTCCCAGGCAACTAAGGGCAAACAGAAACTTATCAAGAGAAGTGCTCATAAATGCAGTTGCCCCTGAGTGCTTGGCTGGATCTAAAGTTGATATTGCAGATAATAAAACAGTGCTAAATGATATGATCAAAGTCCTGCAAAGGTCTCCAAAAGAATTAATTCTATATCTCAGGTCTTTTTCCATACAGTGCTCTGACCCTGCTAATGCATATTCCACTGAATTCCAGAATGTGAGAGTAATCTAAAGTTTATTTGTCGATCCCCCCAAAAATGTATTTGTATCTGTACCATCTCCACTAAATCTCTTCTCTCTGCATTTCTAGTAATGGGAATCTTACCATCTCCCAACACAGCACACTTGCTCTCCAAAGAGTGAGTCAGAAAGGGGGCTGAAAGAAATCTGTGTTCCCGTGACTCCCACTTTGCAACTGTATAGCATGAAGTTGAAATACTCTGCAATATGATGTTTCTTCAAATACTGAGAAAAGGAGGAAGTCTTCTTGTAGTCTCCTGTTTCCTAGGTTAAAGACACTGTTTTGTTAGTGAGATATGATGCTTTTCAGCTCTCTCATCATTCTGATTGTTCCACTTTGTAAGTACTCTCCTCTTCTAAAATATGAACAGGCCTATTGCTTTAGATCTGAAGTTTTCATTTTCAGATGTATTTACCAATATTTTATTATGAAGTTATTATTTTATTAAATACCATATTTGACCAAAAATAAATCTTTAGAATTACCTAATGTTTAACTTCCCCTTTCTAGATGGCATATTAGTAATATAGAGCTGTATGTTCCTGCCAAACTTTACAAAGCAACTAATAAAGAAACAAACAGATAACTTTGCTCCAGGTCCAAAAGTAATATATACTAAACATTATATAGAAACTACATAAGACAGCCAATGAACATAAAATGACATTTACAAAAGATAAAGAAAAAAATCAGGACACTTTACGTCCTGATTATATCATAAAAAGACTCTAAGAACTGGTACTCATATAAGCTAGTTATATAAACAATATTTCAGGTTAAAAAAACCCTGAATTTTGTCAAACAGTGTCTGCAACAATTATAAAACAAGCACATATGGCTTCTCTTAAGTCATTTTCTTTCTAGCAGCTGCGAATGAAATCCTAAGAGAGTTCACTCCAGGCAAATATGCCTTAATACGGAAATCGGCCTCAATATAGCCACATTTCTCTCTGAAGGTCATAGAAAAGTTTTTTTGCCAAGTTATAGGCTTCATGTAGTTTAGTTCCTTTGTACTTTTTATCAACCAATGAGTCCTTTGCATGGAAAGGGAAAAAGTGAAGAATAATCTCTGTTATGATCCTAAGACACTTTTATCAAAGAAAGTACAGCTAACATGAAAAAATAAATATTCTCTATCAAGTTTTTAAAACAAGTTTCAAAAATGCCCAGGTCATGTTGAGCTCTACCTACTGGAAGTTTTGATAGGCCAAAATAGTTTTGACCCACCCTTTTGAGCCAATAAAAGAAAGAATGATTTTATTTGAAGAGGGTGGACTCATTAACTTGTCTAGCTTCTGTAGCAGCACATGAATTGCAGAAAAAGAATTATGGCTCTAGGCCCTTAAGTCAGACTGTCTGGGTTCTAATTCTCCTACATAATAGCTATATAACTCTGAGCAAGTAACATGAAAGTGTTAAGATCCATCTAATAATAGTAATTTATAATGTATTTTACAGTTCAGAAGATGCTTTCATAGCTGTTATTTTATTTGTTCTCACGTTAATTGTCTTGGAATGACAGGGTAATTATTCTTTCTTCAACATATATTCATTAAGAATCTACTTTGTGTCTGGGTATAATGCACTAAATAAGATAGACAAGGTCTGTGCTTTCATAGAGATGTCATTCTATAAAAAATAACAGACATTATCAAGTAAACAGAGTGACACCTAAGACAATTTTAGATAATAATTGTAAAGAAGCAAATAAAGTTGGGGATAATTCAGGTTTATTGAGGGTGACCAGTGAAGACCCCTTTGAAAAGGTCCTATTTAAGATGAGAATTTGAATGGAGAGAGGAAGTCAGTCAGAAGAAGACCACGATGAGTAGGAGGAAAGGAGCTTTTCCCAAGAAAATGCCCTAAGGAATAAAGCATTAGGAAGGGTTCCCTAACAAATGAAGAAGTCAGCAGAAGGGGAGTAAGGTCAGGGAGGATAGAAAGATAAGGGCCAGTATCCCTCTGTAGCTGCAGAAAGCAGATCATAATCAGTAAAAGACCTTTCCAAGGTCACACAAGAGCCAGGACTAATGTATAGATATTCTCACTCCATATATATTGCTCTTTTCCTTTGCAAGATTTCATGCTTGATAAACCAGACTGCTAGATAGAACCCAACAAAGAACACTTGTTCACTTTAGAACATCTTTGTAAAAAAAATTCGTATCTTCCTAATAAATTAATAACCTTACTATCACCATCAATTATTGAGCTTCTTAAATGTAGCAGGCACTCAGCTGCCTTTTAAAATTACTTTTTAATCCAATAACACTGAGATGATAATTTAGTTCATTTTCTCACTGATGAAACTTCAAGTTAGAGCTATTTAGAAATTTACCTAAAAAACACATCTAATAACTGGTGAGCTTAATATAGGTATAAATTTTCTTATGCCTGTGTGATACTTTTGGGCATTCTGATGTAAGTCATCATAAACATCTGTGAGGAGATGGGTGAGGAGATGGGAGCATATAAACTTATCATCAGTCCATAAGACATCACCCAGACACCTTAAAAAACATCCTTCTTCAGTGTTGGGAGCTTGTAGTGGTAGATTTCTTACAACTGTGTTAAAGTTTATCTTAGAAGCCTCAACATATACACAGTATATATCAAAGCTATGATTAGCAGAAAGGTTGCTAGGCAGTGATCTTACTACCAACAGGTCTATATTTATCTCAGTTGACATTAAAAATGGATAGGCAGTGACTTTATTCTTTAAGCTTGAACAAATATGTTAACAATGGTTCAGATTGCTCATGTTGCCTGGATATGATTGTTGGAAGTGTGTGTATGCTAGATAGTGTTACAGGTAGTTAGGTATGAGCCGGGCAGGAGAGGGCTCTTCCCACACCCAGTAGGAATGTCAGGTGATTCAACAATTATTACACTGCCTGTCTAAAAATGAAAAATGATAATTCCACGGCAGTAGCCAGGGCACTAGGGAGAGACAATCTCCTGATGATCCACAGCTATTAACATTAAAGTGTTAATTGAATGCAGATGCCAGGCAGAAGAAACTACGTGGGCATATGCATTGAGAGATAAAATGGTGAAGTATGACCTACTGGGGACACTCCACCAGAAAAGGGAAGAAAGCCTCTGATGGGCATGTGGACAACTTTCTCAACACACTGCATGCTCAGTTCGCAGGGGTAAGGAAGGCGCTGCGCAGCAGAAAGCCCACCCTAAGGGAAGAATCATGGGAAAGAGGTGAGCCCATAAAGTCCTCAGATCAATGTTAAACAATTTTTTTGACCTTTAGGTGCCCATTTGGGACTATTCCAAGTGAATTTTCTTCTCTTTCCTGTTCTAAAGCCTTTTTAAAAATAAACTTTCACCTCACCTCGGTCCCTTCTTCTGCTTTATGTCCCTCCATCACATTCTTTCTTCTGAGGAGACAAGAACTGAATCCGCTGCAGACCAATATGAACGCGCCACTGGGAACTCAGGATAACTCAGATACCTGGCACTGTTAACAGTCGGATAGGGTAGGGGTCACAGTACTGACGAGGTTTATCTTGTGTTGCATAACTGAAATTAATTTGGAGCAAGCACTAACAAGGATATTTTTATTGTCTTTTTGAAAATTAGATGTGAATTTATGAAGCAAACACAAGGACATTCAACTGCTGTCACATTTTGCAGCATAATCATTACAGTTATAGACTCTAGAGTCAGTCTGAATTCAAATTAGAGTTATTCTATTTAATAGTTGTGTAACTTTAGGCAAATTGCCAAAGTACCATGTGCCTTGATTCCCTCATCTTCAATAGAAAATAATAGAATCTAGTTTGTTACATAATTTACAAGGATGAATAATATTATACACGTAAAACATACCTAAGGATGTCTGACACATAGCCACAGATTGACTGCAAAATAGTTGTAGCTGTTGTTATCATGATCATCATTGTTACAGTAGTTTATGAATTTTACAAGCAACATTTTGTATTTTCTAGTAACCTTGAAGCTAGCTTAACAATTGCCTACCACTATAGTGAATGTTATGGGAAATGTGTCAACATGCAGATGAATTCAGTGCCATTTTGTTTCTTCCATTTAAACAGGATTTCTCTAGATCCTGTTTTTATTTTCCTGTGCAGCAGAACAGCTCTTCCTAAAAGCAGCAGAGCAAATAGTAAGTAGTTCTGAAATTTAATTATCAACTATAATTTCTGAAGTTTTCCCATTTTTCCAAAACGACGAAAAGAAGTCTGTTTTTCTGGCCATTGTAGAGATTAAAGCAGAGACATCAGGCATTTTTGTCTGTGTTCAGTTTAACAAAATGTTATTGTAAACTGTATGCTCTAGGCACTGTTTGGCTTTGCATCACAGAAATAAATCATAGAGAGTCCCTAAGCTTTCAAAGCTTCACATTTTTCCTGCTTTCCTGTTGGTTTTATTTTCCTGTTGCTCTCTTTTTGCCTATCTGCATTTTAACAAAAATGAAAAGCAACTCATAAGTCAGTCCTGTCATGAGGTAGTTCAACAGTCACCAGAATAGCAAAATAAAAAGGGCAAAATTGCTTACAACTTGCCTTGACTGAGAGGCAGTCTTGGTATAGTACAAGTTCCTCTTTGGAAATGTGTGGCAGTGATGGTATCCAAATATAATTTCTGGCCAATTTTATTAAAGACGAAGTATATGCAAAATGCTATTTTGACCCTCTCCATAACTTAATTCTCCCTGTAATTTAATAAACTCTTCCCATTGTCCAAATGAGGACTTTGTAATCCAGAGATTACAGTGATTCACCTAAAGTCATTTGCAGCAGGGGCAGAGCCAGAGGCAGAGACCCTATCCTCTGATTCTAACATCCTTACATTTCCTGCAATACTGTGCCTCCATTGTTAGGGGCTTATTCATGTCTTTCCTAATGTTTTCTCTCTTGATGCAGCAGTTAATTCAAGGAGTTTCTGAAGATTGAGGTTGCATTCATGAGATTTTAGATTATATAACACAACAAACTCCTCCAGGATAGTGAACATGTATTATTCTTGTTTATATTGCCACATCTGAGTTGCTCTTTAGAGAAATTAACACAACACACCTCCTGAATGATTCAACTAGTGAACCAATACATACAAAAGAGAAGCTGAGATAAAGAACTTACTCCTGGATAGAAAAGAACCTACCATTTTAAAAGGCATTTTAAAGTCATTATTGGACATGTTTTAACACCTGAAAGCACGAGACCTCTTGTTCAATGTATTTGTGGAACTTTTACAGGAATTGTATCGACAGCTGTCATAATACAGAGAGAGAATAACAAAGTAAAATTCTATAAGGCCCTCAAACACTTGTGATCACTTGAATTTGCTATAAAACTTTCCCATGACTGGTAAGTAGAATACGTAGCACATAGTGAAGCAGAAGTCAGCAAAACTCACAAGCACAGATGGAATCTCAATAGTTGAAATATCTTTTCCTTAAACCAAAAAGTAATAGATACTGAATTTGCCCAAAAACAAACAAATATGTCTAGAGATTCAATGGGAAAGTACAATAATAATTGTCTTCATATGAAAATTCATCTAATAATGAACGACAAGCCCATTTAAAAATATATTCCTTTTTTTGAGACAGAGTCTCACTCTGTCGCCCAGGCTGGAGTGCAGCTGCGTGATCTTGGCTCACTGCAACCTCCGCCTCCCAGGTTCAAGCAATTCTCCCTGCCTCAACCTCCCATGTAGCTGGGATTACAGGCACCTGCCACCACACCTGGCTAATTTTTGTATTTTTAGTAGAGACGAGGTTTTGCCATATTGGCCAGGCTGGTCTTGAACTCCTGACCTCAGGTGATCCACCCACCTCAGCCTCCCAAATTGCTAGGATTACAGCCGTGGGCCACTGCACTCAGCTTAAAAAAAAAATTCATTTGGTGTTTAGCTAGTCTTAAAACATAGCTTGAAGAAAAATCAACAAAACTGGACCCTTGCAAAACAGATAAACTCCTCTACAGTGCTTGTAGGCTGAACCTAGACCAATTCTGAGCGGGTTGGATCTGATAGGCAAGAAGCACTGGGAACTGACTGTTCTCCATGCTTTCCCCAGGATGGCAGAAAGCTTATAATGTGTAAAAGCAACCCCTGATAAATATAACTCTCTGTGAGAACACTGACAAATTCACTCCCTCATTTAATGAAAAGCTGCCAAGTGTGATGATATTTCTAGGAATGGTGCAAATGAGCCACTGTGAGAATGAAAAGAGAAAAGTCCAGGACAGACACTTTTCTATTTAAAAACAGAAAGCAGCACATTTGTAAGAGCTATTGGACTGATGAGCTTCTTTCAGATATGTACCCTTGTTTTTAGCAAAGAACTGAAAGTATCATTTCAAGAACATCAATCAAATACAATGCTTAAAATTCAAGTGCTTAAAAAACATACAGATCTTCCTTTGCTAAAGTTGAAGCAGCACTATTCATCTTGAGCTATTATGCAGATCACATAGGTGTAACATGGCAACACTATTTTTCATTTAAACCTTGTAAACTTGGCCGAGGAAAAGGAAGCATGCTCATAATCACCAGGGGAGAGAAGCAAGGAATTTTAGAAGCACAATTTAATTCTTGTTACAAACAATAAACTGAAGTAGGAGAGTCTAGATTCAATAGTGCGTGTCATAAACAGACAGCATACCAATGTTGTCTTTACTAAAATTCTGATTAAAATATCCAAAAAGATTTTTAGCACTTCAATCAACCATTTTGTGATATGGACCGTTTAGCAGAGGTTATGTATCAGCTCAGTTCCCATTTAGGTCAATAGATAGCTTTTGTTCTGATAGATTCACATGCAAGGCTCACCCTACAGGCTAGATGAGAAAGGGCAGCAGCTGTCTTCCGTTTGCTCCATCCTAGCTAAGGCAGATAACTACAGCCTGAAACTCTAGCTGTTTTGCAAGTAGATGTGGTTTGTAACAAGGGTAGTGGCCCAGAGAAGACCCCACAAATTCTCCAGTGTTATCAGAAAATATTATTGTGAAATGATTCTATATGACTAATAAGAATACTTCTATTTACCCAATGTTAAACTCTTTGAAATGAAAGCCTACACGGAGCTTATCTAAAACCATTATGAGTTTCATAGAGAGATGTAAGAACTTTTGTTTTCCAGAAAATAAACACAATATGAACAAAGACAGCAACAAAAATCACAACTCTATCCTATATCAAAGAAACATATCACATCAGTTCTCTAACTTACTGAAAACAAGAGAACTCACAGGAGCCTAGATTCAGAAAGATTTTCTGTGTAGTCTGACAAGAAGTGTTTTCCTATTGATAATCACATTTTGGGAAAAGTACTGCTGGATAGCTGAGCCCAAGATTAAATGGATCAGAATCAGACAAAAATTTCAAAATGACTTTTTTTGTTCTATTTGATCTTCTCTCTGAAAATATCAGACTTAAGAACAAATATATTACAAATGTACTATTTTTAAGGGACAGATAGACAAGTGATAATCATGGGTAATCTGTTTGCTAATAAAACCACACAGATACAAACACACCTACAGTGAAATAAAGTTCTTACTCCATTTTTACTATTTTTTCAACAAATACAAGATCAGAGTTATGACATTTTTCTTCTTTATAAGACTCCTAGAAATGTTTTGTATATTTGTACCATGCTCAAACACAAAATAAATTAGCATTGTGCCTACCTTTTGAAAAAATAAGCTAGAGAATAGACATACTTTAAAATCTTAACTATGCTGTCATCATTAAATAAAAATTATTATATAACACCTGAAAAGGTAGTGATAGTATTTGAGCTTATACTTGGAAAATGAATCACAAAACAAAAATAAATTTCTGTGAGAAGAAACATGAGAAACTCAAACATAAATATGTGCAGTTGAATGAGCTTTATGAACTGCTTTAAAGAAAACACTCCTTAACATTGGACAGAATATACTTTTTTTTTTTTTTTTTTTTTTTGAACAATTTAAACCTTTATTTTTTTTTTTTTAATTTATTTATTATTATTATACTGTAAGTTGTAGGGTACATGTGCATAACGTGCAGGTTTGTTACATATGTATACTTGTGCCTTGTTGGTGTGCTGCACCCATCAACTCGTCATTTACATCAGGTATAACTCCCAATGCAATCCCTCCCCCCTCCCCCCTCCCCATGATAGGCCCCGGTGTGTGATGTTCCCCTTCCCGAGTCCAAGTGATCTCATTGTTCAGTTCCCACCTATGAGTGAGAACATGCGGTGTTTGGTTTTCTGTTCTTGTGATAGTTTGCTAAGAATGATGGATTCCAGCTGCATCCATGTCCCTACAAAGGACACAAACTCATCCTTTTTGATGGCTGCATAGTATTCCATGGTGTATATGTGCCACATTTTCTTAATCCAATCTGTCACTGATGGACATTTGGGTTGATTCCAAGTCTTTGCTATTGTGAATAGTGCTGCAATAAACATACGTGTGCATGTGTCTTTAGAGCAGCATAATTTATAATCCTTTGGGTATATACCCAGTAATGGGATGGCTGGGTCATATGGTACATCTAGTTCTAGATCCTTGAGGAATCGCCATACTGTTTTCCATAATGGTTGAACTAGTTTACAATCCCACCAACAGTGTAAAAGTGTTCCTATTTCTCCACATCCTCTCCAGCACCTGTTGTTTCCTGACTTTTGAATGATCGCCATAGAATGGCGATCATTCAAAAGTCAGAATATACTTTAAAAAGTAATTTATTTCATTCATGTATGATTTGCTGCACTTTAAAACATCTGTTTAAAATGAACATTTGGCTATAAAGTTTTCTGTTTGTTTGGTTAACTTCTTTTTGGAAATGGGAATCCCCTGTAGAAGACTGAATTTGTATTATATAAGTATTAGCAACCCATTATGTGTTGTAGTATCATATAGTGCCCATGGTATAATCTGTTCTGAGGAACTCTGTTGGTCAAGATAGCTACACACAGTTAGAGGTGAGGGATCAAGTTAGAAAATCAGAGTAGTGCTTCCTTTCTCTTCTTCCTTTTAGGCTGCTATAGCAATAATCAGCCCAGGGTGAGCTCTCAATTATGGAGAAGGCCAGGTCAGCTTTGTGCTCTTATCTGTAAGTTCATCTTGTGAACCACTAAACAGCACAAGAGTGATATTGTGTAGTTTAGAAGGTGGAAGAGAAACTGTATATGTCTACATAGCCCAGTTCAGCAGAAACCTCTGCCTTGGAATTTTATTTCAGGAGAAAATTAAATATATATAAAATCTGTTACTTGGATTTCTATGACATTTTGAGGCTATCTGTTGTGCATGTTTCTTAACAGAGACTTCACGGGACATTTCATGGGCTCAAACAAGAACAAATTAAGGTAAGGTAAAATCAAGTACAGTCATTTCCTGCTTAATATTAGTAAATATTAGTAAACTAATAATTGCTAATATTAATTGCTAATATTATTAATAAATAATTTAGTACACTGCTTATGGAAATTAAATATTCTGCAAAAAATCACTAACTTGGAGCTTAGTATCATGCTAGGGAGGAACAACATTATACTGCATTGTACTACTACTACAAAACTCAAACCAATTTCCCCAAACAAAACCAAAACAAAGTAAACTGCCTACGTAAAGGAACCACCTTACCACTAAGCAGTAAATGATTAAAACATCACTTTCTGATTACCAAGCAATGTGGTAAAAAACAGACTTTTAAATCTTTTTTTATGTAGTAATAAGCAGTTTGTATGTCTTATATTTACCATTTAGCATGCTGAGAAAAAAAATAGCAAATTTGATTTAAAAATGCAAATATTTTACAATAAAATACAGGTAATCTACTTGTCTAAGTTTCTTGCTTCGTGAAAGAAAGTTAGAAATCTAATCAAGGAGGTGGAAGTACATTTTTCTCTACTTTTTTTTTTTTTTTTTTTTTTTTTGTAGAGATGAGGTCTCCCTATGTTGCCCAGTGATCCTCCCAAAGCACTGGGATTACAGGAGTAAACCACCACACCTGGCCTATTTTTTCTGTAATTTATCTATGTTGTTGCATATAGATAAATTTGGTGTATTTGTTCCTTTTGGTGTATTTGTTCCTTTCAATTATGGAATATAATTGCATTCTATGATTGTATTACAACTTGTTCATTCATTCTCTTGTTGATAAACATATGAATAGTTTCCAATGTTTGCTATAATAAATAGAATGGAATAGTCATTTTGTACAAGTTGTTTTGTGCTTTTATATCTTTTGCATAAATGCCAGGAGTATAATTGCTGAATCATAAGGTAAGTATAAATTGAATTTTATAAGAAACTGCAAAATGGTTTTCCACAGAAGTTGTACCTTTATATACTCTCACCAGCAACATATGAAGGATGTTTATATAATCCCACCACTTATTTCCTGTTCTAATATTTGATTTATTAGTCTTTTTACTATTAGCACTTGTAGTTATGAGTCATGGTATCTCATTGTGGTTTAATGTGCATTTCACTGAGTGATAATTTTGAGAATATTTTGATGTGTTTATTGTACATTTGTTTAATGTTTTTCTTTTTTGTTTGCTTGTTTTCAGATGGTGTCTCGCTCTGTCACCAGGCTGGAGCGCAGTGATGCGATCTCAGGTCACTGTAACCTCCGCCTCCCAGGTTCTAGCAATTCTCCTGCCTCAGCCTCCCGAGTAGCTGGGACTACAGGTGCACACCACCACTCCTGGCTATTTTTTGTATTTTAGTAGAGACAGGGTTTCACCATGTTGACCAGGATGGTCTCGACCTCCTGACCTCGTGATCCGCCCACCTCAGCCTCCCAAAGTGGTGGGATTACAGGTGTGAGCCACCATACCTAGCCTTATTTGTTTAATCTTTTTAATTAAGTGCCCATATAAGCCTTTGGAATATATATATACACATATATATGTATATGTATATATATATGTGTATATATGTGTGTGTGTGTATATGTGTGTGTGTGTGTGTGTGTGTGTGTGTGTGTGTGTGTGTAGATATATATGTGTGTATGTGTTTTTTTTTTTTTTTTTTTTTTTTTAGAAGGAGTCTTGCTCCCTCACCCAGACTGGAGTGCAGTGGTACAATTTTGACTCACTGAAAGCTCCGTCTCCCAGGTTCAAGCAATTATCCTATCTCAGCCTCCCAAGTAGCCGGGATTACAGGTATGCACCACCACACCCAGCTAATTCTTGTATTTTCAGTAGAGACTGGGTTTTGCCAGTTCTTAAACTACTGACCTCAGGTGATCCGCCTGCCTTTGCCTCCCAAAGTGCCAGGATCACAGGCGTAAGCCACTGCACCCAGCAGCCTTTGTAAAATTTTTGAGTTGTTGTCCTTTCAGTTATTGACTAATAAGTTCTTTGTATAATGTAAGTATTACTCCTTTGATAAATATATGTACTTAGAATCCGATTACTCAGTCTGTAGTTTGCTTTTTATCTTCTGTGTCTTTTGATGAGTAAAATTTTTTAATTGTGATGAATTTGAGTTTAATGCTTTTTGCATTCTAAGAAATCTTAATCCTCATTCAGGTAACAATGATAATCTACTATGTTTTTTCTTTGAACTTTCTAAATTTAGCTTTTGTGATCTATCTTGAGTCAGTGTTTTGTATTGTTATTTTGTGTATGGTATAAGTGTTTGAATACTATAACTTATTCTTTCTTTTTGACTGTATATTTGTGTGTACCTATTAATCCTCCCTTCATCCCCTGCCCATCCTTTCCAGCCTCTGATAACCCTCTCTGCCTCCATGTTTGATATTTCACTAGGGTGATAATAGTTAACAATAATTTATCATATACATCAAAATAGCTAGAAGAAAAAAATTGAAGTATTCCCAACACAAACAAATAATGAATGTTTGAGGTGATCGATATCCTAAATATTGTGATTTGATCATTAAACATTGTATGCATGTATCAAAATATCATATGTACCCCATACATATGTGCAATTATTATGTAGCAGTTTAAAAAGTGTTTGAGCCAGGACGAGATGGGGGCATGACACTGCCTTTGGATTAAGAGGCTCTATGCTTCACAAATACTTGAGACTGCAGGGGCTCTGCCTTTCAGTAACACTTTCACTTCTTTTTACTTCATGCAATTAAAGGATTATATGGGTAAAGAACAATTGATATATTAAGCAAAGTACTGTTGCATTTATACCTTGGAGACATTGATCTCTACCACTTGTCTCTATTTTTATTGACAGTTCAGTCAGCCCTTCTTTTCTCAAATAAGACCTTCTCAGACCTAGACCCATTGTTTGCCCCCAGAGACTAAATCAGCTCATTGCTTGGCCATGACAGGTTCCCTTTCTTGGAAATCACAGTTAAGAAAATGGGGAGAGTTAAGGGTAACATAGTTCTGAACCTGAGGCAGAGAGGCAAGAAAAGATACAGTTCAGTTAAAGCAAGAAAACAGGTGGTGAAGGAAGGAAATTTTTAATAAAGAATATATTACAGTTGTATGGCTTTGGTCATGATACAGTAAAAAAGAGAAACATGACAATTCAAAATAAAGAAGAATTTAAAAGAATGAATTAGATTAGAGTATGAGAGAGGAAATGAGATTTACAGCACAATCCATTTGGTTTGGATTTCAATAGGAAAAAGATGTTTTTCATTAGAAAAGGGGGGTAGATGGTAATGTAATTACATATGTAGGTAAATTTGTTTACTTAGTAGTAGAAATATGAGATAGTTCCTTTGGATTGCATTTATTTTACTAGTAAAATATTTCATCAGCAAACTGATGAAACAAAGATGTGTTTTTGTTTGAGAAAATTTGAAAAGTCATGTTGGAAAACTCATACATTAAGGAAAAATAAAGTCTGTGGGAATTGTAATGATTTCCAAAAAGTGATTATTCAAGACGAATGTCTGCATGTTGATAAAAATCATGAAGTCTGTTGTGTCTTCATTGCCCTAATCCCCTCCAAATCTTCCTTCCCGCCCCCACAAGATAACCTTGAAAACTAATCCAAAACTCATCCGAAGTCAGGATGAAAACCAGCACTCGAATAGCCACTGCAGCGGGCAGAGTAGATTTAATGCTCCTCCAAAATCTGAGTCCTAGATAATTGTTACTATTTGATTCATTTCGCAGTTTCCTGGAAAATCTTGTTTGCAAAATTTAACTTTATTTGACCAGAGTCAGACCTCACATATCACAGCCTTTTTTCTTCCTTGTGGGATTGGTGGAGGGGTGCTCAGAGTAATTTTGTATGAAGAAAAATCTACCGCTTCTTCATGGCAGGTAACACCCTATACCAAGGTGTGCTGACTGGTGAGCTAACACAGGTTGGTTTTTCAATCTCCAAACTGTAAGATTTATGATGTTTATGACTGGATATGGTAATGCCATTCACGGAGGAAGAAAATACAAGAGGAAATATTTGTGTGGCCGAAGTTTTTTTAGCTCAGTTCCAAAATATTAAATTTGCTATACCTGTGTGGCCACCAAAGAAAAAGAAAAATCAGGGGAAACACTATCACAAAAAAAAGAAGGTGGCAGTTTTTGAAATAAAAGAGCCATCTCCATATCTAAAGCTGCAGAAATCAAGTAAGCCAAGAACTGCTGGGCACCTACTTAGTTTAGCAATTCAGAGATCACTGATAACCTTGTCAAAATCATGTCCTCCTGATCAGAGGGAGATCTCATCTTCTGTGGTTTGAAGAGTAAAAATGGTGTTTTCATAAAAGAGAGTATTAGACCCAATGCTTTTATTTTACATGTAAAAGCTGACACCCAAAAGCAACCTTGGGTAGTTTGCTCAAGATCAAATATCCATGTCAGAAATTCTGATTCCCATTGCAATGACCCATCAAAATTATGCATTCAAGCAATTAGAATTTCATTTAATTAATTGTGCTGCATTTAATTGTGTTTGCTATTTAAGGTATTCAGTTACATTAGTTTGAATGTCAGTTTGAACAAAATAAAATGATGAAGTGTAGACATACTTTAATAATACTCTATACACATAGGTTAAAACAAACACTTGAACTAACAGCAAAATGGTCTCCAGTAGACATTATATGAATTCACTTACTGTAAGGAGTAATGTTTCATTTACAATTACAAGTCCATTGCATCAACTGATGTTACATTTAAATATTGTAGGAGAGCCAGCCACAGTAACATGAGCCTGTAATCTCAGCTACTTGGGAGGCTGAGGTAGGAATATCAGGTGAGCCCAGGAGTTCACGTCCAGCCTGGGCAACACAGGGAGACCGTGTTTCAGAAAAGAAAAAAATAAAAAATAAATGGGTGATCATACAACATTTTAAAGTTTTTATTTTTCTTTATATTCCTTAGAGTCATATGAAACCAAAACATCTGTAAATTTATTTATACTTCCTAGATGTGAATAAGCCTACTCATGGGACGTGGGCTGGTCAAACTTGCAATGTGACACTGTGACACAAGATACTGTCCTGCTTATTTCATAATAGTCTAAATAATAAAGATTCATAATCTCCATATTTTAAATTTTTACCTTATTTTTCCTTTGAAAATAGATCATATGACTTCCACTTTATTATATTAATTTATTTTAAAAATAATGATATTTATGATAAATGCAGGGGCTAGAATTTTTATAGTTTTGCAAACTATTTGACCTTCTGAGTATATGTGTACATGTGTGTATGCCTGCGGTTTTTAAAATATATCTTAAGTTCTGATACAACTTCTTATTTAATAGCAATAGCTTTAAACAAATAGTAGTTGAGGACAAAGAAGTTGCTTCCTAGTAATATATCTACAATTTAAATATCAAACTTATAAATATTATTCAATGTAAATATACCAAAGCAAAGTCTGCTTAGATCTGTTCTTACCCTATCAGTAGGGACTGTTTCTTGGAAAGAATTTGGTACAACTTAGTGTAATACCCCATATGCCTTCACTACAGAAGTCTCGTATCCCTGCAGAATGATACAAAATTTTGAAGCTTTATCCTTCAAAAAAAGTAGGTGTGAACATTTAAATGCACGGCTACCATCATTTAAATTTAATATTCAGATCCTAAATGGACAATTACAATTTTGACCAAGTGATTAAATTTCCTTTCAGTTTCTCTTTGATGGAAATTTCATTAACTGTCCTCATAGACTCCAAGTTCAATTCTGTAAAATAACCCAATATCTTTTCTCAACTACTTATTTAAAATTCTAGTTAGACAGAAATACATTAAGATATAATTGGGCACTGGAAAATTGGTGCTTTTATTTCAGTTTTTTTGACCTAAAATCAGACATTTGAACCAAATGATTAATATTTAAAATGTGAGAAAGATTGAATCTTTGGAATTAAACTATATTTTAGGTATATCATTTGCATAATGTTCTTTGCCTAAGTCATTATGAATCATTTTTTATTATATTTGAAAACTTACTGAGTGTATAGCACAATTATGAGCACCTGAAACTGTCTCATTGCAAGAGGAAAATGCATTTTTCCATACTTTACTGACACATTGAATGTTATCCCTAGAGAGGTGTTGAAATTTGAAACATGTATGAATTTGCAACAAGTAAGGATATTTTGGCAGGAGCACTGTGGTGTGCTTTGAGAAGACCCTATGTGTCAGACCCTGAGGTATTTTATATATTTATTTTTTCCTCATTCAACAAACATTTAAAATTATAATTACTTTTTTTTTCAGGTAAACAAATTGTTTTATTTACCTGTGTGAAAATCTGACAGGGCATTTGAAAGTCACACCGAGTATGAACCAAATATTCCTAGTCTGGCACTTCCCTGTGCATTATGAGACATCAAGCAGATCATATCAACAGTACTTCAAATCATTAGCACAAGCAAACATGCTCATAAAAGTTGCCAAAATTCCTCCCAAGGGTGTTCAATCTTTATCATGATGTCCTATAACTATGCAGCAATGAAAAAGGCTTGGGCTAAGTGAAGTTGCACTGTTATCTCTTCAAATCCACTAGAATGAATTTGTATAATTACTTTCTTTGTGCCCAGTGTTACATTAGGCTCTGGAATGGAGGGAGAAATGGTCACCAGTTACACAAAGATCTGTAAGAGAGAATTCAAGATGATGGAAGTAAGAGAGAGAGAAGCCACTGCTTTCGGAATTAAATAAGAGTATGGACCTGTAGTAAAAATGAAAATTCCTTCACCTTCTACTCTCTTCATTTCTACCATGGTCAGAGCAGCATCGAAAGTAATCAAAAACCTTAACATAGTATAATATATAGTATTTTTTCTGTAAGAAAGTCTATATATAAGAACATATAGATATATTTGCTTGCATTTGCCTAAAGAAACACTGGAAGCATCATAAAACCATACAAATAAAAATGGAGACAAGACAGGGGCAGGCCTTCCCCGAATAAACTTTTAAATATCATTTTTGAGTCTTGGATTATGTAATTATATTATTTCAAAAAATAGTAATTTGTAAGTACACATAACTAAAGGAAAGCCCATTGAGACCTTGATGAAATGGCAGGTGTGCTGGAGTTACTCAGAAATAAAACCGATTGTTTCTATTATAATATGTGTTAATATATACCCTATCGCTATCCAACCTCTGGGTGGTGGTGTCTGGGAAGCAATAATGGCTACCATTTATTCAGGGCAATCTCTATGCCAAGACACACAATAATGTTTTATGTAAGGCATTCAGCAAGTTTTCAGTGTTTTTATTATCTCTTTTGTTTTGCCTTCAGATTCACACCGAAACAATGACTTTCTTCCCCTAAAAAACATTTCCTGGGACCCTGAGTGCTTTTATCAATCAACACCTCTGAACAGCTGGCTCCCAACTCCTGACTTCCAGGAAATAAAACCAACTGAATATTCTTCCACAGGCAAGGCTGAGTTTTTAAACCCTCTAAACACAACCCTACACCCACCCATCCTAATCCCCCAAAAGCAAGTGAAACTCACGGGGATAAAGACTCTCTCTGCTGGAACATAGGCCTAAATTTGGGGGCAAGCAAAGTGCCCTAGTCCCCACTTTGCTTTCATGTCAGATACGGGATGGGGGATCAGTGTCTTCTTTTGTTTTCTTGTTGACGCTGGTCTGATGTGTTTTTCCTTTCTACCTATCTAACACTCCTTTAACCCATGTTGTGCAATGTTGTCGACTCTGGTTCTAATCTAAAAGTGTGGCAGGTAGGGAACAAGATGAACCTACCTCAAATGATGCTGATAAGTCAATGTGTACCAACCTTGTTTCATACCTGAGCCAAGTCTCTGCTGGGTTGACCAGCACTGACAGGGTGGGTCCATAACCGAGTCTCCATGTCTGACCCAGTCAGGAAGTGTTGAATGGGCCCTGCAGAGTAGACGCTTACAGTCTCTGTGCCCTTCTAACCTTCTACCTTTAAGAATTGGGTAATACTAATACTTACCTTACTAAAACTTCAGTTATTGGCATTAAAGCATTGCAACGTAGTTCACTGGAGGTCAGGATAGAAGAGATGTGGCCACCTTAAATCCAGGTCTGCCATAGTGATAAATACAATTTAATGGACATCTTCCAAATGCCAGATTCCATGTTAAATCTTTTAAACATTTTATTTATAACTGTCACCACTACTGTAAAATATCATTACTTCTTTTTACAGATGAGGAAAACAAATCTTTCTCAGCTAACACTGCTTCCCCCAAGTGACCTGTTAGTCACCAATTGGTAAAACAAGAAATCAATTCACAGTGTGCCAGATTTCAAAGTCTATGCTTTTTTGCTATAATCTCGGGCTGTTATTTATTTAGAAGAGGAAGAAATCCAAAAAAGGGTTACTAAACAGCAAATCTGAAATCAGTCATAGGGAAGAGCAGCCAATGAAACTACTCTGAGTATCACTTGAAATGCAAGCTAAACAAACACTGATTGCATAAAATAGTGCTTATCTCATAAATTCTGAATCTCAGTAGGGAGGCTAATAATCTCCAAAAGGCTCGCAGAAGCAACATGCTGAGAATGCCACATTGAATGAAGGTTCTGATCAGTTAATATGAGTCCCAGAGGAAGTCAAACAGCACTGTGCAGGTTCTATAGTAAAAATAATAATCATTTGAGTTATAAATACAGTGTTTCATTTGGGAAAGGGACAGTGAGATATGATAAACATCTTTAAAATTTTAAAGTAGTGTATGGAGAAGAGGCTATGGATGTTCTATTTTATTCCAGAACAGCATTTGCTCACTGAAGTGGCTCAGTAATAGAATTGTGTGAAGAGTTCTTTAAAACTTCCCACACCTAGACCCAATCCTAAAAGTTGTATTTAAATGGTTTGGGGTACAGTTCCAGCTTTTGAAAGGTGTTCTAACTTGAAGCGAGACTCACAGTCAGTATACTAGAGAGAAGAGAGAGAACCAACAGGTAATAGTAACAATGAGGTAGGCTTCAAGAATCCCAAGATTGAAGTCAAGTAATAATTTTGAATATCTAACAAAGGCACATGAATAAACATATGAATATGGCATAGTCCTTCACAGTCCTTATTCACACAAAACTTATACACGAAGTATCTTTATATGGAATTGTAATATAATATATACTATAATAAGAATTGTGCTACTTTGTTCAATAGATATAACAAGATCCAATGAACTAAGAAGAAACCCTAAGTATATTTACGTTTAAGTTTGAAAGATCATAGGACAGTTAAGCTGGAATAATAATATTAGCATAAGGCTTAAAATACAAAACATTAAAATTATGTAATCGAGGCAACAATGCAAAAGAGTACCTCAAAAAGCAAGGTGCTTTCTGCCAATGAAAATTAAAAAAAAAAAAACGTAGAACCTTTTGTCATGTATGTGAAAGAGTCTCCTGCATTGGGTGAGAAATCAGACTATACAGCTGTATCAATGAGGATTTTTCAGAGGGGAAAGAATCAGTAGGAGAGAGATCTCTAGATATAAAATGATAGATAAGTAGAGATAGATAGATATAGATAAGTGGTAGAGAGATACATAGATAGATAGATAGATAGATAGATAGATAGATAGATAGATAGATAGATAGATAGATAGAAAGAAAGAAATCTGTTTTAAGTAATTGTAATTGGCTTAGGCATTTGTGGAAACTAGCAAGTCTGAAATCTGCCAAAAGGCAGCAGGTAGAAGTTGGAGGTACAGTCTTCAAGCAAAATTTCTTCTTCTTCAGAAAACATCAGTGTTGCTCTTCAGGGCTTTCAACTGGTTGGATGAGGCTCACCTATATTATTGAGGATAATCCCTTTACTTAATGTCAACTGATCGTATATATTAACCACATCAATAAAATACCATTACAGTAACACCTAGATAGGTGTTTGACTGTATAACTGAGCATTTTAATCTTGCCAAACTGACACACAAAACTAACCGTGATAGCAACCTATAATTCTCTTTTCAACTGTAGGATTTTATTATTCCAAGTAGAAAATAGACAAGTGATGAGGGGACTCTCCTTTACATTTGTAAATAGTCTGTTCAGATATAGTAGTTACAGTTGTCATGCTCACTACCTACTACCACATTCTACATGATTATCATCCTTCCCTATTATCACTGTACATCTTAATACCTTTTACAATCTCAAGACCTTTTACATATTTGACAAAAGGTCAGAAGTCTAGGTCTGTCCAAACACCTCCCTGTCCATTAGTTTTTAACTTCCCTCCGATATTGCCAATGCTAGTGTATATAGGAAACAATAATTTTGTAAATAAAATACCAAATCATTTTAGAATCAAATTGTCATTATGCCAATACAGTATTCTGTTAAAAGTAGGTTTTAATGCCTTACAGCAGATATGTAAGTAGAATTTCCTACATCTTTCTAAACCCTACACTGCGAATTGAATCTTGGACTCTTATGCCCATTTGGCTGTCTGCACAGAGTAAGAATTTGAAACACAGACCAGCAATTGAAACTTGAGTGTGCTGTGACAACTGGTAAAGTCTGCAGTGGGAAAGACTTGAGTTGATTTAGTTACCCAAGGCATTATGTGGGAAAAAGTGAAAGAGAGTAAGCTTGGTATGAGTTTATGACACTTTTTTTTCTAACAGACACAACCTATGAGTCTGGCTCAGGAAGGAAATGAATTTCTGCTTGTCCATATTAGTAATTTTCCTTCCTAACTGTGATGGTCAATAGAGGAGGGCACAGAATGCCCAGATAGCTGGTAAAACATTATTTCTAGGTGTGTCTGAGTGTGTTTCTGGAAGAGTATATCTGGAAGAGATGACTGGATTAGCATTTCCATTGGTAGACTGAGTAAAGAAGACCATAACACCAATGTGGGTGGGCATCATCTAATCCACTGAGGGCTCTAATGGAGCAGAAAGGCAGAGGAAGAGCAGATGTTTGAGTCTGGTCATCATCTTTTTATGCCCTCAGACACCGGTACCCCCAGCCTCAGATATTGGAGGTTTTTCAGACCTAGACTGAGACTTACAGCTTTAGTTTCCTTGTATCCTTAGCCCTCAGATTTGGACTGAATTACACCACTGGCTTTCCTGGTTTGCCAGCTTGTAGATGGGAGATTGTGAGACTCAAATCAACCAATTCCTATAGTAAATCTCTTCCTCTCTCTCTGTTGTGTATATATGTGGTGACTGTTAAGAGGTTATCAGGTCATGAGGGCTTGGCTTTCATGAATGTATTGAAGCTGTTTTCATGATAGTAGATTTGTTGTCTCTGAATAGAGTTCCTTAGAAAGGGGCAAGTTCCTTTCTCCACTCTGCCCTTCTGCCCTCCACCATGAGGTGATGCAGCAAGAAAGCCCTTGCCAGATTCTTGCCCCTTGATCTTGGACTCCCCAGTCTCCAAAACCATGAGCCAATAAATGTCTATTCATTATAAATTACCCAATATGTGGTATTTTATTATAGCAGACAAAGCAGACTAAAACACCATCCTATTGGTTCTGTTTCTCTGAAGAACTCTGATTAATACACTAACATAAAGGGGATACTAAAGCAGGGGGGTGGTGGTGAGATAATAGCTACTCTGCAAAAGGAAAGAATCTGGGATACCCTCACCCATCTCACCCATAGCTCCAATGGAAAGACATGAAAAAAGCTACTATGCATGTTCTGAATAAAAGAAAAATCTTGCCAGATATGTGCTTAGATTTGGGTTTGGGTGTAGTTATGAAATAGGTTACGATGTGCTGCAGGTAATATTAATAGCCATTATAAAGAGTACACTAATTGGCTTCCTACGTAAATAATATAAGGTAATACTCTCTTGATCATACAAGTACAGCAGGGTATTATCATCTGGAGCTTAGATTTGTTCCAGCGTTACAGAATAAAAGCAATGGACTTTTCTGTCTGTTTCTAATCACTGATGTCAATATTTTGATTAGACACAAACTTCAAAATGTTAGAAACAACATGAACAAATTTCATTACAGTGAGATTTAAGTATTATCAAAATACTTAATCTAATATATGAATAATCAGATTTAGCACTCACTAGCAGAGATATTCTAAAATATATTCCTTTAATATTGAATTTTGAATATTATAATTGTCTTTATTATTACAAATGTCAATTCTTAAAACATTTTCAATTTCCAGAAACAAACTTAGAATACTGTCTTTAAACTTAGAATAGTGCCTTTAAAGTGAGTAATAAACTTTGCCAACTGTTTTATCACCAGCTGTGCCTACACTGAAGGCATATACTTTACAGAAAGGTAGAATCTACAGCTTATTTTAAAATTTTATTCATTGGACAACCTGTAAATAGATTGAATTGAGAATATTGATTGTTCATGAGTAAGCTGGCCAATGCTTTACTAAATTAATGAAATAATTAGCTAAAAATTAACTGTGAAAAACAGAAACAGACAAATCAAATGAAATGTGAAGTGTTAAATTTTAAAGCAATGCACTTAGAAACTCAAAAGTATAAAAGGGAACATAATCAATAACTCTATAGTTCCACATAGAAAATTATGTGAAGACACTGACTAGAACTTTTCTAAGTCATTTTGAAGATAGCCAGTTTAGGATATCTTTAATTAAAATAGTAAAAAACCTTACAAAGTTACAATTAAGAATAGAGTGTTTACATTCATTCGAAATCTATTCTACAGTAAGTCCTATTTTAATATTGGAATTGTTTGTTTTTTATTTCATTTGACTGAAACTATGAAAAATCAAAATTTAAATAGTTCACACAAACATATCTGGTTTTGAAAGGAAAATGGTGCAAATATAAAACTCAGAAGATACAAGGAGTAAAATAAGCAATTTAAAGTAGAATGAGTACAGATATGGTATCTGGGGCTGTATTCCAGCCCTGGCCCTTCCACTAACTGGCTGAGTGAAACTGGACAAGTCATTGAGCATCTGGAGCCTTTAATTTCTTCCTATGCAAGTTGAGGGGATGAACGATGTCTGTAAGACTCCTCTTTCTAAATTATGATAAATCCTTGAACTTTAAATAAGCCCAAATACAGATGGCAAGTAATATTTCTATAGATTCTGAGCACAAACCTCCCCTAATAAAAGTTGTTCAAAGAGTCTCCATAGACTTTACAACAAAGTCTGTAATATGGGATAGCTATCATCAATTCACTCCCTACTATATGCCACCCCTATTTCCTTTGGGCTTACTGTCCATTGCACTAAGTTCCGGGAACGCTGAATTGCTCACATTTTCTCTTATGCCCAGGGTTTTATCTCTAGATTCACTCAACAAACTTTAAAGAGGCCAAGCTAAATTGTTTTAGTGAGTGAAGCAATGTACAGTGGACAAATAAAAGGATCTGAATTTGTAGTCCTTATTGTTGATGGGTATTACTTTGCGCCCATATACAAATCCTTGAGCTTCTCCTCTAGCAAAGAGAGGTTCAAAGTATGAAAGGATGACTGTTTTCCCCTAAACAATAACCACAAAAGGCTTACTGAACCTAATCCCCATCTTATGGAATCATTAAGGCTTTACGAAAAACAGTTATCCCTAGGATAGATGTTGGCAAAGAGGTGGTGAAAAGGGAACACTTTTACTCTGCTGGTGAAAATGTAAACTAGTGCAGCCACTATGGAAAACAGTGTAGAGCTTCCTTAAAGAACTAAAAGTGAACTACCACTCAATCCAGCAATCTCATTACTGGGTATCCACCCAAACGAAAGTAAGTCATTATATGAAAAAGACACTTGCACACGCATGTTTATAGCAGTGCAATTTGCAATTACAAAAATATGAAACCAGCCTAAATACCCATCAATCAACAAGGGGATAAAGAAAATGTGGTATGAATACACGATGGCATACTACTCAGCTATAAAAAGGAAAAAAATAATGGCATTCACAGCAACCTGGATGGAGTTGGAGACAATTGTTGTAAGTGAAGTAACTCAAGAATGGAAAATCAAATATTGCATGTTCTCACTTGTAAGTGGGAGCAAAGTTATGAGGATGCAAAGGTATAAGAATGCTATAATGGCCAGGCGTGGTGGCTCACGCCTGTAATCCCAACACTTTGGGAGGCCCAGGAGGCCAGATCATGAGGTCAGGAGTTTGAGACCAGCCTGACCAACATGGTGAAACCCCCTGTTTACTAAAAATACAAAAATTAGCTGGGTTAGGTGGCACACGCCTATAATCCCAGCCACTCAGGAGGCTGAGGTAGGAGAAATAGCTCGAACCTGGGAGGTGGAGGTTGCAGTGAGCCAAGATGGCACCACTGTACTCCAGCCTGGGTGACAGAGTGAGACTCCATCTTTAAAAAAAAAAAAAAAAGCTATAATGGACTTGGGGACTCAGGGAGAAGATTGGGAAAGGGGTGAGAGATAAAAGACTACACAGTGAGTACAGCATACACTGCTCAAGTGATGGGTGCACCAAGATCTCATAAATCACCACTAAAGAATTTATCCTTGTAACCAAAAAATACCTATTCCCCCAAAACTATTGAAATTTTAAAAAGTCTTATAATTGTTTTCTGTGACATAATAGAAGTTAAATAAGACAAATTTCCATTAGAGAAATTCCTTTCCATGCTTTCAGTGATTGTGTGGGCTCCAAGAAGATTGAATGTGATTATCCTAGTAATGGTATTCCTGGAGCTTAGTGAAATGGAGAATAAGCTAGAAAAGAGATAGGACACAAACAAATGGAAAAACATTCCATACTCATTGATAGGAATAATCGATATCGTAAAAATGGCCATACTTCCCAAAGAAATTTATAGTTTCAATGTTATTCCCATTAAACTACCATTCACATTCTTCAAAGAACTAGAAAAATTAGTTTAAAATTTATATGAAACCAAAAAACAGTCTGAAGAGCCAAGGCAATCCTAAGCAAAAGGAACAAAGTTGGTAGCATCACATTACTCAACTTCAAACTATACTGCAGTGCTACAACCACCAAAACAGCATGACACTCATACAAAAGCAGACACACAGACCAATGGAACAGAATAGAGGCTCAAACTATACTGCAGTGCTACGACAACCAAAACAGCATGACATTCATACAGAAACAGACACATAGACCAATGGAACAGTGCTACAACAACCAAAACAGCATGACATTCACACAAAAACAGACACATAGACCAATGGAAGAGAATAAAGGCTCAGGGGTAAGACTGTACACCTACAACCATCTGATCTTCAACAAAGTTGACAAAAGCAAGCAAGGTAAAGGACTCCCTATTCAATAAATGGTGCTGAGATAACTGGCTAGCCATATGCAGAAGGTTGAAACTGGACTCCTTAAACCATATACAAAAATCATCACAAGAGGGATTGAAGACTTAAATGTAAAACCCAAAACTGTAAGACCCCTGGAAGACAACCTAGACAATATGATTCACGACACAGACAGAGGCAAAGATTTCATGATGAAAACAGTAAAAGCAATTGCAACAAAAGCAAAAATTGACAAATGAGATCTAATTAAACTAAAGAGCTTCTGCGCAGCAAGAGAAACTATCAGCAGAATAAACAGACAACCTACAGAATGGAAGAAAAATTTTGCAAACTGTGCATCTGACAAAGACCTAGTATTTAACATCTTAAGAAACTTAAACCTTTTTACAAGAAAGAAAAAAAAAAACAAAACTTCTCACTTATAAGTGGGAGCTAAATTATGAGAACACATGGACACATAGAGGGGAACAATAGACAGTGGGGCCTAGACAAGGTTATAGGATGGGAGAAAGAAGAGTATCAGGAGAAATAACTAATGGGTACTCTGTTTAATACCTGGCTGACAAAATAATCTGTATAAGAAACCCTCAGGACACGAGTTTACCTATATAACAAACTCGCACCCTGGAACCTAAAAATAAAAGTTCAAATAAAAAGACATAGGAGTAATGTATAGTGGATAGTTGATTGATAATAGGTATCCCATGTTACAGGCTTTGTTGTAAAGATACTGCAGATTCTTGAACAACTTTTAACACAGTTCCACAAGCTGGACTGAGAGTAAAGACACCAGGCATTGAACAGTGAAATATGATCTTCCCCATTAGTTAAAAGTCTAAAAATTCTTCTATATCTGAGGAGATCTGAGACATAGTCCCAGATACACAAAGTAACAGCTATCTAGAAAGGGGTAGGGGCAGGGGAAATATCTAAAGCTCTTCTGTAATAATCAGAAGATATCAGAAAGATATCAGAAAAATATTCTCTGTAAACTTTAAGAGTCTGAGGCACAGTCAAACCCTCAGTTACCAAATGGAGACTTCAGTTCTACCATTTTCAAAGGACGATTTTCACTACTTAAATCTTTTTGTAAAACATTATAAGAGCAGGTGTTTGGGAGAAAAGATATATCAGAGAGTTGAGTTCGTATTTTTTTGTGGTATTTGGTTTTCTATTCCTGTGTTAGTTTGCTAAGGATAGTGACCTCCAGCCTCATCCATGTTCCTGCAAAGGACATGATCTTATTCGTTTTGTGGCTGCATAGTATTCTATGGTGTATGTGTACCACGTTTTCTTTGTCTAGTCTACCACTGATGGGCACTTAGGTTGATTGGATGTCTTTGCTATTGTAAATAGTGCTGCAATGAACATATGCATGCATGTGGCTTTATGATAGAATGATTTCTGTTCCTTTGAGTATATACCCAGTAATGGGATTGCTGGGCTGAATGGTAGTCCTGTTTTTAGGTCTTTGAGGAGTTACCACACTGTCTTCCACAATGGTTGAACTAATTTACACTCCCACTAACAGTCTATAAGTGTTCCATTTTTTCTGTAGCCTCACCAGCATCTGTTATTTTTGACTTTTTCATAATAGCCATTCTGAATAGTGTGAGGTGGTAGCTCATTGTAGTTTTGATTTACATTTCTCTAATGATCAGTGATGTTGAGCAGTTTTTCATATGTTTCTTGGCCACATGTATGTCTTCTTTTGAAAAGTCTATGCTCATGTCCTTTGCCAATTTTTGTAAAACATTATAAGAGCAGGTGTTTGGGAGAAAAGATATATCAGAGAGTTGAGTTCAATTTTGTATTTTTTAGAATGAAGCACAATAAATGAACTGAAATATCTAAATAAAGGGTTTAACAGCTAACACTTACAAAAATTACTATTTCCTAAGTGCTACATATGTGTAATTATTCAATACTTAAACAAATCTATGACGTAGTTATTATTATCTTCATTTTAGAGATGAAAACTTTGAAACACAACAAGGTTAAACTGCCATACAATCAGAAAAAGGAAGGCCAGTGTACAGATTCAGATGTATCTTACACAAATTCTGTGCTGTTAGCCATTGTGCACCTGAAATAACTCTAACTCTATTATCCAGGCAAACTTACTGCTCTAACACCTGAAATCTCAATAACTTAAGTTAGAAACATTATTGCTCCCGCACATTACAATCTAATGTTTGTGTGTGCGTGTGTGCACTTGTGTGTGTGTGTGTGTGTGTTGGGAGGAGACAGAAGAGGGACATGGGCCGTTTCCAACTTATGACCTGCCATCTATTACGTCTTCCAGGGTCTCTAGAGAAGAGAAAATAAAGTAGAATTGTGTGAAGATGATTTTTATTCAGAGTTGAACATATACCCATTTTTTTTCACTGGCCTAACTTCCAGGGACTGAGGAAGCACGTAACTGAGCCCAGAAAAGCAGATATATCCATCTCTGTCACAAGACAGGGCCTACATAGTGAAGAAGTTAAAACAAATCTGGAGAAGCGATACCAACTCTTAGCATTGTTATTCACTGAGAATTTCTCTTTACTATGAAAAATCCATTTCATGCTTGTCTACTTTGGTAAATCACAAAATTGAGTTTTAAATTAGTTAAAAATGAGAGTGATCACAAGGAAACTGAAAGGCATTTGATGTTGATAATCAGAGGCTGGCATTTGCCCAGATGTTAACATAATCTAATTCTAGTTCATGATCATAATCTGTGTTATTTCTCTTCTTGGAGAACGGGTGCTGATTTCTTGCAAGCTGTTGTCCTAATAAATGCCAAAATGTTGGGTTTTATTTTTCCAAATATAGAGAAAGACCCATAAGATACACTATTGTAAACTATATTCTCTAATATTTAGCAGAAACTAAGATACACATTGCAAACTACAAGAGAAAAAACATGGCTTTCATATTTGCTATAATATCTGAATCCCAACACCTTGGCAACCACTCAGTAGGTGAAAGACCTACTTGAAGAGTTGCCTTTATTCTCACCACAGAACCGAGTGATTTGAAAAGGGAGATAAATGTAAAGTTTATTGAGTTTCACAAATGTTGTATTAGAATAAATTTCTCATTATTAAGAATTTACATTCATATTTAACAGTATAAGGAAGAAAGTATTCTGCTATTATTGTTATATTGTAATAAATGAATCATTAAATATTTTCTTATTCATAAAACTTTGTTCATATTTAGTGGCATCATTCAGTAGATGACTGTAATATATTAATTGTAAATAACTTTTTAAACTTAAATCTGGGATAATGTGATTTTAGAAACTGTCAAGATAGAGACAAGAAATTAGAAGAAGAGAAGAGTGAATTAAGAGACAAATGCAAAACCTGGAAAAGGAGTATACATTGGGACCAACATTTGCTTTTATTATCATATTTTTTAGTCTTTAGAGTCCAAAGACTATGAAAACAATGCCAATACTAGGATAGTATATATTTCTTCTTCTTCTTTTTTCCAATATGGGAGGATGAGGAGTAATTTTCAGTTTGGGGTACATTTGAATTTTTACAAAACATGCAATAATACTATACAGCATAATGAAGGAACAAAGATATATTCATTTAAAAAACAGATTTGTGATTTTCTACTTATTGGTTGTATAACCTTTCAGATTTCACTGAATCTCTCAGGATTTCAATTTACTGTCTGCAAAACCAGGGATAAGAAGAATCACTAACTTATGGAAGTACTGTGTGCCTTAACTAAAGCAATACATATAAAGCACTTGTACCATACCAGGGCATATGTTATGACCTCAGTGAATCTATGCTATGAATACGATTATATGAGCTATTATTGTCACCCCAAAGCATTAATTACTTTAATCTTTCCATCTGCTACTTTTTGCTATATATTTGTTCACATAGTATTAAAGCAGAAACCGATTTATTTAAAGCAAAAGGTGATGAGGAGTAAAAAACCACATATCTGAGAGACCTCTGGAGAAAGCCAGGTTGTGTTCCCTTTGGTTTTATGTCACAGCACTAGCATGAGCTATAGGAAGGAATATACAAAACGCATATTAAATTTTCAAACAATATCAAATCTAAAATGGTTTAAGAAAAACTTTGAGAGAAACTCAACTGAAATCGAGGCAAAAGTCTCAGAACTCTGAGCCCAACATAACAAAACATAATTCTGCTGAGAAGGATGCAAACTAATGTCTCTAGGGATGCATAAATACTAATAGATATTCAATGAACAGAGAAGACAGAAAACATTATTACTGAATAATTCCTGGGAGTATTACTGGCAAACAAATTAAATACGAATTTATATTGAAACATAAGAGCTATGAAGAGTGATATGAAATGTTAAATGCTTAATAACAGTGAAGTACTTGTTTCAGCTGAAACAACTGAGGGAATCCATGATTACGCAATTATGAATGGGTGACTCTGCTGAGAGAAATCTCCTATGCTCGATTCTTTTAGGGGGGATGGTGAGAGAAACTGGTTGAAGGCAGAGTCCCAGTTGACTAATATTTTCATTGGGAGAATGTCAAGAACCACTCTTGTTGAAGGAGAAAAGCATTTAGTGCAAAATCAAACAAGGTGATTAAGGGAAAGCAAGTTTAGGATGAGTTATTAAAGGAAGTCTTCTTGACAACAAGACTACCAAGGAAATATAGTGCCGCTTTTCTGGTAATAAAATACTTTATAGTATATAAAAATGATGAAAATAAGAAAAACATCATAGATGTGATTATAAGCTATTTCATAATGGCACTTTTGACCAATATAAAGATGCCGATTATTGGATTTCTGGGTTAAAATACTGGCAAGTAAGAAGAATTGGCTTTGCTTTCCTCAGTGGTCTCAATTAAGTATTTTAATTTTGGTATTTCAGGTCTCTTTTCGATTTATTTTTGGCGTGGCCATAGCTACCACCTAACCCAAGTAGTTTGCCCTATTACCTGCTTCCTTGTTTGCTTTAATGCTCCCTGACTCCAACATAAGTTACTAAACACGGCCTAACATAGTAACTTTAATTACTTCCTTGTTGCTAATCTGTGAGAGAGCCAAAGTAAAATGTAGAGACGAATCTCTAAAATGTAACATTTTATTTGTAAATCACAGAATTGCAATATGGGGCATACACACACACCAAGTGGTCCTCAGTATGTTCAAAGAATAAAGAGAAAGTTGGGTTTCATAAAAAGAGAGAACTATTGTGTATTGTTTTGAAAAAAAGTTCATTGGCATTAGTAAAGTTTTGAGGGTTTGGCAAACCGATTTGTGTGTGATGGCAGTAGGTAAAAGCTAGTCGTAGTCTTAGAGTCTACCAGCAGGTCATTTCAGCAGCTATTAGGTAAAAGCAGTCTTAGGGTTACAGAGGGCAGTCTCAGCAATCCGGCTTGCAGGAAATTATATTCTTGGAGCAGTTTTATGTGCCCCAGGTAATTTTCCCCCGACCTCTTGATTCTGACTTAGTTGAGTATGGTGAAAATGACTCAATCTGTATAAACAATTTTAACATATTTTAATGGCTCCCAATTACCTACAAACTCCTCAAGACAGAAAAAAAAAAAGGTCATATTAATGTTGAGATTGTGTCAAGCATTGAGCCAGATACTTTTAGTCTCACTGTATTAAAAGGAGGAGAGAAACTATCTTCCTGCATAATAGAAAGTGGTAGAGCACTTAGGCTCTCTGTTGGTTGCTGATAGGGTTGCCCTTTCTGAATCCACCTCTGCACCCATTGTAGGGATTATAATTTCCCATAATGTAGCAAAGGGAAATGCAAAATGCAAATGGGTGGTACAAAAACCACATCATTAGAATGAATGAATTTATATGAACAAGAACAAGGAGATATTTGTGAGTAGGGGACTTTAGAAGGCTTTAATTGTTTGTTTCTCAAGCATTCTTCCATGTAAAGGAATAATTATAGATGTTCTACCATTGTGGTTATAATAAATTCCTATCTACATCCTCAGATTACTAAGAGAGAAACTGGAGAAAACTCCTCCACTGTCATGTAGAATTACACTAGAAATGCAAAAGTATTTGGTTATCAGTTGTACACAAATACAGGCAATTTCTGGTTTATGATGTGAGGGAAGAATGAAGGATTCTTACCAAAATCAGATAGAAATTAACTGAAATACATAGTGACAAATTTACCCTGCTTATGAGAATAAATGAGGCAGCAGGTGAATAATGTTATTTTAGGCAGGTAGAGTTTTACAGGTAGAGCATGGAAATATATATAATATGATTATCTGTATGTTTTAGCCATTTATTTTGACTTTGATGTTTTGAGTGTATCAATAGCATTGTAATGTTATTTCATCAATGGTAAATGATCCTCCCCAAACTAGTGTTAGGATGCTGTCTCTCCCAGAAGTATAAAGGAATGGCTGGGGTGTCTAACTAGGCCTTTCTAGCTTTGTCTTTCCTATTTGTTCTGCAAGTTGTCTCCTGATTTTCATTTCTCAATTTCTCTTCTCCCTCATTTCACATGAATGCGCTCCATCCAGTTTCATTTCACTGAAAGATTATTATTCAATGTAAAAAATTATTCAGGCATTATCAGTTCAAATATCCAATTCATTGGGTTTTCAGAATTCTCGTTAGTTGAAGTTTGGTAACTGATAAGTATAGACCTCCAAGCCCCTGGCTCTGCCCATTTAAACATAACACAGTGGCCTAATACAACCAACAAATTCCTTCCTTTTTCCCTTAGAAATCAGGTCCTCAATGATGTAGCTCCATGATATTAACATGTTGCTGCCTGATTTTCTGAGTCTGTGAACTTGTGCTCTCTTGCTTTAATTAGGACTTTGACAGACCTCCATTTCCTGAAATGCTCTTCTAATCAAATGTCTGAAGATTCAAGTCCCCAATTTGTATTCTAGCTGTCTTTTTCTTGCCAGTCTCCCTTTTTGAACTCTCTCTCAAACCTTCTTTGACATGTCCCATCTTGTAACATTTGGATAGCATACACAGATCCTAATGGCATTTTGCCAGTCTTTGGGGTAAGGGAATATTTCCTAAACAGCATTAAAAATAAATAAATTAATTAAAAATATGAAATTGAACACATTAACAATACAATACAATCTTCTACTGCTCAAATTTCATAACTAAGGGAGGACAACACAAACTATCTAGAATGGAAAAAAGACTATTTTCCACACAGATAAATGAAAATGATCTCATATCCAAAACATATAAGGAACTACAAATCGACAAGTAAAAGGCAAAAAAACATGGCAGAGTGTCAGGAACATGCAACGCATATTACCAAAGAAACTGTCTATAGCTTCAACAAATATATAATGATTTGCCCATGTTCATTAGTAATGAAGAAAATGCAAAGGAAAAATTATAATGAAATGATATTATAGCTAAAAGAGAATATGATAAATTAAATGACTACTATGTTCTGAATGTTTGTGTACCTCCCAAATTTATATGTTAAAATTTGAACCCCAAAGGTAATGATATAAGGAAGTGGGGTCTTTGGGAGGTTTGTAGGTCATGAGGACAGAGTGGTCATGAATGAGATTAGCGTCCTTCTAAAAGAGCCCCCAGAAAGTGCATCTGCCCCTTTTCTGCCATGTTAGGATACAGATGACAGATATCCATAAACCAGTAAGCAGGCCTTCCCCAGACAGTGAATTGCTGACACCTTATTCTGGATTTCCCAGCCTCCAGAAGTGGGGAAATAAACTACTGCTGCATATAAGCCACCCAGTTTATGGTACTTTGTCATAGCAGCCAGAGCAATCTAAGACAATGACTGACAAACAAATAGGCAATGGGAATTCTCTTACGTTGCTAGGGGACATGTAAATTGGTACAAATATTTGGAAAGGTCTTTGGCATTATCTACTACGAAACTCACTGTCCTACAGACTAAATTTCAGACAAAACCAATTTTCATGCATATGCATAACAAAAAATATGTAACAGTACAGTGTTGGTGGTATAGTGGTGAGCATAGCTGCCTTCAAAAAAATGTATAACATACATAAAAATATTTATGATATTTTATCACCATCAAAACCTACTAGAAACAACATTAGGTCTGTCAACAATAGAATATATAAATTAATTGTGGTATTTTCATATAATAATATGCCATAAGCAATAAAATTAAACTACATATATATGCAAAAATATGGATGAATCACAAACAGAATTTTAGTAACAAACCCAGTTATAATAGAATATATGTCACATGAGTCCATATACATAATTTTAAAAAATCAAGCTAAATTAATCTCTATTCTAGGTAGTTAAGATAGTGGTTTCTTTTAAATAATATGTAGGAGGTAGAGATTTGGCAGAGACACAGAGACAGCTTTTGGGCTACTATTAAAATCTGAAAATCATTATATGTGTATATTTGCTTTGTGATAATTCTTCAAACTGTGTCCTTATGAATTCTGTAATTTTGGGTGTCCATTACTAAAAGGAAAAATACAATAATTCTCACTGGGATCAAATGTGTTTTGACTACTGGACTTAGAAAAAGAGCATGTTAAATTCATTTTTTATCCACATATCTATTTTTTAAAAATTGCTCCAGGCATAGTGGCTCATGCCTATAATCCCAGCACTTTGGGATGCCAACACAGGAGAATCACCTGAAGTTTGAGACCAGCCTGGGCAACCCATGACAGATTCCATCTCTACAAAAATTAAAATGAAATAATTAGTTTAGCATGGGTGGCACACATATGTAGTCCCAGCTACTTGGGAGACTGAGGCAGGAGGATTAACGCAGGAGGTTAATGCTGCAAGGAACCATGATTATGCCACTGCATTTCAGCTCGGGTGATAGTGTGAGACTTTGTATCAAAAATAATAATCATCATAATAATTGTCATAAAAGATATGGTAGTTGAAAGTTTTGAAGACTGTTTCTAATGCTGTAAGTCATATCTCCATTATAGAAATATGAATATCAACAATAAATACAATTCAATACACCATGTCTTTTTTCTTTTTCAAAATGTGAATTATTTGAAGGGTAAAAGTCATCAATAATTCATTTTAATAATCCAGTTGCTGGTTGGAAGTTAATTTATTTTATTGATCCATAATATTTGTACACATTTCTGGAGTACATGTGATATTTTCTCACATGTATAGAATGTGTAATGATCAGTCATGTTATTTAGGGTATCCATCACCTCAAGTATTTATCATTTCTATGTTTTGAGAACACTTCAAGTCCTCTTTTCTAGCTATTTTGAAATACATAATACATTGTTGTTAACTATACTCACCCTACTCTATTATCAAACATAAGAACTTATTTCTTCTACCTATCTGTATGTTTATACCTATTAATTAACCTCTCTTCATCCTCCCGCCCCCACCTATGCAGCATTTTCAGCCTCTGGTATCCATCATTCTACTCTCTACTTCCATGAGATCAACTTTTTTAGCTCATACATCTAAGTACATGTGATATTTGTCTTTCTGTGCCTGGCTTATTTCACTTAACTTAATGACCTCCAGTTCCATTCACGTTGCTGTAAATGACATGATTTCATTCTTTTTTATGGTCAAGTAGTATTCCATTATGTATACATACCACATTTTCTGTATTCATTCATCTGTTGATGGACACAAGTTGATTCCATATATTTGCTATTGTGAATAGTGCTACAGTAAACATGAGGGTGCAGGTATCCTTTTGATATACTGAATTCTTTTCCTTTGGATAAATATCTAGCAGTGGGATTACTGGAATGTATGGTAGTTCTATTTTTAGTTTTGGGAAAAATCACCATAATGTTTTTCATGATGTCTATACAATTTACATTGCCACCAATAGTGTAGAAGCTCCACATCCTCATCAGCATCTGTTATTTTTTGTCTTTTTAACAATAGCCATGCTAACTGTGTGTGAGGATATCTTATTGTGGTTTTGATTCACATTTGCCTGATGATTAGTGATGCCAAAAATATTTTCATATGTCCGTTGGCCATTTTCATGCCTTTTTCTGAGAAATGTCTATTCATGCTCTTTGTCCATTTTCTTTTTGTTTTTTCCTTTTTTCTTTTTTTCTTTTTTTTTTTTTTTTGAGATGGAGTCTCACTCTGTTGCTCAGGCTGGAGTGCTGTGGCATGATTTTAGCTCACTGCAACCTCCGCCTCCCAGTTCAAGCAATTCTCCTGCCTCAGCCTCCCAAGTAGCTGGGATTACAGACACATGCCAACTCACCTGGCTAGTTTTTGTATTTTTAGTAGAGACGAGGTTTCACCATGTTGGCCAGGCTGGTCTCGAACTCCTGACCTCAAGTGATCCGCCTGCCTCAGCCTCCCAAATTGCTGGGATTTTAGACGTGAGCCACCACACCTGACCCTTTTGTGGTCAGGATTATTTGTTTTCTCTTTCTTTTTTTTTTTAAATTATACTTTAAGTTCTGTGGTACATGTGCAGAATGTGAAGTTTGGTTACATAGTTATACATGTGCCATAGTGGTTTGCTGCACCCATCAACCCGCCACCTACTATCCCTGCCCTAGCCCCCCAAACCCAAATAGGCCCTGGTGTGTTATGTTACCCTCCCTGTATCCATGTGTTCTCATTGTTCAACTCCCACTTATGAGAATATGCGGTGTTTGTTTTCTGTTCTTGTGTTAGTTTGCCGAGAATGATGGTTTCCAGCTTCATCTATGTCCCTGAAAAGGGCGTGAACTCATCCTTTTCTATGGCTGCATAGTACTCCATGGTGTATATGTGTCACACTTTCTTTTTCCAATCTGTCACTGATGGACATTTGGGTTGGTTCCAAGTCTTTGCTATTGTGAATAGTGCCACAATAAACATATGTGTGCATGTGTCTTTATAGCAGAATGATATATAAACCTTTAAGTATATACCCAGTAATGAGATTGCTCAGTCAAATGGTATTTCTAGTTCTAGATCCTTGAAGAATCGCCACACTGTCTTCCACAATGGTTGAACTAATTTACACTCCCAACAGTGTAAAAGCATTCTTATTTCTCCACATCCTCTCCAGCATCTGTTGTTTCCTGACTTTTTAATGATCACCATTCTAACTGGTGTGAGATGGTATGTCATTGTGGTTTTGATTTACATTTCTCTAATGACCAGTGATGATAAGCTGTTGAGTAGTTGCAGTTTTTTGTATATTCTGGATATTAGTCTCTTGTCAGATGAATAGTTTGCAGATATTTTCTCCCAATCAGCAAGTTGTCTCTTTATTGTTTTATTTGCTGTGCAGAAGATTTTTAGTTTACTGTAGTTTTATTTTGTCTATTTTTGTTTTTGTTGCCTGTTTTTGAGGTCATAGCCGTAAAGTCTTGCCTAGACCAATATCCTGAAATGTTTCCCCTGTATTTTCTTCAAGTAGTATTATAGTTTTGGGTCTTATGTTTAAGTCTTTAATCATCTTGAGTTGATTCTTATAATGGTGAGAGACACAGGTGTACATTTTCATTCTTCTGCATATGGAGATCCAATTTACCCAGAACAATTTATTGAATAGGGCGTTCTTTCTCCAGTGTACATCCTTGGTGTCTTTTTACAAAATCAGTTTGCTGTTAGTATATGGATTTCTTTCTGGATTCCCTACTCTGTTGCATTGATCTATGTGTCTGTTTTTTTACCAATATCATGCTGTTTTGGTTATGACAACGTTAGAATGTATTTCATAGTCAGGCAGTGTGAGGCATCTGATTGATATTTTAATATTATCCATGTGCCCAGGCATTCATTCCACATTTGCTGAATTACACTCATAATGCCATGTGGCTTTCTGCACTGTGGCTTAAGACATTTTTTTAAGTTTGGCTCCCCTTTTGGTTATTACCTTTGAATCTGGGAACAGAGATAATTTCTCCATTTCCCCTTTGTCAGCCCTCAGTCATTTTTTTAAATTCATGAGAGCATAATTTTTTTTTTCTGTCCTAGTGCTTTTTGAAATAATATCTTGGTTTATAAGCAAACTTGCCAAGATCTAAGTGTCCAGCCTCTGTGCCACTTAGACTTTAGCAATATTCAGGTAAAACTGCTAACAAAATATATGAATACTGATAATCATTATTACACCTGAAATAATTACCATTTAGACATATGATATGCCCTATAATAAAGAAAGTGGTAACTATTCACCAAAGGGCTTACTTAAAATATTAGCAAACCTTCCCAGCTACAAGTTGGAATCAATAGATGCAAGGTATTCATGCTGTATGAGTCCTCAATCCTCTTCTGAGAAGTGACATGATTGGACAACATATAGGTGACTACACAACAATTTCTAGGACAAAATATCCTCCTGAGTTCTCTCTGTATAAAATACATGTTGGGGTAGCCTTGTAAGCCAATATCAACATTCTGTGTTTCAGCATCAAATACTCTGGGTTTAGAAATGTCAGATGCCCAGAGCAATGATGAAAAACACGAGTTGCCCAATTCCTGGTGATCTTGCAGGAGCTCAGCTCATGGGCTCTCTCTACCAAATGTGGGAGAAAGAGGAATTGGCGACTCTCAGCTCATTTCTAGGCAACCAGAGGAGAACTTCTATTCATCAAATAATGGTGATCAGCCCTCAACAGCAACTAACAATTGGTAAGCAACGACTACGTTCCAGGCCTCTTCTAGGTGCCTTATATATGCAACTGGAGTAGGTAACAATATAATCTGAAGGCGAATAATGTGTTTGGTGATATCACAAAATTCAGAGACCATTATTAGCATGCCTGGACTAGCCACAATTTTGGTCTAATCCTCACTTTCTTGCTACAATCCTCACTCTTACTACAATCCTCACCCTCGTCACAAATATACAAGCTGGCTCGAGCTGACTCATACTAAAGGATGGGGAAGAAATATCTGTCTCACTCTTTCCTATCATGCTGTGCTAAAGCCAGTTGAGAATTTTCATGCCAGTCATTCTAGGTGGAGGAACCAGTTTTTCCCAGCGACTAATTGCTTATCCAGTGGCAACTGTGTCTAGTAGCTAGCAATGCAGTGTTGAGGGAGGGCATAATTATATTCAAACCCTCTTGCTTAGGTTTCAGAAGGTTGTTAAAAAATTGGTATCACTTTCAGTATAATGTTCAATTCAAGGTCCTTAACCAAAGGAGTCCAAGACCCTTTGCAAGGTTATGTTACATTACCCACACCCAACTCTATTACCTCCACCACTCTGCACTCTCAGACTCTGCAGTAAAGAAGCAATTTCTGTGGAAACTTGCTATCTCCCTTGGGAAAACACTCTTTCTAGTTAGGAGGGGGCTATGGATGAAAATGTGACTAAACAAACTCTCTTCCCTCAATGCTGCCACTTGTGTGAGTACAGATTCCTCCCCTGATCATAATGATTTTTAAGGAAGAACAAACATATTCTCAGCTTTATTTTAGTTAAAATGGATATACTCGTAACTTCATTACCCTTATAAGGTAATAACCTTAAACTCACTCACACAATCAGATTCTAGGATTCAATTATACTGCAATAGGTTTTACCATCTACCTCTTCATGACACCTGAACATTTTTCTCCTTTCCTTCATTATTAATGTGGTCCTAGAACTCAAATCGCGGTGAGTCATGGAAAATTGTTTTGGAAAAGTTTTATTTTTACTTCCCAATCATGGGTCTTGATGCATATCACACATGCTTATCCTAATAAGATTTGCTATCTTTATAGCTGGATACAGAAGGGATATGTTTTCTCAACCAATTTTCTGACAGAAGTACCCTGGTATCCTTAAGCAAAATGATATATGCCATGTTCAAAGCTAAGTATTAAATGTAAGTTATTAAGAAGAAAGCCTTTATTGACTTCCAGTGGAAAAAAATAGGAGGTCCTTTGTCAGCCCATTTGTGCTACTCTAACAGAATCTCCAAGACTGGATAATTTATAGAGTAGAATTTTATCTTTACACAATTCAGGAGGCTGGAATGTCCAAGATCAAGGTGCCAGTATCTTACAAGGGCCCTCTTGCAGCATCATCACAGGGCAGACAGTAGAAGGGCAAAAGAAAGTTGAAGTTGCCCTTTCATAAGAGCGGGCAGAGCCCTCATGTCCTAATCACCTCTCAAGGGGTCCACCTCTTAATACTGTTACAACGGCAATTACTTTTCAACATGAGTTTTAGAGGAGACTTATTCACATCACTAAGAAAAGACACTCTTATGTTCCCTCCCACTGTCTGAAAATTTCTATTATCTATAGAAGTCAGCCCTGGGAAGCTTTGACAAATTATTTAGGAGCTCATATATATGGAAGTAGTTAGACACAAAGTTCTACCCTACTAGGCACTCTACTTCACCTGTATTAATCCCTCAAAAAATTTCTAGTCGTTATTCTTTCATTGATAGTTTTAATTAATATAGTATATCAAGAGGATTTTTTCATTTAGTTTTATTGTTATTTTTAACTTTTTTTTCTCAATTGGCATTGACATGTTCTTCTCACAGCTCAAACCTACAAAAATTATCTGCAATACTTAAATTCAAAGTATAACCTGAGAGGATTGATGTTTCTGTGCTAATTTCTAGAAAATTCTGATATTGGTTGTTATTTTAGATTTTATTTTTTAGATTTGTCTCTTTGGGGAGAAAGAATAGCAACTTTTTCTCTTAATCCTAGTTTAGAAAGTAAGGGCTTTAATTTAATAACCAATAGACTTCTCATTAGTTATATGAGAAGAAAATAAATCTCTAAATCTCTGGTTGCTCATTTCAAATAGTTAGAAGAGGTAAAATCAGAGCAAAACTTTGTGAACTTAACTGGATTGTTGGAGTACAAATTACTTGGCTTAGGCAGGTGGGATAACAACACAGTGGGATATAGTTAGTATGAATACTTCATAATATACAGGCTTAAATATTTACTTAAGCATTTATTAAGTATGTCTTCTACATATTAGACACTTAGCTATAAGTTTGTATATATTTACTCCATGTATAGGTCACTTTGTAATGAAATTAAAGTAACTTCAATCTCAGAAATGCCATAAGACATATTTAAAAATAATATTATCTACATATTAGTGATGCTTCAGTAACTGGAGATCACCTGATTCCAAGTCGATAAATGCATCTCTCATCATCGTTAATCAATCAAAAGTATGTACCAAGGGTACTGTCACCATCAGTTGTTTGAATTGTTCCAAATTAATGCATGAAAAATAGTAAATTCTCAAAGGCCAATCGATTTATTTTTATATGCCATATGTTGGGATGACCCCTCCCCTCCTCACTTCAAAAAAAAAAAAAAAAGCAGTTGTCTTAGTTCATTTTATTTTGCTATGATAAAATACTAGGAACATTTACAAACAATGAAACTTTATTTAGTTCATGGTTCTGGTGGCTGAGAAGTCCAAGAGTATGGCATTGGCATCTGATAAGAGCCTTCTTGCTGCATTATAACATGACAGAGGACATTATCTGGCAAGACAGAACAAGAGTGTATGTGCTCAGGTCTTTCTTCTTCTTCCTACAAGCCACCAGTACCATCATGGGGCCCCACTCTGATGACTTTATCTAATTTTAATTACCTCTCAAAGGCCCCACCTCTACATACCATCAACATGTGAATCTGGGTAATAAATTTTCAACACACAAAATTTGGGGGACAAATTTCAAACTACAGCAGTGGTTCTGTGTGGTTTTAAAATCCTGGATTATTTTCTTGATCAGTTCTTACACTTTTATTTCACACTATTTTTTACAGATATTTTATGTTTATTGCAGTATTACAGCATCACATGCATATATCACAACTATCACAGCCCGTATTCCCTGAGCATAGAGTATAAAATAAGGGCTGTGGGCTGGGTGTCCACAACTGTAATCCCAGAACTTCGGAAGGCCAAGGAAGGTGGATCACTTGAGTTCAAGACCAGCCTGTCCAACATGGTGAAACCCCATTGCTACTAAAACTACAAAAACAAAAAACAAAACAAAAAAAAACAGCTGGGTGTGGTGGTGAGTATGTGTAATCCCACGTACTCAAGAGGCTGAGGCACAACAATCACTTGAACGCAGGAGGTGGAGGTTACAGTGAGCCAGGGTTGCACCGTTGCACTCCAGCCTTAGCAACAGAGCAAGACTTCGTCTCAAAAGAACAAAAAAAAAAGATGCGTAAAGATACAGGTTAATTGGGTTAACAGAAAAGTGGTCCCAGAGAGCAAGAGTGAAGAACTAAAAGATGGAAAGATGAAGGCAAGAAAGGCAAGTAAGCCAATTCACAGAGGTTTTCTTAAACTGGCTGTATCTGTGACTAAAGTGTTTCATCTAATTAGTCCCCCTTCTTGGGAGCCTTTAGAATATGTTACAGATTAATCTATCATTTCCTACCCCTCATTGTTTGGGTTGCTGAGGGGGCATTAGTTCCCTGCATTTTGAATTTTTGCATACATGAATGCATGTGTTCATTGTCAGAATGAGAGACAGTTCTGAAAGAAAAAAACACTCCATAAATATTTGAGGCCAGCTGCTTAGTACTAAAAAACGCTGAAGCCCACTGAAAACATTACAGCCATGACTGGGCTAAGTGGACAGACCAAGAGACTGTTAAGCTGTGCCCAAGAGGTATCCAAAACAAAAACATAGCCAGGGACATTTGATAAGTGTTTGATGTTTACACTATCACAGAGCAAATATTACTGTCATTTATATTACAAAGTGTCTTTAGCTCATCCCAAATACTATCCTGCTTTATTTTTTATGTGTTCTCTATTCTCCCTTCTTGTCTAGAATATATATATTTCTAACATAATGAAGAAGGAAATGCACAGGTCCTCTTTCTCATTGCTCCACTCCTGTATTTAATGCTACGGCATTGTTGTATTGGCAGTGAACGGCAACAGAGACAAAATTTTGATGTATCTGCCTAAATTTTCCCTCAGAAATATGTATTCATTTTGGCTAAATTATTCAGTCTTTAATGGACAACTACTCTATAAATATATAGCCAATGTGGAGAAAGGAATCGGCAGAATGTGATAAAATCAGACAATATCAACTAAATACAGATTTGATGCCTGAATGGACCAATAATTACTAATTCTGTGCTTCCTCTTGCATTATGTGATCTTTACTGATAGGTTTGGAGGTGTCCCCACCCAAATCTCATCTTGAACTGTAGCTCCCATAATTCCCACGTGTTGTGGGAGAGACTCAGTGGGAGGTAACTGAATTATGGGGGCAGGTCTTTCCCATGCTGTTCTCGTGATAGAGAAAAAGTCTCACGAGATCTGGTGGTTTTATACAAGGGAGTTCCCCTACGCAAGCCCTCCTGGCTGCCACCATGTAAGAGGTGACTTTGCTGCTCTTCGCCTTCCGCCATGATTGTGAGGCCTCCTCAGCCATGTGGAACTGTGAGTCCATTAAACCTCTTATTCTTTATAAATTATCCAGTTTGGGGTATGCTTTTATCAGCAGTGTGAAAATGGGCTAATACATTTACCTAAGAATTATCCTGAGGATTTACACATGCAGGTATCTTTAAAGATAAACTATATATTTACATATACAGTACATGTAAATTTTGTTTTATTGCACTTAATTTAAAACATGTATAGTATATGCATAAGCGGCATAAATGACATTTTGTAAATTACTAAGTGTGACAGAAATTCCCGGCCAACCCAAGTAGTTACCGTATTCAGTGCCTAATGTTTGCAGAGATTCTGATTTATCCAGGGAACATTTACATGCAGACTATAACAAGTAAGCAAAGCTTTGTCACTCTTCTGATTAAAGGAATTGATTTGACTTTAGGAAGAGTGACTTTAATTAGCTGTGCAAATGCCATTAATTCCAATTAATCTTCTCACACTGTCAAGACAAAAATCCTGGGAGAAGATAAATTGCGGCAAATCAATATAGCCCTTGTTTTTACCAGGAACAGGTGCTCGAGGAAAGAGGAATGTCATTAATGGGTGTCTATATCAAGAAGTATTTATACAAGACAGTAACTCAATGTGAAAAGCTTTTAGATGATTTCTTATATCCTATTTATATATCCATTAATTGTCTTAAATCAAATAGGAAGTGTTTACCACAGAGATTTTGAAAAATTATTATTATAATTCTATGGAAAACTATGCTACAAATTCAAATAATCTTATTTACAGTAGAAAATATGAAGATTAAAAACTATGTTCAAATGCATTGTACTCTCCATGTGTTATTTAGTTCAAATACAAAGAAAAGCATTCTGGTCAACATGGTAGCAATGATTAATAGTTACTAAATTGAACCAAAACACCACAGTAAAATACCAATGAGCATAAAGATAAAGTAAAAGATTTCCATATACTAAAGTGAGAGAGATTGTTCACGTTAATAAGGGGTACTTAAAAAAACATGTATTAGTCCAACTATATATATATAAACATATGTAGTCCAATTATATATATATAAATGACTACATATATGTTTTTATATATAGTTGGACTACATATGTTTATATATTGATGACTACATATATTTTCATATATATAAATGACTACATATATATTTTTAGTATTATTTTTTATATATGGAAAAATATATATGTAGTCCAACTATATATATGTGTAATATTTTCCAAGCTCTGATTTCAATTCTTACAAATCACCCTCTTGTTAATTTATTCTCTAGTCAATTTGTCTTTTCTCTATTCAAAAAAATATGTTAACCTGATTCTTACCCTCAAGGCCTTTAAATTTGCTGATCTTCCATCCAGATCTTTGCATGTTCTTTCCAGCAAGTTCTCTCTCCATGAAGACCATACCATCCAAAGTGTCCCTGTCTCAGTCTGTCTGTTGGTGAGTTTATATTTGCTATTTGGCACTTATCATACTTGATGTTATTTTTTTTCTTAATTTGTTACCTCTGTGCTTCTCCCAAGCTCCATGAGTGGAGACATAGGCTCATAACCTATGTTCTCTACCTAGTACAGTGCCTGGACCTTAGTGGGCACTTCATCAATAAATAATAAATAAACAATTCACTAAGCCATGAAAAACAAACACCTTTTAAAAAATAGTAAATTATGGGCCAGGCGCGGTGGCCCACGCCTGTAATCCCAACACTTTGGGAGGCCAAGGCGGGTGGATCGTGAAGTCAGGAGATCGAGACCATCCTGGCTAACATGGTGAAACCCCGTCTCTACTAAAAATACAAAAAAAATTAGCTGGGCATGATGGCGGGCGCCTGTAGTTCCAGCTACCTCGGGAGGCTGAGGCAGGAGAATGGTGTGAACCTGGGGGGTGGAGCTTGCAGTGAGCCAAGATCGCACCACTGCACTCCAGCCTGGGTGACAGAGCGAGACTCTGCCTCAAAAAAAATAAATAAATAAGTAAATTGTGTTGATTTATTTATAATTAACATTTATTATGTGGGTTGTGTGTCCCTGAGGCCACCTTCATGCTCTAGGATTTGCTAGAACTCACAGGACTCAGGATAGCTATTATACTCTTAGTACCTGTTTTTTATTACAATGGCAGAACAAAAATTAAAATCATCAAACGGAACATGTGCATGGGGTGAAGTCCAGAAGAAGGAAGAAGCAAACTTCAGGTGTTCCTCCAGCAGAGACACACAGGGACATACAATTCTCCCAGAAGGGATGTGTGGCAACCATGGCCAAAATGATGCCGGTTGAGGGAATCTCACCTAGGCCTTGAGGTCTACATGCATGTAAGTAGTTCTCATGTGAACCGACCTCAGCTACTCAGATCCCAGCACCCAGAACAAAAATATGTGTTCACCATAAATCATATTATTAGGATAAACATATCTAGTCACACTTTTCAGGCATACAAAAACATTCTTAGCAGGGAATATTTTATTTTCTATGGGTTCAGAGGTTATCTCCCAGTAGCCAGTCCTAAAGACAGGGCTTTTTTTTTTTTTTTTTTTTTTTTTTTTTTAAATGCAGTGTTTCAGCAACCTAGGCCTGCTAAGTTAACCCTTTCCTCCATGACTTGCTTGGCATGTCTGCATCTAACTGGTTCAGAATTTTCTCTGATTATCTAAAATATCCAGTTGTAGAGTCCCTAATATCCTCATTTGTTTAAGTTTAATGAAGGTATGATCAGACACGTCAGACACTGAGCCCCTGGGAAATACAGTCCCAGGGGACTGGGCCTTCTGTTTTGTCCTTAAGAGAACTCAACTTCCCAGTCTATCCCAAATCTATTTTGTTTATGTTCATCTCTGTCTGCCCCTGACATTTTATGCTTTGCTTGTTACTCCTGATTGAAATTGAAGTCTCTCACCTGGGCTTGGGATTCAATAATTTCCTGCCACCTTAGGGACCTTCTCCATCATCAAACCTATTTACTATTTTTGGGGGGGGGGTTCTCCCCCTCTCTGGTTCCTGCTTGTAATCACATAAAAGTCCCAGAGCAATGTCAATAGTAAAACTAACAAAAAAGAAAAATAATGAGAAACATAATAAAACTTTCTTGAGAAGCTGCCTCCCTCACGCAATTGTTCAGTCTCGTGTCTCACCTTTGCCTCGTTTCCCCAGTGGAGCATATTTGCTGATCAGCTTCCTCGCCTCCCACTATTCCTCTGCTTCTAGCACTCTGGTCTCCTCCTCTGCCTTCCCACTAAAGTGAGTGTTACCAAATTTACCAGAATCCTCTAATTAACATAAGTCAGAACTAATTCTCTATCTCATCTTACATAATTTTTCTTTAATATTTGACTTTATTAACCACTCCTTCTTTCAAGAAGTTCTTTACTCCTCCAATTTCCCTGAATCCATTTTATTTCTCCCCTTTTTCTACTGGCACCACTACCCACACACTCTCTTTTTGCTCTAATCATTCTTCTCCACTCTGGTTTTCAGTTTATTGATTTCTAAAACAGAGATAATAATACCTATTTCATGGACTTATTGTTATGAAATTATGGGGTTGGGGGAGAAGTTCAAAAACTTCCCTAAGATATGATTGTCTCTTGAATAATGTTTTGATTACTTGGAATCCCATGAGGTTGTAATTTATGGCCAAACCACCTTAAATTATATAATTTATTTAATTATCAATGTAATTTATCTTTTACTTAGCAGATCTTATGTAATTTTTGAAATATCAATTATGACCTTATTTTAAAATTAGAAAGAATGAGGCACAATAAACATGAAATTGTTTCCAGGATCACAGATCAGTAACAGAAACAGATATATGGAATGTTGACTTTACTGGGAGCATTATCGACTTAACTGCACTCACTGATCTTTTGAGTGATTGATTGGTTACAGTTTTGAGTTCTTCCAGGAAAAGTAATTTACATAAACCAAAGAACAGCTGGTTAATGAATTTTACTTCTGAGAAGTTGTTGGGAACACATGGTGTGTTCTTCAGGGAAGCACAGAACTCTGGCTGCATTTTATAAACAATGATGAAAGTTTTTCAATTTATGAAGAGATATTTTTCTCAAAGTTTAAACTTTATATTAAGAAATTTATATTTAATAATTTAGACAGGCACAGGGAGCAGCTGCTGCTTTAAGAATTTACAAAATTAATTTCATTTATTTAATATGTATTTAGCGCCTTCTAAGTTCTTAACATTAGAAGTACCCTGCATTCCACTGTGAAAAATACAAAGACAAATCAGGATAATTATTTCTTAAGTTATATTTTTAAGGGCATCCCAACATTTGTTATACTCGGCAGCTTTGTTGGAAAGCTCTCACATTGATCCCCCATCCCATCAAGAAGTCAGCTGAAGACTGTCGTTTTAAAGTTATCCAGCATAGGCAGGCTGGTGGCTCAAGCCTGTAATCCCAGCACTTTGGAGGCCGGTGAGGCCCAGGATCTGGATCAAAGGTGAGGGGCCATCTAGCTAATAGGGTGAAACCCGTCTCTACTAAAAATACAAAAAACTAGCAGGCGGTGGTGGGCCGCCTGTAGTCCCAGCTACTCTGGGAGAGCTGAGGCAGAGAATAAAGCGTAAACCAGGGCCGGGGCTGAGTGTTTCGAGATCCCGACCCTTTCACACTTACAGTGGCAGACTCCGATCTCAAAAAAAAAAAAAAAAGTTATAAGCATATAAACAGCCAGCTAAAGCCAGGAAGCGAGAATACTTCAGAAAGATATAATGATGAAATGAAAGAATAATAAAGCTCAGGTGGGTCTGGGTAACACTTTACTTTGACTCTTATTATTCAGTCAATGAGAAAAAGCTGGGAGAAGCTGGCCATTTTATGAACAGATCTGTTTTTAGGGCAGGGTGTTCGAACGCTCGCCGAGAAACCATGCACAAGAACATGTACTTTATAAATGAAAGAATAATAAAAACAAGATTGGGTCACTGAACAACACTTTACTTTGACTCTTATTGTTGAGTCAATGAAGAAGCTTTTGGGGAAGGCTTGGCAGCCATTTTATAGACAGGATCCTGGTGCACAGACTGGATGGTCCAGACAACCTCTTAGAGAACCTATGCCTGAACATGTACTTTCTAACTACAGTATTCTCTTACTATAATAATAACAAGAACATCACACAAGTATATAACACATACTGTACGGCAGGCATGCTTCTCTGGCACTCTATGATTCACGCCTTCATCACAACAACTCTGTGAGGTGGGTGCTATTATTATCTCCACTTTACAGAAGAGGAAATTGAAGTTAAATACTTGTTCCATAGTTATATGATAAATAATAACAATAAATCACAGAGTTCAGATGTGAACCCAGGCAACTGAATCGTGAGCCTAGTTTATGCTCTTAAATCCTATACTACTTTGGGAGGCCGAGACGGGCGGATCACGAGGTCAGGAGATCGAGACCATCCTGGCTAACATGGTGAAACACCGTCTCTACTAAAGAATACAAAAAACTAGCCGGGCGAGGTGGCGGGCGCCTGTAGTCCCAGCTACTCGGGAGGCTGAGGCAGGAGAATGGCGTAAACCCGGGAGGCGGAGCTTGCAGTGAGCTGAGATCCGGCCACTGCACTCCAGCCTGGGTGACAGAGCCAGACTCCGTCTCAAAAAAAAAACAAACAAACAAATCCTATACTACTTTGTTTCTAGAGAGACTACAATGTGGCTGCTTTTAATTCCTGTGCCAGCAACACAATTTGCTTATGTAGGTCAGAAGACAAGAAATATACTGAAATTGAAGAGTTCCATTGGAATCACCTACCTTGATCGGAATCATTAAGGTTGCTGATGTACTCTAAGTGGTTGGAGAAAAAACTGAAGATCTTATTAATATTTTGAACTGATGTCTTCAAGGTTTGTTGTAATATAATTCTCAAAACTTAAATGCCATCTCACTATATTGAGCAATAAGTACTAGCACGAATCATAAAACCTCCAACCAAGCTCTTAGTCTTAGACAAATGATCTATTTTCTCTGAGCCTCAGCCTTCTCATCTGTAAAATGGGAATAATAATTATCTACTAACCATCTAGAATTGGGGTTTATCATTTAATAAATTTTTATGTGAAAGTACCCTGAATATTACATGAATTGGCTTTATTTTTAATCCTTCAATGAATTTTTTTTTACCTATAATCCTTTCGTGTTTCATCTCAATACTCACTCCCTAATGTCATCATGGACTCAAAAATTTTAAGATAATTAAGGTTAAGACAAAGACCACAAGGTGACAGAATATTTTGAGATTTTACTGGCTACAAGAAGACTTCCTTGCCCTGGAATTCAGACAGCATTCTAGTGCAAACCTGATTCAGAAGAGGATGGTTTATAAAATAGAACTAGTTTTAAATTTAGATAGCAAAGCAAATCCCTTTTCATTAATATCATACCCCTTTCAACACAACACCATACCCATCTATACTCAAAGAGGAAAGCCTTGGAGAAAATATCAAGAGAACTGGAAACCTTAACTCTTTTATGTTGTATTGGATAGCTTTTGGCATTGTCAGCATTTACTCATATGCATAAAGAGTTTGTGCTTTAAAAGACAGATATGCATGAGAAATAAATTTGAGATAGAACTAAAAGCATACCTTTCTATCAATTTCCAAGCACAGCACTTTTAGGCTTAGATGTGAGAGTTGGAGGGCTGTATATGAACATGTTTCTAGAGATAGACTTAACACATGTCCAAAATTTATTTAGTGGGAAAGGAAAAGAAAATAGAACCTACATATGGCTAGTCATAAAAAAAAAATCTGATTTAGGAGATACCCTATGAGTGAAAAATTGGAGCAGATTTGAAAGGTTTTTGCACTTTCCAAGTCCAAAGCTAACTCAATTTTAATATTAGGCATCCATATCCTTAATGATATCATAATAATTCACAGCAAATGAAATTTCGATTCAGTTAAATAAAAAGCAATCAAATAAATAAACACACTTAACCCAAATCATAATTTCCCATTATCTTAAAGATGATGTTTCAGGTACATTAAGTAATAAATTATTTTAAAATAAATATTATGACTTTTTAAGATCATTTGTAAATTATTTTTGTAAACAAGAAATTCCTTTAAAATATATTTCTAAAGAGTAAAACTTAAAAAGTCAAAGATGTGACCGGTGCAGTGGCTCATGCCTGTAATCCTAGCACTTTGGGAGGCTAAGGCGAGCGGATCATCTAAGATCAGGAGTTCAAGACCAGCCTGGTCAACATGGTGAAACCCTGTCTCTACCAAAAATACAAAAAATAGCCAGGCGTGGTGGTGCACGCCTGTAACCCCAGCTACTCAGGAGGCTGAGGAAGGAGAATCACTTGAGCCCAGGAGGCAGAGGTTGCAGTGAGCCAAGATTGTGCCATTGTACTCCAGCCTGGGCAACAAGAGTGAAACTCTGTCTCAAAAAAAAAAAAAAAAAAAAAGAAGGTTGACAATGCATGTATACTACAACCTAACAATACCACATTTCCTATAGGAAAAAACTGCTTAAATATAAAATAGGCATAAAATCTCATTGGCACTGTTTTCATTAATACTAAAACAGGAACACAACCTTACCGTGTCCTTCACTCAGGAAATGTAATAAAACATTCTAAGGCTGCTCAGATGAATAAATTAGATTTATGAGTATCGAAATAATAAATCTTTTTAAAAAGTTAAAGTGTGATAATATTCACATATTTTTCTACAAACAAATGTAGCAACATTACAAAAAAAAAAAAGCTAAAGAATAATAACATGCCCTTTTCAAAGAGTGATTCATTTTGTAGGAGAAGTTATTACTGAAAGTACTGGTGAAGGTGAAGGATGACACTGTATGTGAATTTATAACATGTTCTGTTTTGTATCAGAAAAAAGATCCCTCAGCCAATTTTTGGCCAAATAATATCTATTTAAATGATTGATGAGAACATGGGTACCTGTTATTCTTTGTTCTTTCTATATTTTGAAATATTTTGCAAGCTAAATAACTTAGTGAAAATAGTATAAAAGTGGTAACAGAAAGACAGCTGTTATAGATGCTCTATTAACAAGTTCAACATCTGGAAGGTGACACTCTTCTAGACAGTTGTGAGGCTGTGGGACAGGGTAGAACTCAAGTTGGTGGTTCATAGTCACTAAGTTCCCTTTGGTTTCAAAAATATATGATTCTATGAAAAAAATATGAGAAAATCCTTTTGGTGAAGTTTAGTTTAGTTTTTTTTTTTTTTTTTAAAGTCACCTTAAACTAAAATGAACATATAATTCTAAAAGCATTGTGGCTTATTTTGGCTCTGCTGGCTTCAGGATTGTTTTATTCTCATATTGAGAAACGAAGCAAGCCATCACTAGTAAATGAGTGCAGTGGACCCTATCAGTACCCTGCCAAGATCTCCTGGGACCCCTTCAACTTTTTCTGTGCATCCCTCCCTTGGCATGTATGTGCTTTTGCTTCTAATAGCTAGCATCTGTGACTGCCTTCAAACAAATGGCCCAGGCTACTTGAGCCACTGTTGCCTGCTCAGACAGTGGAAATTGCTTGATGTTTGATTTTCTGCACTTCAAGGCAGTCATAGCCAATGACTGATGGAAAGTGTGAGGTAATGCATATGTGAATTAGCTTGATTTAGCCACTCCACAATGTCTACATATAGCAAAACATTATGTGGTATATGATAAATATACAATTTTTGCCATTTTAAAAAATAAACATTAAAAAATAGAAATCCCACCTCCTCATAGAAGAAACTCTGAGGCATAGTTTGCACAACAGAGCTCCCCATGGCATCAGACTGGAGCCAGGATTTTATCCAAAATCACACCCTTGTTTGACCTCTTCCTTTTCCTGGTTCTGCTTTTTGCGCTCCTTTACTGTTTTCTCCTGGGAATACTTAATAAAGTATTTGCTTGCAAATCCTTACCTTGGGGTCTACCTGAGGAAGTCTGAGGCAAAACAAGCAATTAATGAATTTATTCATTCTTTTAACATGACACTTCATGGATTAAATCATTTTTGTAAGTTTTGTCACTCAAATATGATCATCTCTAAGTTCTCATGAATTCATATCTAGGTCCTATGTAAAAACAGGACTTTGAGTAAGATAATGAACAAATTTCAGGAAAATCTCAGAAAACACAGGAGGATACTTAAGTCCCCTCTGTCAGAGTATAATATTAAGTGAAGAAGTAGGGTTTATTCTCCCCCATGTTATCACGGGCCACTTGATAGGTTTAAATTCTGTGCCCTCTTTTCTAGCAGCTCCTGGAAAGAGATGGCAGAAGTCATAGTGCCAGATGGTCCGCTGTTGTGCCTGGCACGTGATGTCAGCAGGGCTTGGCAGCATGGTGGCACTCAATGAAAGGAACAGAAGCACTCAGCCATCATGTTGACACTTGGCCAACGCAACAGTACACAAGTGGCTGTGGCACTGGTGCCCAGGAGAGCAGAGCTGCCTGGTGGGCAGACATTTCCTAGCATAGGTAACAAAGGCAATGTCTGACAGATGCCATATGGTACCTGACTGAGCAGTTCTGAGAACACATGTGAGTGACTCTTTGGATAAGGATTTTGCAGAGGGCTAGAGGGTGGCCTGAAGAGTCGGAGAGTAGTGCCCATGGAAAGGGATACCATTACTATAGTCCATTCATACTATCCGCATGGAGAAATAGTCTATTGGCTTGTCATCATAAAGGCCTATGGCCTCAATTATTGTTTTCTAAAATGTGTAAGGCAAAAAATGGCATTGCTTTTATAAAGCATTTACATTTCTAAGAATGAATGATGAGTGGGTAAATTGTACTTAAGCATCAAAGTTTGGAATATCTAATGTGAAAAAGGTAAGAGAGGTAATTAAAAGACAGATACAGAGATTGCCACACATCAAAGGCCAGGTTGTGATAAAAAGTCATAAATGTGTATATATATCCAGTGAGCATGATAGATTTTCTTCATAAATGTTAAATGTAGTGTTAGAGATGTTTCTTCAAGTTTACAAATGACTAGGCAGGTACTGCATAAAGATTCTTGATCACACAAAGCTTCATTTAGGCCAAACAACACACAGCTGTAACTCAACACACACTATTTTCTGCACAATTAGTGTATTTTTATTTTAGACAACAGAACGAAGTCAATTAGTCATACTGCAACTTGAATAGATGAATATGACTTTCTCCCACCTTAATGGAATTTCACCCCACAACTTTGAATTAATGTGCTAGGTAATAAGAAATCATGCTCTTGGCTACGTAAATTATAGAGCATTATTTCATAACTAAAAATAGTTGTGGCATTTACAGAATTTATTCCACTTATACTTCTGTACAGAAAATAAATAATATTCATAAAAGCATCTGTTACATTTAATATATATTGCTTTGAAATGTACATATGAATAGACCGTGAGTAAAACCAATTCTGGTCTAATTTCTATGATTCATCATTCCTTTTATTAGTAATTACTATATTTCTCTATACTATGCTTTAATGTGTTAATATCCTATTTTCATTTTAAAATTGTTTCCTATATTATACAGCAACTTCAGTAGTTACACGTGATCATATACAAAATTGTTTAAAATACAAGGCTTCCTTAGCTTCTCTCCTAACAAGGGACTTTTAATATCCATTGGAATATACTTTCTGCAGATGTGTTTTTTGAAAATTATAAAAATATAAATAATTACTTTATCAACCAAAAATCTTAGGTCTAGGGTGTCTTTTGAAAGCACTGCGTAAAAGCTGCAAATCCTGAGAATATATTCACTAGATTTTCAATAGTACTCTGGCAATAAAATTTTATAATGCTGTCTGCCATTCGATTATTCTTAGTGTGGGGTGGGAGGAATTATGACTTTAATTATTAATTATTAGAAGCCTGTGCTATTTGGAGGACAGAAATGTGGGATATTTTTATACTTTACAACATTTCTGACATCATTTGCATCCATATCCAGGCCTGATGTCAGAGGGCTCACCACGAATTGCAAGTTTCCAAGTGTCTCAACTTCCCATTTCCACATGTCCTCAAAACTCTGCCTCTGTAACAAAGGGTCAGACAAAATAGTTCGCATTCTAATAGACTGAATCTTTCTTTGCTATTTACAAGGATGGGGCAAATTTCACTTTACTAAGTACAGAAGTGAACTTCGGGAAGTGTCACATTGAGAGAAAAATGTATCCTTTTGGCTAAGTGAATGAGATTTACTCTCAGACAGATAAGATGCGAATTTTTATTTTTCCACTTAGTTAAAAACTTGAGCATTGCACAAATCAATAACTCCTTCACTAAATGCATCAACCCATAATGTTGTACAGTCCCTGGTAACATGAAATATCATATTACATAATCATGTATGTCCTAAGGAGTCAGTATTTGTAGTGGAAAGCAGGCATATTGTGATGGCTAATTTTATGTGTCAACTTGGCTGGGCATGGTGCCCAGTGATGTGGTCAAACATTCTAGACATTTATGTGAGGGTATTTTTGAATGAGATTAACACTGAAATCAGTGGGATTTGAGTATAGCAGAGTGCTCTCCACAATGTAGGTAGACCTCATGTAATCAATTGAAGGCCTGAATAAAACAAAAGACTGGCCTCCTCCCAAGCAAGAGGCAGCATTGCAGCAGATGACCTTTGGGTTTGAAGGTGTGTATATATACACATCCATACAATGCTTCTGTTTCTCTGGAGAACAGTGATACACTTTTGTTTTTTCATTTAGATATTATAGGTTTAAATTCCTACTCCACTGTGTAAGTATTACACGATGTGGCAGATTATCTAATGTCTCTTAGTCTCAGTTTCATTATTTATAAAGATAATTTTTAAAAACACTAGTTATATAAAATTCTCGGCACCAGTAATGACCATGCAGCTGAAATGAAAAGGTGAACACATTTCCCTTTCTGTACTCTATACTGTATTCATGTTTCTGGTTCTTACATATGAGATTATAAACTATTTGAAGGAAATGAGCACATGTTATACTTCTTTTTATTACTAAGTATTTAAGACATAACTTCTAGTGGACTGAAAATAGTTAGAAAATAAAACTGTTTGTATATTAATGGAAAATGAGATTATGTGATTTGAAATCGGTCCTGATATTTAATGATTTATTTTTTCCAAACTCCATAAATCATTCTTATTATTTGTTGAAATTCCTACAGAGCATTGCAGTTGTGCTCAGAAATATGTCACATGGACAAATTCAGAATTAAGAGGCAGGGAAATGAACTCTGCCTCAAAGGGAACTGCAAAGGTATATAGTCAAGGGGCATAGATACAGGGAGAAGTAAAGACCTGGGGCAATTGGAAATCAATCTGCCCCAACAATAACTGTACATTAGAAAGATATTTGATAACCAAAGATAAATCTCATATAATTAAAAAGTGGTAGGGCAGTGGGAACATAGAAGGGAGCATAGTAAAATATATAGCCTGCGTGAAATACAGGAATTACAGATATTTGATTATATATCTGTAATATATAATATACGATGAATATATAATTATAAAGGTAAGCACTAAAGTATATCATTGTTCATAAACTTCTTAAATACCAGAATAACTGACTTTAAATATGAAGAGTACAACCTCAGAAGCTTATAGCTGCGGTGAGCACAGAAAGAAATCCAAAGCAAAAATTTTAAATGGAAAAAATAATGTAATAGAAGACTAAACTTACTTTCATATCAATAAATTTAAATGGCATAAATGCAGTTATTAAAAATAACTTCAAATGGGTTAACAAAGCAAAACTCTATTCTTGAAATGGATGAGACACATCTAAAAGAGAGTGATTAAAAAAATAAGAGTAAAAAGAGAAAATGATTCAACTTGAATAAGCAACGTTTAACAAAACTGAATAATAGCATTATTATAAATGCTAAGAGAAAGAATGGCATGCCAAATTTAAATGAATATATAATTCTGTAGAATTGTTTTTAAAATGACTAGAAAATAAACTTTTTTAAATTGTAAGGCAATATTGCAATAATTCATTCATTTTTTTAAAAGTTCAACGAAGTAAAGTGATTCTTTTACTTACAAAGTAAGTCAAGATTGTCCAATCTAGTGTAACAATTTGATGTCATTTTTAAATTACTTTCACTTAAAATAATATTTGATAAATGGGGTTCTATTTATGTCAAAACAGCAACAAACTACAGAAGTACTAATAACCAGAGCTGCAATAAAGCAAATTTTTGTTTTCAAATAAATGTTTCATTTGATTGGGAATATCAGCATTAAGATAATTTCAAAGTTTTAGCCAAAAAATAAATGTTTGTAAATTAGTACACATACTAGGAATAATCTCATGACTTTATAAAAGGTATTTGCTGAATATTAAAGTAGGATTTGGAAGAAAAAGTTTTAACTTGTAGAATAGATCACATTAAATATAATCTCAAAGTACGTGAGAGCAAATGGTGAAACAATAAAAATTATTTTACTATCTTAAACGTTGACTTTTAACACTTCAAATTACTACAGATAAATTAATCCAAGGTATATTTAATAATGGCATCTATACCTACTACTTTAAAATTATTAATGGAAAGCACTAATTGTTTAATTATATAAAAATGAACCTTTGCATTTCAATACCTTATTTAAGACTAGAATTTGACATTACACTAAACTACTTAATACATTAAAGTGACAGACCCTGGAAAGGCCACTACTCAAACATCCTGAATTAATTAATCTGCTCAAACTGCCACAGCAAAATACCATCCACTGTTGAAGTTTATTTTCTCACATTTCTGGAGGTTGGAAGTCTGAGTTTAGGGTGCCAGCACAGTGGTATCCTAGTGAGGGCTGTCTTTGTGGCTTGCATATGGCCACCTTCTCCCAGTATTCTCATATGGTTGAGATAGACAAAGAGAGCAATCTCTATGGTATGTCTTTCTATAAGCGTACTTGCCATAATGTGGGCCGACTCTCATGACCTTATCTAAAGCTAATTACCTCCCAAAGGGCCCATCACATTAGAGGGTTAGGGCTTCAACATGTGAATTTTTTCTTGTATTTAAGGAAAACAAAAAGCTTATAAAGTATGAGACAAGAAAAGTAGAGCAGTCTGAGCTATGTGAGGTAAGCAAAATTTATCAGGTCCAGAGAGATTAGAGTATGAGAAAACTTCCGTCACATAAACCTCCACTCTTCTGTTCTCCCACCCTGGCAGCCATGCCCCCAGGAAATAGTTTAAATGCATTTTGTTCTTTTCTTCTCTGTAGTTTCTTAACTAGCTGCCACACCCATCATCTTCATGTTCCTGGAATTTGTGATACAGGGAACAATATATAACCAATCAATAGGTTATGTTATTTTAATATTAGTATAAATTATTGGTACACAACTTAGGAACTGCCTCTTCCTTTCTCCTTTAAATACTTAACTTGTAGAGGTGCTCGCAAACGAGACGTTCCCGATAAGTCCTGCTCTTGCAAAGGAAGCAGGGCGTTCCTTCCCTGCAAACAGGGAGGACAAAGGAGCCAGCTGCTAACAGCAGACCCTGGGGGCTTGTTTATGTGTAAACATCTCGAAAATCCAGAAAGTCAGGGAAAGGTCAGAAAAACAACAATGTGTCTTGTGACTTGGCAACATTCCACAAACGACTGTATAAAATAAAGCAGAGCGTGCCATTCGAGGCGGCCGCCATGTTTGTCTTGTGTGTTCATTCCTTTGTTTAGGAAACACGCGGACCCCAACATAACTTGCATCCATGCTCCCAAGGTTACAGTCCTCAAATTTGCCCAAATAAACTTTCTATTTATATGAATTTTGCCTCAATTTCTTCTTTTAGCTTGACAAGTACTAGTCACAATATGTGGGACATACCAAGCTTTAATCAATGACATCTATTACTGCTGCTACTACTACTACTTGCAATAATACTATGTACTATACTCTCTTAAGCAATAGGCATCACTAAAAACAAAATTACAAAATGCACACAAAGTTGTTTGCTTTGTAGAAATGATTCATTACAGTGTTTTCTAAGTTCTGAACTCACCAAAAATGAACATAGAAACTTCATGACAACAAACATATAAGCTTAATTGTTGGCAAATCACAGCTGGAATACACATCTTAGGCTTGTTACATAAATTTTCTATTTCTTTTCTGTTCCCTCAACTGTCTCATGCACTAATCCCTGGTCACACACTGGGCAATGGCAGAGCTGGACTGACTTATCTGCTAATATCACAGAAGCAGCAGGAGCAGAGAGAAAGATTGTTTATGAACTGTGGCAAGCCATATAAAGGAATAAGAAAGAAGATGAGGGGTATGGGGGACAGGTTGACTTCTCCCCTTCAGAACTGTTTTTCCCATTCTGACCCAGTTAAATAACTGGATTTATCACAGATCACATTTTCTGTAAAGAAAAGTAAATATGGACTGAAAAATTCAGCTCTCTCCCCTCACATTTCTTAGATGACTGAATAAAACTCCTATTTAATGGAGAAAGTAAGGAAAAGAGGAAAAGAGAGTCGCTTCCTATAAAGCGTTATATTTTAAAAAACAACAGCAGTCTTGACACAGTGGCTCATAACTGTAATTCCATTGTTTGGGGAGGCTGAGGTGAGAGGATTGCCTTGAGACTAGGAGTTCAAGACCAGCTTGGGCAACATAGCCAGGCATCATCTCTGCAAAAAATAAAACATGACCTGGACATGGTGGTGTGCACCTATAGCCCCAGCTACTCAGGAGGCTGAGGAAGGAGAATCACTAGAGCCCAGAGGTTTCAGGCCGAAGTGGACTATGATTGCACTGCTGCCCTCTAGCCTGAGGTGACAGAGTGAGACTCTCTCTAGAACAACAACCAAAAAATTGATTTCAGAATAACTTACCAATCTTATTCATTCTGAACAAATTTTCTATGATTATTTGAGGTCAGAACTATAGGAAAATGGCTTAGCAGAGCTCCTCCCCTTGATGAATGAGAAAAGGAGAGAGATAAAGAGAAACAGAAGCTTTGTAGCGTAAAATGTACAGTAGGAAAGTTTCTCGACTATAAAGCATGTACTATGTATATGCATGTATGCATATGTGTGTGTGTGTATGTGTATATATATATAAAACCAAGCTGCTTGCTTACATGACTTTTCTGGATAGTTGGCTCCATAGAATCATGAGTATGAATTGTGTGTAATATCGCATTTACACTAGCAGATTCCTGGTTTTCCTGTCATGATTTGTAAAGTCTTCATGGGTTATCATTTATTAAACCCTAAGTAGAATCTAAAAAACTTGTACTGATACCACCAAGTTTCTTATGTGAAAGATACTTTGAAATGTTTTTTTCTGGTAGAATGTACCTCAGTTCTCAGTTTCCTCTACAGTCCCATATTTTGAGGGAAACTAGCAGTTCTAAAGGCAAGTTGCAGTGGACAGTTGTTAGTTTTGACTTTCAAGAATGTTACCCATTTTTGGAAGCTCTACCCCAACATCCTACTGGGACATCACCCACTCTTGGAAGGGCTGTCAGTTCCTGGATATTGTTTAGTTCTCTTCACCCCTATCTTGAAGGATGCAGCATATGACCCAGTCCTATGTTAGTCTCTGCCATGCATTCTCCTGCCTACATTGATTAGTTCATGGACAGCTGCAGCCCTGAATCTATTGCAGAGAGCCTCAAGAAAGAGAAGTCAAGATAGAGGAATAATCTTGTAAATAAGAGGAAAATGAGAAACAAATCCAAACAATGCATTTTTCTTATCTGATAGCTAAAGGCCTCAGGGCTTTTCTAGAAGCTGTTCCCACTGCCTAGAACTTGGTTTCACAGAAAGTCATATTGCACATTCTCTTACTTCCTTCAGGAGCTTCTGCAAATGTAAATGAGAGATGCTTTTCCCCCACTTTATCTTATTTTCTTATTCCAAAGCTTTCTAAGGTACTGTTATGTAGCATATATATTTGTTACTTTATTATTTTCCTATTCTACAGAGGAGGGTTTATTTGTTTTGTTCACAGCTGTATGGCCAGTACCTATCATGAATTCTGAAATATAGTAGAAATTTAAGTGAGATTTATCGAATAATTTTTTTAAAAAATCAAACAAGGATTGTCTATTTAATTAATATTCTAAAATTAAACACACAAAAAGTTGCAAAAATGCACTATGAAATCAAACATATCTTTCACCTGGATTCACCAATTGGTAATATATTGCCACATCTGTTTACTACCAGCCTATGTATATCAACTTTCCTTTTGCCAAAGAATCCAAGAGTACACATTTTCTTTTCCAAATATTTAAGGCAATTGTACAACTAGCTAGTGAATAATGTCACAAAAAGTAACAACAGTAAAAGCAGTCCTACAAAATATCAGCATTACACTGTGCAATCTCAAAAGATAAAACTAAAAATAAAATCAGGTATTTTTTTCTCCTACCTATATGGATTTTTATGAACAAATCATAATAGAGAGCAAATCTGAATGAATATTCAGCTCTACATTTATTAGATAATTAAGCCTGATGGGAAAGAATGATTTTGTGTAGTGGGTCATATTGCTGGGTTCTTTAATATTTATCTTCATTAATTTTGTCCTGTATTTGCATATGAAGTGTTCTGGGTTAGAGACAGATTTCTTATTAAATGACTCACAGTAAATAATAACTGTGTAACCCCCCTTGCCCATTGCTCTAGTTCTTACCCTTAGGATGACGCTATGAGAGCCACAGCAAGTATCCTATGTGAATACCATTGGTATTGACACCCCATACATGGGTAAGTCAATAGGAAAAATTGTCTTTCTCTCCTTATGAAGAAGGAGTTCTGCTCCCCTAAAAGGGACTCCTTATACTAGCTCTTCAATATATCAATACAATATCTTACTGTGATCCAGATAGCCTTAAGTGTCTCCAGCTTATATGACCTAGAGATGCCTCCAAATTCTAGGCTACATCCTTTTTGACAGGGCTTTACCAAGGGACCTTGTCTAGATTGTAACCATTGGCCCTTTCTAGGAGATAAGAGGAGTTTTACTATTCTTTCAGATCAGAGCAATTACCAAAGTCTGTACATCTGATACTCACATTATGTGAAGAGTCTCATGAGGCTAGGGTTTTTCATGAGCACTGAGAAAGCCAAGGTTTTATTTCCTCATACATGGTTAAATAAAGGATCGTTTCTTCAAAATAATAAGTATTTATAAATACAACTGTTTATAATTTTAGTCACTTTTCTGTAGTAACAAGAAGAACCTAAATCATGTCCAAGTCTCTTCTAAGCTAAAAGGGAGGTCTTCATTCTCTTTAAAGGTTCCAACTCGCACCTCTCTCCATAACTTTAAAAAAAAAAAAATTTACATTTTCTGGAGACAGGGTCTCCAGGCAGTAATGCAGTAGTGCAATCATGGCTCACTGCAGCCTTGACTTCCCAGGCCCAAGCAATCCTCCCACCTCAGTCTCCCAAGTAGCTGGGACTACAGGTAGTTGGTACCAACCTGGCTAATTTTTTTTTTTTTTTTTAATTTGTAAAACAGAGCTGCTGCCTGGCCAACATGGTGAAGCCCGATCTCTACTAAAAATACAAAAATTAGCTGGGTGTGGTGGTGCATGCCTGTAATCCCAGCTCCTTGGGAGGCTAAGGCAGGAGAATTACTTGAACCCGGGAGGCAGAAGTTGCAGTGAGCTGAGATCGCACCACTGCACTCCAGCCTGGGTGACAGAGTGAGACTCTGTTTCAAAAAGAGAGAGAGAGAGAGAGAGAGCAAGCTGGTCCTGAACTGCTGCATTCAAGCAATCATCCCATCTTGGCCTCCCAGATTGCTGGGATCACAGGCACCAACCACCACCATGCCCAGCCCTTTTCCATCCTTGAATAGCCTAGTTTTTCTTTAAAGAAGAGTCAGTACTTTGTATCTCGGCTTTGTAACTTGCAATCATTATTCAAAATGTCTTAATCTGGCCCCTGCACCTGCTTCTAGACTTGAAAAAATCTCAGTAAAGTCTGTTGCAATAATCCTTAAATTGTTTAAAATTATGATCACTCTTTTTGTTCAGATTTTATTTAGATTGTGTTTCAGGAACTGAAATTTCAATACTTTAATATGTATTGAGGATTTATAATATATGATTTTCCCCTCAGTGTATTTGTGGAATGAGGAAATTCCAGATAAAGATGAAAAAGAATGTTAAAGTTCTGAAGTGGTAATGATCACAGTGCCATGGCAGTACTGAAAGCAGTCTCCCACGGTGGAAGCAAGTCAATACCCGGGCAAATTGTACAAGATGTGGTTACAGTAGGGAAGGACGAGTCAATCACTGAAGCACTGACTGCCTGTGAAAGCATTTGGAGCTTAGTTATAATGAGTCATAATGCAATGGGTAGGCTTTGAGGGATTTGACATAGAAGTATTTATGGCTAGAGGTTGTATGAGGAGGTATAGCAGAAATTGTAAATGCCATAGGGTCATTTTAGTTACCTGTGCCACATTCCCAGCTCCCGCCCCCACAAAAAAAAAAAAAAAAAAAAAAAAAATGCTTATATGGTAATTATGTTGTTTTAATGTACCTATAAATCAATGTTCATTACAAATTTTCTATCAATAGATAATTGATCATGGCTATGCTTGAAAATAAATATCTTGCCTATTATAGGTTTTTACATATTTAAAATGAAGATATTGGGCAAGATTGACACCTGAAAGTCACAGACCTAAGGCCTGTTCAATTCTTTAGTATGACTTGTTCATGCTTAAATTGATATATGTAATGAGCTGTAAATGTACATTAATTTCAGACTATTAAGTGGTTATTTATAGCAAACATATCTTTTGGTAGGTAGTAGAGAGGGCAATGGGTTCAAATTTGAAGACCTACATTCAGCTTACAGCTTTCTGCTATATTCTGTATTTATTTACTGATATATATTTAACCTTTTGTTAGCCAGTTTCCTCATCAACAAATTTGAGCATACACACAGTATATATAAAATTGCCATTTTAATTTTTTCTCTTAGTATAAATGCTCTATGCTATGCTATAGAGATATTTACAATTTTTTATCTTCATCTTAAAAATATATTGTGAGACACAAAACCTTTATTTAAAAACCAGTTTTGGGGAAATGCTATCTATTTCATTATGGTCATGTTTACTTACAATAATATGTAGCAGTACTCTATGACAAAAAGCCAGCATAAAAACCTTATTGCTAAACTATTCACACCTTATAATACTCTTGATAGATTTGCACACATGGAGAGTTTATTTATGCTTTCTAGATTGTTTTTTAATATTTGCTATTAATTCCACATATTCTCACTTTATTTGAAGAAAAATAGTCAAAAATTTTAGATTATTTAACAGGAATTATTCTTACTATGAATAATGTGTGCTCACTTTCGAGAGGTTTTAATTATAACTTGTCTTTGGAAAGAAAAAGTAACTCCCAGTAAAAATCCATGTAACATAGGCATGTACTTTTTAAAACTTTTTCTCATGATATTGTGATAGGATTGGGGTAGGTGACATTATTGAACTATTCTATTTCACACATTTGTAAGGGAACTCTGAACACTCAATAAACACTTGCTGACTGAGGACTTGAAAATTCTTACTCTAGCTCAGAGGAGCTAAACAATTGCTATATATCATCTTTATTCCTGAAACTATACAGTGTCATTTCCTTTGTATTTGGTTTACAAATCTGTGTTGAAGACAAATATACTAGGACATACTCACATATTTAGCTATAATTTTTATATTTATATGCATATGGATTGTGAGTTGCATGTTTGTGTTTATGTATGTAGTATTGAAGGTGAGATGAGGAGAGAAAGGGATTGCCATGATTTGTCAATATGATGCCTTATTTGAATCTCCCTTTAAAAATAATTTTGCATATATAATTCTCATGAGTATTGAGTTTCTGAGGAAGTAGGGTACTTATTTATATTCAGTACAAATTGTTCACTCATTCTGGATTATTAGTTTCTTATCAGAAAGTATTTGGGGTAAACTGCCTACAGTTAATTTGTATATCCCAACATGAGTTTTATTAATGCCAAAAGGAATAACAAGACATCATCAGTGGCGTTAAGCCAACATAAATAGTGTTACTGCATAGCTACTAAATATAGACCTTTAACCAGTTCTGCAAAACCATTGTGAGATATTTTGCACTGTTTTCCCAGTATTGTGTTTGTATACCCATATATACCATACAATACACACCATGCATAACACCGTATACATACACATATACATACATATATGCCTTCTAAGTGTATGTGGAATTATGTGTGTATGTAAGAAAATTCACTTCAAATCTATTTATAAAGTATTATCAGAAAAATATGAATATTCTACAGGAAATTAGAGGTGTTTTTCTGCATCTAAACTGATACTTTCCTTCTGACAACCAACAATTACCAAAAGAATTTTTTAAGTGCTTGTGAAACTCAGGTTTATAAATCCCATTCCCTTTTAGAATGTTTGGAAAGAAAGTTTCTTTTACTTTCATTTTTGAAAGCACAGTCCACATTCCACTTCTTAAATATTTTCTAGACAGTTTTATAGAAAGAATGTGAAAGGTTGTAGGCATTTGCTCTTTCTGTAAGGTTTCACTTTATTCCCTCTAATGTTTCCGCCTTCTAGTTGTGTGACTTTCGCCAAAATACTTAGACACCCTGAGCCTGTTTCTTGTCTAAATAGAAAAGATAATGGCAATACCTATCTCATAATAATTTTGGGAAAATTAAATGAGGTCCTATTTCTTATATGCTTAGCATTAAGTAAGGATTCAATAGTGTTAGTGCTCATCAGTGCTCATCAGTTTCATCATCATCACCACATGTATTCTATACATGGATTCCAATTTTCTACTGTGCTTAGATGCCAATGTAAGTTTTTAGGAAAGATGGCAGCTCTGCAGACTTCCTCTGGTTTAAAATTAGTAGTAATTTTTTTTTGTTATGAACTGTCTAAACCCTATTTTTCTTAAGATTTCAATCTACAAATCTTATTATATTATTTAAAATTTACCTATTTCTATCTAAAAATAAGATTTTACTTATTCTGTAGAAAATATTCGGATTGTCTCAAACTAAAAAGACTAAATTTCCTTAAATGTCTAACTCCATTCACAAAATTGGATTGTTTCTTAAATATTTTAAACTTCGACTTTATATTTAAAATATTTGATTTTATTTTTAAGCAGTTTGAAAGCTTGACAGAATATAACCCAAAGAAGCAAAATATTTATTAACCCTTAATCAAATCATACAAATCTAATAAATTAAACTTATGGTAAATCAACTTATTTTGAAAATGTAAACAATTAATACATTTAGTCAGGCTTTCCTTATATTGTCTAATTTAAAATCATAGTTTTTTAAAGACAGAGTCTCGCTCTGTCACCCAGGTTGGAGTGCAGTGGCACAATCTTGGCTTACTGCAATCTCTGCCTCCTGGGTTCAAGCAATTCTCCTGCCTCAGCCTCACAAGTAGCTGGGATTATAGGCATGCACCACCATCCCTGGCTAATTTTTGAATTTTTAGTAGAGACAGGGTTTCACCATGTTGGCCAGGCTGGTCTCAAACTCCTGACCTCCAGTGATCCACCAACCTCGGTCTCCCAAAGTGCTGAGATTACAGGCGTGAACTACCATGCCTGGCCCGTAAGTTTAATATCAATTACACATTTCAAATTAAACTTTCAAGACTAAAATGCTGAATTTTCTCAAAAATAAACATTTAATTAAAAATACACAGATTATGCTGAACTTATATAAAATTAATATTTACTTTATCTTATCAGCTCTATACTCAAACCTTTATCCTCCAAGAATAAAATAACCACTTACATGATTAAAAACAAAATTACCATCTCAGAGGGACTAAGATTATTTTATTTTTTATTGTATTCTTTTCAGCTTTCCATGTCATTAAGGAAAGTCATAAAAAAGGAACAAAAAGCCACTACAATTATTTTAACCTTTAAGCAACTGTTCTCAGTTCCTCCCCAGTCCACAGGTCAATACACTGAGTCCTTTTTACAGCTGTCACATCTACAAGAGATCACAAGTGTCCAATCCTTCGCAATCTAAGATACAAAATTTTCTTCCATATTATTCTACAACTATACCTAGATTAGGTTCAACTAATTACTCAAGAATTGGACTTTGTACTCCTTCATTACTTGTCTTTGCTGCTTACCCACAATTTGTGACACTTTAGTACTTCTTGACTTAGAGTCAAGTTTTTGGCTACCTCTGCTCTTACTCTCACAATGTGGTTCTCTATAGTCACTGTAATGACTTTTGGTATTCCTAGTATTTCCAATTTTTCCTTCATTTGTACTTTATTAAACAAGGTCACCGAACTATGGCCCAAGGGCGAGATCTGGACACCTTATTAAATTATTTATCATCTATGGCTATTTTGCAATAGTGACATATTTGAGTAGTGTAACCAAAACCATATGGCCTACAAATCCAAAAATATTTACTCTCTGGTACTTTACAGCAAACTTTGGTGACTTGTGTTTAATTTACATTAATATTAGGTATTCCTGGAATCTTAACTCAAAACATCTAGTTGTCCTAACATTTCAATAGTTTGGTTATCATAGCAGCTGGCTATGGAATTGGTCTCATCCTCTTGAAACTGATTCCCCTGAAACATTTTATCAAAAAGGGCAATTGTATCCACTGTGTACTTTTAGAAAAGGTAGACCTGCTCTCCCTTTTCCTTTCAGACTTTAGCTGCCTGAACTAATTTATACCCGAAGCTTAATTAGCTCCCTAACTGTATCTCCTATAAGTTGTCTTAGCAACGCTTGGAAAATGGGCATTTAAAATTGCTTTTGAAAGAGACCTGTTCAAAATGAAATAAAACATTTTAATATGAAAATATATAGGATTTTCAAACAGAGTCAAGATAATCCTGACCTCTGAGAGGTTACAATTTGAATATATTGAAGGGTGTGGAAATAAACCTCAGATCCCCCATCATGAAGAAATGCTTTCCTGTGAATATAGAATAAAGAGTAATTTTTATACTGTCAAGTTATTTAATCATATATAGTAAATATGAGGTTGATTCAAGATTTCTGTGTATCTTTTTAATTTAAAAAGGCAATTTACAAATATTTATTAGTAAATTACTCTTTACCCCACATTAGGAACATGAGTCAAAATGAGCAATCCCCCCTAATTCTAAACTATTTGTATGTTTATAGAGGAGATGCATGTTTATGAATGTAATTATCACACAGCAAGCTACCCTAAGTGCTGTGAGAAATGTATTTTGCACAATGGGAGCACATGAGATTCACTTAAACCAGAAGGTCTGGATGGGTTTATTGAGAAAGTCACAATAAGCTGTACCTTGAAATATGGGCGTTTTCTGAGGTGGAAATGAAAGAGACAAGTTTTTCAGATCAAGGGAACATGTGTACCAAATATCCAAGCTAGAGATTAATCTTCTTGGTGCTACTAATTTCCTGGTATAAAATGGTTGCAAAATTTATCATTAATAATATTCTTGTCAGTAATAAAACTATTCAGCCAGTCTTGTATTCAAATTTTAGCATTACACTTAAATGCTAGATATTCGTTATGCAAAATAAAATTGTGATTTGAAAAGGCCATTGAAGTTTAAAAAGAAAAAAACTATAAATAGGCAATTGGTCTTTCCATGGTATATAGCTTTTCAAAAAAAGACTAACCTGCTGCTGCAGCATTTTAAATATAGTATCAAGAGCACAATTCTTTTTCTAATTTTCTCTATTAAATTTGTTCTTTCTTATGTTCTGAATAGCATTTCATTAGAAAATACAAATATTAATATTTGAGGCCACATGCCAGGAGCATCACAAAAATATTCATTTATGTTTAAAACTAGAAAAGAGGCTACTCTTACATTTTCTTAAATCATATTTAATAAACAAAGTACTATTTTTTTCTAGGAGGTGCTGATCTCATGTTGAATACATGTGTGGCACAATTACACACAGAGATTGCTTCTTACTCAGGAAGCAAGCTGAATTGAAGGAGCACAATACCATCTAGTGTCAGCTACACACAGCATCTACTAACTAACATGGAGAAGAATGGTAGACTAAACTAACATGGAGAAAAGAATGGAAAACAAACCCTGTGCCCTTTCTTAAATAATCTGATAAACAAATGTATTATCTAGCATTGGGTGCTTCCTGCCCCTCCCTTATCTTTCATTTATTTTTGTACCAAAATTGTCAAGAAAAAAATATCAGTTTTCTCAGTAATAGTCTGTTTTGCTGTTGACCCCACAATCGCCCAACAGATTACTAAGCAATACTTTTTAATTGTGTGATCTGTTGAGTTGGGACCATGTCAACTCATAGTAATGACATTCAGAAAATTTACTATAGTACCATTTAGTAATATTTCAGCCTCATTTGGAACATTTTGGTAAGTCTATTTTCACTGATTCTTGCCTTTTGTCTTCCATTGCAGTGAAAATGTGACATGTCCCCAGATTGGACTGGATGAGTTGCTTCAGGAAGTCGAATGTTTTGGGAATTTAATTCAAATTTAAATGAGGTTTCCTGCATGTTTGGTCCTTATACCTCAGGAGCCGTGGGTGCCAGAGCCCTGTCCTAGGAATTTGTCTCTTCTGAAAATTGCTCTAGGGATTGGTTTTACTGATTGGACAAAAAATAAGTATTTTGAACCAATTATAACAAAACAGCTCATTTCTCTTTCACATACATCATGCAATGTCTTCACAATCAGATTATGAGATTTCTAATTACAGAAGAGGATTTTTATATTTTCTACTAAATATATTTATACTTTCTAGCAACATTTGTCCACAAAAGTTACTGAAAAACAGCTGTTATCTGGAGTGTGGCTTGAACTATATCCTGCTATTCTAAAATGGTATTGATAAGATTTATAGTTGTCCTGTTGCAGGGATTTCCTAAGAACTCAATCCACAGCTCTTCTAACATGTTTTGACAGCTTTATTGAGATATAATTTACACATTAAAAAACTGCATGCATTTAATATGTACAATTTGAATATTTTTGGCATATCTATGCCCCTAGGAACTTATCATCTACAACCAAGACAATCAACATCTCCATCAGTCCCCCAAATTTTCTTCTGTCCCTATGTAATCCCTCTTCCTACCTGCCATCACTAGGTGGTATGGGCTGAATTGTGCACTGCCCATCCACTTCCTTCCCATTTTATGTATTGAAGTCCTAATCCCTAGCACCTCAAAACATGACTGGTTTGGAGATAGGCCTTCAAAGAGGTGATTAAACTACAAAGAGGCTGTTAGGATGAGCCTTCATCTGATCTCACTGTTGTTCCTGAGAAAAGAAAATTAAGACACACAAAGAGATACCAGGGTATATTTACACACAGAGAAGACCGCATGAGGTACAAACAGAGAAGGCAGCCATCTGCAAGCCAATGAAAGAAATCTCAGAATGAAATTAACCCGCCAACACCTGATTTCAGACTTCTGCCTCTGAAACTGAGAGAAAATATCTATTGTTTAAACCATCAGTCTGTGGTACTTTCTTAGAACAGCCCTAGCAAACTATCATACCATGCAGTCACTGACTAGTCTTCTGTCACTACAGATTAGATTGCATTTTCTGGAATTTTATATAAATGTAATCTTTTGGTCCGGCTTATTTCATTCAGTATAAGTTATTTGAGATCCATCCATGTTGGACTGTATCAATAATTCATTCCTTTTTATTACTGAGTAATACTTTGTTGAACGGATATACCACCGTTTGTTCTTCCATTTATTTGTTAGTGAACGTTTAGGTTGTTTTCTGGTTGAACTATTACAAATCAAGCTTCTATGGACATTTATTTACAAGTCTTTCATGGATATGTGCTTTCTTTGATCTTGGGTAAATATCCAAGGTTGGAATGGCTGGGTCATATGAGAGAAGTATGTTCAGCTCTTTAAGAAACTGCTGAACTATTTTCCAAAATTGTACTATTTTACATTCCCACCAGCAGTCTTTGAGAATTCCAGTTGCTCCATATCTTTGCCTAAAATTAGTATGGTCCATCTTTTTTAATATAAATGTCCTGAAAGGTATATAACAGTATCCAATTGTGCTTTTTAAATTTGCATTGTATTATGACAGTGGTGTTGATGGTCATCTTTCCGTTGCTTATATACCAAAGTGCATCTTTTTTGCATTCTTTTTTGAGTTGTTTTCTTATTACTGAGTTTTGGAGTCTTTAAGTATTTTCTGAACACAAGTCCTTAATCAAATAAATGACTTGAAAATACACTCAGTCTGTCTTTTTATTCTCTCACTAGAGACTTTTATAGAATAGACATTTTTCATTTTAATTAAGCCAATTTATCAATTTATTATTTTATGGATCATTTGGTATTGCATTTGGAAAAATCTTTGCCTAACCGAAGGTCAAAATTCTTCTCTTACATTTTCTTCTAGAATTTTTAAAGTTTTAATATTTAAATTTAGGTTTATAATCCATTTTTGAATTGGTGTTTTTGTACTACTGTTTTTCTTTTTTGCTTCTATCTGTAGAATCAATTAAAGTAATAATAGTTTCTATCTTAAATGTCCCGCTAGCACACTTACCTATTTCAATACTCATTCTACCTTCTCCTCTTCCTGCCCTTTTTTTTTTTTTTTTTTAACATCCTTTCACCCAGGCTTTAGCTCCCATCTCCTTCTAAGTCCTCACGCCCTTGCTGTGTCTATGATACTAACGTGGTTCAGACCATTTATCTCCCAGTTTCTTTCCTTCATATATATCCAAGCTTAAGTCTTTCTTATTTAAAATAATAATAATAATAATAAAGCTTTTTGAAGCTGCATAGCTTTCTAACTACATAACATTAACTTGCTTTGTTCTTTCCCTCAAAACTATTCTCTTGAAAGAACTATCTATTCTCTCATTTCTCTCTCCTCCAACCAACACTGCCAGGTGTCTGGCCCAGTCATTGCACTGACACTATTCTTCCCATCAACACTTGTGATTTCCCTTTGCCACTTATACAGATCCCATTTCAGCTTTCATCACACAGGTCTCCCTGGGAGGCATTTACACTGTGGATCTCTGTTACTGGAAGGCATTTCCAAAGCTTGTCTGAGTCTTCCACATTGTCTCTCCTCTTTCTCTCTGTTACTTGAGACATGTTTTCTCCATATTTTCTCTTCTCTTTCTATACATTCCGCTGGTGACCACACATAAAATCAAGGAATCAAATGACACATTTAAAAAATTAATCTCCTAAGCAGATTTCTGGTCCAGACTTACTTACCCAGAACATAAACTTTCTGTTGTATATTTCCAATAGCAATGTCAAGTGCGATATGTGACAAACATGCCATTCTTCTTTCACCTAAACACAGGGCTCCTTCGTACTTCCTGTGGGGGTAGATGGCACTGCATTCACTCTGTCACCCCACCACTGTCCCCTCCATTCCCAATGAAAAATAACCCAGATATTTCAGTTACATCTCCTACATATGTCTCCAATCTATGCCTCCTCTTCATATCCACTGCTTCTCTCCTTAGTATATCTCATCTAAAATTCTGGAATAGACTTCAGATGGACCTGCAGATTCTAATTTTTACCCTCTCAACATGCAACTTGTATACTGATGCATGAGTAAAGTTTCTGAAACACAAATATGTTTAGGGGAACCCCATGGAAATAACATATTTAGGCATCTCTAATACCTATAGAAAAAATTCAACCCATTGTCATATAACATTCAGATTGTTGTCAGTCTTTCTCTCACATTTCATAACTAACAACTGCTCTACACAAAATCTGAGATCTAGCAATAGCTAGCTTCATAGTTTCCTGAGCATGGCATATTGATACAACTTTCAGGCCTCAGATGAGTGGACAAAATTAAACTCACAAGGCAGTAATAGCATTCAGTACCTGAAAATTTCCCTGCTCTTCCTAAAAAGGTCAAATATATTCTGCCCATTATAAAGTAAATGCTGATCTTCCTATTTTATTTTCCTTTATGCTAATGGAAAATAACTATGATTTAAAATATAATTTATTGTACTTATAATAATTTGTTTTGACCTGATGGTTAATGCTTGGGCATAACTTAGAATAAAATGTATAAATGTAAAAGAATCATTTATGTATTATAAATCATTGATACGATATTCTCAAAGTGTTTTGTGAAAAGCACATTAAGAAGTATGGATCCTAATGCATAGGTAAGAAAATACAGAGATAGGTTAAAGAGCTAAAATACCATAAATCCCAACCTGTCTTACTTCCCATTATTTTTATCTGCCGGATATTAAAGATCCTTCTTATCATAAAATTATCTGCAAGGGGAACATTGAGTTTAGGACTGATGAGAGTCTTGAAAAACAGAAACAATGAAAATTCACAAGCTATCTTTTCCATTTCACTTAGTGTCCTGAAGCCAAACAGAAGTATTCCCTAGAATTACCTGTAAACATTAAAACACGGTGCGTATCTGGATTCTACTGTTTGCTAGTTGTGTGACTTTAGGCAGATCATTAACCTCTGACTATAAACTCACTTATGAAGGGCCACAGTAAGAGCAAGTCCTCTTTAGCAAAGGAATTTAATGAAATATATGTGTGAATCAGAATAGGCTGGGTATGGCTTAAAGCTACAAGTTTTATTTCCCTCTCATGCTCCAGATCTGTCTTGGCTGGGCAGCTGAGGTTTCAGCTTCATATTACCTTCTCTTCGTAACACAGCCTCACATACCATCCACATCTGAAATGCTGCCACTCTGCCAAGAAGGAAATGAGAACGTGGTGTGTTGTATGTTGACTTTTAAAGCTTCCACATAGAAGTAATACATGTCATTTCTGCTTATATTTCATTGGTCATATTTCAGGAGGAGGTAGAATTATATTCCTACCACGCGCTCCAGGATATATCCAGAAACATTTATCTATATGAATATTTATGCTAATTTTTCATTTTGGCATATTGAATGGTAATGAATGGATAATAATAGCTCACTGGACTGAGGGCTTACTCTGTTCAGGGCACTCTGGTAAGGGCATTGCTTCAGTCATTTAATTTAATTTAATTCTCATATTGGCCCATAAGGCAACTCACTTGATCTGACAGACATTGTTATTTGTCCTTCTAATGTTCATTTCTGTTTGTTTGTTTTTTTATGGCTAACAGAACTGAGATTTCATTTGAGGTGACTGTGTTTAAACTTCACATTGTTCCTACAGCTATAGTGAAGCAGGTGAAAAACTTCTGGTCAAACTATGGTATGTGGAATTCCACAAACAGAACATCCCCTCTTAAAAGAAAAGATAAATGAGGTAGAAGGCAGAAATAATATCAAGAGATAACACAGCCATTTACAGACAATAAGGTAAAAAGCATGGAGGTGGGAAGGTAGTCATGGTAATATTGACCATGATGTCAGCATACAGCTGATCGGATACCAGCAGTCTGTCGCCTCTCACCTTCCTGTTCTGAGAGCTAAATAAGCTTGCTCTTCTTTGAGTTGAATTTTAAAGTTTTCTCTTATTTTAATCTATATCATTCTTACTGGATATAATTTCCATACCTATGAATTAATAACAAATGAAAATGAGTCATACATATGATAGACACACTGACCAAAATAACAAGATCAATTAGTGCCAGAGCTTTAGAACTTGGGTCTATAATGGCCTGACTCTAAAATTTTGGTGATTAACAAATGACTATAAAATTTCCTGAATATTCAATCAATTCTAAATAGTTCAGAGTCAAATCCTAGACACTTGATAATTCAAAACATGTGTTAATCAAGTCATTAATATAATTTTGGTATCACTAAGGAACCGAGCAATTTTTGATGTTTATAAACAGAGTTTGTAAAAAACAATGCTTCAGTTCAGTGGTATCAAAGTTTTATAATTAATGTAAGTTGGCAGTGTGATTTTAATGCTTATATATATTTTTCAATGAAAGACTGACAATATGAGTGAATATAGGTAACCAATACCTTCATTATACCTCAGTTCTTTCACATATGAATTGGAGTAGTTGATTAGGTAATACTCATTACTTTCTAGTCTGTGTAATCTATGATTTTACTGTGGGGATGAAAGCAGGTGCATTTTAGAAATCTATCCATTCTTTTCACACTAGCCATATAGAGCAACTAGTACTTACTTGTTTTAACATCTATCTTCTCTAGGGCTGAAAATCTCATGAGGGTATGGCCATGCTGCCTTGATTACTCTGTGCTGCTCGCATTTAACAGAGGATCTGCTCAAAATATCTTAACTGGGGAGAAAAATGTTAAATATCATTCTGCTTGGAAACAAGGGCAGAAAACATAAGGAAGAAAAGCATCACTTTGAATTCAGCAGAGCAACTTGTATTCATTCTTTACTTTGTAACAGTGTGAACATTACAAGAGACAAAACTAAGTTTAAAGATATAAAAATAGTTTCTCTCTACTTACAGATATTTTTGAAATTATTGATCTTGTGTTATTGTGTGTTCCTAGTCTCAGAAAGTAATGAAAATAATAGTAAATATTAATCTTCAAAAATTGATTTTTTTTTCTGGATTGAGAGCAGATCAACCTGTTTGATAACATTGTGTTGATGATAAATAGCTTCTAAAATTTGAGTGGTTTAGCAAAATAAAAGTTATTGCACATTTGCTCATGTCACAATCTTGTATGTGTCTTATTCAGTAGAATGGACTTCCTCCCTGAAGTAATCCTGGGATCTAGGTTCCTTCCATATCTGGTTGTACCATCTCCTTGGCCTCATATCTATCTGTAACTATGTGGCACAAAGTATGAAGGAGATTGTGTCACAGTACTTTATGGTCCAAACAGGGAAAGTTTCAAATTACTAGCACAAAGATTCATTAGTAAGAAGTCACATATATGGCCTCATCTAACAGCAAGGTAGACTGGGAAATGTAGACTTACTGTTAATCCAAAGGAGGGGATAAAAATTTTCAGTAGAACTACTGGTTTTTGCTACTTTGAATTAACAATTCTGTAACTTGCGATTCTTTGGGAAATAATATAGGCCATACTTCATGAAAAGACAAACAGCTATCCTTATATATTTACTCTGATCTTTCAACTGCCCTTCAATCATCTCCAAGCATTGGCTGTTTTATCTTGATGACGTTAAGGTTTGTAAAAATAAATTGAACCCATCTTGGAAATTTCAGTGTGGAAGCTGCCAGTGATATTATTTAAGCTGCTTGCATCACATATTCTTATTTCCTTAAAAATCTCATCAGTGGAAGATTCTGTGATGCTAATTCAATCTCAGCCTCTGTACTAATAATTCACATTATTTCCATTAGAAGTTCCATTCATAACAGAAACTGGATAAGCATATAAAACACAGAATTGGAAAGACATTTAAAATAAATGTAATGAGTCAGTGGCTTCTGTATTCCCTTTATTATATACAAATGCCAAATGAAACTTTCAGTAATGCATAATGGCCATTGTTGGGTTTCATGATAATTTCATGTTTGCTCAAAACTCAATTAAATAATTGCCTTGGTTAAAATAATTGAAAGTCATCTGTAAAGTCAAACTGATTTACTGTGTGTGTATTTTCTCTCTACAAACAAGTGCCTGCAAATAATTTTCAAATATTTTCTTATATTTAAGAAAAAACTAAAGGCAACATAATAAAAATGAAGGAGGAAATATTTTAAAGTTATATTACATCATTTTTTACTTTGTTTCTAAAATTTAGACTAGTAAGTCTGATACCCATTTAATAAGTTTTTACATGCAGGTCCTTATCTCGGTTCTTTGATTTTAAACAATGTTTTTACCCAATTAAATTTTAATTCTCAAGGGTCAGGAATTATGTCTTCCCGTTTCAAAATTATATCATCTACCTATGTGCTAAGTACATTTTAGACACTCAATAACTTATTTTAAATGTTGAATATATGTAAGTGTTGATTTCAAATATCAGATTCACTCTGACACACACCTACACACAAACGCATATGCATACACACACAAAGGTTTTTTTCTGTGTAATTAAGGAAAGTTACAACCTAAGTTTCAATTATTTAAATTATTTCTACAGACTGGTAGATTTGAAAGATCTTTTCTCAATACCTATGCAAATATTATAAATTTTAGATAAGTGTAATACATTTTATAGACACATTAAACTTATTCTCATTATACATTTTATTATCAAACTTTAAAGAAAAAAATATTTACAGAGCTAACAATATATTTGAATGGTAACTAACCATGTCTTTTGTTTTCTTGCCACAAGAGCTGGTATTGTGGTTTTATAACTCACAAAATATGTAAGATTATTTTGTATGTAAATTAACATGTAAATGTAGAAAACTCAAGCACTCATTTATTTGAAACGTTATCAGTAAGTAACTATACAACTCTAATTAACAATTTTTGTTTTATAATTGTGTGGTTTATCCAAAATATTTCCCAATTTCTATTTCTAATATTCCATTACACACACACACGTGTGTGCACGTACACACACACACACACATACACACACATCTTGGGTATCCCTCCTTGTTCTTCCTTCAGTGTCACTGCCTTAATTATCACCATCACCACTGCCAATATCTCTACCTACTCTCAAAAATAAGTTAAGAGAAAAGACAAATCAGGATGTGAGTCACCAAGGATATAATCTTGACCACTCATAAGACAAAATATACTATATTTTGAACACTTTGAGAACATTTTCAGCAGGATTTAGAAAATGACTCTTCTAACTTCTGGCCCCTTCAGGAAGTAGCTGTCACATAAAATATGTAAAATCAGGACTATCTGTGCGAATTTGCCAAATATCTTATACAGTGAGTATATGAAAATGCATCTCTTTCATTCTCTAAACATTCTTCATTCCAATTCAGAGAAAATTCCTCGTTATCACCTTTAGGAACAAAATAATAAGACCCAGGTTGAGTCTGACATCACTTTACAGGAAATTTTATTCTTATTACTCATTCATTATATTTTAATTCTTTGAAAACTGACTGTCATTCATTACTATTATTGAGAACTAGATAAACTAGAAAGAGGTTATTTTGACAATTCCATTTATTAGCACACTTGTTTTATGTAAACGAAAGAGTGCCTCTAAAATGCTTGCTGATCATTGACAAGCAATAATGAAAAATATTACAAATCACTTACATCTATTTTGGTATGATATGGGTCAAACAATTGTCTCAAAACAAAACTTCAAAATTTTCCTGGAGAATATAGGCAGTATGGGAGGCATAATTTTGATGCTCCTACAAGATTCTCGTCCCCTGGTTATTTAATCAAAGACTATGCTAGGCAATGCTCTGAAGGAACTTTGCAGATGAGGTTAAGATTATGAATCAACTGACCTTTAAATAGGAAAGTTAACATGAATTTTCTGATGATGCTCTCAAAAGCAAAAGGAAGGCTGAAGAGACAGTGAAATGCAGAAGAAGGGGAAGGCTTAGAAAATACGTGGTAGAAGGGAAAGTCAGAGAGATTCAAAGTGAGACAAGGACTCTACCTGCTCTTGTGGACTTTGAAGGGGGCCATGAGCCAGGAAATGTGAGCAGGCCCAAGAAGCTGAGAATAATCAGCAAAGAAGCTGACACGTCCATCTTATAATCACCTAAAACTGAATTCTGTCAACAACCTTATTCTTCAAGACTTTGAAGGAACATGCGGCATTATTTAGGCATGATAATGAAAATACAGAATCTTTAAAAGATACTCAGCATTCTTCTGAAAAAATGAATGCATTAATAGAACATATTCTTTTGAAACATGAATGTAATCATTTCCAACATTTGAAATGCTGTAAGTCATCCAGCATCTCCATTTTCATATTTAGTGTAGCTTAAAGTCAAGGTCATAATCATTATTCTCCGATTGAACATTTAACTATAATAAAATATGTTAAGCTTTAGAGAAGAAAGATAACCAAACACAAAGTGGAATGTGCTAGGTACAGAATGTATGAAACACTCAAACATGTACACCTAAGTGCATACATTCCCTGTCTTCATAGCCAACTTATTTCATCAAGCTCCTAGTGAGGAGCTAAAACTAATAGTTTTAATAGTGGATAATTTTCTGACCCTCCCAGAGCTGGTAAATGATAACTCATCTTCCTATCTACCTCTGGCCAGGTTCTGCCCACTATTCATGTTCAAAGCTATCAAGTAACCCAAACAGCTGTTAAAGAGAAAACACTAATCAGAAGAAAAGATACTACTCTGCTCTTCTAATGTGTTTGAGGTCTAGAATGTGACCTGCTCAATTTACCCTATGAACATAAAGTGTAATATCATCTGAAAAAGTGACATCTGAGGAAAGGCAGCTGAACTGCTTCGCCACACCAGGGTTGTTCTTGGGTGCACTGGGTAGAGATCTCAAAGATGTGAAGATGCCTCTGGAGAGGGCTTGGAAATATAGCTCCTCGCATGTTCATTATTTTCAGCTGTTTTCTCAGGACATTTGTAGCTGCACACAGGCTGACCAGAGCACAAAGAAGATGCCCAGTCATAGAGAGCTGCAGACAGTGAGGCATATTTCAGACCCAATCTGAACCTGGAGACAAATTAAATCCCCTACAAATCTGTATTTCGGTTTTGTTTTTGTTTTGTCTGATGTTCTTTCTAGAACAAGCATACTGGGCCAAAAGTTTGGGATAGGACAAATCAAATGGAAGGAGGAATAGTAAAGTTTCCATGTGCTAATAATTTGGGGCTAAAGCAAATCAGATCTTACCTGTCAGATTTGCTGCTGATTACGTCAAATTTTGTCTATTAATTTCCATGAAAGTTCCAGACTTGTGGTCTAAACGTTTACTTTGAAACAAAATAACAGATTAGGAATTTTTGCATTTTTTGTGATATGATTCCCCAACCAAAGTTAACTGTTACTTTCCTTTCTTCTCTCTTCTTCTATCCTGAAATCAGACTTAAACATAAACTCATAGGACCCAGTGATTATATTTTATGTTAAAGTTCACATAGCAGCTAATTCAATGCTTGACAAATTGACAAGCTTAAATCTCTAATTGCATTCTAAATATACTCATGGAATTTAAAAACCTGATGATAGGAGAAAAGGCCTATATTTTTTATATCTCAGGTTCTACTATACACTAGCCTAGGGTTAGCAAATATGTAGCCTCCAATCCAGTATCCATTGTGAACATTACTAATCTGTCACAAGAGTTTCCCACTGAAATGGCAAGAATATCCATCTCAACACAGAGATCCAGATAGATACTCTTCATGATTACATATGCCATGTGGAATGAAAAGAATACACCTGCTGTGGAATGCTTTATTTTCTCATTGAGAGATAAGGAATCTGAGAAGTAAAGAGTAAATACTTTGGAAAGAAGACAGAACTAGTAAGTGACTGAAATGAAATTTGAATTTCCTTCTGTGTAGATTCAAAACCTTTGCTCTATCTAACCTACCACATTATTTTTCAAAGCAAACATAATAAAATCTATTAAAATTAGAATACTTCACATCTTCCAACAGAGCACTGTCTCTGGTTTCAGAAAGAATGGGTTCATATACTGTCTTAGTCACTTATTGTTTCTGTGAGCTGGACCTGGTTACTTAGGCTCTGTCTGCTCAGTCTCCTCATCTGTAAAATAGGGTAACGAATACCTACTTAATTGTACTTTTATGAGGAGTGAATGAGATAACACATGTGAATGCTTAGTCCATTACCTAATACCTAGTAACTACACATTAGAAGTTAGCATAAATCATTTTTATTGTTGCCTGCTGCACTGCATGAATGAAACTATTACTATAATGCAAATAATAAGATGGAAATTATTATTGTAAACTATAATTATGATGTGTCAATTACTCATCTCAAGGAATAGAGCCAGTTAAGCAGCATGAATATTTTTTCTCTGCATTGATACCAAAAATAACTATCTTCCATAAGTGCCCATTCCTATATCCCATGGCCCATTGAAATACTTTGTAAAAGTCCTGTACTTCTAACAGAACTTGCAGAAATATATAACTAGTTAATGTAATTCATCATGCATAATGCAAGCCTAATTTGTTTGAAAAGCTGAAGTTTTATTTTATGGGGAATCACTACAAGCTGATAAAAAATGAAGATAGAAGCAGATTATCTTTTCTCTTGCTTTGACCAGTCAGAATAACTGTCAGTATTTTGTCAATTCAAGAGAGGCTGTTGGCAATATAGTGGTGAGCACTGCAGGGGGTGGCAGCCATTAACAGAAAAGCAGAGGTGGCACTGAGAAATTAGAATGAGAAACTAAGCATTGGGATTTCCCAAGAGGTATGTAGTAGTCATTCAGTGTGAAGGCAAGAGATCAGACATTCACAGCACGGGGATCTGTACTACCATGCTGTGCTCTGCACTTTCGAAGGAGCCTATTAAATGACAAGGCTAACACTGGAAAATACTCAAATCTCACCAAAAGGCCTGTCATCTAGTGTTGATATATAGCCTCATGGATGTAAGCTCCTACCATCTAAAGAAGCTACAGGGGCACATTACAAGTCAGGAAGCCATCTAAAAGTACCCTGGGAATTCTCACATCCATGAGCAGAATTCTTAGAAGGGCAGAATTAAGCTCCATTGGTTTTCACTTTCATGCAGTTATTCTTTTTTAAATTTTGAGGAAATTGCTACTGCTGTCAATGCATAGCAATAAAGGATGGTATAGACAAAGGGTTAAACAAAGAAAAACTGTCAAGCAGCACTAAAGGTGATTCTTCCTAAAAAGGTAATATATCAGGTCAGAAACAGGGTTGTTAGACTCATTTTCCAGATAGGAAAATTAAAGTCCTGAGAAGTGACATGACTTGCACAGTTAGTGGCAGAGGTAACATTGAATGTCCAGTGTTACTTTTGGCTTTAAAATGTCATACCAGCGCCATACGTACCTTATCCTTTGACTCAGTGTGGTGGGCCAACTTCCAAGATGGCCCCCAAGATTCTCATCCCATCATGAAACAAATCTTCTTCCAGTTATTAAGTCAAATACTAGTCTAGATAATTCTGCTGTGAAGGTTTCAATCAGTTAACATTAAGATAGGGAGATTATCCTCAGTGGGTTTGACCAAATTAGTTGAGCCCTTAAAAAGACTGGACTTTTCCTGGTGAGAGAAATTTGAAGCATGAGGAGAATTTGATATGAGAAAGTGGTATGGACTAAATCGTGTACCCCTGAAGTTTATATGTTGGGACTCTAACCCCCATGTGACTGTATTTAGAGATAGGTTCTATAATGAAATAATAAAGACTAAATGGGGTCATAAAGGTGGGGTCTGGTGTCTTTATAAGAAGCAGAAGAAGTACTCCTCTCTTTGTGAGCACATAGAGGAAAGATCATGAGAGTACACAGCAAGAAGTTGTCTGTCTACAAGTCAGGAAGAAAGGCCTCACCAGAAACCTACCCGGACAGCACCTTGATCATGGACTTCTAGTCTCGAGAATAGTGAAAAAATAATTTTTTGGTCAATTAAGCCACCTAGTCCATGGTATGTTACAGCAGCCTGGGAAAACTCATGCAGGAAGATTCTCCATTGCTCAGTTTTGAAAACTGAGAGAGTCATGCAACAAGGAATGTGGAAAGTAGCCACCAGCTGACACCATCAAGGAAACAGGGACCTCAATCCTACAGTTGAAATAAACTGAAATAAGATTCAAGTATGTGAGCCTGGAAGACAACTTCAGGTTTCATATGAGGACACAGCCAGCTGACACCTTCATTTCAGTCTTTTGAAAACCCAAACAGAGAATTCACACCATGCTCAGACTTCAGCCATTCAGAATTGGGAGCTTTTAATAAAGGGATCTTGTTTTAAGCTGCTAAATTGGTGAATATGTTTTATAAAATGACAGAAAACTAATGCATCTAGTAATATTAGTTCTAAAATTTGACATTTAGGAAGTAATCAGAGATATAGACAAAAGTATATATTTAATGAAATGTTTTCAAAATAGTAAAAAGTTGAAAACCTTCATGTCCAATAAGAGATTAATTGCTTATGGCCTGTCCAGATGATGAAATAAATATTCCATGGCCATTAAAAGGTATGTGGAAACAACACCATGAGAAATGTAAAACATGAACAATGTGATATTTATATTTATATATGTACTTACTAAATATTCAAATATTAAATATGCATATATAAATATTTTACATTTTAAGACTAACAAAAGTTAGCGGTAATAGAATTAGAAATTATTGATTTGGTCTTTATTTGTGGTGTTCTTTTTTCATCAATTCTTCTAAAGTAGTAGTTATTATTTTCAATAAAAAGAGAACAATAATAAATTGCATTTTTGAATGCTACCTTCACGGGAAATATTGTTTTATATGTCTGTAATCCTAAAGAAGAAAGATCCAGAGATACTTTTAAATGGGTTGCCCGATATTATTTTGGAGAGAAGCTTCTTTTTGTTTTTCTTAAAATAATTATATTCCTTTATGACATAAGAGGTATGAGTTGCAGGTTCAGTTGCTACCTAGAGTATGAAATGGATACTGAAAATCTCAGGACATGTTCTTTTCACTGAGGTGAAGTTTTAGGGTCACAGGAGATTTACTTCGTAGAAATTGGACAGATCAAAGTTAATATATATTTTCTGCAGCTCCTAAAGTAGTTTAAAATATGTTTTTGATAGCTCATAAACTATCAAAGTAATTATTATAATAATAACTGATAGATTAATTCAGATAGGACTTTTGATTACAGTAGTAAGTCAGGTGTGTGGCCACAAAACAATGATATAACGGGGTGGGGGGGGGGGGGGTAAAAACGGAGGCCCTAAAGTCTCTAATGCATTCAGTGCCCTGGAGTACCTGTGCACCAGTTGGTAGACAGTATAACAAAAGTTCAATGATAATTTCATATAAAAGTTTCTTGTGCTTTATCATTCATATTTAATTATAGTTAGTTCATTAATTACCTTCTTGAGAAGTGAGACTGGAAAGAGAATTAAATGGTTTTAAAAAGCTAATTTTGCAAACAATTAAATTAGGCCAAATATAATTGATAATTGCTGTAACAAGTAGCCCCTAGGCATTCCACTTTAGAAAAATTATTTAGACTTTGGTAATATGAGAAAATATAAGTTCTCTTCATAAGTTTAAATAAGCATGAAAAAGCTGAAATAAAGACAATTAAGCTTTTCATGAAACTTGACTCAAACTAAAAGTGACAAGTTTAGCAACACAAATTTGAACATCGTTTCTAGGGAAAAAAAAAAAAATGGTTGATGAAGACCAGGGCTAACCTTGGGGGAAATATCTATACTAGTCATCACAAAAACGTGAATTTTTAAAAAGCAATGACTCCTGTTATTCTTATTTCCTATTGAGAGAAGCACAACCCTCTTGAACTTTTCTTCCCTAGTGCATATATGTATTCTTCAGAGTTTTCAAGCTGGCACCACACAAAAAGCTTAGCAAATGGTTTTAAAATACCATTATTGAACAAGTACTTTGTGGCAGGAACTATGCTAAATGTTAGGCATGAATCTAACCCTTCCTTCAAACTGCTTAGTGTCCCTCAAAGGATAAGCCTGTAACATAGCAAAACATACTAAAGAAGGAACAGGTGCAGCTTCTGCCTAGGCTGGCCAGAGCAGCTTAACAAGGAAGTGGTACCGGCCAGGGTGTGGAGGGTCTAAACGGCACCTGACAAGATAGTCTGGTGGGTAATGAGACCTTGATGAGGAAGCATGTTACAAGCAGAGGGAACAACATGGAGAAAGACTTAGGGTATGGTATGTGGGAAAGCCTTCTAGACAGGCAGCTTGCAAGCTTTTCCTGGAAGTGATTCAAGAGTTTTTGGAAAGGATCCTGACATCAATACATCTTATTCATTTAACAATCAATTACGAATTTGACATTAAGCTCAGGTGACCAAAATTTTACCAAGACAACATTTTTCTGTTGGGGATCTCACAAGACATCAGGAGACAGGAAGAAAATCAGACCAACAAAATGTGGAGCAGCCTTAATTGTGGTGACCCCTAAGCTGTTGCCTTTCTTTTTTCATCTCAGAGCACAGCCTTTATTTTTTTCTTTAAAGCAGGAAATTGCCAACTTTGGATGAATTGTTGATTGGTCCAAACCATCATGACAATGCCAGTTCCCTTCATCTAAATCTCCTCTTCCAGCCTCCCTTGCAGCCAGTGAGCAAATTAGTATCAAATGGAGAAGATGACTCCTGGATGTGCTTTCTTGTTGCATTGATGATATACATTATATTTTCTAGGTTTATGTATGGCTATGCCGTTTTTTTCCAGAGAGTTTTTTTTTCTTTTGTTAAATTTTGTTGCCTTTTTTTCAAGTTCTGGGGTACATGTGCAGGTTTGTTACACAGGTAAAGTTGTACCACGGTGGTTTGCTGGATCTATCAACCCATCACCTAGGTATTCAGCCCAGCATGCATTAGCTCTTTTCCTTAATGTTCTTCCATATATACATATATGGCTATGTATGTATATGTATGTGTGTGTATATATATATACACACACATACATATACATACATATATACACACACATACACGCACACATACACACATATGCTTGTGTTTTGTCTTCCACATAATAGTACTTCAGATATCTGCTTTAAGTTATTATATAAATATTTGTGTATATGTATATTATACAATATATTATATATAGAAAAAACAAGCATATATATGTAAACGTATACATATACTTACTATATATACACACACATGTGTGTGCGTGTGTGTGTGTGTTTTCTCTTCCCCATAACAGTACTTCAGATATCTGCCTTAAGTTATTACATGAATATTTGTGTGGATACAGGAGCCTAAACATCCCTAGTCCCATAACCATATGCCATGTGATAAAGGCTTCAGCTCCCATTTTTCCCTTTTAAGAAATATATTTTTCTCTACTCAGGTCCTGTCTTTTGTGTGAACCGCCAGAGAATAGTGGGACTGCTCAATTCCTTGGTAGCAGATAATTGTCTTTATTTTAACTAGAAACAAATTCTGTCATTGAAATAAGATAAGCTAAAATACGGCCCATGGTATTTGATAATTTATCTTTTCTGGGTCTCTTTTATTAGGATGTCAAATTTGAAAACAAACATTGCCACAATTATGAGTAATACTTTCATCTTTGAAACAACTCAGACATTGTCAAAGTAATACCTGCTCTTCCACTAGAGTAATTTTTGCCCTGTGCTCCAAGGCCTAGCATTCTCATAGCTCACAAGATTAGTTATTGAAACATATTCAGAAAAATGTACTAATTTCACTTCTGCCATCATTAGCAGCAGCTAAACATTGGGCACACATGGCCATAAAGATGGGAACAGTAAACACTGGGGACGACTAGAGAGGGAGAGAGCGGTGAGACAATGGTTGAAAAACTACCTTTTGAGTACCATGCTCACTACCTGGGTGAGGAGACTATTTGTACCATGAACTTCAGCATCATGCAATATAACCATGTAACGAACCTGCACATGTACTCTGAATCTAAAATAAAAGTTGGAATTACAAAAAATAAAAATAAACATGTGAGTATCTATGGATATGACAGCTCCCTTTCATTTCTGTAGCACTGAAATGGTCAGGGGCTGCAGAGGAGAAAAAAGACTCTCTCCCAGCAAACTTACGAAACCACTGTAAAGAGTAGCAGAAAATAACGCATTGTATTATATGTCTAGGAAACAGAAACAAAGCGAATCAATTTGGCGTATAAGAGAAGTAATAATAAGGAACCCCATAGGTACTGCTAAAAGACTCAGAACCTAGAATATCCAAGTATGAGAAAAGAAACCACCACAGGAAAAGGAATTGGATTTGCTTTCTCCCATAATGATGGGTATGGAATCTGTCGATACTTTGGGCCACTGGAAGAAGAGAGTAAGGCAGGCAGCAATGATAAAACCATCAGAGACAAGAGCACATGGAAATAAAGTCTTTCATGGAGCTATGATAATGGCGGAATGAGTAGAATTTCCACCTTAACATGTTGATGTCAATGTTACATTGCTCCACAAAATAGTTGTGCCAATCTGTAAACCCACAAACAGTATGTGAGAGTAAATTCTCCCACTTCACCTACACTGGAGATTGCAATGTTTTAATGATTACTAATATGATAATCTTATTTTGCTATATTTTTATATTTATGAGCTAGAGGGACTTTTCATACATTTATTGATAATTCATAGTAATTTCTCTATAGATTGGTAAAAATGGACAATAAATGGTGCAATAACAATAACTAATATTAAATAAGAGATTCCACTATGCTCCCTTGAGGCAAGTCTCAGAAGGGGATACTGCTGATTCAACAAGGCTCCCATTAAGCCCACCTACTCTTCTTTCTAGCTTTTGTGATTGAGGTGGTGGATGTGCTAATAATCAGATGCATGAAGAAGTGGGAATGACCTGCTTCATACACCAGCCACCAAATTAAGTTTATCTTGCTTATTGTTTTGTGCCAACTATTCCTCTTATGTCAAGATGTTAGAGACCCAAGGAAAAAGAACAGAGTGATTCAGGATAACAGGTTAATTTACGATGTTTCAAATCTGATTGTTTCCTGGTAACAAAGGCACTAACAGATATTAGAATTGCTTGGGTTTTTTCTATAATTGCTTCAAATTCTTTTTGGACACTGTTGAAATAACCTCTTAACTGTACATTTATCTGGAGCCAACATGTGCTTTACTAAATTTGTATCCCCAAAGTTAGAACAGTGCCTGACACAGGCAATTGTTAATTAGTATTATTAAAACTTTTCTGATTGTATGAATAAGTGTAAACAAATCAAGATATTATAATGAAAGTAATAACATACAAACGACATCCAAGAATATAAATTCTTATGAATTCCACCCCCTCAAGTCTATTCTGACATCTCTTTCTATGCAGTTGAAATTCTAAAAATGTCATTCTATTGACATAGTGCTTCCCTCTTCTCATCATTCATGACAATGCATTTTTCTTTCTCATTTTATGGGTAGAGGCTATTGGCATTTTTCTATAGAAGCATTTGCAGGGATTATACATTCTCACAGTTTGCTGCATTCTTTGATAGAAAAATGTGCTGCATTGACCTGATAGTTGTAAAATACTTGAGATTTACTGTCCTTCTCTCCTGTGGATGATCAGAAAAGCTCTTCTCTGCTAAATAGTAAAGAAAAATTATTTTTCTACATAAATATTATCAGTCACAGCTTTATCTTCTTGATAAACACTATTTTCTCTTGAAGAACTTCATAAAAAGCAGAAAAATTCAAAGCCAATAAATTCCCATTAATCTTTATGAATCAAAAATAAATCCTATAGGAAATATAATTTTTCCTCTTAAAAAGCATTATTTTTATTTCCAATATTTTTATTTCCAATTATGAAGGAAGCATATCTCATTTTCTGTAATTAGAGACTATATAGCTATTTCAAAAGAAATTTAAAAACATATAATCTCATTACCATGCAGGGATAAAAGCTAATAAGAATGTATTTTGTTTCTTCCCATATTTTTCTACATGTGAGTATCTATTTATAAAGAAGATAACATTTTGTGAATACTATTTGCAAGTCTGTTAAAATACAAAATTCTTATGCCATGATTATATTCTCATGTCAATAAATACTGTCTTAAAATATATTGTGGGAACTTAACTAGTTTATTTGAACATCTCCCTACTGCAGCAAATTTAGGTTGTTCACAGTGTTTGACTATAATAAATAACACTGCATTGAATATTTAATTTTATATCTAGTTCACCCTTAATTTGAAACCTAGCATCCCTGCCAACTGGTTGTATCTTCTGGGTTACTATTTATTCTCCTCAAAAATAAGTGAAAAGCTAAACAATTTTAAGTGCCGATTACATAATGTCAGTTTGCTTTCCCAGAAATCTGTATATATTTACATTGCCCCCTATAGTATATGAGTGTACACATAAAATTTAATATTCCATTTTAATAATGATGATTCCCCCTGGAAACTCACTGACTAACCAGATTTTCAACTAAATAACACAAGTGGATTTTGGTATTATGTGTTAATGAAAAACACAAGTTTATTGCATGTACTTTTTCTCCCTAATGACAAACATAAAGTATTTTTTTAAAATAAATTAAAGCCATGCATTTATATGTAAAATAAACTACAAAATTATCCCTGAAGCTCTAATCCCCAATCCTACTATCCTACTTTCTAGAAGAAATCAGTTTGCTGTTACATTTGTGTATAGTGTGTGTATTACACCAGTATATATATGGTTAAAATACACACACATACATATAAATACATGTACACCTATATATACACACATACACATCTATATGTGTTCATAAAATTAGTTATTTTTCTTTTTCCAAAATTGGAATCATACCAAATGTGTGGTTGTAAACCTCTTGCTATTTAACAATAAGCACTTTATGGGTAATTTTCTTTTTATCCTTTATAGCTCTTTTTTAATATAAAAAGTGTTTACATTGACATGTCCAGTTAACATCTGTTAACTCAGTAATCTTGATTTATCCAAAAATAAGTATTTCGAATTTTGTGTAAACTCTTTACATTTCTATCTCTGTTAGTATTATCATGAAAGACCAACAATTAAATATAATGCAAAAACAGTTTTCTGGTGAAGCTACCGCTACCTTAAACTTTTAAAAAATCACTATATGTTATCAACCAAATTACAGCAAAATAAGTTTCTTCAATGACTTATTTTCAAAGAAATAGAAAGGAATTTAACTGCACTTTGCAAGTGATTTGGAACAGTGTGAAGAAGTAAGCATTTTCCTTTAGTCTCATCATCTGCGCTGGGGACCATAATGCTCAGATCAGATTATGAATCTTTGTCTTAATGAATGAGAATGGTACAAGAGCCCTTGCTAATGCTATTTAAAATTTTTGTCAGGGAAATAATCTATAACTTGACGGATAATTCTTCTCAGAATATTTAGGTATACTCCTAGTTGTTTTCAGAAAAGAATGAAGTGGATTAACAATGTTAAATAGTTAAATTAATGTCCTTATTATTTCTTAGAAAAATATAGTATGAAGTTCAAATTAAATTGTTGATGAAGAATGTGGCTTCAAAGGGGGAAATAAAAGAGATGACAGAATCAAATAAGAGGAAATAAGGCCCAGGTACGGCACAGCTTGAATAGAGTTTCAGGCAGTTTCACTGGCTAAACACATTTTTTTTTTTTAAAGAGTTTTGCTTTTGCAATTTTTCAATTTCTACAATTTTATATGCTCAAGGTATATATCAGTTTTAAATGTTCAAAGAAATCTATTTCTAGACACCTTTGTAGTAAACTGTCAAACACAAACAAATAATCACAAAAAATGTAAGAGAAAATCAACTCATCACGTGCAAGATAATCTCAATAACATTAACAGCTGATTTTCAGTCAGAAACCATGGAGTTCAAAAGGCAATGGGATAACATATCCAAAGTGCTGAAAGTAAATATCAACCCCAAATTTTATATCCAGCAAAACTAACCTTCAAAGAGGAACGAGATATTAACATATTTCTATGTAAACAAAAACTAAGAAAATTCTTTACTAGCAGAGCTTTGCTTTAATAAATACTGAAAGGAGGCATTTATTGTGAAATGAAAGGACCCCAAACAGTAATTCACATCTTTTCAAACAAACAGCACCAGTGAAGGTAACATAGGTAAATATGTAACATAATATAAATTATTTTTGTGTGTAACCCTTTCTTTTCTATCAGTTTTAAAAGAAAATTGCTTAAAGCAATAATTTTAAAACTGTTGATGAGCTTATATGTGTATAGGTATAATTTGTATGACAGTGGTGCAAAATTGAAAAAATAAAGCTATATAATATACAATGCTGTACAACATATTACATATTGTATAATACAATGATATGGTATAATGCTATAATTAAGCTGGTATTAATCTGATCTAGATTGTTTTAAATTAAGCTTTTATATTTAGCCCCCAGCGTGATAATAGGAAAACAACTTAGCAATATAAGAAAAAGTAAAAAGGAATTACAATATTATATAAAATATTTACTTAATTAAAAAAATAACAATAATTCAGAAATAAAAGGACAAATAGAATTTAAAAATATAAGACATACATAGATACCAGGTGACAAATAAATACCAAATGACAGCTGTAAATATTAATTTATGAGTAATTACACTAAATGTAAATAAATCAAGCACTACAAATTAACATATTTCCAGGATAGATTAAACAATGGTACAATTATAAACTACCAAACACACTTTAGATTTTAAAAAAAGAGGTTGAAATAAAATGTTACACAAATATATAACATGAAAACAATTCCAAAAATAGAGCTAGAGTGGCTATATTAGTATTGTACAGTATACACTTGAAGTCAAAATTGTTATTAGAGAAAAACAAAAGACATTTCATAATGCTAAAGGAGTAAATATATTATGAAAACATGACAATTGCAAACATATATTACTAACAATAAAATCCTAAAATGCATGAAGAAAAAACTAACAGAAGCAAAGGGAGAAAAAGACAATTCAACAATACTCATTGGAAACAATTTATTTTGTTTTATTTTTCAACTCAAGACCATTAAATATATTAGAAACTTTAATATCTCACTTTCAGTAATGGACAGAGCCAGGCATATGATCAACAAGAAAATAGAAGACTTGAAAAACAATAAAAACCAACTAGATCTAACAGACATCTATGGAACACTCCACCCAGCAATAGCTCAGTACATATTCTCCTTGAACATACACGGATCATTCTCCAGAATAGAGCATGTATCAGACCACAAAACAAACCAGAACAAACCTCAATAAGTTAAAATACTTGAAATCACAGAAGTATGTTATGTAATTATAATGGACGAGTATTAGAAATCAATAAAAGAAAGAAATTTGGGAAATCTACAAATATGTGAAAATTTAACAACAGATTCCTCAATAATTAATCAGACAAGAAAGAAACCAATTAGAAAATATTTTTAAATTAATGAAAACCTAAATATATCATTACAATTTTTGAATAAACCTAAAGTAGTGGTTTAAGATAAATTTATAGCTCTAAATGCCTATATTTAAAATAAATATCTCACATCAACAACTTGTTTATCACAGGAAGCTAGAAAAAAATCAAGCTAAAATAAAGCAAATAGAATGAAGAAAATAAAAATAAGAGTGAAATAAGAGTGGAATAAATGGGGAAAATGGTAAGAAGTAGAGAATATCAACAACTTAGAAGTTGACTGAAAATATCAACAAAATGGGCAATTTTGCTAAATGATCAAGAAAATAAGAGAGAAAAATCATTTACTAAAAGCAGGAATGAAACAGAAGACACCACTACTGACCTTACAAAATAAAAAGAGGTGATAGTAAGATACTGTAAACAGTTTTATGCCAGTGTATTAGATAGCCTAAATAAAATGAATAAACCCACAAATAATGGAAACTACCAAAACTGCCTCAAGAAGTTGAAAATATGAATTATCATATAGGTGAAAAACTTGTATTTGAAATTACAAAGCTATGGCAAAGAAAAGCTCGAATTCAAATGGTTTCATCAATCTTCCACCAACTCTTCCAAAACAAATAGAAGAGAATGCTTTCCAAAGTATTCTATGAGGCTAGTATTACTAGAATAATGCCAGAAAAAGACATCGCCAAAAAAAAAAAAAAAAAAAAAAAAGAATATCATAGAGGAATATCTCTTAAGAATGTAGATACAAAATTTCTTAACATAATGACAGCTAACTGAGCCCAGCAATATATGTAAATGATTATATATCTTGATGCACTGAGACATATCCCAAGAATGCAAAGTTGGTTTAACATCTGAAAATCAATCAATGTAAAATAACCTATTAATAAGATAAATGGCAAAACTCATATGATCATCTCCACAGTTACAGAAAAATTTGGCAAAATCTCATATCCTTTTGTTATTAAAACACCCAGAAAACTAGATTAAAAGGGGTCTTCTTGAGCCTGATAAAGCACATCAATGAAGAGTTTGCATCTAACATACTTCATGTTGTAAGATTGAATGTATTTCCTTAAGAACAGGAACAAACAGGGATGTTCACTCTTGCCATTCCTATTCAACATTTTACTAGAAGTTCTAGTCAGGGCAATTAGGCAGGAAAATGAAATAAAAGACATTCAGATGAATTAAAACTATCTATATTGGCAGATAACCCAACAAAGCGCTCAGAGGTAAGCATATTCCTTAAAGAATCACACACAAAAAATAAAATAGAAGCATTTTTCCAAATAGATTTGTTTTCGTATGTATATATTAAAAGAAAAAATCAAACAAAAAATAGAATGGGCAACAGGACAACAGTTTTAAAATGCATTTTTATTACAAAACAATGCAAATTATTTGCAAAAAATATGAAAGTATATGGAGTAAAACTCAAGTTTTTCTAAGTTCCTCTTTTCAGAATTATCCTTGATAATCATTTGTTTATACCTTTCTAGCTTTTCCTTTTAGATAAAACATTATTGTTTATAGAGGTATCATTAGTACTTTGCAAATACATTTTCCTTTATTCCTTTATTTTATGTGCATGTGTGGGGAGGTGCAATCTGTTTCTCTATTTTCCCTTTATGAATCACAGGTTTTCCATCATGTTTTGAAAGATTTCCTACTTCCAAGATTTTATGATTTTTTTTGTAATTTGTACATCATAGTATAGCAAATAATTATAGAAAACCTTTATATATATAAAATATATATTATATAAATATATATATTATATAAATATAAATATATAAAAAGCCTGTTATATATATATAATATACATATAAAATATATTATATATAACAGGCTTTTTACAGACACTGAAATCAACTGGTCCCTGGGAAAAGAATGACATTGCATTTAATGGAGCTGAACATGTTTGCAATCATCAAATACAAGATCAATTAACCAGAAAATTGATAGTACCATAAATTTATACAGAAGCCTCTCAATGAACCCACTTGCAATTTATGAGCAGTTGGCAAGAAGGACACTTACAAAAATAATCCACACATTTTACTATTGTCACATTGAGACTTAGAGATGTAAATTGTGCATGCATATGCACTCTCACACACACACACACACACACAAACACACAAAAAACTTATAGAATTAAAATGGATTCTTATTGTTCTTAGAAAAACTCATATTCAAAATGTGCCTATTAGGTTATATGTTTTATTATCATTTATACATAAAATTTTCTGACTTTATTATAAGCCAAACTTTCTGATGTCACTTCTCCAATATTTTTATTATCAATTAGCAATCCTATACTTGAGGTCCCTTTCCTGGTTAACAACTTTTAACACTCCCCTCCGTAAATTCAGAGAAGTGCAAAAAGTTTTAGACTTCTTACTCTATCCAAACTTCACATAATGGCTTTTTTCCAGTTATGCATTCTCTGAACAAGCTGCTCAGATGTCAGCTAGGTTGGGTACCTTATTACTTACAAGTACAATAAGCATGGCATCTGTTTTTATTGATGAAATTGTTAGATAAAATATGATCGTATTCAGAAATCTACCACAAAATCTTCACATGGATTGATAGAAAAATATTAATCTACTCACCTTATGATGGTAAGTTAAAGAACTATGACACCATCCAACTACATTGAAATTCTGCCAACATTTCTCAAAGATGTCTTCAAGGATAGAGTGAAAAGCCATGTGCAGAAATATAGCTATTCTATATATGCTGCATTCTCTAGCTTAATCAGACCAATAACCCCATCAATCTAAGAGAATGAAATTAAACTTGTGATTGCCCTTGTTATTGTAGTCAAAGGTACTGAATCCTACTGTATCAGGAGCATTTATCTAAGAGGAGAATTAAGCCTCCTAGTTATCTGTTGTTTTTTTAACCTTAGTTATTAGTTTTTTTGTAATTGCACAAATCAAACACTCTGACTGTAGAAATCTAGATGTTACTGAAGAGAACAAAGAAAAATAATTCATCATTTCTGTATCTGAAGATAAACTGTATTAGGATTTTATTGAATATCTATCTATTTTACGTTTATAGCTATGTTTTATTTCAAATATAATCCTACCACTATTAATTGATACATTGAAAACAAATGTACAAAAAAATGCAAAAGCAAAACCAAAGCATAACGACATTAAAAAAACTAAATCCAAATATAGAGACCTTAAAAAATGTATGCATTTAAGCATCAACAGCAGGTGCTAAAGTAATTTTTTCTTTCTTTGCCACCACCTTGTTTAGATAAATGACATTCTCATCAGCTACACACTGGCTTTTGGAAAGTTCAGTATAATATCAGGCCCCAGTGGCTTTTCTCTCAAGATTATCTTTACATGCTGGTAAACTGGAAACCCAGGAAATTACATTTATTAGAAGAGAATTAAATCTCTTTCTCTCTGTATTCTTAGAAATAGATATTATATAGGTCAGCAAATCTAACCACAAAATGTATTTTATTTCAATATTGGATATAATTAAGTTTTGAACCATAATCAAGATAAAGTTTTTTTAGGCAATGATAATTTGTCCACCACTATTCATGCATTTGACTTGTAAGTAATAAACAAGTCAATTGTATAAATGGCCATGAGGGAGATAGTTCTATGAAAAATCAGGACCTCGTTTTGATGGCATAGCTTTCAGAAATGAGTAGTATGATTAAGGGATTGGTTGGAATGGGGTACAAAGGGTGTGTACTACACAAGGTAAGGTGAGTAAATCTTGGCCACTATGTGAAACTGCTGAGTTGCACATTCTGCTTGCTGGGAGGCATTGAGACATAACCATCCTCATGACTCTGGAGGAATAAACAGTTTTGGTGCAATTAAATTCTTGTTTCAAAGGGGTTTGTACATAGCATTCATCAAGCACCAAATTCATTCTACAGTTGTATTTTGGGACTAGGAATAAGAAATTAGGAAATAGGTAATTCGTTCTTCCTTTTGTAACAATCTGGTGTTATTGATCTAAATGGGTGTTTATCTGGCTTTGTTAGGATTGACAGGATCAAATGTTTCCTACTACCTCACCATGGGCCTAATTACTCTAACTCAGGAACTGTATGAAACTATATTTCTATGTTTTATGGACATGTACAAATTAAGATATTTATTAGACACTTAAGTGGAAGTGTTGAGAAGAAATGCATTTATATAAATCTGGAGTTTGGAAGAAACATCTGAGCTAGAGACATAAACTAGGATGTTATCAACATGTAGCTATATGCACTTATTTAAAGCCATGGAACTGGATAAGATCATCTATGTGGTGAATATATAAAGAGAAGATGTATAAAGTGTATAAAGGCTGAGTAACGGTGCCCGTCATCTTAACATTAAGAATTGAGGGAATAGTGGAGGAAACTACAGAGAAGACAAAGGAATAATAAATAGCCAGTAATAGGAGGAAAACCAAGAAAGTGCTGTGTTTCAGGGGACTTCTATGCTGATTTCTAGTGCTCCTTATCTGCACAATATCCCCTGCTACGAACTTCAGTAGACCCGAACATCAAAGTTGACTTCCCCAGCTCCCTGAGACTGCTGTTTTCTTCTCGAGCTTCACCACCTTATGCTGTGATCTATAAAGTGGTCCAAGGGGAAAAATGGGGACTATCATTGGCCTCAACTCATATAATTTCTCTCTCTCCAGAATTACATATATGTGCTGTATACTGGGCAAGGTTTGAAAACAATTGTCTCTTACGTGTACTTTAGTTTTATAGTCATTTTAAGCAGAAGAGTTAGTCTGGGAAAAGTAACATCATCATGGCTAGAAGCAGAAATCTTCACAGTCTAGTATATTTTAAAAGCATGAATAGCTCCATAAGAGGAGATATTAAAGTAGCTCATGAAAACAGGAAGGAAATAAGCCAAGGCCTTCTATTTAATTTTGATTTATTTTATTTCAATTTTTGGTGGAGTCCTTCCTCTAAGATGCCTACATTCTTTTATCTATATTACAAACTATAATTTATAGATTATGTAAATAAAACAAAATGTCACATCAGTAAACTTTGTCCATTTTATTGAATTTTACTTATTACCTTATTCTTAATGAAGGCTAGGTTTTCATGTAATCTTTAAGGGTACATCAAAAGTCAAACGTATTCAGCCAGAGCCAGTCAGAATATAATTTATTTTAAAGAGTTAACTTCAATTCAAAGAGATTAGTATATGACATTTACCTTCAGTCTAAGGGAAAAAAATTTATGTCTGAAGAAATACTTAAAGGGAGTGTTGAATTGACTAACTATCTACACGTTATATAGAGAGAATTTTGGAAATTAATTTCTTCTCTTCCACCTCAAGAATGGAAGTTTATTATAGGAACTAACTTGCATAGGGTGTTGGATCTTATTTAGTATTCCTCTAATTTTCAATAGAGGAAAATGAACTTATATTTATGGAGTATCTACTATGTGCCAACAATTTTATGTACATGGCTTAACTATTTATATTAATTCTATAGTAACTAATTTGCAAGATCAAAACTAGTAGTTGGTATAGATGATGTGTAAAACTTCCATTTGAGCCCCGAAATAATGCCTTTCATATCAATTATGCTTCACTGAAAGGATTTAGAAATCAATTTTATATTTGCTTTTTTAAAAAGTGAATTAAAGGGATGTGGAAGAAAATAAAAATTTTTTTACAGCATTGAGTGTAAATGTCTCTATTAGCTCACTAAGTGCTAATCCCTTTAAGATCCAGGATTGTGTATATTTTTACTAACTTCTAAGTACTTATGGGTGTGCTATCTAACCCTCAGTTAATATGTATTCATTATTAACAAAACATATAATTTTCTAAGATTATGCTGGTATCACTATAATTGCTGTTTGAATGTTTTCTAGAAGTACCCATTTGTAGTATGAACAAAGAAGGATAGCTTTTAATTAACCCTAATTATATTCCATACTAGCATAACATAAGCTAAGTCATAAGCAAAAACATACTGGTGTAAACAATAGGGCCAGTGCTAAACTCTGAATTTATGGAAGATGACACATTTTCATCCCTAATCATTTTTTTAGCAGTTGTACAATTGAACCTCATATGGCTGTCCAAGACTATCTGAACTAGTATAGGCCACATGTTTCCTGATATACAAAAAAGAGGAATTGTTAAAATATGTTGGGAAATGTCTTTGTACTAGAACTTTATTTTACACACATTTTCTTCGGAATCATTTACTTGAGAAAGTATTGAGGATCTGCCAAAAACTTCTGTTTATGTAAGTTGTATCTACTGATATTACCACATTTGAAATTAAAACTGAAATTTTTACATTTATGAAGATTTATCTTAAAATATCTGTATTGACATTAAAACATATTATAAAATTATATTTGTTGAAATAATGTATGAAAAATAAATACATTTTAATAAAAAGTGTTTTTTAAAGTAAAAGTTCAGTTAGAAGAGTGACTTTTTAAATGTGTCTTTTCAAATGTCGTTAATATCTGGCTTATGAGAAGACAGCCGGATACTAATATCCGCTTTTGTATTTAATACATTGCAACATGCTGTTTTAGTATATAAAGAAAATCCAGCCACACCGAGATAAATAGTTGAAAATAGAGAAGTATTTGTAAATGTTTCAGATAATTGTGAATATTATTTTTGATGGTATACCCAGACTTGGCAAGTGGTAGTCCTTAAAAGTTAGTCACAATTTTGAATCTGAAATCATGTTAATGAACTTATACTTTGCTATATAAAAATCTATTGGTTTTTTTGTAGTCTGAATAAATATTTTACCTGAGAATGGTTTTGATCATTTGAAAAATGTTGGTATACCTAATTAGACAGATAATCCAAATGTTGATGCATTTCATTATACAATATTAAAATAATCACATTTGTTAATATCACCATTTGATCTCAAAAGAAAATATTCTAAGTATTGTCATGTTGAATTGTAAAATGTTGCCTTAATTTTAAAAAGATCTTTTGACTAATTAGAATATCCCAAAGACAGAATTCATTCTGACAGATTCAAGTTTTTCAAAATCCTAATTTTTGCTTGAAATTTTGAATTTTATCTTTCCCATAAATATTTGTTTTTCTTGAAATGATAAGCTCCTTTTGTTCATTAAAAAAAGTCCATCAAATACCCAAGTGTGAATAACCATATTTTTCTGTTAGTCAGTCATTCTTTTATGTAAAAATAATGTTCCAGGAAAGAAGGGGCAAGTTCACATCATAATTTAAACTATCAGTGTACAAATTCTTTTCCTTATGACAACTATAATATTTGAAAGGAAAAGTTCTTGCTTTCTGCATATTCCTCATTTTGTCACACCATGGACTGTGCACCATCAGTACAAACGTCAACAGAGTGCAAAGGCTAAATACTGTCTTAGTATTATAAGGAAAATAGTTGCCACTGAATGCACTCCTTGCAAGAGTCTTAGGGAGGCCCAAGGATTTGTGGGCCATACCTTGTGAACTGCTGTGTTAGATGATGCACCAAGACCTTCCTAGGCTTTATCGCATGTCAGGTTTACGGGAAATCTATAAGGTAGAAATTGCAATTTTTTTGCATTTTATACGTTTTCTTTTATTTTACAGATAAAAGTACTATACTGTATTTAGAAATATTCAGTAACTTACTCACTCTAACAAGGCTCTCCCAGGATTAGACATGAATTTTACTACATAAGCTATGGTTTCATTTTCAGATAATCAATAATTAAATCAAACATTTTACTATTGATTATTTTCTGTGCATGGTGTTTATGTATTTTTTAAGAGTTTATTACCTTGGTGCTTGTATTTTACAAACTCAATTTTCCTGTATTACACAATACTCTCAGTTTAATCTCTCTACCCACCCATACCACTTGCCTAATTCCATGCAAAAATTTTCTCTTTCAATGCATCACTCCACCAACCTGGACATTTTTATTTCTGTTGCCATTGAGGTCTTGAAGATGTAATAGACAGAAAAAAATGTTTATGATTTCCTTCTGTATATTCTAAAATTTACTCTACATAATTTTTTACATCACCAGCACTTTCAACATTTTGTTTCCAGAAATGTATGTTACTTATTAGTAAATATCACATAATTTGTGTATATTATAAAAAAATTAATGATTTTCTGTATAAGACAAAGCATTTGTACTAAATTGTAACTCAGTTTGGACAAGATAATAGTTGCCCAATTGACCACTTAGCTCTTGGGCAAATGACAGTGAAGAACACAGGATAGCAGTAGAAATGCCTGTGGCCACAAAAGGCTGAGTTGCGATGTTGTTTTGGTGATTCCAGATGGAGATTATTATCCTCATAGTTGTATAGTTGAATATGAACATGTACATGCATGCTCAGAACATTTCAGGGTTCATTATAATTACATTTCTGACAGTAAAGCATGATGTTTTTTGCCCTGTTGATCTCACAGGTGGATATAATAGCCATCAGCCTGTGTTTGCACTGTTACTCTTATTAAATAAAAACTTCTTATTAAATACAAAATACTACCTAAAGATTATCTGGCTTGAGGTTTCTTTGTTTTTCTAAATGAAGGTTAAAAATGCTTACCTGATAGAGTAATTGTGATAATTAAATAAGCTAGTGAATGTAAATTGATAATTATAGTGCCTGAGATATATAACCAATCAAAAAAGTTTAAACTAAAAATACTGTTTTTGCTTTAACTTTCTGGAATTTAGTGATTATACTGTGGTTTTATAAATTATATTTATGACATAACTGTCCTCAAATACATTATGGTCTGTATCTGGATGTATAACTATTAGGTAGATATTTCAAAAAGGAAATTTTTGCCTTAATTTTAAAAAGACCTTTTGACTAATTAGAATATCCCAAAGACAGAATTCTCCAAACTGCTTGAGCAGATCTTAGATGATCCTTTGTCTGGTAACTGTTAAAAAAACATTCAGAGTCATCAAGTAGTTATTGTTCCTTTTCAATTATATATTTGTTTCTCTCCAAATCTAAGGTTCTATGACATTATATTCAATATTCACATGTGGGAATTTAAGATTAAATTATGTAATATAATTATATTCTCTATCCCATTGCTTTGAGTTTGGGGTGAATATCGCCAGTATAAGGTTGGAAATCAGCACATTTGAAAAACAAGATATTTCCTACATCATATAGGAGACAATCTAGACTAAAAATATTTGGATATACAAGACATATTATATATGTACTTTTGTATTACATTACGTAATTTACTATAGTACATTTTGAATAAGTGAAAAGTTGTCATTCTTAATTCAAACATGGTTTTATTTTCCCATTAACACAATGTTTTAAAAAAAGCAAAGTCTTTAATGGGTGAATAAAAAGCGCTTTTATATTTTCATGACTTTAAGGCAAATACCTGTCCATAAAATGAAGAAGACTCAGTAAAAATAGAAGCTACAAGAGTATCCCTTTTGAATGACTATCATTTCAGATAACAAAGTTATCACAGTACAACTATTGCCATTTGGGGATAGCTACATTTTAAAAGTCACACTTTTAACAAAAGAATACTGTTTTCTTTTACTAGTGCCAATGAATTAATGGAAATAAAATCTCATCAGTACTCCCTCCACTGTTTGGAGGCTGTGCAGGACCATCTGCTGATAAAAGAGACACAACCCTGCCCGAAATATTCAGGGTTTCCATTCACATCCGTTTGCCTTTTAGTACTAGCTGAATTATCTTTGAGCAGGTCCCTTGGGAATCTTGTTCTCTGATCATTCCCTGTGTATTCTTCCCAATCTGTCTGCTCCCTCTCTGATGGCCTCTTTCTGAACCCACCTCTGAGACCATTATTCCAGTCCCCTTGAGGACAAGTCACTGAAACCACATTTCTGATTTTTGACCTCAGAGGCAAATAAGGACCTTTATATTCTTCAGAAAGGAGCAATAAATATATGTTCTTGCATACATGGACCATCTGGCAAACTTGCTATGAGTTAGAGTTCAAAACTGTATCATCTACACCAGTGGTAAATATGTAATAAACAAGGCAAATGTGGATAAAGCCCATCCCATCACACAGGTGCCTTCAGCCCACAGGTCAATGCCAGTCTCTGTGACACCCTTGCTTTGTGAACTTGGACAAACAGTCTAATCTGCTCTGGTACTTTTTATTTAACTTGTGTAAATTCAGTATTTCTTTTCTCCACATAGGTATGTCATAAAAATAGCAAAATGGTTTTAAATATATATTATTTTGAGCTTCCTGAAATAAGTGAATTATTTTAACTGGATATATTAATAAATACATGTGCCCATCCCTGTGTATAAAAGTTAATCCCTGCTTAAGTACAGCATTAATTATACTCATGGTCATCACTAATATATTATTATTTGTAAAGTATATTTATGTACAAGTGACCAGAAACATGAATGGCATTATAATTAACAATGGACTTATTCAAATATCACTATTTATAGTAATCAATAATGACTGAGCTCGTACTGCACATCAGACAGTGTTCCAGGGGCTTTACTTATATTAACTCATGTACACAAACAATAAAATGCAGAGATAAGTTCTGTTAGTACCCTTCCTGTTTTACAGATGATAAAATTGATTCATGAGTAGGACAAGTCATTTTTTCAAAGTCACACAGTTGGCAAATTTGAACAAGATAATTTGACTCCATAGATTCCACTTATTACCACCATGATACACATTCTTTCTAAACACAAAGGGAAAATTGTAGGAGCGGTACATAAGGGATCCATCCTAGAATCAGAGTTGCCAGGCAAAGAGGAGGGTATAAAGCTCAATGTGATTCACTTTTATTTCAAAGCATGAATCAAGTGACTCAATATTGCCATTAAATTCATTCAGTCCCTTGGTTATAATATGTTTCAAAGTCTCCACAGAATAATAGCACTGTCAGCCACTTTAAAAAGTCATAAAATAAAATTCCAGTTTATTAACAAGGAAGATGAGATGCAGAGAAATGAAGAGCCTTGATCAAAGTCACACTGTCACTAAAGAGCTTAATTGACCTGCCACACACCCATTTCCAAAGTCTCCTGATTCTAGCCCCCTACTTCTTTTACCTACCTCACTCATTGATGTTCTGTAGAATCTTTGATCATAATCAGGCGGAGCGCTTCCTCCCACAGAATCACAAGATAGTAGTTATTTATTGATTTAGGATCAGGAACAATATCTTAACCTTAAAATACCTTCCAGTCCTACTTCATTTTGTACCATCATTCTTCTAACCAAAATAGTCTAGCCTAACTACACACAACTTAGGAAGGTCTTTAAAGCAGTATTATGCCCCTTTCATTTCTCTCATCACAGACTCCTGACATTCATCCCTTGATCGTGTATGACTGTCTGATCTGAGGGCTATGACAACTAAATTGCTGCAAATTCTAGTGAGTGATACCACCAACATGGCTCATTCCATTTCATACTTCAAGAAATATTGTTTAACCAAAATAAAAATAATAAAATAATTTTAAAAGGCAAAATATGTGAAATGAAATATCTTAAATTCACTGATTGTTGAGAAAAAAATTATTCAGTAAAGCAACCATCAGAAAATCAGCCAAAAACTTTAATTAAAGCAATCAGAGACTACCACTTCATTTTGCCATATGTTGAGTAGGTTTTTTAAAACTTACAATTAAAAAAAAAATGCACTGAGAGTCTTAAATAGTACTTAGAGTGAGAAAAGAATATGTGTGGTGTTATACTTTTTTTGTTGTGAAGTGTGAGGTTGAAAATAATATTCTCAGCTACTGAACTGATAGCACTTTATTTACAGTGCACTGTATTTACACTAGCAGGCTACAGCCATAATCTTTTGCTACTGACATCCTGGAAGAAAAAAATCTCAGTGCCAGGAAGAAGTAATGATGAAAGTACATCCATGTGGTTATATTTTTCAAGTTTGTGCAAATATTTCTTTAACAAGAATTCAAAAGCACATCACTAGAAATCTAAAACAGATATACTGAATATGCTTTTTGTGGAAGCTAAATTATGTTTTTAAACTTATGTCTACAATGTTTTGATTTTTAACCTTGGACAAATTTTACTAACCTTTTGGGGCCTTAAATTATCTACCCATTCAAATAAGTTCCAAATTCCTTTTTTTTCTCTCGCAGACTAGTTTTTTTTATTGTTGTTATTATTTTATTTTTCATAAAGATTCAATGTAGTTCAAAACTATGACTTAGTTGTCATTTGATGTGCATGGACAACTTTTAAATTAGAAGAAATAAGACTATCATAATGAAGGAAAAGCAGTACCCTCTACTTATTTATATTTTCTAGTTTTTAATTTTCACCTGTACATGGACGGATGGATTTTTTATTACAAAATATTACCAACAACATTGGGTTATTTCATTTCACTGTTTTTACAAGAGCCTATTCAGAACATGGGCACTAAATATACAAGGGCAAAGTACAAATGAGGATCTGAGTTGGATCAGGAATTAATCCTACTTTAATACTTAGCAATTACAAATCTGATGGAACACTTGAAATCTTGCTTTTAATATTGGGTTCTATAATTTTAAAAAGACTTTCTTGAAAGGAAAATAGAAATAGATACTCTAAAAGAAAAGAAGCAACATAAGTGACCAATAACATATGAAAAGATTTGTCCATTTTAGTAAAGAAACTTAAATACAAACGATAAACATACTGAGCATCTTCACTGTTGTTGAAGGTCTGGGGAAACTGGAACTCTTACTCTTTACAGAAGTGTCCTTTGCTAAACGTGAATAAATTAACTAGCTATTGCAGTTTATAAACTATCCGTGGATTTAATAGCATAAAACAACAAGCATTTATAGGCACACAACCCTGCAGGCACCTTGGGATGTTCTGCTAATCTGTGCTGGTATGCTCACATATTTAGAGCCTGAGCTGGGACAACTGTTCTGAATGAGCTAGATCCACATGGCTTGCTTACTTGCTGGAGGCAGGGTCCCATGGCAGTAATCAAAAGTATGCAAGGCTTGTTTGAGGCTTAAGCTCAGAACTAGCACAGTGTCAATTCCAGGGCATTCTATTAGGCGAAGCAATTTGCAAAAACAATGCCAGATTCAAAAAGTAAGAGAACAGAATCCATTTACTTATGGGAGAAGTAAAAAACTGTTGCCATTTCAACAGTAAGCTATAGGTAATTTAATCTATACATATCAGCCTAAAAATTGTCCATACTTATACACACGAATTCCATATCTGTTAATTTAAGTAAATATACATTATGTGTGCAAGATATTTGTGGAAAGCTATTTATAGCAGCATTATTTTAGCAAACATTGGAAACTTTTCATCAATAAGATTTTATTGTAATAAATTGTTACATTATTTAATGAAAATTACTATAGGCCTTAAAGTGATGTTTAAAATGATATGTGTGCTTATACACATATTTATATAGATAGCAAACACTGTAAATACATTTTAAAGGAAAAGAAACTAATTCCAAAAATTAACAGTGACTTCCTATGGATGATGAGGTTATAACGGATTTCACTTTTATAACTTATTTCCTAAATTTCTTTTATAAATAATTCATGCACTTATCCATTAATTTACGTTTTTCCCCTTTGGTTTCCACAACAAAGTAGACTCTATACCTGTGATCTTAAATCTTACATTCTAGCTTTGAAAACAGACATTAAATTAATATTTTTAAAAATAATTAAATGAATAGAATTCTTATATATTCTAGAAATGAAAGGTAGAGTCAGCAAAGAGAATGTGTTCCAGTGAGATCTAAGCTAATTTGGTGAATTGCTGGTGTCATGTTCTGGAAGAGTATCAGAGAAGGTGTCTCTACAACAGTGTCATTTTAGCTGCCTTCAAAAGACAGCGTAGGAGTGACTTAGATGTAGAAGCACAGGCCATTCCAGACAGAGGTAATAGAAAGAATATGAGAAGGCCGAGAGGTAAGAAGAAAGAAGAACTGAGAGATTAATGTTAGCTGTAGGGTATTAATTATTTACTTATTTTTATCAAAAAGATCACACATGCATATGGAAGAAAAAGAAAACTACAAATGTGCCACAAAGAAGTGTAACTTCTCCTATTACACTAGATTTACTGAGAGCTACAATCAAATTACTGGAACCTAGCTAACTCAGTCTGAAAGATCTCAGGGTCTCGTTTGTGCAGGCTTGGAAGCAAGTCTATTTCTCATTTCGGAACATGAGATCAATTGATCCCATCTAGAGCACTCAGTTCTGGCCATCAAATATGAATAGCCTGATCACCTGTCCTCTCGTTTTCCTCTGCAAACGACTAGTCGTTTCTCCCCACTCATCCTCTCTAGCTGGTGTCCTTTTTGATCCCTTCCCTTGAACATTCCGGACTGTTATCTTGTCATCAAGAAGCATCTTTAACCTTCTTATTCAATGGGTATTTTATCTCTGAATCTAGACTAAAAGCTATTCTGTCTCAGGGACATCATTTACAACCATGTTATTTCTAGGGCAGGAGAAAGGTAGCAGTATTTTCTTTGATTTTCTTCACTTTTTCTAGACCTCTGGTAGCACCAATCTATACCCCTCCTCAACATCATCAATTTACAAATCTTTCTGTTCTTCTCCATATTCATAAAGGGCTTTGTAGGAGGGTTCAAGTCTTTGTCCATACCTCTTATCATATTCTTGGGAGATTTCAATGCCCATGGGGTTTATCCAATAGATCTCAATAGCATCATCTTTAAAAATTTCTTTTTTTTTTCTTTTTTTTTTTTTTTGAGACGGAGTCTTGCTCTGTCACCCAGGCTGGAGTGCAGTGGCCGGATCTCAGCTCACTGCAAGCTCCACCTCCCGGGCTTACGCCATTCTCCTGCCTCAGCCTCCCGAGTAGCTGGGACTACAGGCGCCCGCCACCTTGCCCGGCTAAGTTTTTGTATTTTTAGTAGAGACGGGGTTTCACTGTGTTAGCCAGGATGGTCTCGATCTCCTGACCTCGTGATCCGCCCGTCTCGGCCTCCCAAAGTGCTGGGATTACAGGCTTGAGCCACCGCGCCCGGCCTTAAAAATTTCTTAATCCAATGACCTTCATTCTTACTCCATTTCAGCCTCCATTCTGTGTCCATATATCAGATTTTTGTGATTATATGGTACTGTTCCTCCTCCAAAGCTCTAAACTTCAAACATCAGCCGTCTATATTTCTAGTTTCTCTTTCCTTCTCCTACCCTGCACAACTTTTTCCACTGCGCTGAGATTGCAGTCCCATAACACCTCCATTTTCGCCCAGTCTGTCAATTCCCTCTGGATTTCTCCCTCTTTTCTCACTTGAACCCTGTTGTTGGCAACCTCAGCTATTATTTTTCCTCCATTCTCAGCTTCTTGCATCTTGTCCTGCTATTTCATTCACTCTGCAGAACTTCAGGTCAATATTAAAGTATTTTCTATTTAAACAATTATGGAGGGAAAGATGAAAGCAAATAAATTAGTACCATTGTAGGTCAATGGATTTCAAATCATCTGGGTTCTGAAAATGCCACTTGATAATCCTTTAGCTTGCCTTTTTCACTTCTCCTGCTCCATGCTAATCTCTGCCTCCCAACCTCCCATTCCAGCCACACTCATCTCACATTTTCTAGCCCAGTCCACTTCAAAAGATGACTTCACCTCTTTTGAGAATGATTAGAAAATCATTACATCTTTAATCCTGTAAGAACTGACTTTCTCATTGTCCAAGAATTTTTCCCACATTTGTATTTTGGTCCTTCCCAGTGATCTGTGACCCATCAAATGGTATACTTTCCACTCTTACAGGGAACTCAGAGATAGCAATTGTTTTACCCTTTCAGTCAAATAGTCTGTCAGTTTTTGCAGATGCACTTTGTGGTGTTTATGCTTGTATAACTTCGGTTTCTCTCTGATTTTACTTTTCATGCTTTTTTAAAAGCATAAAATGTTTCTAATGGTATATTTTGAAATATTTTTAAAGTACAGAAAAAAATACAATGGACACTCATGTCCCTGTTACCCAGATTTAACAATTCAAATAAATGTTCATATTTTCTTCCATTTTTATTAAGAAATAAAATATTACAAATAGTCCTTAGTATGTTGGATATAAATATACATACTTATATAAAAATTAGCTCAGGAAACTAGCACATTATCCACTGGATAGCAGATAACATTCTGCATGTTTTTATACATTTAGTTCATAATACACATACTTAAAACAAAACATAGTGTTGTTGGAGCATTAATTCATTTCAGATAGAATTAACAATAATTTTGCTTATGAATGTGCTATTCAAAGTGCTTTTTTTAAAGGTCTGTGACTTTCTTAAACAAGTGTGTATTTCTGACATATGTTTGGCATAGCTAAACTTCAGATTTATATTGCCACCAGAGAAATACAGAACATCTGGCATTTCTGAAAGCGATCCTTTCTTGATTTATTTAAGTATAATAAATATATTTACATGATGGTGGTTCTGCATTTTATACTAATAGACTCTAAGTCTAATGAATCTGAGAGTAAGTTAAATATCTGTTCACTCCCTAGCTTCACTAAAATGACTCTCTCATCTATTTTTTCCTTCTAGCTATTCTTCTAATGCATTGCCTAATTGCCTAAGATATAAAGAGGCATTTTGCCTAAATGAAGCAGCATCAGTAAAACAAATGATGCTAGACTTTGACTATGATATTCATTCTAGTGCTTAATCATTCATCCAGAGAAAATTATCTCTAAAGGGCCCTGTTCCCTCTCCTGTCTGTCTCCAAAAACACCCACTTACGTATTCTGGAAACAGTTTATTTTATTTGAATTTTTGTGAAAATGGACTTATGTATGAGAAAGTTTACCAAGTTTAAAGTCATGTGGCAGATTTCTTTGTTAAGTACTAAAATGTTACCTGGGCTTCATTCCCTGAATTCTTCTCTCAACAATACTGAAAAATAGTTGTGCACGAGTAATAGAATTAGCATCACCTGCTTTAATGTAACACTATTTAACTTCAAAAATATTTCAGCATTCTAAACATAAAAAAAACCCAGAACACTGCAAATCGTGTTTAAATACAGAAGGTTCTTAAACTTTCATTGATACAGTGGCTTTTCTGACAATGCATTAGAAAGGAATGCATTTGAAGAATTGCTAGAAGGAAAAAAAGTTCTACAGTTATTTTTTTAAAGCAGTTTAGAAACTACCACACTTAACTAAAACAAAAAAAACCCACAAACACTTCTCCTCTCGCTGAACTCCTTTGTCCACAGCTAAGAATGGCAGCAGAATGCTATGTCACCATACACAGAAAGGAGACAACCTGAACCTAAATGGATACCCATTGCAGAGACAACAGGTACAACCTGATGGTGCACACCCTGAGCTACAGCTCCTTCAAAAGTCATCTTCCCTCATAGCCTCAACACCAGGCAAGAAGCATCAAGAGTTTATCTCTGTTATTTTGTTCTTCCAAACCACAGATATATACAGTTAAGAACTCAGAATTTCTAGCCAATAATCACATAGTTAATACGACCTTAGAAATAAAAATGCCAGGGGGGTGGAGCAAGATGGCCGAATAGGAACAGCTCCAGTCTCCAACTCGCAGTGCGAGCAACACAGAAGACCGGTGATTTCTGCATTTTCAACTGAGGTACTGGGTTTATCTCACTAGGGAGTGCCGGACAATCGGTGCTGGTCAGCTGCTGGAGCCCGACCAGAGAGAGCTGAAGCAGGGCAAGGCATCCCCTCACCTGGGAAGCGCAAGGGGGAAGGGAATCCCTTTTCCTAGCCAGGGGAACTGAGACACACAACACCTGGAAAATCGGGTAACTCCCACCCCAATACTGTGCTTTAAGCAAACGGGCACACCAGGAGATTGTATCCCACACCTGGCTGGGAGGGTCTCACACCCACGGAGCCTCCCTCATTGCTAGCACAGCAGTCTGCGATTTAACCACAAGGCAGCAGTGAGGCTGGGGGAGGGGTGCCCGCCATTGCTGAGGCTTAAGTAGGTAAACAAAGCCGCTGGGAAGCTGGAACTGGGTGGAGCTCACAGCAGCTCTAGGAAACCTGCCTGTCTCTGTAGACTCCACCTCTGGGGACAGGGCACAGTAAACAACAACAAAAGCAGCAGAAACCTCTGCAGACACAAACGACTCTGTCTGACGGCTTTGAAGAGAGCAGTGGATCTCCCAACACAGAGGTTGAGATCTGAGAAGGGAAAGACTGCCTGTTCAAGTGGGTCCCTGACCCCTGAGTAGCCTAACTGGGAGACATCCCCCACTAGGGGCAGTCTGACACCCCACACCTCACAGGGTGGAGTACACCCCTGAGAGGAAGCTTCCAAAGCAAGAATCAGACAGGTACACTCGCTGTTCAGCAATATTCTATCTTCTGCAGCCTCTGCTGCTGATACCCAGGCAAACAGGGTCTGGAGTGGACCTCAAGCAATCTCCAACAGACCTACAGCTGAGGGTCCTGACTGTTAGAAGGAAAACTATCAAACAGGAAGGACACCTACACCAAAACCCCATCAGTATGTCACCATCATCAAAGACCAGAGGCAGATAAAACCACAAAGATGGGGAAAAAGCAGGGCAGAAAAGCTGGAAATTCAAAAAATAAGAGCCCATCTGCCCCAGCAAAGGAGCGCAGCTCATCGCCAGCAACGGATCAAAGCTGGACGGAGAATGACTTTGACGAGATGAGAGAAGAAGGCTTCAGTTCATCAAACTTCTCAGAGCTAAAGGAGGAATTGCATACCGAGCGCAAAGAAACTAAAAATCTTGAAAAAAAAGTGGAAGAATTGATAGCTAGAGTAATTAATGCAGAGAGGGTCATAAACAAAATGAAAGAGATGAAAACCATGACACGAGAAATACGTGACAAATGCACAAGCTTCAGTAACCGACTCAGTCAACTGGAAGAAAGAGTATCAGCGATTGAGGATCAAATGAATGAAATGAAGCCAGAAGAGAAACCAAAAGAAAAGAGAAGAAAAAGAAATGAACAAAGCCTGCAAGAAGTATGGGATTATGTAAAAAGACCAAATCTACGTCTGATTGGGGTGCCTGAAAGTGAGGGGGAAAATGGAACCAAGTTGGAAAACACTCTTCAGGATATCATCCAGGAGAACTTCCCCAACCTAGTAGGGCAGGCCAACATTCAAATCCAGGAAATACAGAGAACGCCACAAAGATACTCCTCGAGAAGAGCAACTCCAAGACACATAATTGCCAGATTCACCAAAGTTGAAATGAAGGAAAAACTCTTAAGGGCAGCCAGAGAGAAAGGTCAGGTTACCCACAAAGGGAAGCCCATCAGACTCACAGCAGATCTCTCGGCAGAAACTCTACAAGCCAGAAGAGAGTGGGGGCCAATATTCAACATTCTTAAAGAAAAGAATTTTAAACCCAGAATTTCATATCCAGCCAAACTAAGTTTCATAAGTGAAGGAGAAATAAAATCCTTTACAGATAAGCAAATGCTTAGAGATTTTGTCACCACTAGGCCTGCCTTACAAGAGACCCTGAAGGAAGCACTCAACATGGAAAGGAACAACCGGTACCAGCCATTGCAAAAACATGCCAAAATGTAAAGACCATCGAGGCTAGGAAGAAACTGCATCAACTAACGAGCAAAATAACCAGTTAATATCATAATGGCAGGATCAAGTTCACACATAACAATCTTAACCTTAAATGTAAATGGACTAAATGCTCCAATTAAAAGACACAGACTGGCAAACTGGATAAAGAGTCAAGACCCATCAGTCTGCTGTATTCAGGAGACCCATCTCACACGCAGAGACATACATAGGCTCAAAATAAAGGGATGGAGGAAGATTTACCAAGCAAATGGAGAACAAAAAAAAGCAGGGGTTGCAATCCTAGTCTCTGATAAAATAGACTTTAAACCATCAAAGATCAAAAGAGACAAAGAAGGCCATTACATAACGGTAAAGGGATGAATTCAACAGGAAGAGATAACTATCCTAAATATATATGCACCCAATACAGGAGCACCCAGATTCATAAAGCAAGTTCTTAGAGACTTATAAAGAGACTTAGACTCCCATACAATAATAATGGGAGACTTCAACACTCCACTGTCAACATTAGACAGATCAACGAGACAGAAAGTGAACAAGGATATCCAGGAATTGAACTCATCTCTGCAGCACGCAGACCTAATAGACATGGATAGAACTCTCCACCCCAAATCAACAGAATATACATTCTTCTCAGCACCACATCGCACTTATTCCAAAATTGACCACATAATTGGAAGTAAAGCACTCCTCAGCAAATGTACAAGAACAGAAATTATAACAAACTGTCTCTCAGACCACACCGCAATCAAACTAGAACTCAGGACTAAGAAACTCAATCAAAACTGCTCAACTACATGGAAACTGAACAACCTGCTCCTGAATGACTACTGGGTACATAACGAAATGAAGGCAGAAATAAAGATGTTCTTTGAAACCAATGAGAACAAAGATACAACATACCAGAATCTCTGGGACACATTTAAAGCAGTGTGTAGAAGGAAATTTATAGCACTAAATGCCCACAAGAGAAAGCAGGAAAGATCTAAAATTGACACTCTAATATCACAATTAAAAGAACTAGAGAAGCAAGAGCAAATGCATTCAAAAGCTAGCAGAAGGCAAGAAATAACTAAGATCAGAGCAGAACTGAAGGAGACAGAGACACAAAAAACCCTCCAAAAAATCAATGAATCCAGGAGTTGGTTTTTTGAAAAGATCAACAAAATTGACAGACCACTAGCAAGACTAATAAAGAAGAAAAGAGAGAAGAATCAAATCGACGCAATTAAAAATGATAAAGGGGATATCACCACCGACCCCACAGAAATACAAACTACCATCAGAGAATACTATAAACACCTCTATGCAAATAAACTAGAAAATCTAGAAGAAATGGATAATTTCCTGGACACATACACTCTTCCAAGACTAAACCAGGAAGAAGTTGAATCCCTGAATAGACCAATAGCAGGCTCTGAAATTGAGGCAATAATTAATAGCCTACCAACGAAAAAAAGTCCAGGACCAGATGGATTCACAGCTGAAGTCTACCAGAGGTACAAGGAGGAGCTGGTACCATTCCTTCTGAAACTATTCCAATCAATAGAAAAAGAGGGAATCCTCCCTTACTCATTTTATGAGGCCAACATCATCCTGATACCAAAGCCTGGCAGAGACACAACAAAAAAAGAGAATTTTAGACCAATATCCCTGATGAACATCGATGCAAAAATCCTCAATAAAATACTGGCAAACCGGATTCAGCAGCACATCAAAAAGCTTATCCACCATGATCAAGTGGGCTTCATCCCTGGGATGCAAGGCTGGTTCAACATTCGCAAATCAATAAACATAATCTAGCATATAAACAGAACCAAAGACAAGAACCACATGATTATCTCAATAGATGCAGAAAAGGCTTTTGACAAAATTCAACAGCCCTTCATGCTAAAAACGCTCAATAAATTCGGTATTGATGGAACGTACCTCAAAATCATAAGAGCTATTTATGACAAACCCACAGCCAACATCATACTGATTGGGCAAAAACTGGAAAAACTCCCTTTGAAAACTGGCACAGGACAGGGATGCCCTCTCTCACCACTCCTATTCAACATAGTGTTGGAAGTTCTGGCTAGGGCAATCAGGCAAGAGAAAGAAATCAAGGGTATTCAGTTAGGAAAAGAAGAAGTCAAATTGTCCCTGTTTGCAGATGACATGATTGTATATTTAGAAAACCCCATTGTCTCAGCCCAAAATCTCCTTAAGCTGATAAGCAACTTCAGCAAAGTCTCAGGATACAAAATTAATGTGCAAAAATCACAAGCATTCTTATACACCAATAACAGACAAACACAGAGCCAAATCATGAATGAACTTCCATTCACAATTGCTTCAAAGAGAATAAAATACCTAGGAATCCAACTTACAAGGGATGTAAAGGATCTCTTCAAGGAGAACTACAAACCACTGCTCAGTGAAATAAAAGAGGACACAAATAAATGGAAGAACATACCATGCTCATGGATAGGAAGAATCAATATCATGAAAATGGCCATACTGCCCAAGGTTATTTATAGATTCAACGCCATCCCCATCAAGCTACCAATGAGTTTCTTCACAGATTTGGAAAAAACTGCTTTAAAGTTCATATGGAACCAAAAAAGAGCCCGCATCTCCAAGACAATCCTAAGTGAAAAGAACAAAGCTGGAGGCATCACGCTACCTGACTTCAAACTATACTACAAGGCTACAGTAACCAAAACAGCATGGTACTGGTACCAAAACAGAGATATAGACCAATGGAACAGAACAGAGTCCTCAGAAATAATACCACACATCTACAGCCATCTGATCTTTGACAAACCTGAGAGAAACAAGAAATGGGGAAAGGATTCCCTATTTAATAAATGGTGCTGGGAAAATTGGCTAGCCATAAGTAGAAAGCTGAAACTGGATCATTTCCTTACTCCTTATACGAAAATTAATTCAAGATGGATTAGAGACTTAAATGTTAGACCTAATACCATAAAAATCCTAGAAGAAAACCTAGGTAGTACCATTCAGGACATAGGCATGGGCAAAGACTTCATGTCTAAAACACCAAAAGCAACGGCAGCAAAAGCCAAAATTGACAAATGGGATCTCATTAAACTAAAGAGCTTCTGCACAGCAAAAGAAACTACCATCAGAGTGAACAGGCAACCTACAGAATGGGAGAAAATTTTTGCAATCTACTCATCTGACAAAGGGCTAATATCCAGAACCTACAAAGAACTCAAACAAATTTACAAGAAAAAAACAAACAACCCCATCAAAAAGTGGGCAAAGGATATGAACAGACATTTCTCAAAAGAAGACATTCATACAGCCAACAGACACATGAAAAAATGCTCATCATCACTGGCCATCAAAGAAATGCAAATCAAAACCACAATGAGATACCATCTCACACCAGTTAGAATGGCGATCATTAAAAAGTCAGGAAACAACAGGTGCTGGAGAGGATGTGGAGAAATAGGAACACTTTTACACTGTTGGTGGGATTGTAAACTAGTTCAACCATTATGGAAAACAGTATGGCGATTCCTCAAAGATCTAGAACTAGAAGTACCATATGACCCAGCCATCCCATTACTGGGTATATACCCAAAGGATTATAAATCATGCTGCTATAAAGACACATGCACACGTATGTTTATTGCGGCACTATTCACAATAGCAAAGACTTGGAATCAACCCGAATGTCCATCAGTGACAGACTGGATTAAGAAAATGTGGCACATATACACCATGGAATACTATGCAGCCATAAAAAAGGATGAGTTTGTGTCCTTTGTAGGGACATGGATGCAGCTGGAAACCATCATTCTTAGCAAACTATCACAAGAACAGAAAACCAAACACCGCATGTTCTCACTCATAGGTGGGAACTGAACAATGAGATCACTTGGACTCGGGAAGGGGAACATCACACACCGGGGCCTATCATGGGGAGAGGGGAGGGGGGAGGGATTGCATTCGGAGTTATACCTGATGTAAATGACGAGTTGATGGGTGCTGACGAGTTGATGGGTGCAGCACAGCAACATGGCACAAGTATACATATGTAACAAACCTGCACGTTATGCACATGTACCCTAGAACTTAAAGTATAATAATAATAATAAATAAATAAATTAAATAAAATTTTAAAAAAGGCAAAAAAAAAAAAAAAAAGAAATAAAAATGCCAGAAACATCTTTAAATGCTTTGTCCCACCAGCAGCAAAGTGCGCAGAGTAAGAAGAACACAAGAGTGCCTTTCCATTTAAAAATTTTTTGGAAATAGATACAACTTTGATACAGTTTCAGGATGCTACACACTCATGGCCACTTCATGTGAACCACTGATAATTTCTAGAGCACTTTGAGAGACTACACTATGATGGTAATCAATTTTTTTCTTTTACCATACAACCCAGGAATCCCAATCCTATGTATTTATTCAAAAGTGTAAATGTATATCTACACAAAACTCGTATGCTGATGTTTGTAGCAACTTATACAGAATTGCCACAAATGGGAAACCTCTCAAATATCTTTTCTTATTTTTTTATTTTTTATTTTTTATTATACTTTACGTTCTGGGGTACGTGAGCAGAACATGCCTGTTACATAGGTATACATGTGCCATGGTGGTTTGCTGCACCCATCAACCCATCATCTACATTAGGTAATTCTCCTAATGCTATCCTTCCCCCAGACCCCCATCCCCTGACAGGACCCAGTGTGTGATGTTCCCCTCCCATGGTAATCAAATTTTATAATTAAGCCTAGTGAGGGTAATGGACACTTCTCAAATAAGGGATGTGTTGGTAGCAGTGCTCCCCTACTCTAAGGTATTCACAAGGAGACAGATTTTTTTTTTAAATTCATCCTTCTCTTATTCCTCTTTTTCTTCTTCGTCTGACTCTTCCAACTTTTTATGGGCAACTTTAGTGGGACTGTACCTCTGCGGCATCAAATTTTCCTTTAGACTTATAGTCGGCAACATCCTTCTTATACTTCAGCTTCACTGCCTTAGTGATGTCAGGCTGCTTTTCACTGTCACCTAAGTTATTCTGCATCTCAGCCAACCTTTTTGTTTGTTTTGCACATCTCCAACGGGGGTGTGTCAGGGTTTCTGGATCAGATCTTGGGGCAGGATTCTGAACAGAACAGGAAAACTTCAGACAGAGGCCTTTTGGGGGCATTAGGGTCCTTCTTCTTGCCTCCCTTAGCTGGTCTGTAATCCTTCATTTCCCTATCATTGCATTCTTTATCCACATCTGCCATGTTATAACTTCAACTTCTCTTTCCCAGACATTGTCTTCGACTTCTCATAGCACTTCTTGAAAAACTACAAAATTGACAGATCTCTGAGTTTTTCTTATGTTTCTGCACGTTTGCACAAAGAAGACATAAGCAGACATCTTGCCCTTGGGTTTCTTGGGGTCACCTTTAGCCATGCTGACTGTATTGTTTGCTAGTCTCTACAAACAAAAAAAGAGTCTCACTCTGTCACCTAGGCTGAAATGCAGTGATGCAATCATAACTCACTGCAACCTCAGATTCCCAGGCTTAAGCAATCCTCCTGCCTCAGTCTCCTAATAACTGGAACTACAGGCACACACCACTACCCCTGCCTAATTTTTGAATCTTTTTATTTTTTGTGGAGATGGGTCTCGCTATATTGCCCAAGGTGGTCTCAAACTCCTGGGCTCAAGGAATCTTCTCACCTTGATATCTCAACATGCCAGGATTATACGTGTGAGCTACAGCACCCAGCCATGCACCTACTTTTGCATGAAACAGAAAAACTACATATCCACAAGCTTCCAGGAGGATAAACAGTAACTCCTGCTGGATTTCACTGGATATTTTATAGCCAGGGCATCACAGGATGAAAACAATATAAACAGGTGGGTCCACACTCTCCCCAGATCAGTTTCCTTTCACTTATCACTCATTAGCTATTTAATAGAAACTTCAGCTTTCTGAGTCTCTCCTTGTGCTACTGCATCTATCAGGGTCTTGGGAGAAAATACAAGTAACTAAGGTGAGGTTTTGAAGATAATTTAATGAGAAAACTAGTTACAAAGGTGTTGAGAAAAGAAAGCAATAAGAAATATTGAAGAATACTGGGACAAGTAAAAGTGGAAGGGAGTGAAAGGAGCTGTGGAAATCACGTTCTAGCCTCAGACTCCCTGAACAGGGCAAGTCTGCCAGAGAAGATTGTAGCAGAGGCTACAATCTCCCCAGTGGAATTTGGGGGCCTACTGAATCTGCATAGATTATGTGCAACTTGTTGGCATTTTGAAGAAAATATGAAAATAACTAATAAGTTAGAATAAGAGAAGTACTCTCTGGCCCCAAAACAGAGGATCCTCATATTAGAAGTTATGACTCCATACCATACAGAGAATGCCAGTCCAAAACACAGGAAGTCCAGAGACTACAGCAAAGACCAGCCAAGCTGTCTTCCTTCATATTATATATTTCACAAGATGTGCTGGTCTGTAAAAATACCCTCCCTCTATTGCAGGCAGCAAGACAACTCTTTGTTCCTATGGATTATGCTGCCATTAGGATAGAATGTAAGATGCCCTTAAAATTCTTATGCTTATATATTGTTGTTCTGACCAATTTCTCTCTCTCTGTCTCTCTCTCTCTCTCTCTTTAAAATAAACATAAGTTATTGTGTGGCAGAAAAATCAATAAAAATGTCCTAGACATTCATCATAAAAGAATGATAAAGATAGAGTAGTAACTTGATGAGAGCTAGAGTCATAGAAGTTCCTGGAAGGAGCTATAATATTAGAGAGAGAAATAGACTAGAATCAATGTGCCCAGGTTTAGAGGGAGGTAGAAAAAAAAGCAACTCATCCTCTGTCCTTCTTGTTCTCCTCTTCCATTGGCCACACTCAAGTGGAAGCCAGAGTCCAAACAGTCCTGCTGATGCTTCTGTAGGATAAGGCTCAAGGATTTCTTTCAGAAAAAGACTTTTGAGAAACACTGGCTTTAATTTCTTCATCTGAAAATAGTTTAATGTTAAGTGCCCCCTACATGTCACTACAGAGACATAGTTCTGACTTTATAATATTACATTATCTTTATGTTAGCTATATCTTCTAATTCAGGATACAGCATAGATTTTTAAAGTTTTATGCAATGTTTATAGGCATATGTAATACTAGGTACCTGTGCAGCTAAGTTAGACCTTTATTTGTTTTTGCCCTGTGGCTCTAATTATTGAGGTATAAATTTACACATAGTAAAGCATAAAATATTAAGCACTGTAAAATTATATGTACATATGCATATATATATTTTATATATATATATACACACACACAACTACCAGATAAAAATATAGACGATAAGGCTGGATTTTACATAAGAATCTATCAGCCCTGTTTATAATGGAATCATGAAAATGAGGTGTTCATTTGGGGCTGAGAAAAACGTCTCTCAGGCCTACTTTTCCTTTTCCTGCTTATTTGCTATAGTCAACCTAACATGCTCTACTTAGACATAATTCTCAGTATCTGCCTCACATCCCAACAGTATAAGCTGGCACGGTTGTACGGAAAGACAAAGAGGAATCAACATTTGGCAAACATCATGATAAAAATTGATTCAGGGCAAAAATATCAACAGATGTTATAAAGTAAAAGTGCAATGAGGAATAGAATAGCTGTTTGGTCTCAAAATATTAATTATACAATATATTTATTAATTATAAAACAAAGTAACTTTACAATGCAGAAACCCCAATTGATCAGAGATAACATCAATAATTCTTCCGGATACGAAAAACCAAGAGCATAACGCTTCTGTGGGTATTCCCATCAACACTGAATAATAGGAATTCAAGCATGAGGAAACATCAGACAAACCTAAATAAACAGTCATTCCACAAAATACTAAGCCAGTACTCCCCAAATATGTAAACGCCATTAAAGACACAGAAGTACTGAAGAGCTGTTCCAGAATAAAAGCACTACAGAGACAGGATACCTGAATGCAATGCATGATTTGGAAACTGCCTTCAGTGTAAAGAATAATATTGGGACACCTGAAAAACTCTGAATATGTATCAGTGAATTTCCCAGTTTCATTTAATTAATTAATTTATTTTTTGATAGAGTTTCCCTCTTATTTTGCAATGGCATGATCTTCATTCACTGCAACCTCTGCCTCTCGGGTTCAAGCAATGTTCCTGCCTCAGCCTCCTGAGTAGCTGTGATTATAGGCATGCGTCACCACATCCAGCTAATTTTTTTGTAGTAGAAATGGGGTTTTTCCAAGTTGGTCAGGCTGGTCTCGAACTCCCGACCTCAGGTAAACAGCCCGCCTTGGCCTCCCAAAGTGCTGCAAAGTGCTTACAGGTGTGAGCCGCCATGCCCGGCCCCAGTTTTAATTATTATAGTGTGGTTATGCAAGGGAACATTCCTGTCTTTTAGAAGTACGCACTGAACTGTACCACACAGAGACGAGACATGAACTATTCCACATAAAGTGATGTGAATTGTATAACACACAGATTTAAAGACAGAAACAGAGATAGTAACGGAGAAAATCATAACATTTAGAGAATTTTAATGAAAGGAGTTTGGGAATTCTTTGTGCTAATCTTGAAAATTTTCTAAAATTATATCAAATAAAAAGTTAAACAGAGGGGTAAAAAAAGGAGGAGACTAAACTAGGCAAAGGAGCCCTACGGCAAGACAAAAAACTAGTCCCAGTTCTAAAACAAATCAAAGAAGAGGTGATATTTTCGGTGAGGAGTTAGAGATGTCCATTCCTCCTATCACAAGGCAGAAATAAATACGTCTGTTTTAGGAAAAACAACAAAACAGAAAAACCTCAAAATAGAATAATTTTGAGGAAAGCAAACTCCAGACACAAGCATTTTCACTGATACACAGCACCCCGCGCTCCACGGCCGATACACAGCACCCCGCGCTCCACGGCCGATACACAGCACCCCGCGCTCCACGGCTGATACACAGTACCCCGTGCTCCACGGCTGATACATAGTACCCCATACTCCATGGCGCACAGGCTCAAAACAGTTGCCCTCAAAGGGACCAGGGTTGTTGCCATAATGGGTGTTCTCACTGAATAGTGAGGACTGCTTGGCTGCTGATCACACAGCATCCTCAGTACCTTAGCATTGCACTAAACTCTGCTAGAGGGATCTTCAAGAAAGGTTGATGTTAACATTTCCAGCAGCCTGGAAAAATGGGAACCGTGAGTCAGATTTGGGTTGTTTTAATGAAAATAGAGGGTTCCAATTTCTCCACATCCTTGCGAACTATTGCCCTTTGTGTATGTGATAACAGCCATTCTAACAGGTGCAAGGTGCTATCTCACTGTGGTTTTGAATTGCATTTCCCTAATGATTAGTGACATTGAGCATCTTTTGATACACCTGTTGGCCATTTATATGTCTTTTTTAGAGAAATGTCTATTTAAAACCTTAGTTCATTTTTTAATCAGGTTATTGCATTTTTGGACAATGGTTAGTAGGAGTTTCTTACATATTTTTGAAATTAACTTCTTATCAGATATATGGTCTGCCAAAATTTTCTCCCTTTCTGTGAACTGCCTTTTCACCCTGTTGATTCTTTTGTCGCATGTTGGCAAAGATGTGGAGAAACTGAAACCCCTGTGCAGTGTTTGTGGGAATGCAAACTGGTAAAGCTGTTATGGAAAACACTACAGAGGCGCCTCAAAAAAATAAAAATAGAACAACCATAAGATCTAGCCATCCAGTTTCTGAGTCTATACACAAAAAAATTGAAATCAGGATCTCAAAAGAATAAATACACCCCCATGTTCATTGTAGAATTACAATTATTAACAATAGTCAACATGTGAAAACAACATAAATGTTCATCAACAGATTAATGGATAAAGAAAATGTGGTATGTACATACAATGGAATATTATTTGGCCTTCAAAAAGAAAAGCATTCTACAATATGCAATATCATGAATGAATCTGGAGGACATTATGCTAAGTGAAATAAGCTAGATACAGAAGAACAAATACTGCATGATTCCACCTATATGAGGTATCTAAAATAGTCAAACTCATAGAAGCAGAAAGTAGAAAGGTGGATACCAAGGGCTGGGGGAAGAAGAACATGAGGAGTTGCTAATCAACTACATAAAATTTCAGTTATCAAAGATAAATAAGTTCTGGAAATTCACTCTACAACATTGTGCCTATAGTTAACGATACATTGTACACTTAAAAATCTGTTAAAAGGGTAGATTTCATGTTGTGTTCTCACCACAATAAAAAGACTCCATGAGCACCTAAAGAAAATATAAACAGAGAAATGTGACAAATATTGGACTAACATTCTGTGATGAACTAAAAATGCTCTCCACTTCTTTGTGACTCTCCCATAAGGAGGGGAGGTCTGTATTTTTATTTTTGCTTTTTTTCTCACTGATTTTGGAATGGGCCTGTGACTGCTTTGGCCAATAAAATATTGGTGACATGTACCAGCTTTCCACCCAGACTTTAAGAAACCTGGCAGCTTTCACTTCCTCTCTTGGAATGTTTGTGTTGGAAACCCTGAGATGCTTTAAGAAACCTGCTGGAGAAACTAGGTGCAGAGGCTACATGGAAACAGAAATAATTTGAGACTCCATAGGAAGAGAGGCCTGAGCAGACCCACTATGCCAACCTAACCGGTCCTCCTCTCTTCCCCTCCCAAGGCACCAGACATGTACATGAGCCATCTTAAATATTCCAGACTAGGGGAGACCCAGATGGCTATATTCCCAGTTCACATCACATAGAATAGAAGAAACACTCAGGTGAGCTCAGTTAACATTCAGAATCACAAGAATCATAAAATGGTTATTGCTTTAAGCCACTAAGTTTTAGAGTAGTTGGTTATAAAACAAGGACAGACTCATATTCACTCACATGTGTAATTATTCCACTCATTCGATAATTATTTTATTAAGCACTTATTAAAGACCCCAGTGGCATGTTCCTTGGTGTTGATTTCTGCTTTACTGGAAAATAAACATAAAATACATGAGAATAAAATACATCCATGATGTTTGTAACTAAAGTGCATGGTATAATAAAAGGAGATTGGACCCAGGCAGGAAAGTCAAGGTGAAGCCACATCATTTGACTGGAGAAATACCCAAGGTTTGTAGTCTCGCGCGAAGGAAAACAAAGACGTGGACATACACACAGAGCGGGTTTTAAGAGCAGAAAGTTCAATAGGCAAAAGAAAGAAGAGAGAGCTTCCTCATGCAGAGGAAGGGAGAGCCCAAGTTGGTTTCCAGGTTTGGGGCGGGATGCGGTTGATATTCTAGAAGAGCTTGAGGTGGCGGTGTCTGATTTACACAGGGTATAGTGGATTGGTTTGACCAGGTGTGCCATTTACATAATCCCCGAAGAGGGTGGCCATCCCACCCTAATTTTTTATTATGCAGATGGGGTTCCCACTTGGCAGGTGCCATGACACTCGCACACATGGTGGAAGAGAAGGAGAAGGGAAGAGAAAACCTCCACGTTGGATACACCTGGCTTCTGCTGTAGCTGCCGGCATTCACTTATGCAAGCTTCCAGCTTGCTGATCTATGCTTGCAGCTTGATTTTTCAGGCTGTTTTCTGTTAGAAAAGAAATAATTTGGGGGCTGCTTTTTAATAAAAGAAAAATCTTACTGAGGATTCCTGTACCCTATCTACCTAAATAATTTCTTTTTTAACTCCTACATTAAAGGCTGTGAAGATTAAACTGAGATCAAGCAGTAGTAGGAGGCAATGGGCATGGGAGAAACAACCTCCTGTGGAAAGCCATTATAGCATCACAGAACATGGTACACTGAGGGCTGAGAGGCTCTTGTGTCTAGGGCCCAGCTTAATGAGCAATATGTGGTCAGGTGAGGCCAGAATCAAAGCATGAAGCCAGAATATAAACTTAATTAAACTATAAACATCTGGTTAGGGACTGTCTTGTTTGCCTTGTATTTTTACTACCTAGCACATTTCCTGGCACCTGATAGGGGCTCAATAAATGCTAAATCTTTCTAGGAAGGAGGGAAGAAAGTGAAGGAAGAAGAGAAGGAGGGAGGGAAGGGGAAGAAGAGAAGAGAAAGAGGAAGGAGGAACTTGTCCTTTGCACTTGCGTTACTCTGTTTAGACAAGAACTACCTCTCATCCAGTAGTTCTCAAATTTTGTCACATATTACAATTACCTGGGATTTCAAGAAAATCCTTGTGTCCAAGCTGAATCCCATACCTAATCAATTAAATCCTCTTGAGTGAGACTCAGACATCACAGGTGCTTCCATTGTGCAGGCCAGCTCGAGGAGTGGTGTTCCCAGCAGTCTATGCTCCTGTATAGGGAATGATGCTCCCTGACTTATTTTCTACATAGACCTTGCAGTTGTAAAGGTCAGAAAATTAATCTAGGTCCTAACACAACCAGATGTTGGTAAGAAATGGGAACAAAAGACCATGTCTAAGAATCATTGAATATTACTGAAAATAGAAGACATAATTTGAAATATACGTCTCCATGCCTGTATTAAATAACCCATAATTGCTGAATAACCAAATCTCTGAATCAATGAAGTCCATGTTCCAGGGCCCTGACTTCAGCCAGCAGCATCTTTACCTCACCTATCATTAGTTAATTCCTAAGGAAGCTGTCCTCTTTCTGACTTCTCCCCATCAAAATCCGTATACTGTTTGACAGACTAACAGAACATTTTAAAACATAAGCTGTGTTTGTCATTCAAACTGCCTTGTTGCTTTCCACCAGCTACCATATAAAGTACATCCTATCAGTAAAAACTTTTATTACACTGTTTTTCTGACACGCTTTTCAGCAATATGATGAGCTTTGTTTGCTTACTTACAAATTAAACTCATCCTTTTTATAAAATTATCACGATGCCTAACTCACCCCCCATTTGAGTCCACTTACCCTACTTATATAATTATTCCACAATATACCTTTGATTTCCTTTTGTACTGCTCCTGTCAAGTTAAATGTCCCCTTCTACATGTATCTATTATATCTTCTACTTGTCCTTTCATTTCGCTCCTTACACTTTCATTAAAAGTTCAATGTCTATCTTCTCTACCAGTGTGTAAGCTCCATAAAGGAAAAGCCTGAGTTGCCACACTATCAGAATATCCTCAAAGTCCAGCAAAATGCTGTGCACTTAATATAAACCCATGAAATGAGTTTATGAATGAATAAATAAGCAAGTAGATGAATAAATGCCCACTGAGGGTAATAAAGACAATTTATCTTTGACATTTTGTAGACATCTCAGAAAAGTTCTAATTCTGCCCACAGTCACTTCCTAGAACAGATTCAGAAGGAAAAGGAGAGAGAGGAGCTGTTACTCCAGGCTTTCATTATGTTCTAAAAACTTTCCTTATGTGGAACTCTTAGAATCACTCAATCACAGATTATTGTACTGGCAGCAACTACTACAGTACACAGTTTGTTTGGCAACATCAAGGGCCAATACATTTCTTGGAAAAGCAGTCCCAGGCCTGAATAATTTGTATTTGTATCATAAAATATTTGATTACTCTGGTATATTCTTGTGACACTGAATTGATGAGTATTTCTTTTGGCATTATCATAAGTACATTTATATTAGACATAAAACTACCTGCTTTCCTTGTTATAGATGAGTATGTTTTTGATGATTTTAAATCTCAAGTTGTGGCTCAGCATCACAAGTGAAAGAAAAAATAAAAGGAAAAATGAATGACAATCAAAGGTAAGTTTGTCATCATTATAACAATAATGGTAATAGAGGTATTAATGGTATCTGTAGAAGAAACTTACATTTTGAAGTATATACTATAGATTATCCACTTTGCTAAATGTTTTTTGTATATTGTTTAATTTTTACAATGTCTTCATGAGAGTGTTCTATTTTTTCTCACTGTACAGATAAGGAAACAGGTTAGAAGAATTAAGAGACCACCAGTCAAACAGATCATTACGTATGGCTACTAGGGCCTCAAACAGATCTTTTTGTTTGGTTGTAAGAGCAATACACTAACATCAGGTGGGGTTAATGACTCCAGTTTCAGGTTCTGGTTGTGCAGAATATACATCTACCTTTTTGTCAAGGCATCATTTCATTTGCTTCATCTCCCTTGGAAGCCTACAGGCAAGTTAATTGAATGCAATCTCACACTGACTCCCTTTACAAAAATAGCCTAGTCAGAATCTATGTACATACTCCAAATTGGATGCATAACAATACCATTTTACACAAGAGCACTGAATATATTTACAAATCATTGTCTAATATCAACTAAGATACTTAGAGAAGAGTGATAAGAAATAAGATGGGACACTGAACCAGAATGTGCAACAATGCTATGTAACTGGCAAAGATGCAATTAAGATGAACATGTTCCAAGAATCTTACCTATAAAAAAGTGAATATTTAAAATGCTGGAGTACAGTTTGTAGAAAAAGAGCTGCGCCTACAAAGTGACCAGAGGTAGACCTTCAGTGAATCTATGAAATCAATTCCTGGTAGGCTCAATGCTACTTGTACTTCAAGTAAGACTTCAATCAAAAAAAATTTTTTTTAAATGAAACCACCAGTTTAGTAGAAAAGATCTCAGAAAAGGATATAAGGCTCCTAAGTATAAAACAACATATACATAAATGAAAATAAACTGCACATACAAGTGTATTGAGGAGAACAAAACTAAATCCAAATTTATATTTAAATGCTCCCATTTAAATTGTCTAAGAAAGAAATATTTAACTTCAGTAGAATGAGAGAAAGCTTGTTTGGCTGCACAGCTTCTTCAATTCAGTTCTGCTTTCTGGAAACATTTACAATGGGAGAAAGGTTAATAAGCTCCCCTGATGGTAGTAAGGGCATACACACTAGAGAGGAGAAAGAATGATTTTTAAAATTATTTCTATCCAATCTGTTTTTCCTTTTTACTCTAATGAGACATGCTAAATACTCCTATTATAGTAATTTACCATAATATATATGGTGAAATGACCCTGACACCAGGCAAACCAAAGACTGTATCTTTTTAAATAATTGAAAAACAGACACAGAAACATTTTCTTTAGAAATGGACCCTTAGATTGTCTACACAGTATGCTGACTAGTGGAATACTCAAGGCACAATGACACCTGTATTTATATATTTCTAGGCAGTTACAGCTGACAGTATAAACTCATTTTATAGGATTGCTAAAACAGCTGCAGGAAAGAGATAAAGACATTTTATCATTTTAATTTGCTATCACGTAACATAACAGCAGTGGAACAAAATTGCCTGGGATTATTGAAAATAATCTGTCATCAGAACTGATGGTATTTACCAAAGCAGTTTCACTAGCAAACTTCACTCTGTTCTCAAGTTGAAAAATAAAAATCTATTCCATGCCATGTGAAAATGCCCTTGGTTCTACCTGTATTTATAAATAATTACATCAACTACAAAAAAAAAACTGATTTTGGATAAAGAATACTATTCTTCATAATCACAATTATCCTAGAAAAGTGTATTAGAACACATCCAAATCGTATGATTTAATAGAACTATCCCTTAAGACCTTTTATATATAGGTTTAAAACATATCTTAATTTTTATTCACCAATATAATCTCTATTCATGCCATTTTTAGAATGTGTTAAAAGCAAACAACCTTGATAAACTCAAAAAAAAGAGAAATATAATCCCAGAGCCTCATTATCAATTTCAAGCCATATCACTTTTATGTTGGGTTTCACATCAAACAAATACCTTAGGTGGCCAGAGACAGACTTCAGGTTGTGATGGCAACATGAAAATTAGTTTAAGTCCATCAAGAGCTTACACCAGGTCAGGAAGTTATTGGTTTGACCTTTCTATTAAGGGGAGTAAGAGCTTTGCTGGCACAGACCTAAGGACCTAAGCCACACATCCCTGTCTCATGCCCATTTGGAAAGCTGCAGATCTCTTGTAAGAATGTGCCCCTACTCTTCTTTCATATAAGTTATTGCTTCTTCCTTGGAATACCAACAGCACCTGTCATTAAACATTTTATCATCGTCTGTTTTCATGGTTGTAGAACTGAGAAAGTCGTTCAGGAGAAGGGCAGCTGGAAATGACATTTATGTGCCAGATGTTGCTCATGAAAGTGAAATGTGGAGAAAAGCTGGGAATTTAGAACATTTTCTTCTGACTCCAAAACCTCTTCAGAATCTCTCCACTATTATATTATTGTTTGTGTCATATGCTCAGATAGGTTTGTAAGCAATTTGAGATGAGGAATAAGGTTTTATATATGTCTCTGCACCCAGTACTACCTATACAACTGTACTTATATAAACAGTTCAATGGAGATTTAGCGATCAAAACAAAACCCATAGCTGTGTTGGCTATTTAGTTTTGGTATTTTCTTTTTTTTTTTTACGTTTTAGAATAAGCTTGTCAATGTCCAAAATGTCCACTGGAAGTTTGACTGGTAGCGCTCTGAATTTCCAAATCAATTTGAAGATAATTGACATCTTAATAATTCTGAGTCATCACAATCATGAACACAGTGTACTTCTATTTAGGATTTACTCTCAGCAGTTTTGTGATTTTCAATGCACAGGTTGTTCATATCTTTTTTTCTCTCAAATTTTAAGTTCCGGGATACATGGGCAGGAGGCGCAGATTTCTTACATAGGTAAATGTGTGCCATGGTGGTTTGCTGCTCAGATTATTCCAGCACCCAAGTATTAATCCCAGCATCCATTAGCTATTCTTCCTGATGCTCTCCTACCCCCCATTCCCAACATGCCCCAGTGTGTGTTGTTTCCCTCATGTATCCATGTGTTCTCATCGTTCAACCCCCACTTACAAGTGAGAACTTACAATGTTTGGTTTTCTGTTCCTGAGTTAGTTTGGAGGATTACAGCTTCCAGCTCCATCCATGTCTCCGCAAAGACCATGATCTTTTTCCTTTTTATGGCTGCATAGTTTTCCATGGTGTATATGTACCACATTTTCTTTAACCAGTTTGTCAGTGCTGGGCATTTGAGTTGATTCCATGTCTTTGCTACTGTGAATAGAGCTGCAATGAACATGTGTGTGCATGTATCTTTGTAATAAAACGATTTATATATCTTTGGGTATATACCCAGTAATGGAATTGCTGGATCAAATGGTATTTCTGCTTCTAGATCTTTGAGGAATGACCACACTGTCTTCCATGATGATTGAACCGATTTGCACTCTGATCAACTGTGTAAAAGCATTTCCTTTTCTCCACAACATCACCAGCATCTGTTTTTAAAAAAATTTTTCATAGCAGCCATTCTGATTGGCATTAGATGGTATCTCACTGTGATTTTTATTTGCATTTCTCTAATGATCAATAATGTTGAACATTTTTTCATGTTTCTTGGCCACATGTATGTCTTCTTTTGAGAAGTGTCAGTTCATACCCTTTGCCCACTTTTTAATGTGGTTATTTGTTACTTGTAAATTTGCTTAAGTTCCATATAGACTGGATATTAGACCTTTGTCAGATAGACTTCAAAAATTTTATCCCACTCTGTAGGTTGTCTGTTCACTCTGGTGATAGTTTCATTTGCTGTGCAGAAGCTCTTTAGTTTAGTTAGAGCCCATTTGTCAATTTTTGCTTCTGTTGCAATTGCTTTTGTTGTTTTAGTCATGAAATCTTTGCCTGTGCCTATGTCCACAGTGGTATTGCCTAGAGTTTCTTCTAGGATTTTGACAGTTTTGGGTTCTACACTTGAGTCTTTAATCCATCTTGGGTTAATTTCTGTATAAGGTGAAAGGAAGTGGTCAGTTTCAATTTTCTGCACATGGCTAGCCAGTTCTCCCAGCACCATTTATTAAATAGGGAATCCTTTCCCCATTGCTTGCTTTTGTCAGATTTGTTGAAGATCAGATGGTTGTAAGTGTGCAGTCTTAGAGTTCTCTCTTCTGTTCATTGGTCTATGTGTCTGTTTTGTACCAGTACCATGCTGTTTTGTTTACTACATCCTTATAGTGTAGTTTGATGCCAGGTAGCATGATGCCTCCAGCTGTGTTATTTTTGCTTAAGATTGTCTTGGCTATTTGGGCTTGTATTAGTCCATTTTCATGCTGAGGATTAATACATACCTAAGAATGGGTAATTTATAAAGAAAAAGAGGTTTAATGGACTCACAGTTCCATGTGAGTGGAGAGATCTCACAATCATGGCAGAAGGCAAAAGGCACGTTTTACATGGCAGCAGGCAAGACAGAATGACAACCAAGTGAAAGAGGGCTCCCCTCATAAAATCATCAGATCTGGTGAGACTTCATCACTACACTGCGAACAGTATGGAGGAAACCACCCGTATGATTCAATTATCTACCACTGGCTCCCACCCACAACATGTGGGAATTATGGGAGCTACAATTCAAGATGAGATTTGGGTAGGAACACGGCCAAACCATATCAGTGCTGTTTTTGCTTCCATATGAACTTTAAAGTAGTTTTATCTAATCCTGTGACAATGTCAATGGTAATTTAATGTGAATAGTATTAGTCTATAAATTGCTTTGGGCAGTATGGCCATTTTAATATTGATTCTTCCTAACCATGAGCATACGATGTTTTTCTACCTGTTTTGTGTCATCTCTGACTTCATTGAGCAGTGGTTTATAATTCTTCATGAAGAGGTCCTTCACTTCCCTTGTTAGTTGTATTTCCAGGTATTTTATTCTTTTTGTGGCATATGTGAATGAGGGTTCATTTATGATTTGGCTCTTGACTTGCCTGTTGTGGGTATATAGGAATGCTAGCAATTTTTTCACATTGATTGTATTCTGAAACTTTGCTGACATTGCTTATCAGTTTAAGATGCTTTGGGTTTGAGACTATAGGGTTTTATAGATACAGTATCATGTCATCTTTAAACAAAGACGGTTTGACTTCCCCTCTTCCTATTTGAATATCTTTTATTTCTTTCTCTTGCCTGATTTCCCTAGCAAGAACTTTTAATACTATGTTGAATAGTAATGGTGAGAGTGGGAATCCTTGTCTTGTGTGAGTTTTCAAGGGGGAATGCTACCAGCTTTTGCCCATTCAATATGATATTGGCTGTGGGTTTGTCATATATGACGCTTACTATTTTGAAGTATGTTCCTTCAATACCTAGTTTATTGAGGGCTTTTAACATGAAGGAATGTTGAATTCTATTGAAGGCCTTTTCTGCATCTATTAGGTAATCATGTGGTTGTTGTCTTTAGTTCTGTTTATGTGAGGAATCACATTTAATGATTTGTGTATGTTGAACCAACCTTGCATCACGGGGATGAAGCCTACTTGATTGTGATGGATAAGCTTTTTGATGTGCTCTCAGATTCAGTTTGCCAGTATTTTGTTGAGGATTTTTACATCAATGTTTATCAACAATATTGACCTAAAATTTTTGTTGTTGTATTTCCGCCAGGTTTTAGTATCAGGATGATGCTGGCCCCATAAAATGCGTTAGAGAGGAGTCCCTCCTTTTGTAATTTTTTGGAATAGTTTCAGTAGAAATGGTACTAGCTCTTCTTTGTACCTTTGTTAGAATTCAGCTATGAATCCGTCTGGTCCTGGGGGTTTTTTTTGTTTTGTTTTTTTTTTTTTGTTAATAGGCTATTTAATATTGCCTCGATTTCAGAGCTTGTTATTGGTCTAGTCAGGGCTTCAGTTTCTTCTTGGTTCAGTCTTGGGAGGGTGTATGTGTCCAAGAATTTATCCATTTCTTCTAGATTTTCTAGTTTACATGCAGAGAGGTGTTTGTAGTATTCTCTGTTGGTTCCCTTTATCTCTGTGGGGTCAGCGGTAATATCCCCTTACCGTTTCTGATTGTGTTTATATGAATCTTTTTATTATTCTATTATTAGATAGTGGCCTATTTTTTCCAAAACAAACAAAAAAAAAAGTTCCTGGATTCATTAATTTTTGAAGGGTTTTTTGTCTCTATCTCCTTCAGTTTGGCTCTGATTTTGATTATTTCTTGTCTTCAGCTAGCTTTTCGGATTTGTTTGCTCTTAGTTCTCTAGTTCTTTTGGTTGTGATGGTAGGGTTTCCATTTGAAAACTTTCCAGCTTTTTTTTTGAGATCTTTCCCAGCTTTTTGATGTGGGCATTTAATGCTATAAATTTCCCCCTTAACACTGCTTTAGCTGTGTCCCAGATATTCTGGTACATCGTATCTTTGTTCTCAGTTGTAAAGTTTTTTTGTTTTGTTTTGTTTTTAGCCAGAGTCTCTCTTTTTTGCCCAGGCTAGAGTACGGTGGTGTGATCTTGGCTCACTGCAACCTCTGTCTCCTAGGTTCTGGCAACTCTCCTGCCTCAGCCTCCTGAGCAGCTGGGATTACAGGTGCATGCCACCACGCCCGGCTAATTTTTGTATTTTTAGTAGAGATGGGGTTTCACCATGTTGACCAGGCTTGTCTGGAACTCTTGACCTCAAGTGATCCACCTGCCTCGGCCTCCCAAAGTGGCAAAGAACTTCTTTATTTCTGCCTTACTCATTTATCTAGTTTTCAGACTTTTAATGAGTTTCACTAGAGCTCAAAAATTACTGCAATGAATCCCATATATTGGAAAATTAATTCATTTCCAAACTGCCAGCTTATTTTTAGTTATTTGACTGTAAATGTGTCTCCTTTGATAAGAGATTCAAACTTTCTGAGTTTGTTGGCTTTAATACCATCATGCAAAGATTGTGTGACTGATTAGTATTGAATATGATTGCCTATAGCTTTGCATTTGTACATGAGTCACTATGAGACAACCTACCGGTCCTCAAAATCAAGCTTTGTACTCCGGGCATATTAGATACCACTGGTATATAAACATATTTCATAGCATCTTCGTGACAGAATGGGTTTTTTAGCTGCAGAATTTTTGTATAATTCAGATGTTTAGTAAGACTAACACAAATCCAAAAGTAATTATCTGCATATACACATACATTCTGAGACAAATCAATGATGAACAACTGGTATTTATTGAATATTTTTAATGTGGGAAATATGCTTCTATATCTTTTGGAGCTTAAAGACTAGCTATTTCATCAAGATGAAATTAAATATGGCACTAAATAGTGTTGTGTGGAAATTAGTCATCAATACAACAGTAGAGTTAAAGTTTGCAAGATGTAAACTAATGCTATCAATTTTGACTAATATTCCAAACCAGGAAATTAGTCATCCTTGCTTCTCTTATTTAGTCACCAGAGTTGGTAGGTTCTAATTCCCAAATAATTCCAAAATCTGACTTTTCACATCTATCTCCATTGACTTGACTTGGATTTATATCGCCTCTGAGTAGTTCCAAGAGCATCTGAAATATCTGTGTTCTCTTCCAAATAACACAAAGTTTTTCATGGTTCTAGTCTCTTCATCTTGATCTTCTTTGCCCAGAGCTTCAAGGATAAACTCGATGTCACTTGGTTGCTGTTGTCTGACCTGCCCCAAAGTCCAGTAAGAGTTGGCTATCATGTCACTTGTGTTTACATATCATTTAATAGATTCTTTTTTTTTGTAAGCACTTATCACATTGTATTATTTGTATTGTCCCTGTCTCTTATGGAGGGCAACCATAAGGTTTATCACTTCTCTGAATTCAAAGAATTTGGTCAATGCTTGGTTCACAGCAGGTAGTCAGTATTTAAGGAACTGAACTGAGTTCCAAGACTGTTAGTATCTTAAATGTCTCATGAGTGAAAAACATGACTGCAACTGACATGCTGTGCTCTTGTCACTCACTCCCACTTCCATCCCTATCCAGAGATGTAAGTGCAAAACTCTGTGAAATTAAAAAAATCACAGACCAGAGATTTTAGAAGTATGGACCATTTGATTATTTTTATCCCAACAACCTTTCCAGCCTGCTTTATAACAAGGTAGCTTTTCAGCCAAATTAAAAAGAACAGGAAAAAAAAGTGTTAGTTAATTATTTCTGGAATAGAAAACTGAAAGATACACTTTTTTTCTTGGAAGATATTTTTCAAATTATTATTTATGAAAAAACATTAAGAACTTTGATAACATATTTCAAAATGTTTTCCATCATTGCATATCTACCTATGTTATTTTGTTTCAGTTTACAAACATCGCTGATGCTAAAATACCTCCTTCAATATATAATTTAGGATTACAAACATGCTTCATTTTTCAAACTAATTTCTATACTCCAAGTACAAACAAAATCATTATGAAGTTTTAAAACACCACATCATTAATACTATAAAATCTTAAAAAATAGCTTTTTCATTGTTCAAGTATTTTATGAATATCTCAGATCCAACTTGAAAGCATTTTTTCATGTGGCACTATTTTATATGCATTTTAATTTCTTCTCTACTTTCCACAATGATCCCATGAATGGTTGAACACAACTTGAGTTAACATCTTTGTTTTTAACATAATTCATTTGATTATGTGATGAAACTATTTCATTTATGTAATAAGGCTCCAATAAATATCTTTTACTTTTTCCTTGCTTTTTAAATTATTTGGATTTTTTCCTCAAGTCAAATTCCCACAAATTATTATATCAATGAATGAGAATATGTGCATGGCTCTTAACATATTATGCCAAGTTTCTTGAAAAAAGCTGTGCCTATTTATTCTGACTCTCAAGAATGAATATAAGCATATCATGTTCACTGGGCCCCTTTCTAGTGCTCTCCTAAAAACAGCCTTCAACTCCTGAGCTTGTTGTGCCATTCCCAAAACTACTCCTCCTGAGTACAGACTGGCAGGAGAAGAGACCCTGAGAGAACCTTCGCTGTTACCACCATATCCCCTACTCTTGTTGTTGCCACTACTTTTGCCTGCTACAGGGCTGCAGCTTCGTTAGGGGCAGACAAGGAAGGTTCAAAGAGCTCTATTCTGTAATAAACTCTCTTCCAAGTCCTCCAACCAGTCTTTTTTTTTTTTTTTTTTTTTTTTTTATCTGTAGTTTTTCAATATCCAAGAGATATATATGACTAAGAAGATACGGAAGTCAAAACAAACAAATAAGCAAATAGACTCTCCAAAGTATGGTCATTCTTTGTTTTGATTATCTCTACCCAGTTCACCTACTCTTCTTTACTTTTAGAGGCATCTTATAGTTGCTTTATGAATTTTGTCTTCCTTTCCTTTCACCTTTCATCAATGGGAAAGATAGAATGGAGTGTACTTATTCCTTCCTAACTGACACTAGAACCTATCAATAAGTTTTTAATCGGGAGACTGAGAAAGTAGACTTACTCCTTTGTCACTAGTTGATTTCAAAGATAGTGGCCTGGTTACAGTATATGTTTGGTTTTGAGCCAGTTTGATCCAGTGAATATGAGATTTACCATTGATTCATTTATTGGAAATACATGACATTGGAATTACACCAGTTGGGCAGATTTAATTCTACATTAAATTTGCTAGATGAGAAACATATAACCAGTTGTCTTTTTCTTTTCTTTCCTTTTCTCCCCTCCCTCCCTCTCGCCTTTCCTTCCTTTTCTTTCTTTCTACCTCCTCCTCCATGCATATGGGAGCCTAGATTCATGGTTAACATTTTTTTTTTCTTCTGTAAAGGACCCGAGAGTATTTTAGGATTTCAGGGACACAAAGTCTCTACTGCAACTACAGTATTCAACTCTACTATTGTGGTGTAAAAGCAGGCAATGGACAATATTTAAATAAATGAGCTAGCCAAATTTGGCCAACAGGCTATAGTTTGTCAATCTGTGGCTTAGAATGATGAATTAACATATTTGATCTTCAGTATTTACCCAGTAGTAAGGTTGTTACAGTAAAAAACCATCATAACATTTTAAGTGGTTTAAAAACTGTTTGAGTAAAAATGTGTTTGGGGTTATTTAGAAGTTATTGACGCCTGATATGATACTGAAATACTAGTATGTGTGGGTCCAGGTTCTGAGATTTCCGGGAGCCAATTTTTTCTAATTACTTTTTTACATTTGCTTTTTTAATCTATGTATGTTCTTCTAATGAACTCTTTACTAGAATTTAGGCCATGAATTAGAAGACCTAAATTCAGAGTCATGTGTGTGTGTATATATACACACACATATATATACATATACACACACATACACATATATATACATACACATATATAGATACATTATTTATATATATATGTGTGTGTGTCCCTAGGTAATCTGAAAAAAAGTTGACTTTCAATTATATAGGTTGAAAAATACTGGAAAATAACATTTAATTAGACTCAAATCAAGAGCTGCCAGATTCCACATTGAAATGTAACATTACTGAAAGCAGAATTTTTGAAGGTTTTCTATTTATGAGTATTCAGTAAGAAATTATTTCAGCTCCCATTTTTAGTATAGCACTCCAGACAAGAAATAGACTATCTTGGCTTTTAAAAGTCTTTCTGTAAATTCTTCATATGAAACAAAACTCTAAAACAGTTTTATTTTTGTAAAACATTCTTACAAAGTATGAACAATTATAGTTGACTGACTTAAGTTGAGAGGTTTCTGTATAAATAGCACTCTCAATTTTTGCATTCACAATTCAACACTGTCTAGCTCTGTTAAAATGGTGTCATTTCACAATAGTTGTATCACCCATGTTTCAGAAAACAGAGTTGTTATCCTGCCCTTCAGACAGGACAGGACCAGAAGATACTGTAAGACAAACATAAACGCTGGAGTGAGAAGAATCTAACGAAGAGGTAATAACCAAAGCCATAAAATGATATATATTTTACTGCAGGAACATGAGCAATAGCTATGTGGCTATTCGTGCTACAAACTAAGCCACCCACAAACATTCAGCAGAAAATTCCCTTTGAATAGTTATAATTGAAGAAACAGAAAGCTCTCTCTAAAAAATGTGCCAAATATTTTTAATAGAGAATTCATAAAGAAATACAGCTGCTCAAGATATGAATGATAAGAGGATCAAACATATAGAACAGGGCTTTGTGAAAAGCAAAATTTGGCTTAAAGGAATGTAGGATGAAAATAAATGAAAAAATAAAGAACTATCAGAATGCCTCCAGAAGTTATAATGGATATGGGCGCTATCACTTTTCTCCCAGGTAATAGTAGTTTATTTCCTTGCCCAAAAAGCTTTTTCAAATCACATTTGCCACTACCCAGAGCAGGAGCATTAATAGCCACTAAGTTTCACTTTCTTAAAAGAGATATGTTAAGAATATGAACGTAAACTACGCTGAGGAGCAGTTTACTGGCTTCATGGAATTCACAGTACCAGGAGATGCCAACCCAGTATTCAGCTGGGCTTTTTAAATAACACTACATATGCAAATTTAAGTATCATGAGTTCAAACTTATAAGATTGTGCAGAGGAAAGTGCTGTTAATGTTAATAAAGATCGCATTGCCAGGTGAAGTATCACTCACCTACACGTCATTTGCTTTGTTAGTTTATGTCCAATACAGCATTTTGGGAATCTGAGAGGCTAAATAAAAAGGCATGTGAAGAGAAGTTTACAGTTTGATTTGACTGATAATTTGTGCTATCATGAATTTCTAGGTGTCACATTCTAGACTATCTTTCTTAAAATTCTCCATCTTGGTATTATTATAAAGAACAAATGGAGAAGACTCAGTCACTATGCATATTATTGTCTCTTAAATTCCAAGGCACTCCTAACACTGGGCTTATCAGGGCCTACTGAGAGAAAGGGAACTTCAGGAAGGCCCTGGCTTCAGGGGTGAGGATTCCACCCAATTCCTGCATTGTCTCCTTTCAAATTTCATTTAGGACGACTGGAATGTCTAGACAGATTTTTGGTTTGAGTGAAGCAAGCCTAACAAAAAGCTTTCTTTACTACTTAAGAGAGGTGTCATTTGGTTCCTTTCTCACAACATTTTAGAAAGACGCCAATGTCCCTGAAATGATGTTGAGTGCTAGAAAACCAGTTATCATAAAATGTTAGGGACAGATGATAAAATATGTGTCTGTCCAATCTCTACATTTAATTTTTGTATTTTACTTTTTGGACATTTTAATTCTTTTCTTAAGTTGTCTCATCTGTAAAATGAGAATAATAGTACCTCCTTCATTGAGATGACATAAGAATACAACCTAGAAAATATTACAACAGGAATAAATACAAGAACAGCTAGGGAGTGATGTAATAAATTTGACTTGAAGAGCAGGGGTTGGCTGCTCTCTCTCTCTCTCTCTCTCTATATATATATACACACACACACACACACATACACACATTCCTATACATACATATATACCTATATATACACACACATATACACATATACACACACTATATATATAAAATATGTATGTATATATATAAGTATGTGTATATATGTGTATGTATGTATACATACACACATATACATATACATTAGGAAACATGAGCAGGACTTTATATAATAAGGAATAAAAGCAGTGCAGAAGGAAATGCATTACAAATACACTAAAACATAGCTAGAAAGGGACGTGGATAAATAATTCTGGAGGAATACAGGGTTATAGGCCATGATGCTAGAAAATCAATGTGGGGCACAATTGTGAAGTTTTTCACAGCCTTGCTAAGTAGTTTAACATTTGTGGTTTTCATGAGAAGCCATAAAGTATATTTAATGAGCAGTAATATGAACAGCCCTAGGGTTGCTTGATGACCTTCCAAAAGCACAACAGTTTTAGCAGAATAATGATGAAAACAAGTCATTTGTGTTGAAGTAAATCAGACCATACAAAAAATCAATTTCAGATGGATTGTAGATCTAAATGTAAAGGATAAATAAAGCTTTTAGAAGAAAATATTAAATGTCTTCATGAACTGAAGTGAGCAAATATTTCTTGAAAGGGCATAAAAAAACACTAACCATAAGTGGAAATTTTGAAAAATTAACCTATTAAAATTAATAACTCTTATTCATCAAAAAGCAACAATGAGAGTAGAAGACAAGTCATAAAGAAGAAACAATCAATATTTATATCTAGCCATATATCTACATCCAGAAAATATAAATAGCTCAACAAATCAATAAAATGCAGACAATTCAATAGAAAGTAGGCTAAAAATATGCACATCTATGACCTAGAAATCATATTCACAGATACATACAATAAGAAAGTGTACATGTGTTCACCAAAAGATATGTTGAAGAATGTTTAAAATACGACTACTTGCAAAAATTCCAAACTGGAACTAACCAAATATCCATAAAAAAAAAAAAGGCTAAATTTTTATATGTATGCACAATGAAATCCTACACAGCAAGGAGAATGAACAGCTACGTGTAGAGACACTATAGATAAATCTCACAAATATCACAAGTCCTGTACACTATGTAGTCCAGGGTATTATGTTCTCACATGGAGTGTGAGAAGCCTAACACCTAGAGTGAATTCTACCTGATTCCATTTCTATAAAATGCAAACCCAGGTATATGGTGTTAGAAGTTAGCATAGTGGTTATTTTCCATTTGGGCCTAACGATCAAGGGGAACGATGAAGCTTCTAAGAGGCTGATGAAGTTCTGTCTTGTGATCTGCCACTGGTTACATTTTTTGTTCATGTTGAAATCCATAAAGTTTCATTTACGCTTTGTGCACTTGTATGTATACTTGAATAGAAATTATGAAAATTACTAAAAAAATATTCAGAGGACTTCTACTTCCAACATCATGGCTAATTAAATATACCGAAGAAAAGTCCTCCAAAGCAAATGCCAACACACTGGATAAATCATAATGACTACTTTTTAATGCAGAGCTGAGCTCACAGTAAATTACAGGAAATCTGCATGGGACACATGAAAACTAGGAGCTAGAGCCGTAGATATGATCCTTGAACACTGAGCTGGTGCTATTTTGAGGGTACACCTATTCTGGGGATTAAATCACAGCCCTGAACTACCACAGCTTATAAGACTTGACTAAATCAATCAATCAATCAATCTCTCTCTCTCTCTCTCTCTCTCTCAATCTCCCCCAACACCCAAACCTCCATGCCTCCCTTTCTCTCTCTCATTGATGAATCTTTGGGATAGAAAAAAAGTTAAAATCCGGGCCGGGCGTGGTGGCTCACGCCTGTAATCCCAGCACTTTGGGAGACTGAGGTGGGTGGATCACCTGAGGTCAGGAGTTCAAGACCAACCTGGCCAACCCAGTGAAACACTGTCTCTACTAAAAATACAAAAATTAGCTGGACGTGGTGATGCTTGCCTGTAATCCCAGCTACTTGGGAGGCTGAGGCAGGAGAATCACTTGAACCTGGGAGGCAGAGGTTGCAGTGAGTGAGCCGAGATCACACCATTGCACTCCAGCCTGGGCAACAGAATGAGGCCCCGTCAAAAAAAAAACAAGAAAAGAAAAAGAAAAGTAGTTAAAATCCAACTAATGAAATACAAAATTTTCTCTGTAGAAAACAAGCTGACTTTGACTGCTTTTCTGTCCCAATTTTCCCTAAAATATATATTATCTTGCTCTTCTCATTTTCTGACAGAAAATGGGCTTGCCCTCAGCAATCTTGCAATTAGAATTCAACCCACCAGTAGACACTTTTTTCCCCTAATACCATTTAAGGTACCAGATGCTCTTCTGTTTTACAGATAAAGCTACCTATAGATACCTCGTGTTCATCTAATTTCAAAAGAAAATATTATAAAAGAGTTCTGAATTGGAACTCAGGAGGAAACAACCACCTGGTACCCAACATGTCCACTGATGATATGGTGCCCTCAAGCGTCGCTGTTTAGGCCTCAGTAATTTCATTTGTCAAATTTAACGAGTGGGCACTGGTATTTCTAGGTATTATGTTCATAAGCTTTGGAGTCAGGCAAACTGAGAACTGCCTTGTATTATGTAGGTAAATTGATAGAAGCATCCACTGAAACCTCACATAGACTTTGCAAAGATGAAGCATATCTGTGTGCTTGAAACGGAAAGATCTTTATGATGTACTGTTAAGTAACAAAGAGCAGAGCAGTATGAATAGTAGTTTATTTATAAAAGAAACATAGTGTGAATATAAATATATTATTAATAGAATATATCTGTAGGGATCCACATAAATCAAGTTTCTTCTAGGTTAAAAAGAGGTAGTACAATGTTTCTGTGTTGATTGAATAAATAACATGTGGATACATAACTTTTATAATTTTATAAACACAAAATTTAGTTAATTCTTTTTCAATGGCAGGCACAAGGCTGTAGTTAAATAAAATTTGGTAACCTTTACCGTGGTGAACACTCTAAGAAGCTATTGATTATTATTTTCCTAAAAACTAAAAATAAAAATATTTGAAATTAGTGGATTGTATGACAATGTGATAATAAATGTATTTAAAAGCAAATACATGTTACAGTGAGTCTCATTTATTCAGGGATAGGTGGTGGTTAGGTATGAAATCAAGCTTGATCAGAAAAAGGTTAGATAGAAATAGGAGAAAGATAAAGGATTTGGCCCTGTTGCCTTCTAATGGAGAAGAAAGCTGACATAGGACTGGTAATAAATAGTGTAGAGATGGGGCATGCCAAAGGACATTGTTAATGACATCTTCCTGAGATTACAGAAGCAACCAAACAAATGTCCTGGGCGGAAAGACGTAGAAGCTGCGAAAAGGAATGATACATTTCTAATACAGGCTCTCAGACTACAATGGTGATAGGAAAGTAGGATTAAGTAACTCAAAACAAGGGTTTTACTCTAATTGTCAAATTCAATTTAGGGTATGCAACATAAGGCATAGCAGTGAGGGACATTTAGTGATGAGTTTTTCTGACCACTAGAGCTATTTAATAGAATTCCATTTTTAGAGGCACATTGTCCAGAAAAAAAAAAAAAAAAAGTTTTTCTAGTTATGAGATTGAATCAAATAATCGTCCTGTGCCCAGAGTGACATAACTCTAAAATGAGCCTTGTTTCTCAGAAGTGTCCCTGTTGCTAACTGCTCACAAATTGTATGCTGGCTTATTGAAGGAATCTTGTGTCAATGCTGTCACTTTTGTCCCTTTGGCTCTTCACGAAACTACCCATTTTAGCTCTTTTGAAAGAATGTTCTTTTTTTCTCAGGTTTATTAGATCTCTAATACCCATCAGAAGTTCTTGAATTCCTATCATCTTTTTTTCTTCAACCATGGTTTAGAGGAATACAGAGAATATTTTCATAATGTTCAAGTAAAAAAAAAATCTTTCTAAGCCTGTCAGGAAACCAAATAACCTCAAAAAGATGAAATATGGCAAATGGTAACATATGGTAAATGGTAACAAATGGTAACATATTCCAAACCATAACTAACTCCAAAACTCTGAGCAGTTAAAACCAATCATAATCTCAAGAAAAATACATGTCTTTATAAACAGCAAAAGCTCCTACAAGAAAAGATGGGCAAGAAAATGCCTCAGTAAATTAGACCAAGAATGTGCTTGAAAATCTAAAAAACAATGACATCAGAATATGGGAAAACGGTCTAATAAAGTAATTTGAATTAAAATTATGCTGTTGTCAAATTTCTATAATGTGAGAATGAAAATTTTAGAAGTATACCTTGTTAAACATAATTGAATGGCGATTTGTTAATACTATATATCAAAATTAAGATGTAAAATCTTTTAATCAGAATTAAACCTTAAGTATCCTCGAGTACAGCAAGGAATAAACAACAATGTCAGTACCCAGCACCAGATTTGCATTAAGAGATGACACATTTAATGAAACCTTAAGGAATAGTGAACCAAGTAAAGGCCAGCCAACGGGTGGCAGAGACTGCCAGCGAGCACCCACGTAAACCCACATTATTCCCTACATGTTAAAGCCTTCCTGGCCGAAGACTGGGGCTATGTGACTGTGTTTTAGCCAGTTACATGTAGGCAAAAATAATGTATGCTGCTTTTAAGCTTTACCTTAAGACACCTGCTCAATTGTCCATTTTCTGTCTACAATGACTATGGAGTCCATATGTTGATAGCATCAAGCAAGGAAAATAACTTGAATTCTTGGCTTATTAGACAGTCCCCAAGGAGAGTCACCTAACCTGAAGTGACTGTGATGTCACCAAGAACAAGCCTTTATTGTATTAAGTTATTGAGTTTTTTAGGTTTATTCGAAATTTATACAATTGCTTAGAACAGTGCTTCTCAAATTTGAGTGGACATAAAAATTCTTCAGAGACCTTGTTAAAACCCAAGTTTCTGGGTGACTTCCTTAGATATTTTGATTCAGTAGGTCTGAAGATGGCGAAATTGAGATTCTGCGTATGTAACAAACTCTGGATATTAATGCTGCCAGTCCACAGACCACACCAGACTAAATATTCTGAATAAAATACTGGAGTGGAATTAGATAACAAAATGTGTGTAAAAAAAAAAATAGGTCTTGAGGCAGCATGGAAACTTAGGCTGATGGAAATGAAGATGGGTGAGTGGAAAAAATTATTGTAAGCAAAAATGATGAGTCAAGATGATACAGAAAGTTCAAGCTGTGAACTTTGAGGTCAAATTGGCACCAAATCAGAATTCCCAGAGCAAGCACGTGGCACTAATTCAAAATTAGTTCACCCACTAATATTTAATGGTATTGATGGAGGGCAGAATTTGCTCATAAATAGGGCACATCTGACTGCCAACACACCCATCTCATGTACCTAGAGGTCTCCAGTACAAATTGAATGAATTCTGAAAACTCAAAGAACAAGACATTTTTTATCAAATGTAAAAGCTGAAGTGTGAATGGGCATTTTGATAGACTACTCCTGCGTGAACAGCCTTACCTCTGTCTATAAATTAAGGCTGGAAAATAAAGAGGGAATCAGAGTATCATAATCTTTGTAGTCACCAGAGGCCTTATGTAGAAGCAGTGGTACGCTCAATGGCAATGTTCACAGTGGGTGGGAATCAGGGACACACAGATGGACTTACCGCTGAGTGTGGAGAAAGTGTGACCAAAGACCCATTTCCAAAATGAAACCCCATATCCCAATCATGATATATGGTAGAAGCGGTGTATGGTGATGTTCATGAGTGGGTCTGCAGCCAGATAACCTGTGCTCCAGTCAATCCTAGTCTACCACTTGTTATCTTAGTGATCTAGGAGCAAGTTACATTTCTCCTATTCCTCAATTTCCTCATTTACAGCACTGTTTGTTGAAAAAAAAAAAAAAAACAACTGTAAACTAGAGTTTGATAGAGAACTGGACACTAACTTTTTAAAAATGAATGAATTAAGTATGTATATATTGATATGAAAAACTCTCCAAAACAGGTTGACAAACTATGGCCTGTGGTGGCCCACCACCTGTTTTTGTAAATAAAGTTTTATTGGAATACAGCTATGCTCATCCATCTATATATTGTTTATGGCTACAGAAAGGAAGCTTAAAAAATTTATTATCTGGCTATTCAGAAAAAAAGTTTGCTGAGCCTTGCAGTAAGATGTTATGCTAAACAATAAAAGTAATGAACATCTTGTATTGTTTATGCCATTAATGTGGTAAAAAAAAAATATGTATACGCAAATGTATAGAATCTCTCTATGGATTCAGAAACAAAAATGAAAAAATTATGATGTGCACTCTCCTCTCCCCTCCTTAGCATCTTTTGAATCTTTTGCCATGTAACACGAATTATATATACATATAAAAAGAATTATGCATGCATAAACCACGTTCAGTTAATCGTAGACATATACAGAAATAGCACAAGTGTTGTACAGCCAGATTAAACCATTTGATAAAAGTTCCATCTATCAGCAGTTTGGTTACATTAAATTATGCAGGCAATTGATCTAATTGATCATTTTCACAGATTATTCTTACATTAAGAAAATTCATATTTAAAATCTTTCTATCTATAATAGAACTGCTTACTTTCACTACATCTTGAGTTTTAAAACCACCTTAAGAATTTTCAATGTCATCTCTTCATTAATATTATTGTAAATTTGGAATACTATTTTATATTCTGTTCCTGATAACGACTTAGTTCATCCCCACTGTTGTAATATAATACCTTAGACTCAGCAATTTATAAACAATAGAAATGTATTGTTTACCATTCTAGGGGCTGGGAAGTCCAAGATGAAGGCACCAATAAATTCAGTGTCTAATGAGGCTGCTTTCTGCTTCCCAGATGGCACCTTGCTGTTGTATCCTCACATGGTGAAAGGGGTGAATGCTGTGTCCTCTCATGGCAGAAGAGTTGAAAGGACAAGGCAGCTCACTGAAGCTTCTTTTATAAGGGCATTAATCCCATTCATAAGGGTGGAACCCTCATGGCCTCATCACTTCCCAAAGGCCCCACCTTTTAATACTAACAACTTGGGGTTAATGTTCCAACACATGAATTTTGGAGGACATGTACATTCAAACAATAGCAACCACTTTCTAAAATCTCTAAGTACTTCTATGTGCTGTCCCAATAACACCAGGGAAAAAACTTGATCATGGTGTTCTCAATCCTCCTTCATGTCTAGTTTCTGAGCTACAAGTTCTGAAAAGACTGCTCCAAACCCATGTATGAGAAAGGCTTGACTGGCTATGTGGTAGTAGAAACAACCCTGAAATTAATAACTCAACAATATTCATTTATTGCTCATACTACATGTCCAACTCTGGCCAGGGCACTCTGCTCCATGCAGGCACTCAGAGACCCAGCACGACAAAGGCTCTACTATCTTGTGGCTTTACTGTATGGAACATGTAACCTCAGTTGCTGTATTATGGAAGAGTGCACTGGAGGGCTGGACACTGACTTTTAAGTGTTTGAACTCAAAAGTGACAGTAGACACCTCTGCCTACAGTGTAGCAACCAAACTTAGTCACAGGGACCCAACTAATATTTTGAACCAGGAAGTACCAATAGTAATACTTTGGTCTCTAATAATACCTTGGTCCAGTTTCTCAAAGTTTTTGTTGTTTTCATAGTTTTTGCTGTTGAAACACTGTCAGTTGAAATAAGCAGTTTTACTATATAACGCTAAGGCCTACATAACTTTGTCCAGCAAGGGAAAAATGTGACTTGACTGCAGAAACCTATGGAGACTAACACCTAGAGCACTGTTTCTCAATGACAGCTGCACACAAGAATTACTGAGAAGCTTTAAAAACTACTCTGTCTGAGCCATCCCTAGAGAGTCTAATTCAGTTGATCTGGGTAGAGGGAGCCCAATATATCTTATGACACCTCCCTACCTTTTCTCTCACTGAGTGGGTGGGAGTTTATGTTAAAAAAAAAAAAACCTCATATCCATAAATGTTCAGATCCTTTTAGTTTAAGTCATTAAAATTTTAGTCATTTATAAGCTCCTGGGTTTATAAACTTCTTTAAGTCAGATATTAGGTGCTGAGAGTAGAACTTCACAACAAAAACATGACTGTTCCTCCATTTATTGTAAAGATGATTAGAAGGTAAAGCTGGTTAACTTGTTTTAACCTGTTTGAGATTCACCAAATTGAAGTAAAATGAAATATATGAGTCTTATTAGAGAGCTTGCTTAGGAATTCATTTCCCTAAGCATTCAGTAGGTGACATTAACTTTATGAATAATTTTCTGAGCTCTAAAATGCTCCATATGAGAAAAAGAAATATATGAAAATTGTTAACTGTGAGATCATCATCATATAACTTCATTGAATATGACTCATATACAAATCAGTTAAGTTACTTCTGGCAAATGGTATTCTTGATGACTGTTCATAAAGCATAGTGGCCTAAATAAGATACTTTTGCATAAAGCGTCAGCCTCTGGTCATGTACCTGATTTATTTAGATTAATTTCACTTTCATTTATATATAATTATCCTTTTTAACATTTTTCTACTAATCTTTACTCTTTCTGAGGCATTCTTTAAACCACTGAAAGATAAGATACTATTATATTCCTTAAATGATATGCTTTTCTAAGAAAAACTTTGAATCAGTAAAGGAAAAAGGTTGATAACTTCAATCAACAATAAATCAAGGAACAAAATAAAAACAAAATTTATGGCAAGAAAGCAAAGGTAAACAAGTTTGAAAAACATTTTACAGTATATATGTCACATGAATTACATGAAACTCATAAAATTAGTCAGAAAAAAACAATAAAATTAATCAGAAAAAAAGCAAAATGATGAGTGAAGATATTTTTTAAATTCTCTGGTGGGACAAAAATAACATTTATAACATTTATAAATCCATAAAGGACTTATAAATTTGACATATAAATTTCAAATTTGCTGAGGCAAGTCTAACCACAAAACAATTAAAACTTCTACCATTAACAATGAAATCAAAAAACAAGAAAACCTAGTAGAAAATTGGATAAAAGCAAAATGTTAACTCATGTAAGAATAAAGATAAATGCTAAACAAAGTTATAAAAAATGTCAACCTTTTTAATTACTAAAGAATTAAGTAGATTTTTAACTTTTAAGACTGGCAAAGATTTCAAATTAATAAAATTCAGTATTGGAGGGAATGTAAACTGATATTTTTTGGAAAACAATTTGTAAATGACTATTGAAAATTTCACTTGTCTTTTAACTACCAATTTCAGTACTAAGAATTATAAAAACGATATACTTGAGTTGGTAGATATATGTTTTAGGGCATGTACTGCAGAAATTCTATAGGTCCACTCTTAGGAGCAATTTATATTTCAAAATTATTTTATGACTTTAGAAAGACTTTAGAAAGTGTACACACATGCACAACTGTGTGTTATGTAGTACCATCAGAGGCATTCATGGAAGCATTTCATCACAAAACAACATTAATATTTCTAAATAGGAATATATGAATATTTGCACGAAGTTGAATAAACACAGACACTGAATAGTTTTAGGTGAGTTCTGGTGAGCTTCTGACATCAAATGACTTCAGGCTAGGTTAGTTTCAACCTCCAAATTAGTGAAAAAGAGACATTTAATTTTAAGTGCTTTTGGGGTTGGAACATAGACCTAAATTATTTAAAAACCTGAAAACTAAACTAATAGTTATCTTAAATTTATGATTCTCCCATAATATATCTACTAAGTGATCATTTTAAGCAGTGATAGTATTAACATTAAAATATAAATGCCTAGGATATACGATAAAGTGAGAAAAAGAACAGCAACATTATCCATTTCTTTTGTGCAACAAAATTTCTGCTGATATTTCCTTTTTGTTGAGATAAATAATGCAAGACTTAAAGATTACTGGGAGGGAATATGCAGATTTTACACACTGACCAGGATCCTTTTTTGAAACTTGACTCCTTCCTCTTCTTATACATATAATCTATTACCTATAGGTAATAAAACTTGTTAGAGTGCATCAAGATGCACCTGAATGACCAAAGTTGTATGACAACTAGGGACAAGGATATCATCTACATGAAGATAGAAAGAGAGAAGATCAGGAGCTAGACTTTGCAGATTCAGGTGACAAAGATAAATGGAACCTCAGTCACACCTAAGATTCCCATTTAGAGAGCTGTTGTCTAATGGAATCTAAAGATCTGTGATTTGAAAGACTCAGGGCACTGTAAGGCTCAAATAACCTAATACACACACACACACACACACACACACACACACACACAAAAAAAAAAAAAAAAAAAAAACACTGCAAATAAAGTAGAAAAACACTGAAAATTTTAGAAGCAAGTCAAAACCTATGAAAATCCATGCATGCATGAAAGGATATGTAAACAAAGCTTAAACATTTTTTAATGTTTCTTTTCTCTGTGTTTCATTTAAAATAGTTTATATACCTATATCTTCAAATTCACACAAAGTGCCTAAATCTCTCTCAGCATAAGGGATTTGTATGGACTGTAAGGACTTTCATTTCCAACCAGGATGGAATTCCGGAAGCAGATTTGTGCTCCCACCTGAAATAAGTAAAAGTGGAGAAAGTATGTGAAACAATTTTCAAGACACTGGACATTAGGACATTACACAGTGAAGGACAGGGACCCTTAACAGATAAGAAACAAACGAGCTGAGCCCTTTAGCAGCCCCAGCTGAACTGCTTTTGGAGCTTCTAAACTAGGGTGCTGGGAGAAGAAACCAGAGTACAGCCCTGCTGATTGCTTGAACAGGGCAAAAGGAGCTGACAAACACAAGAGATCAAGGCTAGAATTCTCAGGACAGAGTATCAGAGAGAGAAAAAAGCTGCTCAATGAGAGAACTGCAGAAAGCTTCAGGTGTCTCCCTTTGGCACTTTCCTCACATTTAATTTAAAATATCTTCATTCTTCTGTGAGTAACTTGACTTTCTTCTTCCAGCTCTTTCTGAGAATTTTTTTCCCTTCTCACTAATATTGAACAATTTGTTTTTGATTTGAGTTGGTGTCTTTTTTTTTTTTTTTAACTTTTTTTTATGCTTGAGTTTCATCCATCTTCTTGGTTTTGTGGATTTATGATTTTCATCAGCCTTGGAAAATTTTTGACCATTATTTCTCCAAACATGTATTCTATCTCCCCTGCTCCTCAGCTCCTATGACTTGTATTTTAGGGTTTTTGAAGTTGTTCCACAGCTCACCGATGCTGTTCATTTGTTTATTTGTCTGGATTTTCTTTTTTTTTTTTTTTTTTTTTTGTTTTGTGTTTCATTTTAGATGGTTTACACTGCTATGTTTATAAATTTTTACTTTTTTTTCCTTTTTCAATGTCTAATCTGTAATTAATCCCATCTTTTGATTTTTTCTTCTCAAACATTGTATTCTTCATCTCTAGAAGTTCAATTTGTGTCTTGATATATCTTACATGATTCTTCTTAATTTCTGAACACATGAAGTAGTGTTAAGTTATCTTAATGTCCTTATCTGTTAACACTGACATTTGTTAGTTCTAAGTCAGTTTCAATTGATTGAATTTAATAGCAATGAGTCATATCTTCCTGTTTCTTTTTCTGTATGACAGTTTTTTATTAAATGCCTGACACTGAGTTTTATACTCTGTTATTCAAAATGACTTTGAATTAAGTAAAACTAAAAAAATAGGACATCAAAATCTGTGGGATGCAGCTAAGCAATATTTAGGGGGAAATTTACAGCACTAATGCCCTTAGAAAAAAAAGAAGTTCTCACATTAATTGTCTCAGTTTCTACCTTAAGAAACTAGGAAAACAGGATAAATTAAACCCAAAGTAGAAGCAAAGAAATACTGAAATTCAAGACAGAATGAATAAAATACAAATTACAAAATATCAGTCAAACAAGAAAGCAATGCAGTATTGATAAATGCAACAACATGAATCAATCTTAAAACAATTACGCTGAGTAAAAACAACTGGGCCAACAAAAGAGTACATACTATACTACATAAGACTATCGAAAATGAAAAACAACCTGTAGTGACAGCACATCAGTGGTTGCCTGCATGTGGGGAAACTGTTAATATTAGAGTTAGGGAGAATAGAGTGCCAAGAAGTACAAAGAGTTCAGAGGAAATTTGGAGGGTTGATGGATATGCTCATTATTTTATCATTAGCGGTTCAGTTATATACATATGTCACAACCCATCAAATTGCACATTTTAAATATATGCAGTCTATAATGTGTCAGTTATTTCTTAATAAAGCTGATCCTACAAACATTATACTGGAAAGCAAATGACAAATGACGTGTGTACAAGGTTATTCTGCAGAAGGTATAAAAACAATAAATTCAATGCAAACTTTATGTCTAGGAACAGAGGACTTGTTAAATTATGTTCATCCAGTTCTGCAGAAAGAAAACAGAATATCTTAATATATGGCTATGAAACAGTCTCCATGACATACTGCTGAGAATACATGTATACACACACACACCCCTCAAAAACAAAAACAAATTCAGAACAGCATGTATTGTATGTTTCTATTTTTGTAAAAAAAAAAAAAAAAAAAAAGGCAAGGAGCATTTGTTACATCTGGAAAGTATATATAAAAGTATAAAAAGTTTGATTAGCATCAGCAAAGTGACATGAATGGCTAGAAGACAGGGAAGAGAAATCAATTTTTTATTATATATATTACCTTTATCCTTTCAATCTTTGAAACACGTAAATGTCTTACATATTAAGAGCCTAAGCAAAATGTATCATACTGATTATTGAGCTATGGAGTCAGATAGCTTGTGCTATATGACTTTGGACAACTTAAACTCTCTATCTCTTAATTTCCTTTAAAGTGAAACAGATATACTGATGGTATCTTGTCATAGGCTCTTTATAAGTATTAAATGAACTCTTATAATAAAACTTCCCATATGGTAAACATACATTATACCACTGATATTACTAATGTTATAGGTTCAGTTAAACCTGGCTGGTTGCCTAAGAGGACTGCCTGTTTAAAATTCACAAGTTATAGAGTATCTTAAACATCTGCATATTGATTAATCTTATTTTCATCTCTTTTCTCACACTAAACTGACTTGCAAACTCTAGAAAGCAAGCCCAGTGTTTATTAGGAGCACATCCATTGTTTCAAATACATGGTACTTCAGAAGCAGATGAGGGCTCTTAAAAAACTTTGTCATTGTTCCCATTCTAAAGAACCATACAAAATGTTGCCATTATGGATTATGCAATCTACTGTTAATAAAGTCTAAGTAAGTAAATACAAGTATAAATACATTTTATACGTTTATGTGTGTATATGTATATTCAATTTGGTAATATGTTGCTATGTGGTTTGAATGTTCCCTTAAAAACTCATGTTGAAAATTAATTGCCATTATGATGGCAATTAAAGAGGTGGTTAGATTATGAGGGCTATGATTTAGATCATGAGGCCTCTGCCCTCAGGAGGATTAATTCCATTACCACTGAAGTGGATTCCTAATGAAAGGATGAAGCTTAGCCTGTATCTTCTCTCTATCTTGCACATGCTCTTTTGCTTTTCCAATTCCTGCCGTGATGCATGAGGCAGGCCCTTACCAGTGCAATGCTCTTAAGACTTCCCAGCCTTCAGAACTGTAAGAAATAAATCTCCATTTTTATAAATTGCCCAGACTCTGGTATTTTGTTGTAGTAGCAAAAGATGGACTAAGATATATGTCAAAAGTAGTTACTTTTCCCAATTCCCCACCATGGCATCCAATACTGATTTCTTTCAGAGATGACTTTTACATGGTTTGAAATATAGCAATTAAAATGTGTGCAAATTTCCCACAGGTTGTTTGTAGAGCAAAATTTGCTGCATACTTGCTGGATGCCAAACAATTTTGTATTTTATTTCTATTTTGTAGAACATAATGATACAATTAACAGCATTGCTCACCTATCAATGAAAAAGACAGTTCAGAGAGTTTAACTGATTTGCCAATGATCACAAGGTTCACTTAGTAGGAACCAATAATTGAAATGTATATATATATGCACCAAAGTTACAGTACATTGTATCATAAAAAGTTATTTATATCTTCTCCTCTTCTCTTTCCCAACACGTAAAATACAAATAAGAGTTCAAATATATTGGGAGGCCGAGACGGGCAGATCACGAGGTCAGGAGATAGAGACCATCCTGGCTAACACAGTGAAACCCCGTCTCTACTGAAAAATACAAAAAACTAGCCAGACGAGGTGGCGGGCGCCTGTAGTCCCAGCTACTCGGGAGGCTGAGGCAGGAGAATGGCGTAAACCCGGGAGGCGGAGCTTGCAGTGGGCTGAGATCCGGCCACTGCACTCCAGCCTGGGCGACACAGCGAGACTCCATCCCAAAAAAAACAAACAAAAAAACAAACAAACAAACAAACAAAAAAACCCAAATATAATTGACCAATTATAAGAGGAGTGAGCAGATCCCATTCCTGGTTTATAAAACAAAACAAACAAAAAAATGAGGGGCCTGGAGAGTAGACCAAGTTTATGGAGCAGGTGACTGGCATCATGTTGCCTAACACCCCCTCTTCTTTTTCTTTGAACTACATCATATTCTCTGTCTTCCTTTTGATCTTGAAAAGGCCGAATAAAATCCCAGAACCCCAGAATCTCAGAGAGAAAGGCCAGTGTTTCTGCATTACCCATTTTTGGAAAACACCTTTGAAACAAATGTTTCCTACATGATTAGTGACACACTGATCATTCTAACATTATGAAGCAAGAAATACATGGCAAGAAAAAAAAAGGGGGGAAAGGAGAAGAAAAAGGAAGAGAAGGAAGAGGGGAATAGGGAGGAGGAGAGGAGGAAGAGAGGAAGAGGATGAGGAAGAGGAAAATGATGGCAGTGGTAAAGATCAATTATGTTTTAAAAAACTCTACAGGGTTCTGTGACATCAGAACAGATTCAGACCAATGGCACACACCACTTATAGCTCAATTATACTATATTTTACTTGATTACATTATATTAAAATACTAAATTATCAACTAAGGAAGCATGTATGTCATGATTTGTGGATTTAGGTCATCATTTGGTTACTTTATTCTTGATTCTTGTGTTATGCATTGCAAGAATTTGTTGTGGAGACAGATGGGGGTAACTGTTTTCTCTTCAAAAGGCTGTGGCTAAAAGGCTCTCCCTCTTTGTGCTGGCAGCCTCTCCAAACCCAGTATAAACAGGGAGCTTACCAAAGGTCTCTGAAACAGTATTAACATTGGTATGTTCCCAACTTTGATATGTTCCCAACTTTGCACAGTGTATTTTTTTTTTTTTTTTTTTTTTTTTTTTGAGACGGAGTCTTGCTCTGTCACCCAGGCTGGAGTGCTGTGGCCGGATCTCAGCTCACTGCAAGCTCCGCCTCCCGGGTTCCCGCCATTCTCCTGCCTCAGCCTCCGGAGTAGCTGGGACTACAGGCGCCCGCCACCTCGCCCGGCTAGTTTTTTTGTATTTTTTAGTAGAGACGGGGTTTCACCGTGTTCGCCAGGATGGTCTCGATCTCCTGACCTCGTGATCCGCCCGTCTCGGCCTCCCAAAGTGCTGGGATTACAGGCTTGAGCCACCGCGCCCGGCCCACAGTGTATTTTTTTAAAGGGACTCTTGGATGAATTTCTATCTTCTCCAAAAAATATGAAAACAACTTTAAGTTATGTAAGCCTCAGAGACTTTGCTAAATTCTTCAAATACATTATTTAATCCTCAAAACAACCATCTGAGGTGGATATTATTTCCATCTCCATTTAATGGGTGAGGATATTAGGCACTAAGCAGTAAATTAATTTTCCTAAGACTAGAATATCTACAAAGCTATAATTTGAACCAAAGTAGTCTGATTTTCCAGAACTTTGCTCTTCCTCTTTGCCTAAGAATTCAAAATTAAAGTCCTTCTTCTGACAACAATTATTTATATCTGGAACATTAAGAACTATGAGGCTTACTAGAATCTCCTTTTAACCCATGGATATGACAAAGCTTGTTTACCCTAGAGATTTAATTGTAGATCTCTGTGCTAGTCATTTATTTGTCTTACTTCCTCAATTTCTCTTGTTCTTTTTTTCCTCATTAAGCATTTGTATTATCTTGCTATATTTTATGCATTCTCTGTTAGCTGTCTTTACATCCCTTCTTCAATAAGTAAAGACATATAAATGCATGCTAAAACAGTCATCTCAGAAAGAGAAACATGGGCAGTGACAAATAAGTGATAAAACCCCGAATTACAGAAAATTACTTCATTATGTTTCCATCACTGTATAACTAAAAATGTCTTGTCTGTTTTTAGGAATGTTTGCAAAATTATCACCATAATTAAGGATGAGCTAAGGATCTAAGATCCTTGAACTTTGAATGCAGGCTTTATATCAATATAAATAAATGAATCCACCACTTAGTAGAGCCAATGAGGCCACCAGAATCAGCCCTGACAAAGCAAACACCTCCAGAGAAAATTTTGAGTGCTTTATCATATACACTACATCTTAAAAGGAAAATAAATGGGTTCACCAAGTCTACAGTACAGTGAAGCATTTAGGATTATTAATCTGTTCCTCTAATGCTATATTCAAATGGCCTTCCACATCTCACTTCCTATCTCATAATGGATCTCTATCTTACATAATGAGTACACATAATTTCCTTTATCTCCTCTTTAACCAAATAAGTTAACCATTAATCTGGAATTCGGGTTTTAAAATGCCCTTAGATCACGTAGTATAACACCTCTATTTTTCTAAAGAAGGGACTGAGTCTCGGGGTGGTTAAACCATTTCTGAGATCACACTGCGAGTTAGACTCAGTACTGGGACTAGATTCCAGTTACCTCAACTTTAATCCTTTGATATTTCTAGCATGAATATACTGCATATTTCCCAGAAAAAAAGCTTTGACTCTTACAGCTCTTCTGGTATTTTACCAAATACGAATAAACTCTACAGCATTTAGCAAACATTCAATGTAATCAATTAATAGTTCACATATTCAAAACTACATCTTCCTAGAATAAAAGTGGAAGAACCAAAATTGTCTAGAAAATTCCTTCTACATATTTGAAATTCCATCTCACAAGAAAGAGTTAATAATCAGAGTGGAGTATTGAAAGTCTCAAAAGAAACAAGCCACTCAGATGCTTGAATTGTCAGTCATATGGCTATCCTTCACCTCTTTTAAGGTTTCTAGCTCACTGAGACAAGTTCACTGTGACGAGGAAAAGGTAGGCTTTGAAAAAAGTAAAAAATAATAAGAAGAAGAAGTTAAATATATTCTACTTTGCATTCAAAAAAAGAAAAGCAATTGTTTTATTTTCTTAAATGTATTTAATTTATAGAAGAAAAATATATTTAAAGAGGATCTATTTGACTCTTGTATCAAATTAATAGTACTGTCATTAGAAGGCTTTCAAAATGAAATCTTACTGAGATTGGTTTTCTGTGAATGAATAGAGCTAGAAAACTGGGATGAGGATTAAACACAGAATGAATATAGGTGTTTAAATTGGTCAAAATTTTGTCAGTTTGTTTTTCAATGAAAACTAAACCAAATATTTTAGGATGTATTTTCTTAATCAACAGAAAAGATACTAAGGTTTAAGTTTTACAAGGACATATGAAAGACCAAGAGAATATTTTTAAATTTATAATCTGATGGGACAAAGATATCCAGTTACAGGAAGGATTTGCTGCCAGAAGTAGCTGAGTTGGCTGTGGAGCTGGAACAAACTGCAATACAAGAACTCAATATGCCATAATGCTTTTGCTTTATTTGATTTTCAGTATGTTCACTGTAATTTTGTTTTAAATGTACAATTCCTTTGTGATTAAACAGTGTTGATTTTCTGGTCCGGTGAAAGCAGATGCTTTTATTAGTCATAATTCAAAAGCTTTGAATCTCCGCAAACAGTAAGCACACCATGAGGATTTCTGAATAGAAGGTCAGCTCTGTATAGAGCTTAATGAGAGAAAGCACATCGAAGGAAGTACAGCTGCTACTGTTATTTCTATGCACCATGTTTTAAGTAAGTAAGCAGACATCCCTAAGTCACTGAGGGGGGTACCAAGTAGATGGAGAGAAAATGAAGCTGTAAGAGTCAACTACAATTTGTGTCTTTCAAATCTTAATATAAAGAGACAATCCTAGTTTTTTTGCATTTAGGTGTGAAAGTGAGAAGCTTTTGTTTAAGTTATTATATCCCTACTATACGACCCATATTGGTTTTACAGTCTATGTTTTGTATTTGACCTATAAGTAATTTTATTGTATAAATATATGCTTTTTTTTTTTTCAACCTTTAAGTTCAGGGGTACATGTGCAGGATGTGCATGTTTGTTACATAGGTAAATGTGTGCCATGGTGGTCTGCTACACAGATCAACCCATTACCTAGGTATTAAGCCCAGCATCCATTAGTCATTCTTCCTGGTGTGCTCCCTCCCCTCCCCACCCCACAATAGGCCCCAGTGTGTGTTGGTCCCCTCTTGTGTCTATGTGTTCTCATCATTCAGCATTTTATTGTATTGAGTATTATAAGTAATCTTAGTGATTATTTAATATATACAAAAAGATTTGAAGAGTTTATATGAAAACATTATGCCTTTGTATATAAGGGACTTGAGCATCTGCAGATTTTGGTATCTGTGGGGTCCTGGAACCAATGCCCCATCAACACCAAGGAAAACCTGTTTTTAGTTCATTGTCTGTAAGTATAAGGCTGAGAAAATTTGGAAATTCCCAAATCCAATGAAAGTTACCAAAGTTTCTGAGTAGAAACAGGACTTAAATATAATTCTGGCTAAGAAAGCAAAATCTAGTTCACTGTTAAAAAAAAAAAAACAAAACCGTATTAATATAGACTGTTAACAAAGGGGAGACAGAATGCATGAAGTATAGAACTAAGTGGGGAGAATCAGAGGAAATATATACTAAGGTTTCTTTAGTATTATCTATATAATAATAGAACTGGAATATTCTGATCTTTAAATACCTGAGGCTTACTATGAGACAGAAAAACAGTCCAACTTTCTGTTTGTTTATTCACTTGCTTCATGAGCCATGAAAAGAGCCCCTTGAGAATTTTTCTGAATTTTTATTCACTAAGCAATCTTCTGTTCATTGCGCTCTTACACCAGGAATGACATGCAAACCTCCTGGAGAGTTGCCACCTTGTTTGTTACTTGCATGAGATAGTGCAGAGAATGCCCTTTGCATAATGCCTGGAATTCACTGCTATAATTAGAGATACCTTAATTCAGTTTGCCAGCTAATTTGATACCAAGAAGACTGAATTCTATGCCAAATAAGGTGAAAAGCTGGCACAGTTGAGATCATATCTAGACTTACAATTTCTGTCCTATGAACTGAAAAACAAAACAAAAATAAAAAGGTTGGAAGATCCTAACTCTTTTTGTCTAAAATTATAAACCAAAACAGCATGGTACTGGTACCAAAACAGACATACAAACCAATGGAACAGAACAGAGCCCTCAGAAATAGTACCACACATCTACAACCACCTGATCTTTGACAAACCTGACAAAAACAAGCAATGAGGAAAGGATTCCCTATTTAATAAATGGTGTTGGGAAAACTAGCTAGCCCAACTGAAACTGGACCCCTTCCTTACACCTTATAGAAAAATTAACTCAAGATGGATCAAAGACTTAAACATAAGACCTAAAACCATAAAAACCCTAGAAGAAACCCTAGGCAATATCACTCAGGACACAGGCATGGGTAAAGACTTCATGTCTAAAATACCAAAAGCAATGGCAACAAAAGCCAAAATTGACAAATGGGATCTAATTTAACTAAAGAGCTTCTTACAACAAAAGAAACTATCATCAGTGTGAACAGGCAACCTACAGAATGGGTAAAAATGTTTGCAATCTATCCATCTGACAAAGGGCTAATATCCAGAATCTACAAAGAACTTAAAGAAATTTACAAGAAAAAAAAAACAACCCCATCAAAAAGTGGGCAAAGGATATGAACAGACACTTCTCAAAAGAAGACATTTATGCAGCCAACAAACATATGGAAAATGTCATCGTCATCACTGGTCATTAGAGAAATGCAAATCAAAACCACAATGAGATACCATTCTCATGCCAGTTAGAATGAAATCATTAAAAAGTCAGGAAACAACAGATGCTGGAGAGGAAGTAGAGAAATAGGAACACTTTTACACTGTTGCTGGGAGTGCAAATTAGTTCAACCATTGTGGAAGACAGTGTGACGATTCCTCAAGGATCTAGAACCAGAAATACCATTTGCCCCATCAATCTCATTACTGCGCATATACCCATAGGATTATATATCATGCTACTATAAAGACACATGCACACGTATGTTTATTGCAGCACTGTTCACAATAGAAAAGACTTGGAACCAACCCAAATGTGCATCGATGATAGACTGGATAAAGAAAATGTGGCCCATATACACCATGGAGTACTATGCAACCATAAAAAAGGATGAGTTCATATCCTTTGCAGGGACATGGATGAAGCTGGAAACCATCATTCTCAGCAAACTAACACAGGAACAGAAAACCAAACACTGCATGTTCTCACTCATAAGTGGGAGTTGAACAATGAGAACTTATGGACACACGGAGGGGAACATCATAAACCAGGGCCTGTCAGTGGGTGAGGGCCTATGGGAGGGATAGCATTAGGAGAAATACCTAATGTAGATGACGGGTTCATGGGTGCAGCAAATTAACAGGCACATGTATACCTATGTAACAAACCTGCACGTTCTGCACACGTATCCCAGAACTTGAAGTATACAAAAGAAAAAAAAAAAACCCGTAAACTGGTTGAGGCTTCAAAATGGTCTGAAACATACAGGCAACCTCTGACTTTAATTCTTAGCACTGAATAAGCAATGTCACTTTGAGAGAAAAGATTGTAAGAACAACTGAAGATTCTTATTGTTCAGAGCCTTTGCAATAGCCATCACCACCCACATCTTCTCCTCTGCTTATGAAACTCTGATCCATTCACGTAAGCAAGCACAAATCCCTCAAACTCTGGGAAAATATGTGTATCTGCTGATTCCAGTAGGTTAATCAATATTCATTTAAACCAACCATGATAATACCAGTCCCCTTTTCCATGTATTTTCCCACCCTCTCTTCATAATATGCATGGCCATAAAACATAAGTTCCAGGATGAAAGAAGAGGAAGTTCTGCTGGGGAAATTTTGAAATAGATTATTTGTCCCAGGTCAATACACACAACTTTGTGAAAAGAAAAGCATTTCCCAGCCATTTCTTTTTAGCTTAAAATATTATGATAAAGAAGTGATGCCTGGAGTTGTAACAGCTATCTTGTCACAATGTGGCAATAAAGCAGAAGAATGAAAAGCCAACAGTCTGGGCATTTTGAAGCACAAGGATGGAAATCCTGTATACTTGACATCAATGACCCTCTGAAACAAATCTGGACATATATATCTGTAGATTTCTTAATATATTAAATACTCTTATAAACTAAAGCATTTGGTGGGATTTTAGTTATTTGCAGCCAAATTTATCTTAACACTCATTTTCAAGCAAAGAGCTGGAGGAAATGTAGATAACAGACAAGTATTATTTGGACACTGAATTTGATAAAGGTACATAAAACTTTTGACTAGTCTTTTGTTCTTGCTGTTGTGTATTTAAATTTGTTTCATTTCAAATGATACAATGTTCCTAGCCAAAGAAGAAAAACATCTCAAATACTGGGAACTCATAAAATACATGAAAAAAAATTTTACATTTAAACTAAAAAGAATTATTGCAAATGATGAATCTCTCTAAAGACATCATTTTATTAGCACAGAGACTTGACTCTGGTTACCATGTGTATTAGGGTTCCACAGAGGGACAGAACTAATAGGAGAATATATATGTATATAAGAGAGAGGGAGAGAGAGAGGAGTTTATTAAGTTTATTAAGTGTCAACTTACACAATCACAAGGTCTCACAATAGCCTGTCTGCAAGCTTGAGGAGCAAGGAGAGCCAGCCCGAATCTCAAAACTGAAGAACTTGGAGTCCAACGTTCTAGGGCAGGAAGCATCCAGCACGGGAGAAAGATGTAGGCTGGGAGGCTAGGCCAGACTTGCCATTTCATGTTTTTCTGACTGCTTTATATTCGTTGGCAGACGATTAGTTTATGCTAATCAGACACACCAGATTAAGGGTGTGTCTGCCTTCCCCAGCCCACTGACTAAAATGTTAATCTCCTTTGGCAACACCCTCACTGACACACCCAGGATCAACACTTTTCCTCCTTCAGTCCAATCAGGTTGACACTCAGTATTAACCACTACACTATAAATAGATATTTTAATCTCAGGATCTTGAATCTGGATCACTGTTTTGCTGATAAGAACACTGGAGGAGAGACTAATAATTTTAGTCTAACTATCTTAACAAATCTATGGTGTTAATTTTTTAGACCTTCATTTTGTTTGCTTCAAACTGGACCTTGGTCACATTTTTCAAACTCTCTTTCCCCATCTAAAAAGTAATTCAAAAGCATAATAGTATTATTATTTCTAGAAGTGAACTGGATTTATATTTCTTTTTGTTAGCCAAATACTATATTAGTGCTTTCATATAGATAAAAAATAAAGTACTATAAACGAAGTCAAAATTCCTGCTTGTGCTTTTACCAGGGGTTACCTCTACTGTAAGTTTGTAATTCTAGATTTTTCACATTTATTTGCTTACCAATGGCTTTACCTACAGAATATATTTAAGCATACATTTACATAAATATAGTTTGTATTTTCTACTTACATAAAGAATGTATACCATATGCATCATTCATTTTTCCAATCAATGTCTAATTATTCCATAGAATTTCATAGTAGGTACATACTATAGTTTAATTATAAATGTATTGTCAGATATATAGGAGTGTCTTGATATTTTGCTTTATAAATACTGCAGTTAATATATGTATATATGCAACAAGTATAAATAAATCTTAAGATAGACATGAACAAGTGGAATACTTGAATATACATAGTTTAAATTTTAGTAAAGTTTGCTTGTTGAAATGACAAGTCTAAACTTTATTCCCATAAAAAAAGTTTGTGAGAATTATCTACTGTCCAATTACTTGATACTATCAGATTTTTCTATTTTTAATAAGCTGATATATAAAAGTAAACATCTGAGGGTTGTTTTAATTCAGTTTTCAGAATGCAAGTGAGGCTTAGCATTTTTTCATATATTTAATGGCTGCTTACATTTTCCCTTAAGAGAAAAAAGGTAGGCCGGGCGCGGTGGCTCAAGCCTGTAATCCCAGCACTTTGGGAGGCCGAGACGGGTGGATCACGAGGTCAGGAGATCGAGACCATCCTGGCTAACACGGTGAAACCCCGTCTCTACTAAAAAATACAAAAAAATTAGCCGGGCGAGGTGGTGGGCGCCTGTAGTCCCAGCTACTTGGGAGGCTGAGGCAGGAGAATGGCGTGAACCCGGGAGGCGGAGCTTGCAGTGAGCTGAGATCCGGCCACTGTACTCCAGCCTGGGCGGCAGAGCGAGACTCCGTCTCAAAAAAAAAAAAAAAAAAAAAAAAGAGAAAAAAGGTTATATGTTTAATTTCCTACTGAGTTTAAATTTTTTTTACTAATTTGGAGCTGTTTATGAACCCTGAATGTTAATCCTATGTCTTTAAAAAATAATTATTTTTATCCAAAATATTTTATCCAAATTGTCTTTTAATTTTTATATCTCTTATAATACATTTTAATATAGTCAACTTATCAATGTTTTCCTTTATTACTTTTGTTTTTCATATTATTTATACACACTTTCAGAGTATACATGTGTGCATATACAGAATATTAAGAGACATATGGTATTTCTATAAATTACTATACATTTGGAGAACAAACGCAATTAGATTTTTACTCCTATCACACATAAAAAAATAAATTTCAGCTAGATTTGAAACATAAAAGCAATGTAGATAATGTTAGAATGAGACTGCAACTGTATATAATATGCATCAATCCCACAGAGGCAGCACAATGCTCAACTGGCTCAGGTTTAGAGCAATGCCTCACGTGAAATTCTAGGAAATCCACATTGGACTCTAACATAATAACATCAGAATCTTTTTACTTGGAAATCTAATAATCACATTATATAGATACTTTAGACCTAATATATTTTACCCTTGCTGAAATAAACATGACTACAAACACAGTACTTTATGCCCATATTTCTGTGAACATAAGCTAGCTTTCACAAAAATCACATACCACCAAGAAAAATTAAAATTTTAATAAAACAATTTTGTCAAAAAATGTCTAGGAGTCAGGAAATAGAACACTAATATATTTTTTTAAAGTGGAAGGAAAGTGTTGGCTTCATGCCATATTAAATGACTGTAACTTCTCTACACTGCAATTTATTTAATTATTGGTACCAGTTTCCCAGAATGAGGTCAACAGAGTGGATGTGTTCCTGGAGCATAGAAACTAGACTAGGTTAAAAACGTTGTGACTTTTTTTTTAATGGCTTTGTATCCTGTAAAAGGCATTAATTTTCAAAAGGGTGATTATGGTTTGCCTTTTTGTACCATTAAGTCTAATTTGTTTTATGTTCCAGCAGTGAAAATTATTTTCCTCCTCCAATTTATATCACAAACACAAACGAATATTCAAGTAAAAAACTTCATTGGTTTTATTTGACAATCCTCTGCACCAGCATAAAAGTACATACTTTATTCTAAATTATTGGTAGAAATAATAACTGGTCTTTAAATCACTGCAATTCATTTGCCTCCAGAAAGAAAGATTCTTGTAAATAAAGTATAATTCTCATTCCATGAGGGTAAGAGAGTGAATGTACCTGAAAGAAACCAAAGCAATAGTAGTAACACCTAAAAACAAATGACTCAATGTGTCCTTAGCCTTAGTTGAAAATATCTTATCAGGAAGAGGCAGAAAATGTGGATAGCTAGAAAAAGTTAAGCAATATTGTCTAACAAAATGAGATCTGAAAAATTCTTTTTCAAATATTAAAACAATTATACCAGTGTTTGTTTATTTTTGTAAATAAGAAGATTGAAACCCAGTATTGTGAGGGAGCTTACAGAATCAGGGAAGTCGAGATTTGAAGAGGTTATTGATGCTGTACATTTCTTCTGGTAGCTAGATAACATAATGAGTGCATAAAACTTTGATAAACATTAAGTTATTATTATGATTATCTTAGATCAATTGTAAATTATCAGAAAGTTTTAACGTCTTCACCGATCTAGAGTACATGGTCTCTTTGGGGAGTAAAACTAAGAACCTAAGCCAAATGGTATAACCTAAATGTATTCCCTAAAGTTCATGTGTTGAAAATTTAATTCCCAATGCAACAATGTTGAGAGCTGGGGCCTAATGGGAGGTATTTAGTTAATAAGGGCTCCAACCTCATGAATGAATTAATGCCAATTATAAGTGGGCTTGAAGCTGTGAGTTTGCTTTTTTCTTTTTCTGACCTTCTCTTTGCCCTTCTGTCATTGGATGATGCAGCAAGAAGACCCTTGCCAGATATTAATCCCATGATCTGGGACTTTCCAGCCTCCAGAACGATACAAAATATATCTCCGTTCTTTATAAATGACTCAGTCTTTAGAGCAGCAAAAAACAGACTGAGACACCCAGATAACTTTGCCCACACCCTGAAAACCAAGAGCAAGGTCCTTAATAAATCTTAGCTATTATTGTGAATAAACGAGGTTGGCATAAGAGTTTAAGTCACAGTGAGTTTTAAATCACTAAAAAGGTACAGTTTTACCTTTATCTGTAAAGGGGAGGCAAACTTTGATATACTGAATGTTTAAAGGAAATGAGACTTTACATCTGAAGAGACAGAAATATTTTTCAATTGTTTCCCTACTCAAGGTATTATAACTTCTTGAGGAAAAAGTGGAACTGGTTTAAATATCTATCTATTTATACATATTTATGCTATTTTTTCCTACATACTTGATGGTATTATGAATATTTTAATGATAGTACTAAAGTAGCAACTTCTGATAAGAGCTATAGAGAAATAAAAGGGTCTCAAGATAGAAAGTTATGGTGAGAAGCAAAGTCTGAAATGAGATATGGTCCGGTCACATATAAAGGTGGTGGAGGGTAAGGAGGTGGGGACGGTGACAAGTAAACAGGTTCCAGATATAGGGAAGTTCTACACAGGCAATGACTGGGTGGGCTAACAGCTAAACATCTTGTGGCTAGAGTACACTGGGAGTGGGTGAGAGAGGTATATAAGAATGAAAGACAACAGGAAACAATATCTATAGGAGAGTAAAACGACCTGATTTATAATTTAGAAAAATCAATCTTTATTCTACTTGAAGAATGGAAAAGGGAGACGAAAATTAATGAGGTCCTGGAGGTTTCCGGTTTGACTGGAACAGTATGACAAAGACTGAGATACAAAACGGGATGAAAAGGAGAGTTGAAAAGAAGATATGAGTTAAGGTTGAGCTATATTGCATGTGATGCCTTCTATGCAGACTGTGGTATGAGGTCCAATAGGCAGTTGAAACTATTGATTTTAAGCTCTGGGAGTTGGAGATGGGAGCCTATATGCATATGAGGTCAGTGAAGTTATGGGAATGTTAATATAGAATAAGGAAGAGAAGTTGACTGCATATCAGTCTTTATTAAAGTAGCCTATGAAGTAAATTGTTAAAGAAGGCCTGGGAATCTGCATTTTTGAAAACACATCAAGTTGTTTTTAAAAATTCTAAAGGTTGAACACCACCTGTTTTATATTTTAAAATGAGCCTCTGGAGTCAGACTTTATGAGCTTATATCAATGTTCCCTTATATAATGGATGTCTAAACTAAGGCAAATAGTAAAACTTTTATCACTGGCAAAAAGACAAATAAAAATATCAGTGTTATTGTGGACATTACTGAGTTGTACATGTAAATACTCAACAATGTCATAGTATTCTGAAGTCAGTTGCCCTCTCTCTTTCATATTACTAGAGGTATGACCCCCAAAGGATATATATGAATATATAGCCCAGTTCATATTTATTATGGCCCAGGTGTTTACCTTTTTGAGTCCTGAATTCTACATGACAGATTTTATATTTGCAAAACTGTTAAATCAATAAATAATCACATAGCTATAAAGTTAGGATCAATTATCTAATGCATCTTCTGCCCCCTGACAAGTAAAATGTCAGAACTTTTTCATCACTATTGGACCATCTTTTAGGATTATTTAAAAAAAAAAAAAAAAGACTTTTAGGAGAAAAGAAGAATTTAGGGTTCTCCTTCTCTGTCCTTTTCCTACTCTCATAAGAATAGGGAACCAATTTTCTTGACTTTGTCTAGTTCTAGGGTTTCACAAATAGAACCCTTATTTGTTCTTATTTGAGAGGTTTCACTCTCTAAATACTAGGAGTCTGCTATTTAAAAAATCAGAATTTTTTTTTTTCAAATTTACCTTAGGAAGGCAAAGACACTCTCAGGGGAAGGTCATAGACATTTCAGAGAAGATTGTTCAGAGTACCAGACCCAGGCACAAGCATTTAATTGTCCACACTAATAACTTCCTCACAAAAAAGAAAATGTAGTTCCTATTTTTTGTTGTTCAAGCATCACTGGAGTATCTAAGCTGCTATGTTCTCTGTCTGTAAAGAGGATTTTTCTTTTCTGCGATTAACACTGATAATATTTAACAATACAATTTATTCAGCCACTCAGGATAGTCTCAGGATAGAGGAAGGAAAATTTGACTTTCTGCATTTAAAGTAAAGTAATATAAGTAGAATGATAAGAGTTCAAGTCATCTATCCTCATATCCCAAATCTTAAAGTCAAAATATTTATTACTATTCTGCTGCATTCATCCTGAGGATAGAGTTAGGAGGTTCTATCCGCAGAATGCTAGGTTCCTTCCTATTTCTTAACCTCGGTGCTCTCCAGAATACAACAGCTAGCCCCATTCTAGCTCCCAAGCTGAATGTAACTTCAAACAGGAAATCCTTACATTGAATAATTTTAGTCTGATAAAGACAAGCTGTGCACTGAAGTTTACAAGTCCTCCTCGAAGAGTCATTACATACATAATGCAAATTCTGAATTTGTTGTCCAAGTGCAATGCCCCAAAGTGCCCTTCCATGATCACTGAATGTCCTATATGGTTCTTCTTTATCTCCTGCTCTCTAGGATAGCACCCTGACTTATCCTTGCCATGGACTCTATCAGGGAATAGATTAATCATAACTGACACTGTACTTTTCTGGAAAATGTTGTCCATTAGCCATGACAATGATATTTAGGTTTGCTATTTGTATCACCTTCCTACTCAATAAGAAATCATGATCTTTATCCTGGACCTTCCTGTTTATTGTTTACCAAGATTTTGTTTATGGTTTTAAATATGGATTGAATGTTCACTGTTACAGGTATTGTGCTGGAAGGAGTAGATTTAGGAAGAATAAAAACAAAAAGATTTGATCTCTATCCTTTAGAAGTTCAAGAAGACTCCAATCTTTGCATCCCTTGCTTTGTCCCTGCAGCTTACACATCTGCTGTCCACCCTTGAAGCACATTAGATTCCCCAGTACGTGTCCCGCCTAAGAAAGCAGAAAAGGACAGATGATTCCTTTTCCATGCAGACGTGCAGTAAGAGTTACCAGTTCCCAATCCCCTAGGCAAATAATATATAGATGAATTTTCTAAAGCGCTAATGCTTAACCATGATATCTTGACACAATGGAATTTGTGAAACAAATATTTTTATACTAATAGAGTTTTAATAGAGAATGTAGGTGAACTACTTTATTTGTATTAAATATATTAAATACACTCTGATATTTATAAAATAAAGGTATATTCACTAGAATCCTTCCATTTTATCCTCAGAAGGAAAGAAAAGGCAGGGGTATAGCTCTTCTGGCCAGGTAATTTCTGTCACAGTCTATAAACTTTGATACACCCATAAGAGAATGTGAATTACTTTATTTGTATTAAATATATTAAATGCATTCTGATATCTATAAAATAAAGGTGTATTCATTACAATCCTACCATTTTATCCTCAGAAGGAAAGAAAAGGCAGGGGGATAGCTTTTCTGGCCAGGCAATTTCTGTCACAGACTGTAAACTTTGATACACCCATAAGAGAATGTTGAAAATGAATATTGTATCACAAGTCTTATATGGAAAACGGAACATATTTGGGCAACTATTATTGTAAAGAATATCATGGTTTATGAACAACTAGAGAGCCTGCTTAGTGTCCAAGTTGTGTTTAATCCAGAGGAAGAACCAATAAGGCCATTAAAAAATCATTAGCCATACATAACCAGTTTTGAGATAGAATCACAATGTAGGAAACTTAATGTTTAATTACACAGAAGTTTATTAGACAAAGGGTATTTATAAAAAGCAAGAAGGCACGCTCATAAATATAGATACACTAGATCCATGAATACTTAGCTATAAATAATTTTGATATAAATTATAATTTTTATGAAAAAGAAAGAAAATATCTTTTTAAAAAGGAACAGGAATGTACTGTCATGTTAAACTTGTAATTTTATGTAGTCAACATAACAGCGAATAATAATTTTTTGTTGTCTCAGTGGTGACTGAAGTTGTTAGAATAATAAAACTACTATAATGCTTTTGTAGCATTCCTACCAAAATTTTTAAGGAAATGTGTTCATTAACTGAAACTGAGTGCAGGGTTTTCTCCTCATAAATATGAATTGTAATTTCCCTCTAGTCCTTCACACAGCATGCAATTTTTTCTCTCAAATATCATATTCCACAGAGTGCAGAGGCAGGCCTGGTTTCATCCATTTCCCATCACATCTTGTCTCTCACTCAAAAACCTGAATGTTCTGAAATACACTTGCCCCTGCCCTTCTTTACTACCTACTGATTTCTTAGTCTCTCTTTATACTATGATAATTCTAGCCCCAGATTCAACATCTTTCTCTCCTATATTAGTCTCTTCATTATTTTTGGTAAATTCAACATCTACGTAGATCATCAAAACAACACCTTGGATTTTCATTTCTTTTACTTTCTGACTCCTAACAACTATTTGTGTTACTTTAGCTCAGGTAACCAGCTCCACAGTCAGTACAGATAACTGCGCCAACTGTAGTGCAAAATGTTTTGACTATTTGTACCCCTATTCATGGTTACTTGCAATACACCTTCACTTTCCTTCTTCTTCAGCTTAGTGTTCATAGTCAAACACAACTGTTGCTTTAATTACACAATCAGCCAACTTGCCTCTCTCTTTGTCTTCAACTAATGTACTTTCCAATCTACTAACCTATTATTTTATCAGATTTAAAGGTATTTTGATGGTCAGACACAATACAGTCACACTCAGATATATGAAAGGTAGAATTTTTTGTCACCTTCAGCTCCAAGCCAGAGAAATATGTCAGGCAGAGTTGTGCAGTAGGGAAACAGCAAGCTGAAACTGTAATGAGCCACTTATGTATGACAAGTGGGGTGGGATTGGCTAGGTTTTGCAGGTTCTTCATGGGTTGGTTAATTTGAATAATCTTAGTAAACTCTGGGACATAGGGGTTGTCCCTAGTTGTCCAGTACCTCGTCCCGGGGTGACTAGGGCAGGTGTATAGTGGCCTGGATTGAAAGACAGATAAGAAAAGTGGTTGTGGGTCATGGATTTAGCAGCTCACTAAGAAAATTGGCAGGCCTCTAGCCAGGGCCTCAAAACTGGATCAACAATCTCTCACCATATAAAAAAGTCAACTTAAAATTGATTAAATTCTTAAATGTAAGACCCAAAACTATAAAACATAGGGAAAACCCTTCAGGGCATTGCTGTAGGCAAAGATTTTCTGAGTAAGACTTCAAAAGCACAGGCAACAAAAACAAAATAAACAGGTGGGGCTATATCAAACTAATAAGCTCATGTGCAGGAAAAAAAAAATTAACAGTGACCAGATAACTTTTAGAATAGGAGAAAATCTTTGCAAACCAGTCATTTGACAAAAGACTAATATCCAGAATATGCAATAACTTAAACAACTCAACAGCAAAAATACAATTTGGTTAAAAATTGGGCAAAGGCTATAAATAGACATTTCTTAAAAGAAGAATTAAAGATGGCCAGCAGATATATTTTTTAAATGTTTAGCATCACTAGCTACCAGGGAAATGCAAATCAAAACCACTATAAGATACCATCTCACTGCAGTTAGAATGGTTATTAGCAAAAAGACGAAAAATAACAAGTGCTGGCGAGGATGTGGAGAAAAGGTAACTCATATAATTTTGGCAGGAGTGTAAATTTGGCCATTACAGAAGACAATATGTAGGTTTCTCAAAAAGCCAAAAATAGAACTACCATGTCACCCATAAATTCTACTACTGAGCATTTATCCAAAGGAAGGAAATCAGTATATTGAGGAAGTATTTGTGCTCCCATGTTTATTGCAACACTATTCACAACAGCCAAGACAAAAATCAACCTGTGTCTATCAATGAATAAATAAAGGTGATATGTGTGTACACACACACACACAATAGGGTACTATTCAGTCACACACAAAAAGAATAAAATCTTGTCATTCACAGCAACATGGATAAGCCTGTAGGACATTATATTAAGTAAAATAGGTTAGGTTCAGGAAGATAAATAATGCATGTTCTCACTCATATGTGAGAGCTAAAACAGTTGATCTCATGGAAGTAGAGAGCCGAATTGTTATTAGAGGCTGAGAAGGGAATGGGGGAAGGCAAGACAGGAAGAGATTCATGAACAGATACAACATTATAGATTGGAGGAATAAGTTCTAGTGTTCTGTAGCAATATAGAGTGAATACAGTTAACAAAATATATTGTACATTTTCAAAAAGCTAGAAGAATTTTGGATGTTCCCAGTACAAAAAATGTATGAGGCAACAAATATGCTAATTACCCTGATTTCATCATTACACATTATATACACGTATCAAAATACCACTCTTTATTCCATAAATATGTACAATTATGTATCAACTAAAAATTAATAAGACATTAAAAATTTTAAAACTGAGTCAAAAAGCACACAAACTATAATTACATTGAGGTAAATATAACTTTCCACCAACTTCATGCTTTTACCCAAGCAACTGAGTACATCTGAAGACAAATCTACAACTCTTCTTCCTCTCCTACATGATCAATAAAGGCAGCATCCTACTTAAGCCTCATGTCCCTTTCCAGTTACTACCCCAGTTCTCTGATATTCTTTAGGATAAAACTCCTCAGAGTTTTTTTCATGGTCTTCACTTCCATTCCCTTTTTTCTTTAACACATTCCTGTAATAATTTAACCTCTATTATTCCTCTGAAACTGTCTTACTTTGGTCACCAATGAACCCCAGATCACTAAACATAATGATTTTCTTACTTTACTCTACCTGTGAGCTGCATTTGAGATCACTTCCTTCCTCTTTAAAGACTTTCTTCACTGGGCTTCTAGAACATTCCACTCTTGATTTGCTCTCTACTGCTATGTATCTTCCTCCTCTTCTACCTCTAAATATGGCAGTGGAGCTGGGTTCAGCCTTTGGCCTCCCCATTCTTCTTAGTGTCATTCACCCCTTAAGTGATCTCATCTTATCTTACTATTTTAAATGATATCTATATGCTCTTGACTATAATTCTATATTTTTTCTCTTATTACTCCTTTGATCTTCAAACATAAATCTAACTCCTAACTTGTCAACTCCATTTCCTATCGGGGCAGAAATTGTTTGTTGCCTACTCCAAAGCCACCTTTTTCTTCCTTGTGTCACAGTTTTGTTCTGGTACAGACAAACAGTCACTGATAGCATGAAAGTTGAGTCAACTCTTTTATGTTGATGCATGGAAATTGTTTCTGTCATTGAGAAACTAAAGGGAATCTACCTGAGGAATCTCTAGGAAAGATTGCTAAAATAAAAATAAATGAAAAGAAATAAATGAAAAGAAAACCTCTACTTCAATTTCCTCTTTCTGAAAAACGGTTCTCATACTTGTACTACAGCAGCCATCTTGTACAGGGAGAAGAAGGCTATTTACCCAAAATCCTGACACTGTGGGGCCACCTCTCAACCACAGCAACATCTCCTCTTAACTATGGACCTCCAGAAATTGACTACTCTGATTTTTGTGTGAGTGTGAGACAGAAAAAAACAAATAACAGAACCCTCCCTATTTGAGTATATCTTCCTCAGATATTCTGTTATTTCAGATAAAGCATGGACTAACGGATATCTACCTACACACATTGGCACACTTGAACTTAACATTTCCTAAGATTCTGTTTTCCTACTCCCTACCAAACAGCTTTGGGTTCCCACAGAAGACCCTGAAATGAGAATTTGAATCCAAGTATTTTACTTGGAAGATGATCCCAAGAAAATTTGTTCAGGGATTGGAAAGTTAGATAGGCAATGGAAGGCAACAAATAAGGAGTGTGTAATCAAGCTGATTACCACGGAGGGTGACTGAAGCAAAACTTCATGGGGAAACTCTGGTAAATAGTGTTGAAAACATTCCTTGGAGTTATTCCAGCCTCAGGATGAAAAAGCTGGTATTTGTATATCAGCTCCTGTAGGCCATTGCTTGAGTGCTGCTGCCTGGAGTGTTAATTTCTTGGCACATCAAGTCTGCCCTGTATGTAGGCAGAGCAACATTTGTTGGCTTCTGAGAAAACCCTTTAGGCAAAAAATGAAGCAAATCCTTACTGTTAAAATTTGGCATCTAAAATCCAAAAGATACAGAGAACCAACTGTTTCTGCTTTGCTAAACCTCCATGCCCTGATCGTTTCTACCGACACTCTACATCAAGTTCACCCTGAGATATTATTGCCTTCTTCAAAGAACCAGTCAAGTTTTCCTTCAGAAACAGTGTATAAGAGAGTTAGTAGAACAAGCTACATTAGTTGATGTTTTAGTTAATTCCCAAGGCTGCAAGTTAAATTCATCATCTTCTGAACCTTGGGTTTCGTGTGCTTTTCAGACTAAGCGTGATGCCTTTTCTCATTTATAGTTGTCATAGAACTTGGAAGCACCAAAGGAGGCCCAGGGAATAGTCCTAGTTCTATGTGTTATCTCCTCTCGTTCATTATGGAAAAGCAGCCTTATCTTCTCCCGCTAGCGTCAATTATCCCTGGAAGTGTAGCCACCCCTTTGATTGCTGGTCTCCTGGCATGAGGATGCCAAACAAATATATAGTAGTATGAGATGGGAATACAAATTTCTCCAAGAGAAAAACTGGAAGTGATGGTAAGTGAAGTCATTTCTACTTGGTTCTTGGATACATGTAATTTACCTATTGAAAGCATACCACTGCATAATGGTGGTCACTACAAAATATACCCTCCAGTTTTGAAACTAGTCGCCCAAACTCTCAGAGAATTATTCCCAAATGAGCATCATGGCTGTGTCTTTAAAAGGCAATTCAGTGTTTCAGTAGATTGGCAACTTCTGGTTGATTCAGTATGTGGTAGTATTTGTCTCTAGGCAGTGACTCCCACCTTCATATCTTCATTATCATACATCTTTCATTAGAAATAGGTTCCCTGGTCCAGTATAATATCTGTGACATCACATGCTGATAATCTAGATATTCCCTGATTCTTCCATGCTGTTGCTTGCCAAAATGCTCTCAGCAGGGAAAGCAAACTCATAAAAAATTATGCTTCAATTCCAGTGAGGATTAATAGTCTTTCCTCCAACTTAGCAAAAACTGATTCACTGGTCTCCTCAATTGCTGGTGCCAAAATTAGGATTTGGCATCAGTCCATGCTATTGATAGCCCATGCAAGGAACTGATGCAAGGCCCCTACTGATACATGTAAGGGCCATCCCTCCATCCCGGACACCATGATTATTCCATTCATTTTTTCACCAAGGTTGCCAAAGGTGGAGACTGGCTTGTTTTCTCCACCATGCATGTCTTCCGATGTGTTTCCAAATACTAGACCTACATTTATATAAGATTCTACCTGATCACCAGTAATGCCTATTAGACTTTTCTCTTAATTGAGTTTTACATATTTCCAAATAAATTCACATTTCCCTTTACTAAAATACAGCTTAAGAAAACCCAGCAATTTTGTATTCTGTACTAGTTTCTGTTCTAGCCTTTCCTATATTCATCATTTAGAAAATATTTCTAACAGAAATACTTAAGTTGAATACCTAGTCATGCATTATAATAAATAACTATTTGATCTTTTCTTTTCTTGTTTTCATGAGCATGGATCATCCATCGTATAAAATGCTGAGTTGGATGATCAGACAGATCAGCTTATTTTTTCCTTGTACAATTCTAATTTCAGTCCTGCAACAGACATTCACCAATGAGGAAGTTGATTTTTAGAAATGGTAAAAATAAAATTGGCAATGGTCCTGAAACTACTATGTGACAAAGGTGGTGTTTGAACTCAGTATTTCTGATTAATAAAACATCCATTACAGGGTGAGGCATACTCAGTTATTCATTAAATATTGGATCATTTTATTTCTGCCATCATCTTCTCCTCTATACAGTCACTCCAATTTAAAGAAATAGGTTAAAACCATGTGTAATGCCTCATGATTCATAAAGCATTTTTATGTATTAGATAAATAAGGAAAGATTTATAGGCAGATGTAATAGTCAGTGGACAAATATAATTAAGAATAAACAAATAGTGTGGATAAAACACTGTGAAGTAGATATTGCTTCTATTTACATTGATGGACCTGCTTAAAACCTTGTCTTTGCATGTCCATACTGGAAAACCCAGAGGGGAGGTGTTCAGGAATCAGACAGCTCATTTTCCTGGAACCCTGAGCACCCCCTCTTAGATTACTTGGTAGAGAAGATGACACTAATGAGAAATCACAAGTTTCCTGGCACAGAGTTACAGAAGCCTCATGAATGTTATGTTACAAAATACTTAGCTGGATGACAAAGATAAAGTAGTGTCTCTTTGTACCGAGGAAGTGCAATGATCAAGGTTTGCCCATACATGACGTCTTCTGTGATACCCCTTCTCTCTGCTACCCCTGGGTAATCCCAGCACAATCTCTGCCACCCACTCTGCTCTCCCTTCCTCATGTGCTAAACACCAGGGCTGCTGTCCAGAGATGACCTGTCTTGTTCCCCAAGATAATTCTTGCTTGTCATATGACATGGCCGATTTCACTCTAATAAGAGCGATCTATGCACATCTTTCTGTACACTGCACATGAAGGCACCTATTTTTCTTCTCCATTAAATCTTCTGAATGAGGTGCCTGCCTCTCTCTGCATTTCAGTCATTATCACTTCTGTAAGTGGACCTGGTTCTCCTCTTCAGAATGAAACTGTAAAGTTTCCATTGTCATACAATGTCTTTGGCCCTGTATTATCTGTCAATCAATCTGCTTGTCAAGGATATGAATTATTTTTTAAGGATGGAAAGAGAAGGTTATTACGTGTGATAATACCACTTAAACTTTCTCAGCCCATTCTAGTTGAAGTTATATGAAATCACATCCTTTTACTAGCCCCTTCTCCTTTCGAAAATAAGATTGCATGAGATTTAACAAGAAAATCAGCATATGTGAATGGTTTGTGTATTTGAAAAATAAAAATTCCAGGGCAGACCTGTGTTATATTGGAATAAATGCAATGAAACAGGAAGGAGGCTCATTTTACTTCTGGTACTAACAGGATGTTGTTCAAATGCCAATTAGGAGAGCAAAAAAAAAAAAGAAAAGAAAAAACTTCAATGGTGTTTCTGGGAGACCTTGACACAAGAAATAGTGTAAGAATTTTAAGCTGTCTTGTAAAGCTTAACATATCATGTGCTGCCTTGACATCCTGGAGCTTCACAGGGCCCCAAGGGCACAACCACGAGTTCCCTTGCCCTGGCCAGAAATACTTCCCACCCAATGGGAAAGGGTCTTTTCCTGGCCAGTTCCCCATCAGCTATATAACTGCATGTGATCCACTGGGTCCTCAGTCTAATGGTGTTCACTTCCCTGGAAGCTTGCAGAATTATTAAAATAAGCCAATCACATCCACCCACAAAAATCTGGTAGCACTTCACCCCCTTGTTACTGCAGGGCCTGCCTCCTACAGCCCTATTGGTTCACTCCTTTCTCCAGCACAACCTCCATGAGGCCCTGTGATGTGGCAATTACACATCCATGGCCTGTGATGTCCTCCTGTGGGATGTCAGTATATGTGACTAATAAATTGCTGTGAACTCATCTGTCCATTGTTAGATGTCATGTTTCTGGCCACCTTGGATTATTCAAGATGTGTATCCCTCCCTCACCAACAAGATGAAAAAGAGGCAATCAAAACATAGCTCATACCTGGGAAGTCAGAATAATAAGATTTTTTTCTTTATTAAAAACTTATTAATTTTTCAAGTGATCACTGTTGCTAATAAGTGGCCAGGTAAAAGATGTACATGAACATTAAAGAATTATATACAACCATTATTGTAACCATAGCATTTTGCGAAGACACATTAAACAGATTAGAATGGTTACTAAGTGGTATGTTAAGTGAATGAGAGGTAAATACAGGGATAAAAGGGAATTTAGAAAACGAACAAAAAGGGAGTCTTGGGTAGAATATATGTAATAATATGTCATGAATTGAGGCCAGGAAAAACAAACCCTATTTGAAAACTCCCTTGAATGTGTGTGCAATGGCAGCTTGTTTTCTATATTGGAAATCTATTTATTTTTATATACCAATTTTGTGACCAACAACATTATTGACCTATTTTATGTTTTCTAATAGCTCAAGGTCCTTTTCTAGGCTGGGGAATGCCAAAAATGTATCCTAATCATCTGCAAATAATGATTTTAATTTTGTTGCCTTGTTGTTCAGTGTGTTCCTTATATTTCTTTCTCATATAATAGAGGTGGCTAGGACCTTTAGAACAATGTTAAATAACGATAGTGCCTCTCTTTGTTTCTGACTTTTATGAGAATGGTTCTAGTGCTTCATGATTAAAAAGGATTCACTTCCCTGAATATTTATAGTAAATATTTAGCATTATACTTAATTATGCAACAATAGAAATATGCTTACATTCATATTAAAGGATTATTTCATTAATATATGTTTTCTCTTTTATAAACTACAAGTGGGAGTTTGATTTATCATATGTAATTTTGTATCTCTGAAATTAGTTGTATATCTTTTCTGCTTTGGCCTCTTGGAGTGACGTATTGGATTTTCTTTATATTATTGTTAGAATGAGCATAGTGTATTTTATAATATAAAATGCATACAGTCTGATTCATGCTGTTCTCAAGTTAATTTGTTGAAGAGTATTACCATATGAGCATGCAAGTCTTATTAGAGATAAATAGGCAAGAAACTTTGGATGGCCTTTGATGTATAGTGTTCCAAACTCTGCATTTTGCCTCCCCAAAAGTGATGCCTTTGGGAAACCAGCTCAGACTTCAACTGTATCTCCCTCAGAGTGCATATCACTATTAAAGCATGTTTGCTTGTGTTACAGTTTTATTTCTGTGCAAAGAGCATTAGTTTCTGTTTTCCCAAGAGGACCTGTTTTCATACCTACATTTGGCCCTAATTATGAACCGCATGATATATTCAACTGTGTTTACATGGCACATTTTCTGCCATGTTCTATGATTCGTTCAGAATTTTGATGTTTTGGAGCAATTACTTTGATATAAAACGTGTAAGCTCTGTGAAGGCAGAAACTTCATTCATTGCCTCTCCACAGCCTTCTTAGAATAGTGCTCAGTGTATAGAAAATGCTCCAAAATATTTGACATTTTTGTTTCAATTTGTCTTGAAAAATTTGTTTTTATTGCAAAGGTTATATGGTTATATCTTTAGAAAATATTAATTTGGTGGGAAACACTGTCTTCTGAACGCTGTAAAGAATACTGGTAAGAATCCCACCTCTGGTGTATTTTGGATATAAGGACATTAAAAGTCCTTCCATGGCTTAACTAAGATTTTATTCCTCTTTAAAATGAACAAAGCATTTCAATATATCAATTTATTCTCACCAAAACTCTTTGATGTATTGTTAATACCCTATTTTAAAGACAAAACAAATCTCAGAGATCAGGTAATTTACACAAAAGTGCTGATTTGGTAATCCCTGAAAAACACACACAGAATTTTAAGTCCCAGATATCCGAATCTTCCACTAAATGTGTATTTTTTAAAAATATCTATTCCCCTTTTATATTCATATCCAAATATATTGATAAGCACATCCATTTAAAATAAACACTAATGTCAATCTCAAAGCCAAAAGGATAGATGAGATTATAAAGTAAGTTTTTGGCTTGAAGCAACTACATGGAGGATAGTAGAAGTATATTATTTGAAGACAATAAGTATATTTTGAGATGCTTTCAAATGAGAAAAAAAAATATTGTTGAACAATTCCAGTAAAGAAAATCATCCAAAAAAAATTAATCAGACAATGTATTTATAAAAAGTCCTCAGGTAGAGGACACATTTTTCTCTTTGCTCTCCTTACATCTGTATAATTAAATACTCAAAATTGTTTGATCAATGAGAGAATAAATAATCATAATAATTGACTATACTTCCAGTTTTATGTAAAACATGTTGAAAGTCATCGTAAAATTTTTAAATGCATATTCAGTCTTCAGGTGTTTTATTTTATTAAAAATTGTCATAGCTGCAATTCACTTAAATGTTGTCAGCTTTTACTTATTTATGTATTCTTAAGGGTGGATGTACAATTCTTGTCATATAGAATCTGATGTTTAGCTCTTGAGTGACTTTTTTTTCTGGACTTTCTGCTCTTAGGGTTCCCACCTGAGAAATTAGATGACATCTGTGATGGCTACTTTTATGTGTCAACTTGACTGGGCTATGAGATGCTCATATATCTGATGAAACATTCATTCTGAGTATGTTTGTGAGGATGTTTCTGGAAAAGATTAGCATTTTGAATTGGTGGACTGAGTAAAGCAGATGGCCCTCCCCAATGTGGGTGGACATCCTCCAATCTACTGAGGGCCTAAATAGAACAAAAAGGTACAGGAAGGTGGGATTTGTCCTCACTCCGCCTGACTGCGTGAGCTGGAACACTTATCTCTTGCCCTCTGTGTCCCTGGTTCTCAGGCCAGACTACACCACTTACTTTCCTAGTCTCACACTGTGCTAGAGGCAGATTATAGGACTTCTTAGCCTCCATAATTACCTGACCCAATGGGTCCATCAATACCTTATAGTAAATAGTAACTCTCTTTTTCTTTCTCTCTGTCTCCCTATACACACACACACACACACACACACACACACACACACATATATATGGTTCTGTTAGGAGAAATAGACTAACACAACCTTCTTATGACCGTAACTGTTAATGTGACCTTTCTTGTGCCTTATACACCTCATAAAGAGGTATCAGTAAAAATCCAGACTTTGTCCAGTCAACTGGAGATCAACAAACTTCACTTTAGATGTGGTAATTAAATACAGGTACAGATACATCGAATAAAAAGAAATCAGTGTCATTCTATTTAGAATTATATGATCTCAGAATTGAAAGGAAATGTACATTTAGTTTACTCCAACCACTCACAGAATGTGTAAAGGTACACTATAATATTCCATGGAATGATTTGGCTTATAATTATTTTCATCTATTAACATGTGTTTATTCTACTTCATTTGATGTTTTAAATTAAGTAATTATTTCTTATTTTAACAAGCCAAACAATTCAGAAGTACAAAGTAAATAATCTGCATTGAGCTCACACCTTACAATATTAATCCCTTAGAGTAATGATTATTAACAATTTGATCTATATATTTTCACATCTTTATGCTCTTAAAAACATTTACAGACATTTAAAATTACTTTCAAGGACAAGTTATTCTATCCTTGGGTATGTAACCATAGAAACTGAGACGTATTTTAATTAATACACTAATTGTTTTTATTAAACAAAGTTTTATTTAAAAGAAATACGCCTTTTGAGTTTATTTATGTAATATCTGACTCAATATAAAGGAAATCTAATTTGACTTACACAAGATTGTAATTACAATTTTACAAAGCAGAGTTTGCTTTAAAATATGTTAAGTAAAAATTATAATAAAAAGATTTGCCATAGAATCACATGGTTTTATACTACTATACAACTGATTTAGGATCAAGAAAAATATTTAATATTGTTTTGTATTAAGGCAGGAAAAAATATAAGACAGAATTGCAATAATTAACTGTGATCGTTACTTTCAGGTGTCAACTTGAATGGATTAAATAATACCAACATAGCTGGTAAAGCATTATTTCTGGTATGTCTGTGAGATTCTTTCCCAAGGGGATTGAGAGGAGCTTGCCATGTGAGACTGAAAATCTGCCCCCAATGTGGGCAGCACCATCCAATAGCTGGTGGCCAGACAGAACACAAATGGCAAGAGGAAGAGGAAAAGTGTATGTGCTCGATCTCTCTTTCTTTCTTTCCCTTTCTCTCTCTCTCCTGACACACACACTGTCCCCCATTACCTTGATGCCATATCACCACCACCACATGGTTCTCAGGCCTTTGGCCTTGGATTCAGAGTTATACCATCCATGGTTCCAAGGTTTTCAGACTTGGAATGAGCCCCAGGCTACCAGCTTCCCTGGGTTTCCAGCCCTCTGACAACCTGTCGTGGGACCTCTCAGCCTCCACAATCTGCAAGCCAATTCCCCCAATATATCCCCTTTTATCTCTCTCTCTCTCTCTCTCCCCCAACCCCCCATTGTTTCCATATCTCTGGAGAACCCTAATACAATCACTTTATTAAATTTATGATTTCAGTGAACATTCTAAATGTACATAAAATAACAAAAGTTTAGATATATTATAAAATAACATGAAAAAGTCATCTTTCTGTATATTAGCAAAATTTGATTCAAATTTACAATTAAAATAGACTGAAATCAATATAGTTAATAACAGCAAATAAAACTAGGTACTTAGTGATAAGTTAAATATATGCAAACTTACATGTAAAATATTTTACTAAAATATTTTTTAAATTTATTTTTTATAGACAGTGACTCACTCTGTCTGCCAGGCTAGAGTGCCGGGATGTGACCATAGCTAACTATAATCTCAAACTCTTGGAGTCAAAGGATCTTCCCACCTCCACCTCCTCACTATCTAGGACTAAACAGGTGTGCCATCAAGCCCTAATCATTCTTAAATTTTTTGTAGAGTTTGGGTCTTGCTATGTTGTCCAGGCTGGCCTCTGACTTCTGGCCTCAAACAGTTCTCTCACCTCAGCCTTCCAATCTGCTGGAATTGCAGGCATCAGCCACCACACCCAGCACTGAAAGATTTTACATAATTTCTGAATATACAAAAGTTTCATGCTCTTGGATGAAAAATATTAAAATCATATAAATGTGAATTATTAATGTATAAAATCAAAATCCCAACATTCTGTTTTCCTTTAGAATTTCCCAATTATTTGATATTTATACTAAAGTACAAAGGGCCAAGAATAACCAAGACACTTTTTTTTTTTTTAAGTTCAAGGGTACAAGTGCAGGTTTGTTAAATAGGTAAACTTGTGTCATGGGAGTTTGTTATACATATTATTTCACCTCCCAGGTACTGAGCCTAGTACCCATTAGTTATTTCTCCTGGTCTTTTCCCTCCTCCATCCCTCATCCTCTGAAAGGCTCCTGTGTGTGTTGTTCCTCTCCTCTGTGTGTTCATGTGTTATGATTTAGTTCCCTCTTACAAGTAAGAACATGCAGTATTTGGTTTTCTGTTCTTGTGTTAGTTTGCTAAGGATAATGGCCTCCAGTTCCATCTATGTCTCTGCAAAAGACATGATCCCATTCTTTTTTATGACTACATAGTATTCCATGGTGTGTATGTACCACATTTTCTTTATCTAGTCTATTGTTGATGGACATTTGGGTTGATTTCATGTATTTGCTATTGTGGAGAGTACTGCAATGAACATATGCATTCACGTGCCTTTATAATAGAATGATTTATTTTCCCTTGGGTATATACTCAGTAATGGGATTGCTAGGTCAAATGGTATTTCTGTCTTTAAGTCTCTGGGGAAAGACCACACTGTCTTCTACAATGGCTGAACTAATTTACACTCCCACCAACAGTGTATAAGCGTTCCTTTTTCTCGACGACTTCACCAGCATCTGTTATTTGTTTACTTTTTAGCAACAGCCATTCTGACTGCTATGAGATGGTATCTCATTGTCGTTTTGATTTGCATTTTTCTAATGATCAGTGATGTTGAGCTTTTCTTCCTATGATTGTTGGCCACATGTATGTCTTCTTTTGAAAAGTGTCTGTTCATGCCCTTTGCTCACTTTTTTTATGGAGTTGGTTGTTTGTTTCTTGTAAATGTGTTTAAGTTCCTTGTAGATGCTGGATATTAGAGCTTTGTTTTGGATGCATAGGTTGCAATTTTTTCTCCCATTCTGTAGGTTGTCTGTTCACTCTGTGGATAGTTTATTTTCCTGTGCAGAAGCTCTTTAGTTTAATTAGATTGCATTTGCCAATTTTTGTTTTTTCACGTCTTTGCCATAAAATGTTTGCTCATACCTTTGTCCTGCATGGTACTGCCTAGGTTGCCAAGACACTCTCAGAGAATAAGGTAAGAGGGCGTGGTGATATTAACACTACCAAATCTCAAGGCTTAATGAAATGACTAAGATGGCCTGCTATCTAACACATGTTTAGAAAAATGAAGCATTGCAACAAAATAGAGAATTGTATGTGGCAAATTAACAATAAAAGAATAGATTGCATAGTAAATCCTTCTGCTGTGATAACTGTAGATACATAAAGAGAAAAAAGTTAAATTCTCACTACTTAAAAATTTGGGGAGAAAATCTAAACTATTTTAGACTATGCTTTTAAAGTCAGCAACAAAACAATCATAGAATAAATTGTTGATAAACTTGATTACTTTAGTAACTTCTATACATCAAAAGGTTATCTAGAGAGATACTAGATATTTACTGAACTCGAAAGAAACATACATACTTGAACAAAGAAACAATATGGAACTATGCATTGTAGTATTGCTTGCAATGATAAAAGACTCAAAATAAAACTCAGTATGTATCAACAGAAGAATGGATATATAAATTACAGGATATTTATATGGTGTGATGGCATATAGTAAACAAATTTTAGCTAAATGTTCAACACGAATAAATGCCAAAAAGAAAATAATGAAAAATCAAGCTGTAGAATGATATGTGCAGTATGATATTCACATAGAGAGAAATATTATGGAAAACAATGACATAATTTATGCTTCCTCATAGACAACAAATTTCTTGAAAGTATTAAAATATTCTTCAACACATTACACACTAAATTTAAGACATTTCTGTGGAGGTGGATGAGAGAAAAATGAGAGTAGGAAATGTTAAATGTTAAAATTTGATAGAGCTGTGATTGGATAAATGGGTGTCAATGTTTTTCTCTGTTTTATCTGCATGTTTGAAAATTTTCCCTCAAAAAAAATCCAAGACAGCAAAATTTTACTCCATGCTTAAAATAAGACTAACTGCTTAAACTGTACAGAAAATAAAGTATTCAGCTTGTATTTAAGGACCTTAATGTGTAACATCACTACATACTTAAAAACGACATTCAGCATGATTAAATGTCCAGAATATGAGATAAACACTGAAACCAAGACTCCACTGTGGAGTTGGTAGATTTAGGTATCTTATCTCAAACTCAATTCAGGGCACACTAATTATTAAATGGGATAGTATTTCATGTTCTGTTTAAAATACCTCACCAAAGAAATATATGGATGGCACATGCATGCATGAAAAAATGTTCAACATCCTTATCATGAAAATGAAAATTAAATTCACAATGAGATACCATCGCATACCCATCAGAATAGCTTAAGAAAAGAAATGGCCATACCAAAAGTGTTAGGTTGTGGCGAAACTGGAACTCTCATTCTGTCAGAGGGAAGATAAAACAGTGTAATTTTGGAAGCCATTTTCAAACTATCTGAAAACATTAAACATGTACTTGTTATATGCCACAGCCACTCTACCACTATGTACTCATTCATAAAAAATAAAAGCATACATTCATACAAAGTCATATACATGACTGTTAATGGCCCCTATCTGTAAAAGTCTCAAACTGGAAACAACCAAAATTTCCATTAACGGGTAAATAGATTTTTAAAAATGGTGGCATGATATGTAATAAAGATACTACTTAGCAATAGAAAGGACTGAACTATTGATACAGTGAACAGCATAATTAAATCTCAAACTCATTACATGGAGTGAAAAAAGTCAAACAGAAAAGGGCACATATTATATGATTTCAACATATAAAATTGTGATGAAAATGAATCTTCAATTACAGAAAGCAGAGAAGTGTTTGCCTATTTTACAGTGGTGAAGAAAGGGATGGATTACAAATGGGCACAGGAAAACTTGTGGGAGCAATGGAAAAGTCTATTTGTTGTTTTGTATTGATGGCTCCATGAATGTAACTGTATGTTAAAACTCATCAAATGGTACACTTTAAGTATGTGCAGTTTATTGTATACCAATTACACTTCAATAATCCTTTAAAAGTTGTAACTTGTTGTTCAATAACTGTGATAAGATATCAATAATAATATTTACCATTTAGTATGCTAACTTTTGCTAGGAATTGTTTTCTGCACTTCCCAGAGTGAATACTTTTCACATCCTGTTTCAGTACATGTTTCTCCCATCACCACCCCAGTCTCCCTACCTAACCGAAAAACAGTGCCTTGAATGCAAGTAGATTTTATCAGAAGTGATCCTAAGGAACAAGAAATGTAAAGGAGACTGGGAAGAGCCAAAGAGCAGAGAGGAGAAAGTCAATCTAAATGTAATTGCTGTGACTCAGTCTCTCCAGAGATCCCTGCAAAGCCTTCAGTCATCCCCCTGCACTCTATGGTGTTTGTATATGCCATATCCGTTAACCTATCTCCCACAGGCCTCCCACATGGTGACATAGCTCATGACATACCCGGTGAAGCTGAAACAAGACCGTTATTAAGCTACATCTCTTTGCTTAATGGCTGGGGGCAAATAAATAAATAAATAAATTAGTAGAGAGATGAGACATGGTGCCTAACGCACATCTCAACAAAATAAGTAGTGTTATCATCCCCTTTTTAACAATGACTGAATCATTAATCGGAGACACACGGTAATGTGACAAAAGCTACATGTTTGCAAGCAGTGAACTAGATTCCAAGACTGAGCATGATCTTAATAAAGTTAATTCATTTTCCTTACCTGCAAAAATTAATTTCAACTCAATGTTCTCATAATATTTATTTATGTTGGTAAAATACTGATAACACAGACAAGGCTAAAATCTTTTGTGAACGTCACTCCCAAATTTTACTTTGTTCCACACAGTTAGCCACTATTGTTTGTTAGATACGTATGTTCCCAGATCCTTTCAAAGCATTGGTCTACATCAATGTGTATGTATATATGCATTAACAGAAGTTTATACACAAATACAAATGCACATTCATTTATATACTTTAGTATTTAGTAATTGTGTATTTAGACATTCATGGTATTAGACAATACTTTGGAAATCTTATCCCATCATTTTTCCCTGATATTCCATTGTGTCACAATATTACATTTTAATTGGTCTTGTTGATACTTTTGGGTATTTTCAATCTCATTGTTTTATAACTGTTATAAATTTTTTCTGTGTACATGTGCAATAATTTTTACAGGACCATAACAAGAAGTAAAAGAGCTGTGTTTGAGTATACATTCCTCATTTAAATGGAATGAATACAACCAAATTACAATTTGCCCTATCCCTGACTCTGCAAATGATAAATAATGTAGTAATGAGAATATACACATATCACATTTTTGTCTTATTTCAAAATACATCTTAGGGACATTAACTTTATATAGAATTGTATATCTCAGGAGAAAACTGAAGAAAACATTCCTTCTGTGCAGTACTACATTTGATTTCTAAATAAGTATGTGTCTGTTGCTAATGCTAACTCACTTTGAAGTGATAAGAAAAACTAGAAAGTCCGTCTAAATAACAGTAATTCAGCTAACGAATTGCTGTGTCACAGCACTATCACCCAGGCTGAACTTACAATCCACTTTAGGTAGCCACGTTTCATTTATGCTTGATGACTAACACTCACAGAAGATGGACTGTCAGTCTAAAAATTATTGGTGTCCTCCAAACAACAGGCTGCAGTGGAGCAGAAATTACACCTGAAAGCATTACCTAATTATATGTGAAAAGGGGACTGTTAATGACTACAAGCAGGATTTGCTCAAATGCAGTGAATTCAAACCTAGTTTTGCACATAGGACAATAACACAATCAAACATTTCTGATATTTGCTCTGCTGCACACCAAAATAAATTAATGTCTTTAATTATGTTTTTCTCTGTTTACTTGAGTTTATCTTCATTAACCATATATTAAGAGACTATTAGAATGAACTTGAAACCAAGAAGAAATAGAATTATTTTTCAAGTTCTTTCCCCCATTAATCTACACAGAAATGCATTATTATAATTGTATCTTAAATTTTTATAAAGCCTTCTCTAAATAAAGGATGTACTTTCTTAAGGGTAAAGATATTTTTTACTTAGCTTAATTTAGCTAATACAATATCAATCTGTTTTCCCCAATATACTTTTTGGAATTTGTGACTAAACACCTTTTCTTCATTATTTTGGCACTATAAAGGGCAGGGCCAAACATGCATTCCTCTTTCAAGATTGGTAGAAAACCTTATTATGTGCATATTGTACATGAGTATCACTTTTATTTTCTGCTTACATATTGTATCCTATGGCAAAGTCTGTTATCATTAATATTCTAAATTATCTCCAAATATTACAAATAATTATTGGAATGTAGCTATGCTTTATAGTGTGATCGATTGCATTATTGACCCCAATTCTTCATTCTTTTCTGTAACCACACCTTGTTATGTGACTTCGGACTTTCTCCCTTCACTTTGGAATTAACAATGTGTCTTGCTGTTGCAGACATAAGGTAAACATAAAGTATGTTGGTTTATGGTTTAACCTTCAGATATTTTATCTGTTTCAACATACATTTTTGTGTTTCTGTTAAAGTTATTAGAAGACTATCCCCAGAAAGTCCACTGGTCCAATGTGAATGGGAAATACATAAAGCAGACCTGGTTTCAAAGACCTAGAGCATGAAACAGTCTCTCCAGCTGTTGTAGCCTAGATTAGCTGACCCAGCATCATGTAAGAGAGTTCAGCTGCAATCAAGGGAGACACAATAACCCCCGTTTTATTAAGAGCCCCTGTTAGCCCTCAGGTGAGTGAACTAAACAAAGTCTTAAATTTCATTGACATTTTTGTGATTGTTATGCAGCATTATCATGACAGTAGCTAACTGATGCATACATCAATATACAGTCTCTGTTTTAAAAAATATATGGCTATCAGATTCATCTGATGTATATAGCTCAAATTTATATTTATAAGAAGGAAAATTTATAAGAATTAGGGCATATGTGTTTTAAAAAAAACACCGGATATGAAAGTGTTAGATTACATAAAAAGAAATGTTTCCCACACTTCCATTTAGAAGAGTTTTTGTCACCCTTCTAATCATTATGCTGTATCTACACTGCTTTCTCATATACATAGGCTGTCATCATCTAAAACAGGTATTGTCAACATAAGTTGAATCTGTCTCTTTATTTCTATTATTGCATCTTCATACAACCATAATTATTGCTTACATGTGACTCATAGGAGTCCCCTCCCTGCCACTCTTGCCCCTCTCTAAAGTATTATTAATTAATTTGTTCAAAAAAATTTAATCCAAGCAACACTTTAGATTCTGGTAATAGAGCAAGGAAAAAATAACCAAAATACCTATCCTCATAGAGTAAAAACTCTAGTGAATACAGACAGACATTAAATAAGATAAATTAGTAAAATTGAACATGTTAGTGAAGGAGGTATTATAAAGAAAATGAATGGAAGAGTGTTGGCAGGGGTGCAATGCAATTTTAGCAATGGAGGAGAGGGAAGCCCTTCCTAGAAAGATTACAAACATCGCTGGAGATAAGGGAATAAACTATGTCAACATCTTAAGAAAAGCATCCACAGGCAGTGGGAATAGGGAGTGAATAATCCTTAAGTGGGAGCAAGAACTCAAGGAAAATCTCAGAGGTTAATGTATTGAGTGAGAAGTAAATAATAAGTGTAGTAGTAGGATATGAGATCAAAAAGCTAGGGACAAAACTGTGTAGCATCCTATAGGACAGTGTATAAGATTTTGGTTTTACTTCTAGTGGCATTAAAAGTCATTGAAGAGTTTTGAGCAAACAAGTGATATAATGTGATTTATGTTTTACTAAGAACACTAGCTTTCATATTTTGGGGATACTGAAGGCTAGTGAGTTCATGAGGCATCATTCGGTCAAGAAAACAACCACCACATAAGGAACTTAAGGCAAAGGGGGTTCAATACTGGGACTCGACTACTAAAAAGTTGAAAAGGATACAAGATCAAAGCTAAGAAGCAGAAGTAACCCAGAGATTTGCATACCTTGCCTAGTGCTGAAGGAAGCAAAGGGAAAAGGTGATGTTACCACAGCCTACAGCATACTTGCTGCTGAAGTTTCCAGCACTGCAGCTAGAACCTCCAAATGTCACATAGAGCACATAGTTACTTACTACTGCCTATGCTGTTACCACTGATGAGCAATTTAGAACCACTACCTGCTGTTGAATACGCCTCCAGAAGCAGAAAGAAAACGGGTCCCTTCCCTCTCTCCAACTTCTAATCTCCCAACAGCCCTTCCCAGTGGCTAAATATAAGCAGAAGCCAGCTGGCAAGGGATTTGGGGAAATGCAGTTTCTAAGGGTCAAGTTTCTTTGCACAAAGCAAAACAAGGTTGGGAAACAACAGACATAAGAGAAAATAGGCAAATAACTAGCACAAGGGGCAGGGGTAGAATAAAAACTATTGCTTCCTTGTGGTTTCAAGTTTTGTGACATCCTAGAGGATAAACGAGTTAACCACAAGAAATACGTAACTGTAAATTCGTATGGTACAAATTGGGTCTAGTGCAATTTGCAGTAATTCCAGATGGCCAATTATGTTAATATCCATGAGTGTTTAGACCAAAAAGAAAATATATAAACACTAAATCTCAGTATGCATAAATGTAAATTTTATTAAAGCATATTCTGTCCTAAATACCTCCCCCTAGTGATAAAAACTACTGCAACAATCTAGGAGAAAGATAAGTGTGACTTAGAAGTACAGAACACAATAAGAAGTGGTGAAATTAGAGATATATTTTTAAGTATTTACATACAGATTTGATAAAGCAACTGAAGGTAAGAGAAAAGTCAGGTGTCAGATAATGGCACCTAAGCATTTTGTCATAACTAACTGTAAAAAAAAAAAAAAAAAAAAAAAGAGTAAAAGAGTATCATTAATTGAGATGGGAAACATTTTGGGAGTAGCAGGTTAAGAATGAGGAAAAGATAAGGACATCCATTTAGGACACACTAAATTTGGGATACCTGTGAGATATCCACATACAGATGCTGAGTGGGTAATTAGATGCATGAGACTGGAAGTTGTGGAATAGAGGTCTAGCATGGCTATACAAATTTCAATGTTGTCACCATATAGCTGGCGCTTAATGCTATGAGAATGGATAAGATATTTTAAAAAGTGAGGGAATACCACTGAGAGAGCCAGTGACTGATCTTGATGTATTCTAATGTTAATAGGTCATCAAATGAGGAGGAATTAGCAACAATATATGAGAAAAAGTGACAATGCTGTCAGAGAAAAAACTGGAGAGTGATATCCTGGAAACCAAATGAAGAATAAATTTCAAAGAGTAGGAGTGATTGTCTATCAGATGCTACTGATAGCACAAGCTAAATGAGAACTGAGAATTGACCCTTAGATATCATCAGCTGCCACCTGGTTATGTTGTTACTGGACCCTACTTTTTGGTGTGTTTGCAGAAGAAGTGCTAGATTCTGAGGACTGAGAATGTTATTTTGCAAGCATCAGTCTCTGCATTGTCTTCAAGTTAGGGGAAACCCATGCCTTTACCAGAGAGGAGGAGAGTACTTCTACAAGTACAAAAGATATTGGGAATTCAATGTTCTTCAATATATCAATGTAGATATCTCCTTATCATTCTCAGTGTCTCCTTACCATTTTCTCTCCCAATCGGAGATATATAATATGGCATGGCAAACTTGTAGGGTTTGAAATCCAACCATCTCTGGAATACCCCATATAATTACCCATATAATTTAGTCCTGGTCCTCAACTTTCTTTTGCCATGTAACCACAGGAAATGGAAGTCTCATTATATGTATACTACCAAAGAAGTCCTCTTCTTCTACACTTTACCCTAAATCAGTGAATAATTATTCTAAATTTTTATTGGTTTCTAGCACAGCAATAATCTCCAGCAGCCATCACATGATTTCATAGTCTTTACAATAACTACTTCTCACATGTCTGAGATATTACACCCACCAATGCATTCCTGCCCACTGATATTCCATCCCAGTTCACCATCGGTGAAAGTTTTAACAATTCCATTGCCACAGCACGTTATGTGATATCCAGAGGCCAACTATCACCAGTTATGGAGTCCCCATTACATGGTGATCAGTGGATAATCCACTCCAAAATTTCATTTTAGAGTTAACTACCTCAAACCACTTTGAAAACTATCTCAGACATAAGAAGTTCCCTGATTAACAGAGTCAGAGGTGAAATTTATTTTGGGGAGTTCTCAGCATCAACACCTGTGAAAGAATGAGCAAAGCAGGATTAGACTGAGGAAGAAACAGAGCCATGGTGCACTGCAATTGGAAACTCTGCCACCACCAAAGGAATTAATAAAGATAGAACAAACCTTCAGAAGTTTCTCTTCTTGGAGCCACTGGGGCCAGAGCTTTTTAGACTTGCATTGACCATTCACAGGATGCAGTCTGTCACTAGGGAGTAAGCATACCTCAGAAGAAACAGCTCCCTTAAGCCAAGATTAATAGTTGGAAAGGGAATTAGCTATAAACTATCAACTGACAACACCCCAGTGACTGAGAAATGAATGTCTATTCTGAGGGAATGAATAAAGGAATCAAGCCACAGCATTGACTAGAAGCTCCTATCCAAACACTATCCTCTTGCTATTTCTCATGTTGCTCTGTTTTCTTTATAGCACATATCAAATCTCCATTATAATTACTGTATATATTTAATACTCTCTTTTATCCTCCAAGTAGACTCCAAGTTCTATGATTCCAGGGACAACTCTCATTAACTTCATCACTACAAACCCAGTGTTTCATACTGAATATGTGCAAACATTTGTTTTCAATTAGTAGATTGTGATACCTTCCTTTACTCCTGTATGTTTCTCCTAAGCTTATTTGCTGTTGTAAATTCTGTTGCCTACTTATGTGTCACTCATTGTCAATTAAGATATGATTAAATTATTAAATGTTAATTCATTAATGAATGGATTTTACTTGTTACAGATGCGAAATAAAATGACTGTTTCAAGTCTTTGTTGCAGAGTTTATCATTCACATGAAGTTATGATCTTGAATGATCTTTTATCACTCTGAACTTCATGCTTGAGTACTTGGCTTCAAGCCCAGCCTCAAGATCCTTAACAGAATAATAGGCTTTGATCAATGATTGATATCTGTCATTGCCACAAGGCTGAAAGAAAGAAGTGGCGTATTTGCCAGGTATTTACCTTATCTCCTCTAAATCTAACATAAACCATCACTATTTTACTCAATTCATTTTTATGGCGAACTACATATAACTCCCATACTACATATTACTCAAATGAAGATTTACTTTACAAAACAAATAAAATGTTATAGATAACCAAAGTCAATAATGTTTATGTGAGCACCTGATTTAGAATCTTATTCTTGTAGTATGGTCCATGAAGATTGTTTCATCCATCACTCTTACTTTACACATGAGAACACTGAGAACTCAAAATATTAAATAGTTTTCTTATGGTTATACGTTTATTTAGTAGCAAAACCCAAACTAGAAATATCCTCCTTTTCACTAACCTGGCTCTCTCTAACCAAGAGGCTTCTTTAAATCTCTTGTAGTCTATTTGCAATTTCCATTTTACTTACAATGATTTTATGGAGACTCTGTCTTAATTTATAGCCTTTTATTTCAACAGAGTAATGGTAAACAAAACTATTGTATATATTTGGGAAATAAACTCACAGTTAACACATAAACCCATATTTTCTACATTATGAATATAAATAAGCAAAGACTATAGGAAGAGAAATGTTTCAATCAAAAGTCCAAGTATTCCATGGTGTATATGTGCCATATTTTCTTAATCCAGTCTATCATTGATGGACATTTGGGTTGGTTCCAAGTCTTTGCTATTATGAATACTGCCGCAATAAACATACATGTGCATGTGTCTTTATAGCAGCATGATTTATAATCCTTTGTTTACATACCCAGTGATGGGATGTCTGGGTCAAATGGTATTTCTAGTTCTAGATCCTTGAGGAATTGCCACACTGTCTTCCACAATGGTTGAACTAGTTTCAAGTCCCACCAACAGTGTAAAAGTGTTCCTATTTTTCCACATCCTCTCCAGCACCTGTTGTTTCCTGACTTTTTCATGATCGCCATTCTAACTGGTGTGAGATGGTATCTCATTATGGTTTTGATTTGCATTTTATGCAGCATAACAAAGGATGAGTTCATGTCCTTTGCAGGGACATGGATGAACTGGAAACCATCATTCTCAGCAAACTATCGCAAGGACAAAAAACCAAACACTGCATGTTCTCATTCATAGGTGGGAATTGAACAATGAGAACACTAGGACGCAGGAAGGGGAACATCACACACTGGGGCCTGTTGTGGGGTGGGGGGAGGGGAGAGGGATAGCATTAGGAGATATACCTAATGTAAATGACGAGTTAATGGGTGCAGCACACCAATATGGCGCATGTATACATATGTAACAAATCTGCACGTTGTGCACATGTACCCTAGAACTTAAAGTATAATTAAAAAGTCCAAATATTTTATTATCTTTCTTTTTGCTTTAAGTATCTCTCTCATAAAAGCATGTATAAATCTTATTTCAAATGCAGTTCTTCATTTCAGTTTCTAAAGAAAGGGACTATGTAAGAATTCTATATGTGCTTAAATTTATGATTCCTCCATGAGGAAAAAATAGATTCTTACATATATTTTAAAGGTATGAAATAGGACAGCCTCTTAGAATTACTCTAACTCTAAAAATAAGAAGGAAAATAAATTGTTGCAGATTTTAGAATAAAGTGGAGAAAAAAGGATTAATTAACAGTATCACTGCATACCTCATCTGCAATATGGTTTCTCAAATTAATTGAAGAATTGAGTTCATGTCTTCACTTGATCCAATGATGATTTAATGTGAGAAACAAATTTATTGTTAATGGGATGTGGAGATAACCCTCAGGCAAGTTTAAGCAATGAAGCAGCCAACATGTCAGACAGTTTTATTGACTTCAAGATATAGAAAAATAATTCAAACAGAGAGGACACAGAATCAGGTGTGACACTTGGTTTAAGGAGGTAATGGTGCATCAAACAAGGGGTCAAAACAAAACTATAAGTCAGCATATGCACGTATAAACAGTTGTTTTATGGTGTTAGAGTTCCAAAAGTGTTTTGGCTTACCAGTGAGAGGTTTGTTTTTTTTTTAATTGTATTCGTATCCAACCATTATTTTCTGATTAATTCTAACAAAAATTACTTCCTTCTTGGTAAAACATGTGCTTGCACACAAGTGAATGTGTGTGTGCATGCACATGCATAAGACAAATGGGTACCTATCTAGCACTGTCCTCCCTACTTCTAGGATCCACCATTTCTATTGATATGACATGAATCCCATAGATATGTTACTGAAAAGGTTCTTTCTTTTGCTCCATGGCCGCCACCTGCAGCCACCATTAAATCCAACTATCCTATAAATTTATTCTTAATAGCCTGGGAATCTAAACCAGAAAATAAAGAAGGATTTAAACTAAATCAGGACCAAGAGTAGAAAAGTAGTCTAAGAAAATCCAACAGGCCTTTACAACATACCCAGTATTTGCCTAATGCTGTGTTAAGTGCTGTAAATAGAAAGAGGAAAAGGCACAATTATTTACCCTCAAAGAGCTTGCAGCACAGCAAGGAAATATCATAGGCTATTCTGATGATGTGCAAGCAGTGTTGATTTAATATATGAAAAGTAGAAGGCCATTTAATTTATAACTAGAAGTCCTTGGGGTAGGATAAAGCAAGATGTTTATCCTCCCTAGCATTTATTGACAGTGACAGAACAGACCAGTGGATGTAAAGCAAGCATCTACCCTTACGGCTAGTCCTAAAAAGGAACTGGGGCTGTCATGTGCATAACCAGCCTATAAATTCCAATCATATCTTCCCTGCCTTTTCAGTCACAAAGAAAGTAAATTATTCCTACCTTAACTTGTTCTGCAGATATCTCTTAAATTCATCTTCTGTAATGATTCTCTTTTTAAATATATTTTTAATTATACTTAGAATTATAAAGTATTAGGTATTTATTATACAATGTTTGAACTGTGAAGAAAGTAGAAGAAAAAAACACTTATAATTCCAATACTCAGAGAAAACCAATATTGACATATTCAGTTATTCATTTGGTCATTCATTCATATTTTCAACAAATATTACCAAGGGCCTACTATGTGCAATACATAATAGCCTTCTGGATTTTTTCCTTGGATTAATATACATTAAAATATACCTTTCACAGAACTAGGACCATGTTGTGCTGTTACATAAGTTTGTATTTTCACTCATCAGTATGTGGTAAATATTTTCATTACTATTAAGTATTTTTGCTAGATCTATTTAAAACATTAAGATATTTTGTTAGTACACTCCCTGACAGTGTGGACTGTCCAGAATCCCATGCCCACAAGGAATGGCTGTGTCTACCAACATTACTTTTGATATCAAAAATTTAGAATGACCTGAGCCAAAAACTCCTTTGTGAAATTAGGTGGAAGCTCCTTGAGAACAAGGAATAGGACTAAAGGATTGTGCAACATATCTTCTTTTGCCTTTTGCTGTATAACATACAAGATTAAGGGTGTAAAAATTCGTAAATGAGGCTGGGTACAGTGGTTCATGCCTGTAATTCCAACACTTTGGGAGGCTGGGGTGGGTGGATCACTTGAGGCCAGACTGGGCAACATGGTAAAACACCACCTTTACCAAAAATACAAAAAAAAATAACTGGGTTTGGTAGTGCGTGCCTGTGATCTCAGCTACTTGGGAGGCTGAAGCACAAGAATCGCTTGAACCCTGAAGGTAGAGGGTGCAGAGAGGCATGATTGCACCACTGCACTCAAGCATGGGCAACAGAGCAAGATTCTCTCTCAAATAAATAAACAAATAAATGCGAATCGCTGAATGACTACCAGTTTGTCGTTTAAGTTAATCTTGCTACTACCTCACACTACTCCTATTTTCTTGTATGTGTCATGCATTTTGATCACAAGTAACATTGCTTTAATATTATGTAACACTTACCCTGTTAACTGTCTCTCTTCTTTTTTCCTAACTCCACACAAGACAACATATTCTACATTTCAGGTGATCTTGTTATTTAAAAAGTGACATACTGTCTTCTCACATTCACTTTCCTACTTTGTTATAATCTTCTAATTACCTGTCTGTACTAACCAGTCCTGACTAGATTATAAACTCCACGAGGGCAGGAATCAGGTCCATATTCATTATCACTGCATCTGCAGTGCCTAGTACAATGCCTGGCACATAATAATGTTTAATAATTAATGAAGGGAGAAAGAAATATATTTTCCAGGTGAGAAGTTAGAAAGTTCCGAACCACGGCGGTAGTGGGGCTAGAAAGCTAAGGTGCCATAGGTTTACAAAACATCTGAATGTGGAATTAGGACCCTGTTCACAGGCATCTATCTACACTGAGATACTCCCTAAGCAACTTCCTTCCTTATCTCCACCTCAAGTATTCTAGCCAATCACATTTGGGAAACTTATTCTTCCCCTAAACAAAGGCCTGTACTCGATTTAATTTTAAACAATTTGATTCCATTTCTTTTACTGGATTCCTCTGCTGTGCACACTGTAAACTTTATTTCTGATCTATTGTCTGCTTTGAAGGACAAGAGGCATGCCGCATTGATGCTCAGTGTCAATGCTGGTTTCTAGCTACGTCCTCATTTTCCACAGCTGTGAGTTCTCCCACTCTGTTGTCCTCCTTAATTTGGGAAATAGGAGTGACGTGGGGAAAAGAGAATAAGCTGTAGTGCCGGTAAGCCCTACACGTGAATCTTGGCTTTACCATTATTCATACGTAAGACGAGTTTGACAACTTTTCCTACCCTAGGCATCATCATCTATCAGAATTAAAATAGATAATGTGTGTCTGGTATATAGGAAAAGGCAACTAATATTTATTCACTTTCTGTCCCATGATTACCATTAATATCTGGAGCTATTCGCAGTTCTGCCAGGTCTTTTTCCCCCCTTAAAGTTATTATCTGGAATTAGTCCAGTGAACCTATAACTTACTGCTGCCCACACTTCCAACTCAGTAACAGCTTTGTAAAATTGACTCACTATATCCATATGACATGTTACAAATATTGCCTCAAAAATGAGAGCAAATTACACAAGGCTAATACACCAAAGAAATTGGATGTATTTTAGGAGTGATTACAGATTTCATATTTACCTTCTAAATCAAATAAATCAATAATTTTAGAACATATTCTAATTAAAATTATAACTTCAAGAGAAGACAATGATTAACGCCATCATAAATCATAAAAAAGTTTGAAAAAGTTCAGTTTTATCATTTCTGTCAATTTTATATTACTACATTTTTATCATTTTAAGTTTATATTTTATATCCAAACTGATATTCAAAATAGGATTTGTTCATGGTGTCAGATGATAATATATATAACATGATTTTGACGGTCTTTGTGTTTGCTTTAAGAATATGGAAAATATACAAGAGTGAATTTGTTTCTGATACTTTTTATTTGAATGTAAAAAGTTAATGAAACTTTGATGAAGGCTCATGGATCTAACTGTCATCATTTAAACATCTTATTAAATACAACTTGAAGTTAGAAAATACACATTTTGAAAGAGAAAAAAACTCAGTAATTCTGATGGTTAATTTTATGTGCCAATTTAAATGGGCTAAGGATGCTCAGATAGCTCGGCAAACATTTCTGGGTGTGTCTGTGTTTCTGGAAGAGATTAGAATTTGAACTGGTAGGCTGGTGAAAAAACAACACCCTCACTAATGTGGGTGGGCATTATCCAATCTGATCCCTTTCCCCTCCCTCCGATTCTCAGGCCTTCAAAATAAAATTATACCACAGGTTTTCTTGGTTTTCAGTTTGCAAATAGCAGATGGTAGAACTTCTAGGACTCTATAACCTTGTGAGCCAATTCTTATTACACACACACGCGTGCGGGCACACACACACCAGTTCTGTTTCTCTGGAAAAGCTTGACAACACAATGATTTAATGCCAAAAGCACAAAAGAGATTTTGAGAGTTGAGCTAATAAATTTTTTTCATCTTCTGTAAGATTCTTAAAGATCATCTAATATACCTTTTTTAAAAACTACCATAAGACTTGTATGACTGAAAAAGTACTCAACCTTTTAATTTTCTAAAAGGGTGAGCCTTGTTAAGGTGATGCAGCTAATTGATGAATAATAGCATATGTAGACAGAGACAGAGCTATCAATACAAGAATATCATTTCTATTTATATAAAATGGATGTACCAATCTGAGGGAGAAGCAATATGCCCATCTAACAGAAAATATCCTTGCTTCTTGATGCATGCAAGCTTGAGTTAAGCTTTCTGTGCTTAAAGTCAAACTCTTCCTCATTCTGACCTCATTCTTAATGTCCTTTAGAAGTGCTTTCCAAATATTTCCCCTTCCCAAGCTTTCCCCAAGGTGGAATTAATTGTGATGCTCTGCCCATAATTATTGGAGAACTCATTTCCTTGTTGGCTTTTTGTTTTTCTATAATGCAGTTTGCATAACGCAGCACTGGCTGAACCCTTCCATCTGATTGCATTCTCCTGGATAAAGTCGTAGCCGCCCTCACTCTTGTGTTTAAAATTAGGCAAATATTTTACTATTTGGTTTGTTTTCTCTCATTTTTATATTTGTTTTTTTTTCCCCTCTATCTCTGCCTCTATTTCTCCCAGGCTCTGTCTCATGTGCATGGATTTTTTTGATTAATTACTTTAATTCACGTTAACCTTGGTGCCTGTATTAATCTATATTTCACGCTGTTGATAAAGACCTACCTGAGACTGGGCAATTTACAAAAGAAAGAGATGTAATGGACTCACAGTTCCACGCGGCTGGGGAGGCCTCACAATCACGGCAGAAGGTGAAAGGCACACCTCCTCACACAACGGCAGACAGGAGAAGGATGAAGATGAGGCGAAAGGGGTTTCCCTTATAAAACTATCAGATCTCACGAGACTTACTCACTATCACGAGAACAGAATGGAGGAAACCGCCCCATGATTCAATTCTCTCCCACCAGGTCCCTCCCACAACACGTGGGAATTAGGAGAGCCACAGTTCAAGATGAGATTTAGGTGGGGAAACAGCCAAACCACATCAGTGCCTTTCCTCCTCCTACATAATAGGTTTCTCCCCTAAGCAATATGTCTCCCTCCCTCAACAGCATCATAAATTGTTAGCTATTTTCAAACTCTTCACTCAAATAGTTATTTAATTTGTGCTCCCACCAACAGTTTATGATAGTGTTTTCCTATACTCTGCTAGAACTACATATTTTCAACCTTTTAACAATTCTAACAATCTGATACGTTAAAAAATAGTATTTCATTGTTTGTTTGAATATAAACAAACTAAATTTGAACTTGGATATAATTTCTGAGAAGATTTATGTTTTCCACACCTTTTTTATATATATTGGTTATTTTTACTTTTCTCAAAATTGTTTCCCATTCTTTGCCCTTTTTTCTATTAAATAGTTTATATTTCTTTTTCTACAAATGTTTATGAGACTGTCATAAATAAATATTGGAAATTAGACCTTTGTAACTTTAAGAAAAATAATGTCTCTGTGACAAATTTTGGTTAGGTTGTTTCCTAAAACGGAGGGTGCCATTTTAAAATGTAGACTTTTTTCTAAAATAGTTATTTCTTCCTCATCCAGATTTTGAAGAAAACAATTAAAAACAGGGTTTTGTTTTGGTTTTTTTTCTAATATATTGTTACCATTCTTTTTGTTCTATGGTTTTTAGAGTATTTTCTTTTCAACTTCAGGGACATTAAAAATCCTTACAATGGTTTGTCATTGTCTCCATTATTATTACCTTTGTTTCTAATACCTGTTGTGCCTTATTCTTTATGTTTTTCCTCCCTGAATTCCATGCAGTTATCTCCAGACTTGTCTTTATAAGTAATTTAATGTTCAAGTATTGCTACTCTGTTCCATGCTCTTTATAAGTTTTTCATCTTGTATGTATTGTTTTGATCATTGTTTTTTTCACTTTCTCATCTTCATTTACATTTTATTCCACTGATACACACACACTGTCGCTCTCTTGCATGTGCACATATAGCTTAAAAGTTTCTATTTTATTTAATTTATGTCCTCATTAAGTTTAAAATATAAAGTAGCATCAAGGGATTTCCTTTTTTATTTGTGTTTTGTTGTGATTTTGTTTTGCTTTAAGGCTGTAGTTAATATCTTTTGGAGTTGGCCATTCTTCTGTCTTTGGCTTACGTTGTATCTTTTTAAGATGAGATTTCACTCTGGTATATTCGAGAAGTTTTAATGGACTTTCTGGTTTTTTTTTTTCCTTTGCCAATCCTAATATAACTTTACCAGTGATGTTCAAAAATCATGTCTCAAATAGTTAATTGCAAATCAGTACAATGATAACATGAAAATATACTTAAGATGTATATGTTCACTATCAGCTCATGAAAATAAAATACAAAATAAAAATATTCATTCCTGACATCAATATCAAAAGCTGACATGCATTTTAGTTCAACTTTATATTCATTTAGGACCCTTGATATAGTTCAATTTTAACCCAGAGAACAGTAGGGGGAATATCTGTATTAATGCTGTTATTTCTAAAATATGTTGATTCCAGTCTGCAAAACTAAAACTTTTACTGAGGCTTACTGAGAGCATATGGACAATTAGAGTTTGGTCATTAATCATGGACTACTTTTTCTCTCACCTCAGCATCATTGTGATAAGCTGCCAAGACTGCATAGTTCTTAGTGTATACTTTACATTCATGAATCATAGGGGATCAGGAGGTAGGGATAGTAAATTTTAAGTGAACTGATACTTAAAGAATATAGCTGATCTCCTTTGGAAACTAATTTATTTTATTTCACAGAGCAATGCAGTAAGTATTTTATCTTTCTGGTTAAATAGTCGTACTTATTTTGCTAAGCAGCACTTTTGTCGTGGTTAGATATTTAGGCAAATTTTTAAAGTATTTCTGAAGGTTTTTTTCTACTTACTATGACTAACAGTTCAAGATGTTATGAAATAATGATTATTGTGTATATTGGTTTTAATAATCATTAATAACATTTTGGCCATTTAAAAATTGAACCAGTTTCATGGCTGAGTTGAAAAATAAGAAATTGTGTCCTCATTCATTTGATTGCTAACTATTCTTGCTCTAATTATAAAAAAATTTAAAGTCCTAGCCTAACTCTGAGGGTAGAAATTATTGTATTCAATAATTGAGATCATTCTCATTGTAAAACTGAGATCTTGGGCAAATGTAGACATAGTACTGGTACCTATAGCAGGCATAGCTCTTAAAGAATTTTTAATTGGAACAATTGAGCACATCAGTTTATCAACCACAAGGACTCAAATTTGGTTCTAGGACTAAAGACAAACCTTTATCTGGCCCTTTTCTGATTTCTGATTTCTGACTACAACTATAGTAACAAAGCTCAGTTTTGAAAAAAATTCATTCTGAAGCTCAACTCATCAGAATCTCAGTCGAGATCATGCCCAAAGCAACACTTTATTCTTGCCTTAATTTGGAGTTAATTTTTTTCTGTCAAGCACAAAAAAACACTAAATATGATTACTCTAAAGAACCACATATTGTTCAATTTATAAAATGTTTACTTTTTTTACAGCTAAACAGAAAGTGAGTTCTAATTTTGACCACTTTTTCCTAATTCTATTGTCCTTTTTTAACTTAAAAAAATTTCAAATCATTTTATTTCAGTTATTCTTGTCTCTCCACCTAGGTGATAAGCTCCTCAAGGACAAATACAACTTCAAATACCTTTGTTTTCAGTGAGGTGAAATTCACATAAAATACAGTTATCCATTTTAAGTGTACAATTCAGTAGCATTTAGCACATTCACAGGGTTGTGCACCCATCACCTCTATATTATGCTAGTGTCAGCTCTGGCTATGAATTTGAATAGAACTAAAGGGTAATTCTAAAACTAATTGTAGTTTTTGGCATTAAAAGTAGTGACAAAAACTGCAACGGATTTTGCACCAACCTAATAATACCCGCTCCCGCTCTGACCCTGGAATCTCTGCTGGTCTTTTTCTCATCTCATGCCTTGGCTTTAGTCTTGATAGGGCAGTGTCTAGGCACGGGCTCAGTCTTTGGGTTGGCCATGACCTCAGGCTCTATTGTCTAGTCAGAACCATTACCTGGGTTTGGGTCTTTATTTTTTTTTTTTTTTTGACTGCTGCTTAGGCTTCAATATCCAAGCCTAATCATCAGTTTGGGACATCAGCTTTCTGGCAAACATCTTCGTTTCAGCCAATGGCTAAGTCTGGCATTGGTTTGCCCAGACTTCCATCTGAGTCATTGCCTCTGTCTTGACTGAGCCTCTGCCATTGAGCTCAGTCTCCTCTTAACCTGCTTAGTCTATAACTCAGTATCATATATCAGCACCAGTCCTCATGGATACTCAGCCCATCCGCTGTGAAAAACTCATTCAACATGCACTGCTAATGGCAAGGACAGAATGTAGAGAGGGGATCTCTCAGGGTGGGATAAAGGGTGATAAGCGAGGATATATATCAGTGGATGGTGGTGATCTTCAGGCACTCAAACTGGCCACCACTGACTGAAAAAATACAATGTCAGGGTAGGATTCTTTCTTTGTTTAGTTTTTACTGCTCAGTGTTTCGCAGTATGTGAATGTGTGTGTGCATGTGTGTTGTATGTGTGTTTGTAATCTTAATTTTATTTAAAGGGAAGAATTCTACAAATACAGATACTTGGAAGGAATTAGGTATCACTTTATCACATTAACTTAAATGACTCCAAGATTATGTTTCAATAGAGATGTTTCAAACACATGTTTTTAGACACAGAGGCAAACACATGGGTCTCAGAGATTAAATAAGTTGCTCAATCACAGGAAAGATGTCCTTAGGCAAGGAATGGTTTCCAAGGAAGGTAAAAGAGATGTTGGAGGAAGACTACCAGTGTAGTCATAGCTGTTTAAGTTGACCACACTGGATCACTGAGTCTCCACTCAGGACTTTAGGTAAGATTGGTCTAGAACATCAGTCTTCAAATATGTTTCGTTTGTACACCATAAAATAATATTAAAAATGTATGTCCCATCTTTAAAACACATTTTTGAGTTGTCATGTCACAATCGTTACTATAAGTTGAAAGAGTTTCATATTGTTGAATACTGACATTTTTTAAATGAAATAACTACAGGCTCTACAGTAAAGCTACTCAGGTCCATGAATCTTTTACTTACTGGCAATGTGACCTTGGGCAAGTTAATCCCAGCTACTCGGGAGGCTGAGGCAGCAGAATCGCTTGAACCCAGGAGGTGGAGGTTACAGTGAGCCGAGATCATGCCATTGCACTCCAGCCTGGGTAACAAGAGCAAAACTCTGTCTCAAAAAAAAAAAAAAAAAAAAAAAAGAAAGAAAGAAAGAAAGAAAAGAAAAGAAAGTTTAGCTAAATTACCCCAGCACAATTCTCTGCGACAAAAATATCTATACAAATTGAATATTTTATTTTCTCTGCCAATATAGCTCTAATAGCTAAAATATTCTGGAATGAGTTATCATTCCAACAAGTAAATTAATGTATAGTGAGTTTCAATAATTGTTAAATATAAAAATACATCTTTTGATGTAATGTTAATGGGGCTTTCCCTCATTATTTTATGTTTCTATGGAAGAATACTATATATTGCCTGAATAAGACAGGGTTTATTGTTTTAATTTCTATTTTTTCCACATAACAATTTATTTATCCTATAATACATAGATAGGAATGGAAGTTTTATAACAAGGTCAGATCATTCTTTTAAATTCTTCAATTCCTCAAAATTCTATGACAAAAATCTCATTAAAATACGTCATCAAAAAAGTTAATAAGAAGTTGATTAAGTTAGCCTTTTTTTTTGGATGAGACAAAGAATTGGAACCAAGATGAATTACAAAAGGGTCTTTTGCATGAGGATGTTCAATTGTTTCAGCATCATTTACTGAAAAGACTATTCTTTCCCCCATTATATGACTTTGGTGCTCATTAAAAATCAGTTGACCATAGGTGTGTGGCTTTATCCTTGAACTTTCAGTTCTATTAAATTGTTGTCTTTGTCTAGCCTGTGGCATTACTGAACTTTTTTTTACTCATTCAACATGATGTTAGCTGTGGATTTGTCATACACGGTCATTATTGTATTGAAGAACATAGCTTCTATGCCTAATTTGTTGAGATTTTATCATGTAGCCATGCTTAATTTTGACAAATGTCTTTTCTGTGTCTATTGAAATGGGTTATATGGTTATTGTCTTTGTGTTAATGTGATGTATCATGTTTCTTGATTTGTGTCTGCTAAACCATCCTGTATCCCTAAGATAGATCCCATTTAATCATAGTAAATGGTCTTTTAATATGCTGTTGGATTCAGTCTTCTAATATTTTGTTGAGCATTTTTGCATCTATGTTCATTAGAAATACTGGCCTGTAGTTTTCCCTTTTTGTTGTGTTCTTGTCTGGTTTTGGAATCAGGGTAATGCTGGCCTTGTAAAATGAGTTTCAGTTTTTTGGTATACTTCAAGCCTCTTCAGTTTTTTGGTATACTTCAAGCCTCTTCAGTTTTTTGGTATACATTGAGGAAAACTGATGTTAGTTCTTCTTCAAACATTTGGTAGAATTTGTCAGTGAAGCCATCAGGTTCTGGGCTTTTCTTTGATGGAAGACTTTATTTACTCCTTATTGGTCTGTTCAGATTTTTTATTTACTCATAGTTTAATTTTGGCAGGTTTTATATGTCCAGGATAATATACATTTCTTCTGTATTATCAAATTTGTTGGTGTATGGTTGTTCATATGATCGTCTGTGTTTTGTGGTATATTGTAATGTCTCTTTTTTATCTCTGGTTTTATTTGTTTCAGTCTTCTCTTTTCGTAGTCTAGCTAAAGGTTTGTCGATTTTGTTTATCTTTTCAAAGAAACAACTCTTCATTTTGTTGGACCTTTGACTTGCTTTTTTTACTTTCTATTTCATTTCTGTTTTGAAATGGTGGCTGCCACTAGGCTGGCTGTTAAGTTGAGCTCAGGTGCAGCAGGGCCAGGCAGCTCTGTATTGGTCTGCCCAGAGAGACAGGGACACCACTGGGCCAGATGTCCAGACTGGCATGCCAGCAGGCATGCATATGGCATGGCGAGGCATCTCTGTGGCAGTGTGTCAGGGGCCAGGGCTGCCACCTGGCTAGCTTTCAGGCTGGGTGCTGGTACACATGGACAAAAGGGACCAGCTGGCTGTGAGGTACAGGTGCACATGGGTGAGGGGCTGGCCAGCTGTTTGGCAGCTTTTATATTATGGCAGTCCACCTGTCCCTGGAGGGGATGGGGTGCCATGTAGGTTCCAACTGAAAATCTCAGTCTTTTCATCCTGCCTAGGCTCCAGAAAGATAAAATCCTAGTGTTGGAAGCACCTGTGTGAGCAGGGTGAAATGATGGCAGGGCCTCAGGGATACATAGAGTCAGTTGCTCCTGGCCCCCGGGCAGGATGTACTCTAGTAGTGAGTTCAATTTCAAGATGGTGCCATGCCATAGCAACGTAGCTGGCAGGGTGGGAGGTGTTCAAAGTGAACTCCTACTCTGGTACCATGCAGCTGCATGAACTCCCTTCTACTCTCCAAGAATCCTCACAGGATGAAAGGCCTATGAGGACTGGGGGACCCTTCTGTAGCAAGAATTGCTGGTGCCTATGGTGACAATGGGACCTGCTAGGGATCACTAACTTACCTATTTTCCTGTAAGAACAAGTTCCTTCTGACTTTGGGCTGAACTAGATAGGGAAGACTGTGGCAGAAGTGGATGCCTCACTCTGCTCTTTATAGTGCTATTCTGGGCCTCTGTGCTACGCAGGGATTTTGTCACTTTCCCGATGCTCTGAAGCATAATTCCTCAGTCACTCCAATGGAAATATAATTGCTCGTTGATTGTTTTGGTCTTTTTATTGGGGGAAACAAGCACCAGGCAACTCTAGGTGGCCATCTTGCTGTTGACAATCCGAAGTATCTTCCTTTACAATATTATGCATTTTGTTTTTCTTATTAATTTCCCTAGCCAGAATTTACAGCCCATTGGTTGAATACAAGTGCAGAAAGTAGACATTTTTATCTTGTTTATGCTCTTAGGGAAGAGCTTTCAGCCTTTGAACATTAAGTATTATATTAGCTCTAGGTTTTTCATAGGCACCTTTTACTAGATTGAGGAAGTGACCCTCTATCCTTAATTTGTTGAGTGTTTTATCATTAAAAAGTGTTAGATTTTTCTCAATTGCTCTTTTGCATCTATGAGACAATCATGTAATTTTATTTTATTTTATTTTTTATTCTGTTAATAATACATTACATTGCTTGATTTTCATATGTTGAACAAGGCTTACATACTTAGGATAAAACTCACTTGATCAGCCGGACATGATGGCTCATACCTGTAATCCCAGTACTTCGGGAGGCCAAGGTGGGTGAATCTCTTGAGGCCAGGGGTTCAAGACCAGCCCTGACAACAAATCAAGACCTTGTGTCAATAATAATAATAATAATAATAGTAATAATAATAATTAGCTAGGCTTGGTGGCCATGCCTGTAGTCTCAGCACCTGGGGAGGCTGAGGTGGGAGGATCACTGGAGCCCAGGAATTCGAGGTTCAGTGAGCTATGACTATGCCACTGTACTCCATATTAAGTGGCAGAGCAAGGCCCTATTTCAAAAGAAAAAGAAAAAAAGAAAACCACCTGATCATCTTGTATAATGCATTTCACATGTTACTGGATTTTGTTTGCTAGTATTCTGTTAAGGATTTTTGCATCTATATTCGTAAGGGACATTGGTCTATAGTTTCTTTTTTTGTGATGACTTCGGTTTTTGTATCAGAATACTGAGGTTATAAATAAATTAGAAAGTTTTTCCTCCTCTTCTATTTTTTGCAAGAGTTTGAGAAGATTTGTGTTAATTTTTCTTTAAACAGAATTTAATAGTGAAGCCAGAGTCCTGCACTTTTCTTTGTGAAGTCATTTGATTAATAACTCATTCTCTTTACTTATTATAGGTTTAGTCAAATGTTCTATTCTTCTTGAGTTAGTTTGATTAGTTTTTATGTCTTTCCAGAAATTTTTCCGTTTCATATAATTTAATTAGTTGGCATAAAATTGTTCATAACATTTCCTTATTATATCTTTTTCCCTCTGAGGTCTGTAGTAATTATCTCTCTTTTTTTCTCTTTCAGTAATTTTAAACTTCTCTCTTTATTCTTAGTTAATATATATAGCTAAAAGTTCTTCAGTTTGTTGATCTTTTCAAAATAAACAATGTTTGGTCTTGTCAATTCTTTATTATTTTTCTCTATTTTATTTATTTATGCTCAAATAGTAATTATTTCCATTCTTTGCTGCCTTAGGGGTTAGTTCTCTTCTTTTTCTGGATGTTTTAGGTAGAAGGTTGAGTTATTGGTTTGAGATTTTTCTTTTCCAATGTAGGTATTTACTACTATAAATTTCCTTTTAAGTATACTTCGTCTCCAAATGTATTGTAACACTGCATTTTCATCTTTATTCATATTTTATCTTTATTAATAATTTCCCTTATTATTTATTATTTGACCCATTGGTTATTTAGGAATCTATTGTTGTTAATATCCAAATATTTATTAATTTATTAAGATTCTTTCTGTTAATAATTTCTAATTTATTTTTATTACGATCAGAAAACGTGCTTTCCAGAATTTCTTGGCTCTTTCCTGAACATGTGCACAGACCTAGGCATGTAAATGGCTTTCTGGGTGCCCAGAAGTATGATGGAGATTTAAAAGTAAAAGTCTTATAAACATCTCATTTTCTTTTAAGCTTTCTAGTTAGTCTATTGTTTGCCCCAAATATTGCTCATTGCCTCAGGCAGTGGTAAGTTAAAATACTGGCCAGTGAATGTTTTCTGAGTCTTTTAGCACTGAGCATGTTCTATCAAGTCAAATAAAGACACGCATTTTGCATAGAATTTTCCATGAAGGCATGAAGCAGGTCAAATAATGCCATCTTTGTGGAAATGAAGCTTAGAAAGAGCTTTAGCTCAATTATACAACCTCTGGTACTGGGAACGTGGGAAATTTTTTTTTTTTTTCTCAAGGCTATCGCCAAGCTGTGAAATGGGATGGAACTAGGGTGAGTTAAGGTAGCACGAAACTTGTTTTTACTGTGATTTGGTAATTTTTATTGAATACACACTCTCACACTGCTATAAGCCTTTATTTCCAGAGTTCTGAGGTGTATATATATATATATATATATATATATATTGCCAGCTTTTTCTTTGCTTTTGTGGAGGTTGTGGAGGGGTGAAATTTCTGAGATCCTCATGCTGCCATTTCTGCTGATGACAATCACTTCTGTTAAGGTTTGGATAAGCCTCGAACCACAAGTGCACTGCAGTCTGAACAGGCATCATAATCCTCCAGGAAATTCTGAATGGTCTTGACACAGGTAGGAGTCATTTGATGACAGCCACCTTTAAACCCCACAAAAGACCACTTTGCCTGAGAGTTTAGAACTAGGAGGGAGTCTCAAGTCTGTGAGATGAGATGGATGCTAAAATCTTCTCCCTAAAAGATGCCTCAGAATTTGTGTTTATTTTTATTGGTTCTATTCTTTTCATTTCACCTGGAGCTGTGCCCTCCGGGAGCATCTCAACAGTTACATAAGCCGCTCCACTTGATCTCTGCCGGATAATTTTAAAACTTACATGTAAATAGGGCTTGCAGTATTATATGTAGAACATAAATAATAAATATTTCTGTGGCTTCTGTGGAAGCTAAAAATCATGATATGGTGTTTGAATATGATTTGTCTTTATATTCATCCCAAGGGCTGAATTATTTTTATTGTTATCAGTATTTACATCTTAAGCTGACCTCTTTCTCAGAAAGGCTTACATTTATTTAGGCTGCATCTATTTTCCCTTATGCTGTCATTTCCCAAGTAGGCACCTCAGTAAAGATTCAAACAAATAAGGAGATATCTGACAGAGAGAGAGAGAGAGAAACTGTAACAAATGTCTCCAAATAAGAAGTCATTTATCTAAATTGTTTGACCATCAAATAGCAGGGCTTTTTTTTTTTTTTCCTTTTATCTCACAAGACCACTGTCTGCTACCTAAAATTTAAAAGGAACAAAAACTCTGAACTTAAGTTGAGGCTCCCCAAACCACAGAGCCAAACCTCAACTTCAGAAATTCCTGGCAAACTATGTATTAGCTGGTACCTGATAAAATGAAACCTCCGTACTTGTTACTTCCTTACATGCAGAACTGTTCATATTAAATAACATCACTTTTGTTTTTACTCATGCTTTGTTTTTACTTATACTTAACGCATTTCTGAACAAATTATAACAAAGGGGAAAAAAAAAAACCCTTTATTCAGTTCATCCTAATCCCAATAACCAAAACATTATAGACAAATAGACACTTAGGCCAAAGTTTCACTTGGAAGGCGTAACCACAATTAACACATTAATATGAATGCTACTCTGTGACAGTTACAGTGATACCGTTCTGCATTTCTGCTCCTACTGCCCTGGCCTGGCTATCATTGTTTCTTACTTAGTCAACTGAAGTAGCCTCTAAATTGATTCACTGAATTCTCTCCCACCACTCTCTACTTCATTTTTCATTATGTAGCAAGGGGAAACCTTTAAAACTATACATCTGATCATGTCACCTTCCTGCTTGAAACCCTTCAGAAGATCCTCATTGTTTTTAGTATAAAGATCTAACAAGGGCCGGGCGTGGTGGCTCAAGCCTGTAATCCCAGCACTTTGGGAGGCCGAGACGGGCGGATCACAAGGTCAGGAGATAGAGAGACCATCCTGGCGAACACGGTGAAACCCCGTCTCTACTGGAAAAAAAAAAAAAAAAAAAAAAAAAAAACTAACAAGGACATGAATAATCCACCCCAGCTTACTTCACCAGCTTCATTTTATGCCACTCTCCTTGTATTTTCTAACAGCCACCCTCATATTCCCATTTCAGCCTCATATGTCGAATTCTCATAACACATGCTTATATTTCCCACCATTCAATTATGCCTTTCTTCTGCTCAGAGCAGGTTCCTTCTATGAGTAATTCATTCTAACTAAACCTCTAGAGTCCATGTGAAGTACCATTTCCTCAAGGCAGCCTTCACTGTCTGTGTAATCTAGATCAAAATTTTGTCCGTTTTAGCAATAACACAGTTGTAAATAACTGATTATGTGAGTTGATATTAGTATCTGTTTCTCCAAAAAAAATAAATAAAATAAGATTCACAAATTCTGGGACTTCATCTTGGTCATTACTGTATTCCTATTTCCCAGCACAGAGAAGCACTCAATCTCAGTATCTATATGAATGGAGTTTACAAATAAAATTTATAATGAGTATAATTTATAAATGAAATAAAAGCAGGAGTACATAAAATGTTTTCACATAGATTATCTTATTTAATTCTAACAGAAAACTCTATAGTAAATAACGATATTATCATCTTACAGAGGAGAAAATGAGAAAACTGAGTCCTCTACTGTATTATGAGAGTAAGCATATGTGTGTCTTTCTTGGTGAGACCAATGGTTCACTCTGCACAATTTCCCTAATAGTATCAAGAATTGTTTTGTTAATAAATATAATTGCCAACCACTAAGGTAAGTAATACACTTGAATAAACTTATTTTCCTTAGTAATGTGACGTAGATTTATCATAATTTATTGATCCAGGCCCATTTTTAAATAAATCACATATTTATTTAGTCTTAACATAACTTCTTGGGCCTTAGGTCTAGTCCTATTGACTTAAAAGAGAACTTCCTTTCAGTTATCTTAAAACATAATCTTATTTCATAACTGAAATAAATGTAATTGAAATAGTCATTTAATTTTTATTATTTCTATGTTCAATGGAATACCTCTGTTAATTTAATAGCATAAAATTATTCATATATAATAGAAATTATTTATGCATATATACATGAGTATATAGGCCAAACTACTTCAGGTAAAAAATCAGGGCAGATTTGTTATGGGGCTATGTGTTTGATTGTGTGACTGTGTGTGTGTGTATGTGTGTGTTTATGTGCAAATTTATTTTTTTAAACTAAATGTCATCTTTAAGCATTTATTCTATTTCCTTTACTTCCCTAGAGGGATTAAGACAATTTCTCCTTTGGTACCTCTATCAACATGCCTTAAGTAACAGCTTCAGCATGTTAAGTCATGAAATTCTTTCAGTTTGCTCTAAAATCTGTAAAAGAGGCAATTCTAAAGTTTCAAATGCTTAAACCCTCAATATAAGATTTGACATTTAGAAAGTAGGTCAAGTGCCCGAGTGCTGTTTTGGCACACATCAATCTATTATTTAGAAATAATTTTAGTGACTAGGCATCACAAATGAGCCTTAAGTCTATTTCTAATACTCCCTGTATGTTTTTCTACTTAAGGGGCTAGGGCTTTAAATAATATTGAGCATGAAATGAATTTTAAAAGCTTAGTCCTTAGCCTCCTTTCAAGACTTTTAACAAATTCTTTTGTAAGTTCTGTTGGTATTGCAAAGAGGGGGAAATAGAAACCAGAATTAGAGTCCTGTTTCTACCTAATTGTGTTGACTTTTGGCATGTTAGTAATCTCCTTTGTGAATTAATTTCTACATCAAAAAGAAGATAATTACCCAAGGATTTGAAAGGGAAATAGTGCCCCCATGACCACCCAAATTACAATGATCATCACAGTATGCAAGCCATTTCAAAGATTCAAAACCTAGTTCTGAATTCATTGATCTATCAAAGTGGGATAAATAGTCCTAGGTAATTTACATAAGATCAGAGAAGATTATATATCCTCTCTCTTGTAACTTATATACAACCATCCCCCTACCACTACTTCTGGCTCATCCTCTCCCAAATGCAGTTTTTTCTTTTCTTACTCAATATTTTCTCAGTTGGTCCTATTCTTTGAGGTAATTAATTTAGATCTATAATACCATTAATTTTCCTATAGACACCAGTCTATTATGTTTTTCTGAAATCCCTTTCTAAGATAGTTTTACATTTTGTGCTATAATCCCGGAATCACAGGATTTTTTCCATGCTCGCTTTACCTTTTTAAAGAGATTGTTCATTTTATGTAATAATTAAAGCCTTTATGCAATTGTATCTAAAACATATAAAATAAGAGAGTGCATGGCTCTCTTAAAATTTGAGATCAAGCATATATGGAGATTGAAAAAAAACTGAAGAAAACCTCTTCTCAGAAAAGATGTAGCAAAAATTAAATCAACATAATCATGTTATTTGAAAACAATGAGAGATTCATGTCCTCTTAAATTTTCTTTTTGCCCTTTATATCTTTTTCTTGCATTATTGCACTAGACAGCACCTACAGCAAACTATTGAATGGAAGTGTTTACAGTGAATATCTTTGCCTTATTCCAGCATGATTTGTGCATGAGAAATCCAAAGGAATCTTAAAACAACCTATTACAATAACAGAATTTAACAGATTTGGAATATACAAAGTCAAAATACAAAAAGCAATTGTATTTGTGTTCCCAAGCAATGTAAACTTTTAAAAAAGGAGATTAAAAATAATGTTTTTTTCAATAGCATCAGTGAGCATCATTGGCCAGGCATGGTGGCTCACACCTGTAATTCCACTACTTTGGGAAGCCAAGACGGGAGGATTTCTTGAGCTCAGGAGTTTGAGACCAGTCTGGAAAACGTAGCAAGACCTCATCTCTATAAAAAATTAAAAAATTAGCCAGGCATGGTGGTGTGCACCTGTAGTCCCAGCTACTCAGGAGGCTGAAGTGGGAGGATCCGTAGAGCTTGGGAGGTTGAGGCTGCAGTGAGCCATGATCATGCCATTGTACTCCAGCCTGGGCAACAGAGACTGTTTCAAAACTAAAAAATAAAAATATAGTTGTACACCAATGTACATCCTTCTGTATAATTTACACACATTCATGCCATGAAATGCTAATCAGCAATAAAACGAACAATTATTGATTCATACACCAACATGAATGAATGTAAGAAGTATTAGATGATGCAAAAGCAATCACACACTGAATGAAACTATATATCCCAATGCTGTTAAATCCAAATATAGGCAACCTAGTCTATTATGATAGTGTTTGATGGAAACGGGAAGCATAAGGAGTTGAGAAAAGTTACAGAATGAAATATTTTGAGGGGATGAAAATTGCCTATGAATCACTTTCTGCAATTGTTGCAAATGAGAAAGGTTCATACAATTGTCAAAACTCATCAAAGTGAACACTTTATCTGTGCATTTATCTAAGTAATAGTTTTTATTTCAGTAAAACAAGATTAAATAATAAATCCTATACAGCATCCAGCACAGGTTCTGGAACAGAGAACTTTTAAAAAAGAAAAAAAATAGTTTTATCCTTTTCTTTGAAGACTCTAAAGCCCAGCTGGGCACAGTGGCTCACACCTGTAATCCCAGCACTTTGGGAGGCCAGGGCAGGCAGATTGCTTGAGCTTGGGAGATCGAGATCAGCCTGGGCAACATGGTAAAACACCGTCGCTACAAAAAATACAAAAATTAGGCATGGTGGTGCATGACTGTAGTCCCAACTACTTGTGAGGTTGAGGTGGAAGGATCCCTTGAACTCAGGAGGTGCAAAAAAAAAACTGTAAAAGCCATATGATAAGTTAAATCTGTACTATATCATATACAGATAAAATAGTTTTAGAGAATGCAGCACTTGGTCAAACAAAATCCGCGAGCAAATTCGATTGCTTTACATCATAACCCAGGGAAGTGTTAAAACCTGGTGGCACCACTGTATTTTTTTAAGAGAATGATCGCTCTGAAAAACATCACTTTTTATTACCCTGAGGAACATTCTCAAATAACTCCAATTTTATATTTAATGTCCACTTTTATATTTAATGAGCAATTTCTATTTGTAAGCACACATGCCTTGAATAAACAATTCTGGCTCTTATAGGCGTTTGAACTACACTTGCATTAAGAGGATGGCTATAAGATAGTGTGACTTATAGTAGTCATTGTCAGAATATGCCTTTTGAAGCACTCATACAAATAATAAGCTTCATTACAACATATTTTAGAGTGTTTTATGCATATAATCAGCAAATTAACCTCATGAATAAAGAGTTAGTCATAATAATTGTGCCTGCAATGAATTTGTAAAGTGCTTTCTAGATGTAAACTTATTGCTATTCTAAGCTTATGGGAAGACAAACGTGAAAAGTAGAAGATTCAAGTATTGGGAAATCTCAGAGGAAAGTCCAACTGTGCCATTAGAAAATCTTTAGTGGGTGATATTGGAGCTCCTTCCAGATCCTGTCACAGCCCTCTCTCATTTTTGTGTAAACTCCCACCCCTGGCCGGGCGCGGTGGCTCAAGCCTGTAATCCCAGCACTTTGGGAGGCCGAGGCGGGTGGATCACGAGGTCAGGAGATCGAGACCATCCTGGCTAACATGGTGAAACCCCGTCTCTACTAAAAATACAAAAAACTAGCCGGGCGTGGTGGTGGGCGCCTGTAGTCCCAGCTACTCGGAGGCTGAGGCAGGAGAATGGCGTGAACCTGGGAGGCGGAGCTTGCAGTGAGCCGCGCCACTGCACTCCAGCCTGGGTGACACAGCGCGAGACTCCGTCTCAAAAAAAAAAAAAAAAAAAAACTCCCACCCCTGTCCAGTCTTAATGTATTCCTCTTTCTCGTCGTAATTCCCAATAGTGGTTTGATATCCTATGAAACATTTATACCTTTGCTGATTAAAATATTTCCCCAAATTAACTAGTTATGCCCCCTTTCCTCTTGATGGTTAACTATTTTTTTAAATAAATATTTTCATGGATATACGCATTCCTCCCGTTATAAGTAATTTTTTTATGCGCTGTGTGAGGAGGTGTGTGTGTTTGAATCTACCCTTTCAGCCAGTGCCTGACATTTAGCTCAGTATCTGTCACTGGCAGGAAGTCAATAAACGCTTGCTGATCTGCACTGTGTCCCCAGGTGATTTACCTCATCTCTCTGTGTTTAAGGCTACTAATGATAAGGACCCTAAAAAATGGCATAAATAGGTCCTTAGGCTCTTCTGTTTGCCTTCCTCTTTTTTCATGTGGATTATTTGCTTCTAACAATTGTAAACTTTCCCCTTTTTTCTCATATACATTATTTTCTAGTTCCCTTTGCATGAGATTGTCACACAACGTTCATCAAAATTTGTCATTGACAAATACTTCATTTTTATGTTCTTGCCTAGCTGTACCTTTAAGTAACATTTAAAATGCCATAGAAGGATGGGCGCGGTGGCTCACGCCTGTAGTCCCAGCACTTTGGGAGGCCAAGGCGGGTAGATCACGAGGTCAGGAGATCCAGACCATCCTGGCTAACACGGTGAAACCCCGTCTCTACTAAAAATACAAAAAAAAATAGCCAGGCGTGGTGGCGGGCGCCTGTAGTCCTAGTTACTCTGGAGGTTGCCAGGAGAATGGCGTGAACCTGGAAGGCGTGGCTTGCAGTGAGCCGAGATCGCACCACTGCACTCCAGCCTGGGGGACAGAGAGAGCGAGACTCCGTCTCAAAAGAAAAGGAAAAAAAAAAAAGTCATAGAAAACTTCTGTTGGAATGCTAATTGGTACAGTATGCAAACTGTAAGTTAACTTGGACAGAATACCTATTTTCACAATACGTTGTGGAAACAGTTTAGAACAAAATACATGTGCCAGCTATCTTTTATTCTCCATGTATTCTTAACCTCAGGAACAAGAAGCTGAATTAAACATAATCCTGTCTTCATCATGTGCTCTTGTCATTGGTGTAATCAAGGCTCAGTTCTTACTTCGTTTCTATTCTATTCATATTAAGTTTCTCCTCCACGCTCCTGCATGGATATCCACTCTCATGTATAAAACATGTGTCCTTCAGCATGTCTCAATTTCGCAGTTTCTTTATATGACTCATCCAGATTACTTATTTCCTATTCCCCCAAATATTATCTTTTTATTATGTTATGAGTGGAATTTCCTTAACAATTATAAAATTTAGGTAGTTATTGCTGGGGTGCAGGATCACTATTGTCGTTTAATTATTTTTTATTATCCAGCCCTGTAGTGAATTTTTTCATTATATCTAATAGTTGTGAGTTGACAACTCAGGATTGTTCAGGTATGTGATCATAGAATCTATAAAGAATTACTTTTTTTATACTATTGTTTGTATTCTTACTGTTACATCAACAAAAATTTCTACAATCACAAAACAATTAAAACATGATGTTATTAACAATTCCTATTCTGTTATTGAATTTCAAAGTGATATATTGAATACTCTACAGTGACATTTGATAATAACTAATGGTTTAGGATAAAATCCTTTTCTAGTTTTGTTGATTTTTAAATATGTCATAGGGATGCTTCTGATTTTCAGCCAAGATCCTATTTCTTATATAAATATCATTATTTCCATTCAAATTAATTAGATATTAATTTTAAACCACACAATGCTTATTTACCTTCCCAATTTTTCTGTTAGAGTAACTTAGCTTATAATATAATGGTCACTTAAAAAGAGCACATCTATAAATTCCCTTAGATTTTCAATTGAAACATGAAACAAGAGAAAAACAACATCCTCATTTCAACTTTCAAAGATATTACCATCCACTGAAGAACCACACACAAAAAAAATGATTCCATAACAGTTTTGCAGAATCCAACACCAACTTAAGATGTTGACCAGATTGTGTATGCAATTGTTTGGAAGGTGTAACTTCAGCAAGATTGCAAGCATCTTGATTAGCTATTGCAATTTTCCAGGAAGCTGATATTGTCATCCTGTGAAATAATTGTGAATACGCAAGTCTATTAGGTGCTGATGGAATCATCTTCTGCATATGCAATGACAGGTTCAAAAACATGGGGTTATTATTCATAATTAATTATAATAATTTATTAAATGTCTACTATAAGTTCTGGAAAAGGGTAAAGCTTGATTCCACATTCCATGAATTTTAACCTACAAGATGGTTTATCATGCCTACAGAATAGGATCTCACCATTTAGACATTAGGATACTAGGAAAAACTGCTTTTAAATCTTGTGATGTTGCTTAACACTGGTCCTCACTGTAAGTGGCAGTACTTAATGTCTGTAGTGGGCCTCATAATTATCACCTTTATTTGAATTTGAATTTTTGTAATGTGCTTCCCCCCAAAAATAGGATAGAATCATAACACAACTTGCTTAACAGTTATACCACAGATCTAAAATCAGTTTTCAAAAATGATTACTATTTTTTGTAGATACATTTTTTATCTTGGCCTGAGAATAGTTTTCCTCCTATTGTAGTCACATAGTCAAACTACTGTATAATAACATTTTTCTCGTGTATTTAAGATCTACAGATTAATAAAACTCATATCTCCTTTAACAAAAAAATAAGTGAAGCTTTACAAAAGGTTGTTTGCATAATTAAACACAATGTAGATTGTTTTAAAATCTCTCATCAGATAATGTCCTCCAAATGTTTTATTTCAGAATATGTAATTTTAAGAATACAATTAAAATTGTGTGACTTGTATCACTAGGCATCTCTAGCAGGAGATATTCTATTTCAAAAAAGTGATTATTTTAATTTTTTTCTGGACTACATCCATGACCAAGTTTAGCATGCCCTGCACCAGTTAGAAATTTTAGGTAGATTAACTGATGTTAGTTGAAAAAAATTAACTTCTATCATATATGCTTAGTGAGAGCTCCTCTTATCACAAAATATCTTCCTTTTTCATTACAGTACACAAGAGAAATAGAAGGAGTGGAAGCTAAGAATTAGAAATTGTTTCCTGCTTTTAATTATTGCTTTGTATTTTCTTGCAAAAAGTGGTAGATTGGTAAGCACTAAACCTCACTGCCATGCACTTAGTAGTGCTGAGTGAAATAAGATAAAAGAGACAATCTGCTCATAGGACAGGACTGCAGCAATTGCTATTTGGCTTATTTTGTCAGGGGACCCTGTCATCCAAACTGTGATCCAAAGGAAGCCACTGCCATCGTATCCATATCTAGCCACACTTGGTTTGAAAGCTTCCTGGGCTCTGTGAGTGCTGGCTTTTGGGACCTATTTTTGAGGGGAAAGAATACGGGCATTGCTTCCTTCTGGATACACTGAACCCTCAGTAAAGGACTTGGAGGTGGCTTGTACAACTTTTACTGTTGAAGTAAATAGGCTTTGTTTTAAGCCTGGTACCTAATCAGTTCAGAACTTAGCTATGTTTATATGCCACAGGGAAGTCAAAGCCAGTGCATCTTGGAACTGACTGAAAGTAAATGACTACTGTGTAGCTCCCTGTATTCATGCATAAGGCCCTCTAGACTGAAATATATCATGCAAAACGTGGCATACAGAAAGACATCTTGAATATTTCCTGTGACTAGTCAAGACCCTATCAAGAGGTGATTAATATCATCTACACTCTAATTGAATCTCGCATTTATACCCTATCTGAAACTTGCATCCTTTTGTACACTGTTTCTCCTCTATCTTTCTAGTTGGAACATATTCCTTAATACATGGATTTAGGGTTTATCCTCAACAGTGTCATTAGCTGATTGTCTAATGGAATCAACCTCTTTCTCTATCTTTATATGAAATTATTTATTTGGATTTCTTCATTATCAGAAACATACTGACCCATGCAATTATTTAAAGACTTGATTTTGTCGAAAATTAGGTTACTCTCATGATGATAAAATAGGATAATGAAATGTGTATCCATATATAATAATAAAATAGAGAACCCAAACCTATTTGTATCTATAATTTAAACAGAATAAGTAAGGTAACTGCATTAGTTTCCAAATGCTGCTATAACAAATTTCTAAAAACTTAATGGCTTAAAACAGCACAAATTTATTATGTTACAGTTCTGAAAGGAAGGAGTCTAAAATGAGTTTGCAAGACTGCATTCTTTCTGGAGACTCTAAGGAATAACCTGTGTTCCTGCCTTTTCCAGCTTTTTGAGGCTACTCACATTTCTTAGCTCATGGATCTTTCCTGATATCACTCAGATCTCTGCTTCCATCATCACCCCTCTTTCTCAAACATTGACCCTCCTGCCTCTCTCTTATAAGGACCCTTGTGATTATGTTGGGCTTACCTAAACCATACAGATCATCTCCACATCTCAAAATACTTAACATTATCACACCTAAAAAGTCCCTTCTACCAAGCTTATATATTTACAGGTTTCTGGGACTGGGATATGAACACCTTCAGAGCTATATACTGCCTACTACAATAAGCAATACCCAAGCTAGTATTTTATTCTGTGCCCAAGGAACTGTATTTTCACATCTCATTTCAGCTATGCTTGGTCATTCTACATCTTTATCATCCAAGGTGCAGATGAAATAAGAGTGTTTTGCTCTACGGAACAGTAGAAAGTACATTGGCTTTGGAGTCAAAAAGTCCGGTTTTCATACTCTGGCTTTTCCATTCAGCCAACTGTATGGCCATGAACAAGACATTTAACTTCTCTGATCCCTGACACTTTGAATACAGTATGGTCCTCAATAAATGGCAGTTACTTTAACAAAATAATAAATATTGTCAAATTTCAAACCCCAGGCTCCCAGCTTTATACCCATTGACTTTATTCCTTCAGCGAGGGGTTCCCCTCTCTCACAATATTTCCAGAAATACTGTCAATATTGCTGTCATGCTTTTCCCAAGAAAGGAATTTGAATTCAAACCACATTGTAAGTGTTGGATCACACGCTCAGGCCATGCCTTTCATCGTGGTGGTGAGGCAGTGTGCACGCTATCTTGCCAGGCTCACTTGCTATCCAGCCCAGCTCCTAATTCACATGAACCTTCCCATGCTCCCCAACTCTTAGATATAGAGAGCATTTTTATCTTTAACTCATATGAATAATGCCGGCAAAATAATTGCAGGTGAACACTTATTCCAATTAACAGTATTTTAAAGTCTATATTCTAAGAAGATGATTTACTAGATTATAAACTTAATATTGTTCAGAAATAGCACTTCATACACTTTAACAATTTTTCTGCAAACTATCCCCTAAATCATTCCCCTCCCTACAAAATAGAATATGAATACATGTTAGACCATTTTACCAGCATTAAAGTGTTATTATTGTTATTATTATTCATTCATTGTAAAAAATGTTTTCAATGTAGTATTGTACCCTGTGGCTATTTGTATTTTCTGTCTTGCAATTATCTCCTTGTCTTTATTTTCCTAGTGGTTTATTATTTTTCTTATAGATTAATAGGAGCTGTTTATATAGTATTATGCATTGACTGCATTGAAGGCCCAATTCTTCACCCTCCCTGTTTCCGGAGAACTGTCTTTCTGCCATGTAATTTTGCAGTACCCTCCTACTCAGGAAAAGACGTTATACTCACTCCTTAACATAGTGATCAATTACGTGACCTATGTTGACAAATGGCATGCTAGCAAATGTGACACAGGCAGATACTTGAAAATGCTTCTGCATTTCTATTGGTTTTCATTTCTCTGCCATTGCCATGAGTACTTATCTTTGCTAGCCTGCTGGACGAAAGACATGTGAATAAAACTGAATCATTCCCTATCATCCCAGCCAAGTCTATCCTGTATTAAGTGACAGCCAGCTGGCTCTTAGTCTTGGGAGAGAGCCCAGACAAAATCAGTAGAACTGCCTCACTACCCCTCAGTTGACCACAGGCACATAAATGAGTCCAGAGGAGGTCAGCAAAATGCCATGGACCTGTGAGCTAAATAAAATGTTACTGTTTTTTGCCACTAAGATTTTGTGGGTGGTTGTTATGCAACAAAAGTAACTGATGTACCTATAAGGATATTTGGCATATTCACACCCAGCCCTTTCCCAGTTTGTCACTGACCTCTTAAGTATATTTATGTATTTTTAAATATATAGGCTTATACATTTTCATATCAACTTGTGGTAAAATAAGAAATATATTTGGTGTTTGTCCCCAGTTCCTGGCACAGAGCTGTTAAAACCATTGGAACTTCCTAAGGGATAAGGTTGATAGGAATATCTTTTGTTCTAGTAAAGCAACTCTTGGCAGGCCCCTAGATAGCTTCAGGATGAGGGCTAGTTGCCAGAAAGACCAAGCCTTAATTAGAAACTTGGAATTTTCAGTCCTACCCGCCTCCCCACCACCCACCCCTCCATGCCAACCTTGGGGAAAGAGAGAGAGATGGAGAGTTAATTAATAACCAATGGCCACAATCAAGCTTACATAATGAAATCTCAATTAAAAACTAAAAAACTAAAAATAAAAATAAAAAATAAATGATGGAGTTCTGAGAGCTTCCTAACTGGGGAACACATTCACAAGCCAGGAGGGTAGTACACCTCAACCCCATGAGTAACAGAAGGTCCCACCATTAGGACATTTCTGAACCTCTCCCTACCTACCTCTTCACTGACAGTTATTTTTATCCTTTAAAATAAACCAGTAGACCTAAGTAAATGGCTTCGTGAGTTCTGTGAGTCATTCTAACAAATTGCAAAACCCGAGGAGGAAGCCATGGGAACCCCCAATTTATAGCCAGTCGATTAGAAGTAAAAATTTGCATCTGAAATGATGCTGTGAGATTGAGCTCTTAAACCTATGGAGTCTGACATTGAACCTGAGCAGTTAGTCAGTTTAAATTGAATCATAGGATACCAAGTCAGTGTCATAGAATTGGAGAAGTGGGTTTTGAAAAGAGAATTGGAAAAGATATCACATGTTTTGTGTTAGGAGGAAAGAACTCTCTCAATCCATGTTCAGAAATCTCTAGCTATAGCTACATTATAGCAGCAACTAAAAGTGACACCAACAAACTTGATATATATGACAGCTCTCTGGATTCTCTCAGCAAAGCAAATATTGGCAATGCAGCTCCAGGCTGGGTAGAGGTCACCACAGAGATAGATGGGCTCTAAGGAGACCCTGAAGAAGTCAGGCTCCTGCCCCTTGCACGCTGATATTTGTTCTAAACATGGAGTCTCCATATAGAGTTCTCTGTTCTCAGCTCAGTTTAGTCATTCAATGCATGACGACATTTGAAAATTTAAATGAATAAAGAAGAAACTCATATATTCTTGCTTTTGTGAATAGTTTCAAGGTTTTTTGTTTCTTAACATATTCATGTAATAAGATAAAATAATTCAAGGATTATATTCTAGTTGGACAAAGAATCCTTACAGATGATGACAAATACAAACATTATACAGATGTGTACAGATATGCCAATATAGAGATAGACACAAATGTATATAGATATACAGATATGTATGTACATACAGGCACATAAAGGCAAAATACAGACATATACAGATATGTCAACTAATAGTTATTACCAAGAAGGTGACTGTGAAGTATGGGGTCAGGGCCAAGGTAGTGGTCAGGTCAGAGTTAGTAGCTGTTCACAGAAGGAATTTGATTATATACATTAAAAAGTGGGCAAATAAATGTATTATGGATTATTTATTTAAAAATCCTTTTTTAAAGAAGGCAAAAAATTACCAATAAAGGCAATCTCTCATGTCAAGAGCTGAGCTGAGCTGGAGACAGCTGAACTATGAGGTATTAGGGCAGTAAATTAAAACAACAAGCCAAAATGAATGTACTAGTTGTCCACCAAAAACAGTTAGAACTAATAAATGAATTCAGTAAAGTTTCAGTATACAAAATCAACATAAAAAACTTAGCAGTGTTTTCATACAGTAACAAAAAACTTTCTGAAAAAGGGACCAAGAAGCAATCTCATTTACGATAACATCAAAAAAACTTAGAATAAATTTAACCAAGGAGTTAAAAAACCTGTGCATTGAAAACTAGAAAAACACTGACAAAAGAAACTGAAAAGGACACAAATAACTGGAAAGATATTTTGTGTTCATGAAGTGGAAAAAATAATATTGTTAAAATGCCAATATGTCTTAAAGCAATCGATAGATTCAATAAAATTCTTATTGAAATTTGAAAGTAATCTCTCACAGAAATAGAAAAAACTAACCTAACATTCACAAAAACCCAAGAAAGACCCAGAAGAGTCAAAGCTATCTAGAACAAAAAGAATAAAATTGTAGGCATCACATTACCTGAGTTCAAAATATACTACAAAATTTTGCAATAGAAGCATCATGGTACTGGCATAAAAGAGAGATATTGACTAAATAGAACAGAATAAAGAGCTTAAACATAAATCTATACATTTACAGTCAAATGCCAAAAATACACAATAAGGGAAGGACAGGTTTTTTTTAAATAAATGGTGTTGGGAAAACTAGATATTCACATAATTGAGATTAGAGCCTTATCTCACACCATATACAAAAATCAACCCAAAATGAATTAAAGACTTAAATGTAAGATCCAAAACTATAAAAAATACTAGAAGAAAGCCTAGGGAAAACTTGCCTAAACATTGTTCTGGGAAATTTTTTTATATGATCCCCAAAACAAATGGATTTGACAGGCAACAAAACCAAAAAGAAACAAATGGGATTTCATCAAGCTGAAAAGTTTCAGGCATAGTGGCTCACGCCTGTAAACCCAGCACTTTGGGACGCTGAGGCTGGTGGATCACGAGGTCAGGAGTTCGAGACCAGCCTAGCCAACATGGTGAAACCCCATCTCTACTAAAAAATACAAAAATTAGCTGGGTATGGTGGCAGGTCCCTGTAGTCCCAACTACTCAGGAGGCTGAGGCAAGAGAATAATTTGAAACCGGAAGGTGGAGGTTGCAGTGAGCTGAGATTGTGCCACTGCACTCCAGCCTGGACAACAAGATTGAAACTCCGTCTCGAAAAAAAAAGTTTCTGCACAACAAAGGAAACAAGAGAGCAAAGAGAAAACCCACAGAATGAGAGAAAATACTTGCAAACCATACATCTGATAATAGATTAATATCCAAAATATGTAAGAAACTCAAATAACTCAATTGCATAATCAAAAACAAAAACCCCTAAAAAATGGACAAAAGACATAAATAGATATTTCTCAAAAGAATACATAAAAATAGCCAGCAGACATATGAAAAACAATGTTCAACCTCATTAATCATTGGAGAAATGCAAAGTAAAACCACAGTGAGCTATCAAGACATACCTATTGGAATGGCTATTATCAAAAAGATGAAAGATAACAAGTGTTGGCAAGAATTTGGAGAAAAGGGGTCCCTGGTACATTGTTGACTGGGATGTAAATTGACATACCCATTATGGAAAACAATATAAAGTTTCCTTAAAAAAAATTGAAAATAGAACTGTCATATGATCCAGCAATACTGCTTCTTGGTATATATCCAAAAGACATGACATTAGTATCTCAGAGAGATAGCTGCACTCCTATGTTCATTATAGCAATATTTATAATAGCCAAGATAAAGAATAAACCAAAGTGTTTTTCAATGGAAAATTTTCAAATGAAAATGTTACACACACACACACACACATTCACACTCACACACACAGAAACATTATTCCACCTTTTAAAAAAGGAAATCCTATCATTTGCAAAAAAGGTAGATGAACTTGGAAGACATTATGCTAAGTCAAATAATCCAGGCACAGAAAAACAAATACTACATAATCTCACTTATTGTGAAAACTAAAAAAGTCAAACATGGAAGCAGAGAGTAGAATGATGGTTGCTAAGGGCTGAGGGTGGAGGAGTGGGGGAAATAGAGAGATGTTGGTCAAAGGGTACAAAGTATTAGTTTGGCAGAATAAATAAGTTCTGAAGATCTAATGTAGCCTCATGATTAGAGTTAATACTGCATTGTATACTTGAAATTTGCTTAAATGTTCTCTCCACACACCCACACAAAATGACGATATGAGGTGATGGATATGTCAATTGGTTTCATTGTGATAATCATTTTACAATGATTTTAAAAGATCACCCTGTACAATGTAAATATACATAATTTTTATTTGTCAAATAAACCTTAAAAAAGCTGGAGGAAAAATCAAACACAAAAGTAACAGTTAAGTCTTTAATCCCTTACTGTGATTAAATATTTTTGTGTATAAGCAAGACACTAACCTGGAGGATGCACTGGCTCTCTGCTGTTCTATTTTTCCCCCATGTAAAAGTGCAGATAAGAGTAAGCTGAATTAGTGCAGATGTAGGGAAATCTGAGTTCCTCGCTCACAATTAAAGACTTCGTTTCAGATATGAAGTTTACTTCCATGGGATATAGTAATAATCTCTAAAATCCAAATGTTTTACAAGACACTTTTATAAAAATAAAAGTTCAAAAGAAACATTTGCAAAATAAAATAATTATTAGTTCTTATAATTATTAGTTCAGATTAGAAAGAAGACAATAAATACTTTTGTTAAAGCCATTGATTTGTCTCTTAATTTAAACTAACTTTATAGAAAACAATAATATCAGCTCCGTAGGACAGCTGATTTTCTTTCACCAAGAGTACAAGGGACTATAATTTTAAGACTAGGTGTTGGAATTTCATTAGAGAGACAAAACAAACATAAAGAGAAAATATATAGGGAAAGAGTAAAATGTGATTATAAACAAATGCAATATTGGCATATAATATTTTACAACTATTAAGCTGTCTAATTGATGTATCAGGTGATTCATATGAGCATTCAACACTATTCTAATTGCTAGTCACCTGTACGCTGGTTGGAGCTATGGCACAGTATGATATCCTTAGCTATTTGGGTTAAGGATGCACAAAGCCTGAAGCAGCTGGAGCTTCATGTTCCATAATCCAAGTAACAAACTCCAGACATATAGTCGTTAGTTCCTTGGATGACAGATGAGCAGAACAGGGTCTGACCATTTCTCTATATTACCCACTGGTAGTGAACATGCTGTGCCATACCTACTACTCACCGTTCTCCATGATTCAATGTGTGGTCAAAGAAGGGTTAGAATCCCCTACACAACTATTTCAAGAATAGTGTTGATGGCCAGAGTGTGTGATACAGGCCAGGAGAAATTTTTGGTGAATTCATAATTGGACAGTGAACCAGAAATCCTGTCTCCACATATAGCACATACTTCTGTCTATTTGAGGTCAATATGGTAACTTAATGAGATCTAGACTGGCACAGAATGGCATTTCCACAATGCTTGCAAGTGTAAAACATGAGTTCTCCATCTTTTTTTTTTTTTTTTAGTTGAGACAGAGTCTCGCTCTTGTTGCCTAGGCTGGAATAGAGGGGCATGATCTCGGCTCACTGCAACCTCTACCGCCCAGGTTCAAATGACTCTGTTTCAGCCTCTTGAGTAGCTGGGACTACAGGCACCTGCCACCATGCCTGACTCATTTTGTGTGTGTGTGTGTATTTTTGTATTTTTAGTAGAGACAGGGTTTCACCATATTGGCCATTCAAAGAGATGAATGGATGAAGAAGAGAAGGAAACATAAAGTAAGAAGTGACAGGGCTAATGAGTCAAATCAAAATGTAGGGCTAGTCTTCACTGAAACAAATTAATATGCCAATAGTAATTCGTAAATTTGAGATTTATATGGGCCACAATTAGTTTGTAAGGTAATCTTATTTGGTAGGATGGTTTAGTAGCAACTATCTCTCAGTGTGGATGAAGCTTGAAACCAAACATATAATCCTGTAGTTTCAGGCTGTCAACCAGGTTTGGAAAATTGTCAGCCAGGAACTAAGAATGTAGAGAAAAAGGGGCAGTCCTTGTAAAGGAGATGCAAGGGACATCCAGTGCTCAAGCATAAGAAAGCAATAGAAAAAATAAGTGACTATGAAAATATAATCCATTTTCTAGTCTTTCCCCATGCAGGTAGCCACAGTGATCTTTCCAAAATGCAAAACATATCATGTTGCTCAACTGCTTAGGTTCAATATTGTTTCATTTATCTTTATGTCCTTTGCTTATTTGTTTTTGTTTTTACTTCTTTTTGCTGGAATGTTTTAAAGTAAATCAAAGATACATGTCACACATTAACACTTCAGTATGCATCTCTTATTAATAAACATTTACTTTTATGCTTAGTAGTCATCAACTTTCTGCCACTCTTTTTACCAGCTAAGATCCTCCCATCTTGTTTTTTAGTTTGGGTATTCCGATATGCCTACTGGAAAAAAGGCAGGATAGATAGTATATATAATGTCTAATGTGATTTCTCTCATGTAATTGTTGCTCAATAATTATAATGATGAATTTTTAAAATCCAAGTATTTCACACTGGGGAAAATAATATAGATTTTCTATTCTTCCTATCTGTCTTAGGCTGGGTTTCAACCTTTTGCATAGTGTTCTATCTGGGTGACAATTTGTACTCATCACCATTTGGTATATAAGAAAAACTGAAATAGAGTATGAGCCTCAAAAATTATTTTTTAACTTGAGTATGTAGAGGTTTTCAGCCCTTCTCAATGTCATCAACGAAGTAGATTAAGCTTTAATTGTATATTTAGGTTTAATGAGGATCATTCATCCCTTACTCAGGAGCAATCATTCTAGAATCTGAGTGTATTTAGACTGAGAGAAAACAAAAGATGAAAATGTATAACATATCAAACAGGATATCAACAACTTAGCCATATCTTAAATTTACCTTCTCTAAGCAACTCTGGTTCAACAAATCCCTGAACAAAATCCTGGGATTGCCCCTTACACTGGAGAAATGAGGCAAATAGTAGACACATTCATTTATAGCATAAGCCAGGATCAGATAGCGACTATATTGGGCAGAAATATTTCTTTCGGTTTCATCATTCAAGGAGGATAGTAATTTTTCAAATCTACAAATAAATAAGAAGTTCAAAATAAATAAAGCATGTGGTATAGGCTTTTAGATATCACCATTGTTTAAAGTTTTCCTGTAGATATGTTCTGATCTTTGTCAATGCATTCATATACATTAATTCTACAGATGTAGACACACAGTTCAAAGCACAGTCTATTCAAATTTTTAAAAGGAAATTACTCAGTCCCTCTAAATGACTGACACATTGACTTACTGGGAAATTTATTAAAAATCTATCCCGAGGCCGGGCGCAGTGGCTCACGCCTGTAATCCCAGCACTTTGGGAGGCCGAGGCGGGCGGATCACAAGGTCAGGAGATCGAGACCATGGTGAAACCCCGTCTCTACTAAAAATAGAAAAAATTAGCCGGGCGCAGTGGCGGGCGCCTGTAGTCCCAGCTACTCGGGAGGCTGAGGCAGGAGAATGGCGTGAACCCGGGAGGCGGAGCTTGCAGTGAGCCGAGATTGTGCCACTGCACTCCAGCCTGGGCAACAGAGCAAGACTCCGTCTCAAAAAAAAAAAAAAAAAATCTATCCCGGTTTATTTATTGGAAAATTGTAGTTCGAAAATATTCTCCATGAAGAGCTAATGAGATTTAGACAAAATTATTCTACAAGTAGCCATGGTGAAAAAAAAAATCTGATTTTGTAGTCAGAAACCAGTTAATGAGCAATCTGTATAAGTCTTAAAATGCCATATTTTGGCTGATCTTCTCACATAATTCATATCAATATTTAAAACTCACATCAAAATTGTGATTACTGTTTAAAAAAAGATTCTCATGGTGTATAAATCATAATTTAATTTGGTAAAAACATATTTTTTCACTCACCCAACCTCTTCGTTTTAACTTTTTTCTTACTTTTTAATAAGCTAGATGTACACCACCTGTTATCTGATCATTATATCAAGCCTGTGTTCAGCCAGGAAAGCAGAACCATACCAGGGAATTTAATTCAGCAAACTAGTCACAGAGTTTTCCAAAAAGCCAAAAACAGGGAAAGATGAGATACCCAGAGATAAATCATCTGCAGGAAGCTGCTGTTTGTACTCCTAAAACTGGAGGTACAGAAGCAGAAGGAAATGATGATACCAGAGTCCAGAAGCCAGGCTCACCAGGGGGAAACAAAACCCCAGTGAAGGAGATTCCCAGGAGACCACCAGATGAGCCACATAGAAGAGACCACCAGATGGGAGCTAGAACTCTGTTGGAGGACCACAGGCGGGGTTAGACCCATAGTATGGGCTTCTAAGTGTGATTGAGACCATGAAGGAAGGAACAGGTGACAATAAGGAGCTGTCTAAAAAGAACTAGAATTATAAAGGTAGAGTTACTGCTGAAGATTACATCTGAAGCAGCAAGAGGGGCAGAGAAAGAACTCAGTTGGCCTTCCCACACTCCAGTCTCCTGCCACTTAGGAAGACAGAATCTAAACAGAAGTCAATCAGCCAGGGAACCTGAAAGACACAGTTTTCACAGGTTTACTTTCTGCTATAGAAAGAAGAATCAGAAGGGGGATAGGAAGTACATGCAAAAGTACATAGGCAAATGGCTAGAACAATGATGCAAAGAAGAAAAAAGTAGGTATTAACCTTTAAGAAAATGTCTAGTCTTAAGCAATTGTTTCTCTGTCATTTATTTCCTCCTACCAAGTGGAAGTGATTTCTGATATGCTTTAATCTGCATTGGCAGTATAATTATTTATTGATCTCAGTGTTAGAGATCAATCTGTAACAGTTCTAAGAAGTATTTAAACTCCTTCAATAACAATTCACCTAAGCCACTTTCATGTCCTGGGGCAATGACCATTCCAGCCTAACATCTCAGGTAATCTTATTATATGTGGACTGTAACAATATCCTCTTCTCTGTTCTAATTGTAAAAAAATATATACATATGACCATTATCACCAAGATTAATAACGACATCCAAATTTTCTCAAACATGGCTCCTAACAATTGTGAGCAATCAGGAGGCTGAGTTTGTACCTCTTTAAAGGGAAATAAGTATTAGAGATGTTAACTAATTTCATTCAAGTCAAGTAATGAATAGCAAGTAGTAAGACTGGAAATAAAATCCAAAACTTGTAAAGGAAAATATTTTGGTCTTCCTTCTGTACCACTAAATTTCCAATACATAATTAACTCTAGTCACATACAAACTTCAAGAGCCAGAAGTTGGTTCGCAAAAGTAATTGAATAAGTCACAATTATTGGGTAAGTGATTTCCGTAACAATATGAATAAGGATGTACTATTAGAAGCAATTTGGACTTTTCAGAAACTACTGGATGTTTTTTTTTTTTTTCTTTTTGTTTTCTTCTGGCCCTAGGCTTTCTTGCGTTGATTCACTTGCTCTTTTAGGGATTATCAATCTGAGAGATATAATTCAAGTTGGTGAATTTTCTATCCCCATCCACCAACTCTCATAGTTAGATTGTGGGCTCTTTGAGAACAGGAATTCTTTTTTATTTCTTTTATTGCTACAAAAAAATTGCACATATTTATGGTATAGATATGAATGTGATATTTTGATACATGCATATAGTGTGCAATGATCAAATCAGAGTATTTAATTTATCACCTCAAACATTTACTATTCTTTTGTTTTGGAACATGTCAGATCTTCTCTTCTAATTGTTTATTTGAAGTATACAATTAATTATTGTTAACTATATCCTGCTACTATGCTATTGAACAGTAGAATTCATTCCTTCTATCTAGCTCTATGTTTGCACCCATGAGACAACTTTTCTTCATTCTCCCCCACCCAAAACTTCCCAGCCTATGATAACTATTATTCTACTCTCTACCTCCATGAGATCAGCTTTTTTTTTAGCCCCCACATATGAACAAGGACATGTAATATTTGCCTTTCTATGCTGGGCTTATTTTACTTAAAATAGTGACTTCCATTTCCATCTATGTGGCAGGAGGTTAAAGGATTTCATTCTTTTTATGACTAAACAATATTCTATTGTGTATATTGCCATATATTCTTCATTAATCCATTCATGGACGCTTATGTTGATTCCAAATCTTTGCTATTGTGAATAGTTCTGCAATAAATGTGGGGGAACAGGTTTCCCTTTAATATATGGATTACTTTACTTCGGATAAATACCCAGTAGTGAAATTGCTGGATTAGATTTTTTAGGTTTTTGAGAAGCCTGCATACTATTTTCCATAATGGCTATACTAATTTACATTCCCATGAAAGATGTATAAGAGTTCCTTTTTCTTCACATCTTCACCAATATTTGTTATTTAGTTGTTTTTAAATTTTTGTAAAAGTCATTCTAACTAGGGTGAGATTATATTTCACTGTGGTTTTGATTTGCATTTCTCTAATTATTAGTGATGCTGAGTAACTGTTTCCCATATTTCTTGCCATTTTGTCTTCTTTTGAGAAATGTCTGTACAGGTCTTTTGCCCACTTTCAGTGGGTTTTTCTTTCTGTTGAGCTGTTTGAGTTCCTTGTATATTATTGCAAGATAAATAATTTGTAAATCATTTCTTCCCATTCTCCAGGTTGTGTCTTCATTTTGTTCATTGTTTCCTTTGATGTATAGAAGATTTTTATTTTAAAATAGTGATATTTGTTTACTTTTGCTTTTGTTGCTTATACTTTTAAAATCTTAATCGTAAAATCTTTCCCTGGATCAATGTTCTGAAGCATTCCTCCTATGTTTTCTTTTAGTAATTTTACAATATCAGGTCTTACGTTTAAGTCTTTTTTTATCTTTTTCAATTGATTTATGTTTATGGTGAAAGGGGTCTAGTTTCATGCTTCTGCATGTGGATATTCAGTATTCCCAGCATTATTTATTGAATAGAGTGTCATTTCACCAATGTATGTGGTTGGTGCTTTGTTGAAAATCAATTGGCTCTAATATGTGAAATTAATTATGTGTTCTCTATTCTGTTACATTGGTCTATATGACTGTTTTTATGTGAATATCATGCTGTTTTGATTACTACTGATATTACTTTGATTATTCAGGGTCTTTTGTAGTTCCATGTGCATTTTAGAATGTTCTATTTCTTTGAAAAACGCCATTGATATTTTGATCAGTGGTTGCACTGAGTCTGTAGATTGCTTTGGACAGTATGGTCATTTTAACAATATTAATCATTCTGATTTATTAGCATGTAATATATTTACATTTATTTGTGTTCTCTTCAATTTCTTTAATTGGTATCTTACAGTTTTCATTGTAAAAGTCTTTCATCTTCTTCATAATCTTATTTCTAAGCATTTATTGTAGCTATTGGCTATTGTAAATAAGATTGCCTTCTTGATTTCATTTTTAGCTATTTTGTTATTGGTGTATAGAAATACTACCAATTTGTATATGTTGATTTTGTATAATGCAACCTTGCTGAATTTATTTATCAGTTCTAAGACTTTTTTGCTGAAGTCCTCAGGTTTTTCTATATATACGATCATGTATTCACAAAGAGGAACAATTTGACTTCCTCTTTTCCAATGTGGATGTCTTTTATTTTCTCTTGACCGATTCTTCTGTCAGAACTTACAGTACTGTGTTGAATAAGAATGGTACAAGTGGGCATCTTGGCCTTATTCCAGTTCTTAGAGGAAACGTTTTCAGCTTTTCCCAATTCAGTATGATGTCATCTGTGGGCATATGCTATATGGACTTCATTATGTTGAGACATGCTCTTTCTATACCTAATTTGTTGAGAGTTTTTATTATAAACAGATGTTGAATTTTATCAAATGCTTTTTTTCTGGTCTATTAAAATCATCATATATTTTTTGTCCTTCATTTTGTTGATGTGACAACTTACATTTGTTGATTTGTCTATGTTGAACCATTCTTCCATCACTGAGGTAAATCTTATTTGATCATTATATTTTATCTTTTTGATGTATTTTTGGTTTCAGTTTTCTGGGTTTTTTTTTGGGGGGGGACTTTTCTGTCTATGTTAATCAGGAATATTGGCCTATTGGCCTGTAGTTTTCTTTCTTTATTGTGTCCTTGGTTTGGGCATCAGGGTAATGCTGACATCATAGAATAAATTAGAAAAAATTCCCACCTCTTCAATTTTTTGATATCAATTTTTTTAAATGGGTGTTACTTTTTCTTACAAGTTTGGGAGAAATCAAAAATAACAATAACAATAATTTTCTATTTCTTCCTAGTTCAATCTTGGTAAGTTGTATATGTCTAGTAATTTATCTGTTTCCTCACGGTTTTCCAATTTGTTAGCCTATAGTTGTTCATAATATCACTATTGAGTCTGTATTTCTGTGGTATCAGTTATAATGTTTCCTTTTCATTTCTGATTTTATTCATTTGGGTCTTCTGTCTAGCTAGCAGTTTATCCATTTTGTTTATCTTTTTAAAAACCAACTTTTGTTGATTTTTTGTATATTTTTAGTCTCTATTTCATTTAGTTCTGCTCTGATTTTTATTATTTCTTTTAGTATATTAATTAGTTTTTGGTTTATTCTTGCTTTTCCAGTTCTTTGAGATTCATTAGGTTGTTTATTCGAAATCTTTCTACTTTTTTATGTAGTTGTTTATTGCTATACACTTCCTTCTTTGCACTGTTTTTGCTGTATCCCGTAGTTTCAATATGTTGTATTTTCTTTTCCATTAATTTCAAGAAATTATTTTATTTACTTCTTAATTTCTGTATTGACTTAGTGGTTGCTTGGGAGCATCTTGTTTAATTTCCAAGTAGTTGTACAGTTTCCAAAATTCCTCTTGTTATTGATATCTGTTTTTATTCAATTGTGGTCTCAGAAGATATTTAATATATTTCAATATTTTTAAATTTGTTGAAACTTGTTATGTGGCCTAATATATGATATCTCCTGGGGAATGTTCTATATACTGATGAGAAGAATGTGGATTCTGAAACTGTTGGATGTAATGTTCTGTAAATGTCTGTTAGGTACCTGTAATCTTGTCACATTAGTTATATTAAAATTATCTTAATTGTGCAGATTAAGTCCAATGTACAGAATAAGTTCAATTTTTTAAAATTAGTTTTCTGTACAGTTGATCTATCCAATGCTGAAGGTGAGGTGTTGAAGTCCTTAACTATTATTCTATTGGGGTCTATCTTTGTTTTTACCTCTATTAGTATTTTTACTATGTATCTGGGAGCTCCAATATTAATGTGTATATATACTTACAGTTGTTATAACTTCTTTGTGAGTTGACCTCTATGATTATACAATGATCATCTTTGTCTCTATTTGTTTTTTACTTCAAGTCTATATTGTGTATATAAGCATAGCTACTCTTGCATGTTTTTTGTTTACATTTACATGGAATACATTTTTCCATCTCTTTACTTTCAGTCTATGTGTGCCTTTATAGGTGAAGTAAATTTGCTGTAGGCAGCATATAGTTGGGTCTTGTTTTATTTTTTTACTTTTTAATTCATTCAGCCAGTCTGTGCCTTTTAATTGGGGAATTTAAACCATTTACATTCAAGGTTGTTAATGACAGGTGGTGACTTATTTCCATCATTTTGTTATTTGTTTATTATTTATTTTCTGATTTTTTGTATATCTTTTGTTTCTTTCCTCTTCTGTTGTTTACCATCTAAAACAAAAAGTATCCAAGACAGGTCTTAATCAATTTAGAAATTTACTTTGCTGAGGTTATGTACTCAGACAAAAGGATAACAAATTCACAGGAACAATCCGTGCTCCATACTTTTTTCAAAGATTTTGAAGGCTTCAATATTTAAAGGCGGAAAGCAGGCTACAGTAGAAAGAGGGAGGGTATGTGCACATTACTGGACCCACCTGTTTGTTGCAGGAGAAAAGGAACAGGTAGAGGAATAGTCAATTATTTATTCAGCTAGCACTCAGTAAATTGACACTTTACATAAGATAAGGTCAACATAGTGGATCTATCTGTGAAGATATTTAACATTTTATCTATAGATAATGGCTTGAAAACAAAAGGAAATGCAGTTTCTGGCATGACTCAGCTTTCAGCTTAATTTTTTCCATTTGGTATAGTCAATTGAGGTCCCAAGATTTAATATTCCTTTCACAACCTTTATGATTTGATGGTTGTTTTGTAGTGATAATGTCTAGCTTCTTTCTCTTTCTCATTTTTGTATCTTCTTTAATAGTGAGTTTTATACTTTTGTGTGTTCTCATCATAGTGAGGTACCCTTTCACTTCCAGATGTAGGATGCCCTTAAACATTTCTTGTAAAATTGGTCTAATAGTGATGAACTCCTGTAATTTTTGCTTACCTGGAAAAGGCTTTACTTCTACTTCATTTTTAAAGAACAGCTTTGCTGGGTAGCATATGCTTGAGTGACAGATTTTTCTGTTTGTTTGTTTTATTCAGCCCTTTGAATACATCATTCCATTTTCTCATGGCCTGTACGTTTTCAACTGAGAAATCCACTATTAGTCAGATGGAGATTCCCTTATATGTGACTTGATGCATTTCTTTGTTTTTAGATTCTCTCTTTGTGTTTAACTTTTGAAATTCTGACTATAATGTGTCATAGAAAAAAACCTTTTGGAGCTGAATATGTTTGAGGATCTTTGAACTCCTTGTATCTGAATTTCTATATCCTTTGTAAGACTTGAAAAGTTTTCGGCTATTATTTTATTAAATAGGTTGTCCATGCCTTTGCCCATCTCTTCCCCTTGAACTTCCAAAACTCAAATATTTGGTCACTTTTTTATACTCCATATATCATGCAAGCTTTTATTATTCTTTCATATTCTTTTGTTTAGTTTGACTTGGTTCTTTTGAAAGACTTGTCTTCAATTTTGCAAATTCATTCTTCTGCTCAATCTATTCTATTGGTGAATCTCTTGATTATGTTTTATTTCCTTTTTAAATTTATTCATTTGCTGGATTTCTAGTTTTTTATGGTATCAACTTCTGTGTTGAATTTCTCATTTAAATCATAAATGGATTACTTCTTTGTGTTGTTTGCCTGTATTCTCTTGTATCTCACTGAGTTTCTCTGTATTAGTCTGTTCTCATGCTGCTAATAAAGACATACTCAAGACTGGGAAAATTATAAAGGAAAGAGGTTTAATTGACTCACAGTTGCACATGGCTGGGGAGGCTTCACAATTATGGCAGGAGGCAAATGAGAAGCAAAGTCACATCTTACATGGTGGCAGGTAAAAGAGTGTGTGCAGGGATCTCCCTTTTATAAAACCACCAGATCTCATGAGACTTATTCACTATCACGAGAACAGCATAGGAGAAAGACCAGCCCCCATAATTCAAGTACCTCCCATTGAGTCCCACCCACAACATGTGAGGATTATGGGAGCTACAATTCAAGATGAGATTTGGATGGGAACACAGCCAAACAATATAATCCCATCCCTGGTCCCTCCCAATCACATGTCCTCACATTTCAAAACCAGTCATGCCTTCTCAACAGTCCACCAAAGGCTTAAGTCATTTCAGCGTTAACTCAAAAGTCCACAGCCCAAAGTCTCCTCCGAGACAAGGCAAGTCTTTTCTGCCTATGAGAATGTAAAATCAAAAGCAAGTTATTTACTTCTTAGATACAATGGGGGTACAGGTATTGGGTAAATACACCCATTTCAAATGGGAGATACTGGCCAAAATGAAGGGGTTACAGACCCCATGGAAGTATGAAATCCAGCACAGCAGTCAAATGTTAAAGCTCCAAAATGATCTCCTTTGACTCCATGTCTCACATCCAGGTCATGCTGATGTAAGAGGTGGGTTCCCATGGTCTTGGGCAGCTCTGGCCCTGTGGCTTCACAAGTTACAGCCCCTATTCTGGCTGCTTTCATGGGCTGGCACTGAGTGTCTGTGGCTTTTCTAGGAGCATAGTGTAAGCTATCAGTGAATCTGCCATTCTGGGGTCTGGAAGATGGTAGCCATCTTCTCACACTTCCACTAGGCAGTACCCAGTGGGAACTCTGTGGGTGTGCTCCCTCCCCACATTTCCCTTCTGCACTGCCCTAGCAAAGGTTCTCCATGAGGGCTCAACCCCTGCAGCACACCTCTGTGTGGACATCCAGCCATTTCCATACATCCTCTGAAATCTAGGCAGAGGTTCCCAAAGCTCAATTCTTGACTTCTGTGCATGTGCAGGCCCAACACCATATGTAAGCCACCAAGGTTTGAGGCTTTCACCATCTGTAGCAATAGTCTGAGCTCTACATTGGCCTCTTTTAGCTATGGCTGGAGTGGCTGGGACACAGGGCACCAAGTCCCCATGCTGCACATAGCAGGGGTTCCTGGACCCTGCCCATGAAACCATTTGTCCCTTCTAGGCCTCTGGGCCTGTGATGGGAGGAGCTGCCATAAAGACCTCTGACATGTCCTGGAGACATTTTCCCCATTGTCTTGGCAATTAACACCTGGTTTCAAATTGCTTATGCAAATTTCTACAGCCAGCTTGAATTTCTCCTCAGAAAATTGGTTTTTCTTTTCTATTGCACGTTCAGACTGCAAATTTTCCAAACTTTTATGCTTGGCTTCCCTTTTAAATGTAACTTCCAGTTCCAAACCCTATCTTTGTGAGTACATAAAACTGAATGCTTTAAACAGCACCCAAGTAACTTCTTGAATTCTTTTCTGATTAGAAATTTCTTCTGCCAGATACACTTAACTATCTCTCTCAAGTTCGAAGTTCCACAAATCTCTAGGGCAGAGGCAAAATGCTGCTAGTCCCTTTGCTAAAACATAACAAGAGTCACCTTTATTACCACAAAGTTCCACATCTCCATCTGAAACCGCCTAAACCTGTACTTCATCGTCTATATCACTATCAGCATTTTGGTCAAAGCCATTCAACAAGTCTCTAGGAAGTTCCAAACTTTCCCACATCTTCTTGTCCTCTTCTGAGCCCTCCATTCCAACTTCTGTCTGTTACCCAGTTTGAAAGTCACTTTCACATTTTTGGTTATCTTTACAGCAGCACCCCACTCCACCAATACCAATGTACTATATTAGTCTGTTCTCATGCTGCTAATAAAGACATACCCAAGACTGGGTAATTTATAAAGGAAAGAGGTTTGAATGACTCAGAGTTCCACATGGCAGAAGGTGAATGAGGGGCAAAGTCACATCTTACATGGCAGCAGGCAAGAGAGTGTGTGCAGGTGAACTCCCCTTTATAAAACCATCAGATCTCATAAGACTTAGTCACTATCCCAAGAACAGCATGGGAAAGACCCACCCCCAATATTCAATTACCTCCCACAACACATGCGAATTATGGGAACTACAATTCAAGATGAGATTTGGGTAGGGACACAGCCAAACAATATCATTCTATAATATCAATATTTTGAATTTTTTTCAAGCATTTTATAGATTTCTATTTTTTAGATATGTTACTGAAGAATTATTGCATTCATTTGGAAGTGTCAGGTTTCCTTGCTTTTTAATGTTTCTCATGTCTTTACATTGATATCTGTGCATCTGGTGTAATAGTCACTTCATCCACTTTTATAAATTGGCTTTTATTGGGAAATTTATTTTTTCTATAGGTGTATCTGTAGTGTCAGTTAAGTAAAGTGCTTTGGCTTTGATTCTGGATTGGAACAGGAATGTAGTCTCTGTATAATTCCTTTGCTGTAATCAGCATCAGACTGATCACTAGATTAGTCTGCAGTTATTAGTGAAGGTTGTGGTGTGTGTGTGTGTGTGTGTATGTGTGCATCTGTGTGTATGTGTAAAAACCACTTTTTGCCTCAGCACTGTCACAGTAGCATTTTGAAAGTGGAAATTTATTACAGAGAATGGAAAATTTCTACCTAGGACTTGTTACCCAGAACATCAGGAGATATATATATATATATGAAAAATTCAAAAACAACTACACTGAGAACCAAATTATCAAGGTTTGGAGCAGAGCTACAAAAACCTGACTCACCAGTGATCTGAAATTGCCCACTCAAACAGAAACCACCAGGTACTGGCCCAGGAAAAGAGCAACTACATCTTTCTTCTCTTAACCTTTTGGCCTCAATTTCATTCTTCCTTACTTTTGGTCTCCTTCTGATATTAAGAGTGCTCATTTATTTGTTTTCAGTATGGTCTCGGAAGAAATGGTGGATGCATACAAGTAGCTAAACAGCAAAACGTGGAATACCACTGATGAGCAAAATAATTTACCTGCCACTGGTGATAGGGGAAAGAGGCAGTTGTTTGAGGAAGAGGAGTTGAAAACCAGTGAGGCATTAAAATGATATATAACTTTCCAGTTCGTAAATGTAATATGAATATGTAGGTCTTTATGCCCAAATTAAGGAACAATAGCAATAGCAATAATTATATGATTATATATGTTCTTGGTTTCTGTCTTTCTCTTCATTATTTATGAATTGCTTAATCTTTATTCTTTCTTATTTTCCTTCATTTTTAAATTATGCACTTATGCACATGTCCTTTTTTTTTTTTTTTTTTTTTTTTTTTTTTTGAGTCAGCCTCGCTCTGTCACCCAGGCTGCAGTACAGTGGCATGATCTTGGCTCACTGCAACCTCCGCCTTCCAGATTCAAGCAATTCTCCTGCCCCAGCCTCCCTAGTAGCTGCAATTACAGGCACACACCACCATGTCTGGCTAATTTTTGTATTTTTAGTAGAGATGGGGTTTCACCAATCTACATGTCTTTTAATGTAAACTAGTTCAAGAAATAGTTATTAATAACCTAACATGATTTAATACTGTTACTCCCCTCAACCCCTACCATACTCCCCTCAACCCCTACCATATTTATTTTTGAACCAAAGATCCCCACAGGTAAGTTTTTTTTTATTTTCATTGGTCTGTTTGGTTTTTTCCCTCTGTCTAGTTTCAATAATAACTGCACTTAGAAAAATAAAAGCAGTTATTTCTTATTCACTAAATATGGATCATATATGAGTATTCACATATATTATTTCTATTCCTCCATGAATTTCTATGGAATATTTCTATATTATATTCAGGAATATTTCTATTCCTCCTTTCAGTTCCATGAAAGAAGCAGCTACTATTTCTGTTGAGTTTTATAACAGAAATATGAGGAAGGAATGGTAGATATAGGGATCCGTAAATAGTACATGTTAGGAAACTGAGGCTGTAATAAACATGGGGAAAGATATGTTCATCCACGTTCCTTGAATATGTTGATCCAAGTTCCCTGAGGGAAATAAAGTACAGATATCTCAAATCATTTCAATGAAGAGTAACTCTTCTGAGATCTTCTTACACATAAGTTCCAATATTAGGATGTATGTGTAAATTTCCACTATTAGGATGTATGTGTAAAGTTCTGCTAAGAAATGTGCAAGTTTGCTTATAGTAGTATTTGTGATAAAAAAATTAATTAGGAATAAACCTAAATATTTCATCAGCCAATAACATTATGGTTTATCTGTACATGTAATACTATGAAATTAAATTAACCAGGTATACTTTTATATGTTGATATGAAACATCTCTAAAATATATTGTATCATATGGAACATCTCTAAAATATACTCTGAAAAAAGCAGAGAATGAAACAGTGCATAGAGCATGTCTCTTATGTGATGTTAATACTTCATATAATACAAATCATACTTAATATATTAAAGATTTTTTGGCATCTTTTCATAATGTCTATGACTTCATTATACAGGTATTATATGTATTTATAACATCTAATAAATATACTATTTTACACATACACACACACACACACACACACACACACACACACACAGATGGATACCCAAAGCAAAAAGCCTGTAACAGTAATTTTGGAGGGAAAAAGGTTGGAAAATATAGAGAAGATTATTTTTATTTTGTAACTTTCTATGATTTGAATGTTTTCATCTTGATACATTATTTTTACATAAATGGAAGTTTTTAGGGGTCAGGATATTGGATTATTTATTCAATCATAGTTACTTGTTTCAATTGTGCACAAAATGAATATTATAATATTATTTAAAATTAAAGACAACAAGATTCATGAACATAAAGCATAAAACTTCTTTAAGAATCCTAAAGGAAAAAAAGTTGATTATTTAAACAAACACAGTTTGAAAGAGCAAACAAGAGAAAGAAAGAAATAAACAAGAGAACCATATAAATAGAAAACATAATAACAAAAGTGACAGGAACTATTTAAATGAATCCCTACTACTCAAAATGAACATGGATTTACTAAGTTTTGCTATTGAAAGATCAGCTTTCAAATTTCTTAAAAACCTAAACATTTGGCTGTTTACAAGAAACATATTAGAACAAACTAAATCATATGCAAATGTGTTTAGACCTTAGAAGGTGGGTAAGCAGCACAGAGCTTCTGTGGAGGCTAGCATGCCAAAGTTTTGTCAACATAAGTCCTTAGATATGATCAACACCTGGGTTCTTTCACTTGACCACCACTGCCTCATACATGTTTGCACCAGCTCCACATATGAAGGGCACCAATGCATAAACATGGAATGTTTGGGGCCCCAGCCTACTTCTCTCACCTCCTGAGAGGCCACCCACATGAAGACATGAACTCTGCAGGCGCATTCAAGTCAGTTTTCATGAATAGACCCATATACAACAGATGCCTCATGATTCCCCCATCAGAATGGTGTCAGGGTGTCAGGGGAGGCCTACTGGAGACCCAGGACTTTGGGGAGATTGTCTTCTGCTTACTGAAATGCCAGGGGTTTGGTTTACGTTCTGCTGATCACTGCACAAAAAGCCAATCACTGAGAAAATTAGTATTGCCAGAGAAGGCTTCACATGAGTACTGCAGCCAAGGAGCATGAAAGATCAGTCTGAAAACCATCTCCTCACTAAAATTAGGCACTTATATAACAGAAAGAAATGTAACTACCTGTGGGAAAACAGGAATTTGGGGAGGTAAAGAAGAGAAATTGGTCAACAGGCAGCAGGTGGTCAGTTAGGCAACCATAATGGGTAAGGAGTCTGGTGTCTCATTGCCTAGATGTGGTGATCTGGTATGTTTCATTTTCTTGATACTATCTTGGAGGTCTGATGCATGGTTTCCTGAGAAAGAAACTCAAACAAGAGGAATTAAAGTTTCTCAAGTTTTAAGACAGAGAGTGTGAATTTTTATGTTTATTCAAAAGAAACCATAAATATCACTTCCAAGGCACAACTGGGCCAGTTTTACTCTCTTAACATAACTCAAACTCTTAGGAAAACAATGGAGTTTTATATAACAAAAATCTTTGTTTGAATCACATCAATTATTCCATTCAGGAATGGTTTCCTGATTCTATTTTCTGTATTTTAACTGAAATCTCTACTAGCCCCTCAATAATTTTGCAAATAATTAATAAGATCATTTTTGATAAAGATACATATGAGTGTGTGTACATGTGTGTATGTGTGTGTTTGTGTTTTCTACCCATGTTAGCCAGGCATGTCACTAAGTTATTATATAATATGAACATCATAAAATGCAAGGACTATACGTTGAAGATTTTATTTTAGAGACAATTTCATATAGTATCATTCTACTGGCTTGTACATGGAACCACACAGCCCAATATAAAACTTGCTGACAGAAGTGCATAGGACTATAGAAGCAAAAAAACAATAGATGCTGGTGAGACTACAGAGAAAAGGGAATGTTTGTACACTATTGATGGGAATGCAAATTATTTCAGCCACTGAGAAAATCAATTCAGTGATTTCAAAGAATATAAAACAGAGCTACCATTTGACACAGGAGCTCCAATACTGGGTATATATATGAAAGAAAATAATTCATTCTATCAAAAAGACACATGTATTCTTATGTTTACACAGCGCTATTTATAACAGCCAAGACACAGAATCAACCTAGGTCCTCATCAATGGAGGAATGGATTTTTAAAATGTGATAAACAGACACCATAAAATATTAATAGTATGCAGTCATAAAAAAGAATTGAAATTATGTCCTTTGCAGCAACATGGATGCAGCTGGAGGCCATCACTCAAAATATAATAACACAGGAAAAGAAAAGCAAATACTGCATGGTCTTGCACAAGTGGGAGGTAAACATTGAATACACATAGACATAAATATGGGAACAATAGAACAGCAGGCTACTGGATAGGAAGGAGGGAGGGAGTGTAGGCTAAACAACCACCTATTGGGTATTATGTTTGTTGCGGGAAGTCAGGGACCCCAAATGGAGGGACCGGCTGCAGCTGCAGCAGAGGAACATAAATTGTGAATATTTCATTTTAATATGGACATATATTAGTTCCCAAAAGTAATACTTTTATAATTTCTTATGCCTGTCTTTACTTCAATCTCTGAACATAAATTGTTGTGAAGATTTCATTTTAATATGGACATTTATCAGTTCCCAAAAGTAATACTTTTGTAATTTCTTATGCCTGTCTTTAATCTCTTAATCCTGTTATCTTCGTAAACTGAGAATGTACGTCAGCTCAGGACCACTATCGCATTAACTGTACAAATTGATTATAAAACATATGTGTTTGAACAATATGAAATCAGTGCACCTTGAAAAAGAACAGAATAACAGCAATTTTCAGGGAACAAAGGAAGACAACCATAAGGTCTGACTGCCTGCAGGGTCAGGCAGAATAGAGTCATATTTTTCTTCCTGCAGACAGCCTATAAATGCATGTGCAACTAGGGAAGATATCACTAAATTCTTTTCCTAGCAAGGAACATTAAATATTAAGACCCTGGGAAAGGAATTGCATTCTTCAGGGGAGGTCTATAAATGGCCACTCTGGGAGTGTCTGTATCATGCGGTTGAGATAAGGACTGAAATATGCCTCGGTCTCCTGCAGTACCCTCAGGCTTACTGGGATTGGGAAACCCCGCCCTGATAAATTTGAGGTCAGACCGGTTCTCTTCTCTCAAACCCTATTTTCTGTTGTTTAAGATGTTTATCAAGACAATACGTGCACAGCTGAACACAGACCCTTATCAGTAGTTCTGAATTTACCCTTGTCCTGTTTCCTCAGAAGCATGTGATCTTTGTTCTCCTTTTTGCCCTTTGAAGCATGTGATCTTGTGACTTACTCCCTATTCTTGCACCCCCTCCCCTTTTGAAATCCTTAATAAAACTTGCTGGCTTTAAGGCTCAGGTGGGCATCACGATCCTACCGATATGTGATGTCACCCCCAGAGGCCCAGCTGTAAAATTTCTCTCTTTGTATTCTTTCTCTTCATTTCTCAGCCAGCTGACCCTTATGGAAAATACAAAGAACCTACATTGAAATATTGGGGGTGGGTTCCCCCGATATCTGATGCCCAACATGGTTTTCTTTTTCCTAAGTGCATGTGGGAACCCGATTCCCTTTGGTAGGTACGGAGAAACATTCATTGGTCTGGTCCACAAAAATGCTTGTTTGGCTCCCTGACGATTGGTGAGTTGTCTGTGTGTTGTCCAGGGTAAACTATGGGTCATGCAGAGTCTAAACATCATCCTTATCTCTGCTATATTAAACTCCTATTAAAACAGGGTAGTGTTTGAATGCCTATGGAAAATATGGTCACTCTATTTAGGGCAGTGGAGGAACACTGTCTTTGGTTTCCTGAAAAGGGAACGTTAGATGTGGAACTATGGGATCATGTTGGTGCAAAATTTCAGGAACTGGTCCCGACAGGAAACTATGTTCCCATCACTGTTTGGGGTGATTGGGCCTTGGTACATGCCATCCTAATGACATACCAATCCCGTGACCCCCTACAGTTACCACAGTTTTCTGAATCTGGTGGCCCTCTACCTCTTCCTCAGCTTTCCTCTCCTGCTCGACCTTCGTTATCTGCTCAGCCTCTCCCTTTGCCTACTCCTCCCCCACCTGATGACATTGAGGATTCAATATCTAACTCTGGTGACTTTGGCTTAATGTCATCCCTTGATGATCTCATTTCTTTTCACGAAGAGCCAATACTTGTAGCTCCTGTGGCCCCAACTTGGACAGCCTGGGACCATATCTATGTTAACTCTTCCCTTCCAAACCTTGGCAGTCTTTGGCTCCAGAGCCACCTAATGGCTCCAGGACCAAACTACAATTTACCTGTAATTCTGCAGGCCCTCCCCCATCCACTGCAGCCCCTCACCCTCCTGTCATTTCGGTCCCTCAACTGGTCACTTTGCCATCCACTCAACCTGCTTCTCTTTACCCTTCTTCACGCATAGACACCAATAATCACCAGTATGCTTCTGCCTCTTCTGCTCCCCCAATGCCCCTTTCTCACACTCTCATACCGGTCCAACCTCCTGAACCTGTTTCCCTTATCTACACATACTTTTCCTGTCACTTCTATGCTGACTGTCTCTCATGTGCTGGCTCTTGAAACTTTCATGCAATGCTTATTACACCACAACAAAAGAAACAAGTGGATTAGAGGCGTGGGCTTATCCAGTCACGCTGGAACCTCCAAATGCTCAAGGGGTACAAGTGCGTCGATATGCGCCACTTAATCTAACCTTTTTAAAAGAATTCAAGGATGTTTGTACTCAGTATGGTCCTACTTCTCCATATGTTAAAATGGTATTACAGACTCTTTGTACTGAGGTCATTTTGCTTCCTTTAGACTGGGACTTTTTGGCAAGGTATGTTATGGAACAAGTAACAAAGGTGTGTATGACAGCTTCGGATAAATTACATGCCCCAGGCCAAACTCCTGTTTCTTTGACTACTGTTAAACAGGGTCACAATGAATTATATCCTGATTTTTTGGCCAAATTACAAGATGCTGTTCAAAAATCTGTCTCTGATAGCGCGCTCAAGGCATTCTCCTTTGTATGTTAACTTTTGAGAATGCAAACCATGAGTGTAAAATGGCCATGCGTTCCATCCAATGACAACATTTACCTGATCACAAGGTGTTGCCTGCTGCATATATTAAAGCTTGTAAAGGCATTGGATCAGAGACCCACAAAGTTATTCTGTGGGCACGAGCCATGAAGGATGGCAATCAAACTGGTTCAACTGATTCCTTTCTTAGAGCCTGCTATAATTGTGGTCAACTTGCTCATACTAAAAAAAAATTGCACTGTTAAAAACTTAAAAACGGCCAAGCCAGTTCAACCATCACAGCCAAATGCTCCTGCTACTGTGTGCCCACGTTGTCGTAAAGGTAAACATTGGGCAAGTACTTGCCACTCTAAATATGATATAGATAGATGGAAATCCCTTGCCACAGAATCAGGGAAACAGGAAGCAGGGCCAATCCCAGGCCCCAATATCAAATGGGACACCTCAGACTCAGACCAATGTTGCATTTCCACTTCGAGCGGTTGCAACGCAGCCCCCAGCACAAACAAATTTACCTACAGTCAACCCAGATGGGTCCCAGCCTCTTCTTCTGTCTCAGTACAATGCTTGTCTATCTCCACAGTAGGGGGCAGGGCAGTCGATCCCTGTAGTACCATTACTCTAAATTTACTAACTAATTCTTTGCCTTTAATTGTTCCCACAGGGGTTACTGACCCTTTACCTCAATGTTTGGTGGGCCTGGTGTTAGGTAAGGCATTCACCTCTGCTAAAGGAATCATGGTTCATACTGGTTTCATTCATTCTGATTCCTCTGATGAGATTAAACTTATGGTGTGTGCCAAGGTTCCTGTTTCCATTCTGGCTGGTTAGTCAATTGCTCAATTACTTTTACTATCTAATATTGTTTTAAACAAAGGAGATAAGATACGGGGCCCTGGGATGGGCACCGGCAGTGAAAAAGTCGCTTATTAGATTAATGTAATTTCTAAACAACAGCCTGCCTGCACCAAACACATTCAAGGAAAAAAGTTTGAGGGCTTAGTAGATACTGGGGCTGATGTTTCTATTATTTCCTCTAATTTATGGCCTTCCTCCCGGCTTAAACATCCCACTAACATGGGACAAGAAGGTGTTGGAAAAGCTGATGAAGTTCACCAGAGCACATTTATCTTGCCTTGCACTGGCCCTGATGGTCAAAAGAGTACAATTCAGCCTTATGTCACACCAATCCCCATTAATCTTTTGGGAAGAGATATGCTGGCACAATGGGGGGGCTGAAATTAATATTCCACATAACTCATAGTGCTCCCAGTCAACATATAATGGAAAACATGGGGTTTGTTCCCGGACTCAGTCTGGGTCCAAAACATGAAGGAATTACTAACCCCCTTCAAGTTACTGTAAAACAAGACAGGACTGGTTTAGGTTATCCTTTTTAATGGTGGCCACTGCCATGCCTCCTAATCCTATTGGTTTAAACTGGAAATCAGAAACACCTGTTGTGAGCAGTGGCCACTGTCTAAAGAAAAACTGGAGGCTTTAACTCTCTTGGTTTCTGAACAGTTACAACTTGGAAATGTTGGACTTTCTCTTTTCCCCTGGAATTCTCCTGTATTTCTAGTAAAAAAGAAATCAGGCAAGTGGCAGATGGTAACTGATTTAAGGGTCACTGATGTGGTAATTAAACCTCTGGGAGCCGTCCAACCTGGCATGACTTCCCCTGCTTTAATACCTAAGAATTGGCCTCTCATATTTATTGATCTTAAAGATTTTTTTATATTGCTTTGCATAAATCGGATTGTGAAAAATTTGCCTTTACTGTACCATCTATCAATAATCAGGAGCCTGCAGCTCATCATCAATGGAAAGTACTTCCTCAGGGAATGCTGAATAGCTCTACCATCTGCCAGCTTTATTATGTTGGACAGGTGCTTTCACCAGTTCAAACTCAATTTTCCCAGGCCTATATTCTTCATTATATTGGTGATATATTAATTGCTGCCCCCACTGATAAAGAATTAATTGACTGTTATCAATTTTTGAGCCACTGTGCTACAGAGGCTGGATTACACATCGCTCAGGATAAAATTCAACAGACCACTCCTGTTCAATATTTAGGAATGGTAGTCGATAAAGAATGTATTCAACCTCAAAAGTTTCAGATTAGGAGAGATTCTTTGAAAACTTTAAATGATTTCCAAAGACTTTTGGGTAACATTAATGATTTAAGACCTACTTTAGGCATTCCAACATATGCGCTGTCTAACTTGTTTTCTACGCTGCATGGAGATTCCAATCTCTGCAGTCCCAAGACTTTGACCCCTGAGGCTTCATTGGAACTGGAATTCATAGAGGAAAGAATCCAAACTGCCCAGTTGTCTAGGGTACAGCCATCTCAGCCTTTTCAGCTTCTGGTTTTGGCTTCATTACACTGCCCTACTGGGCCAATAGTTCAACATAATGATTTAGTGAAGTGGTGTTTTCTTCCTCATTCTGTGTCAAAAACTTTGTCTGTTTATCTGGACCAAATAGCCATCCTAATTGGACAAGCTTGGTGTAGAATACTTAAAATTTCTGGATTTGATCCCAATTTAATTGTGGTTCCTTTAAGTCAGCTTGAAGTTCAAGCCACTTTTCAACATTCCATACTGTGGCAAATCCACTTGGCTGATTTTATCGGTGTTATTGACAATCGTTATCCAAAAAACAAATTGTTTGATTTTATAAAAATGACATCTTGGGTAGTCCCCGATTGACCAAAGATCAGCCCATTCCTGAGACCGTTACAGTGTTTACTGATGGCTCCAGTAATGGAAATGCTGCTTATGTGGGTCCTAGAGACAAGCTTATTTCTACCCTTATACACCTGATCAAAAGGCAGAGTTAATTGCTATAATTACCGCCTTACAGGATTTCCCCAAACCTTTAAATATTGTCTCTGATTCTGCTTATGTTGTACATGCCACTAAAAATATAGAAACCACTCCTATCAAACATATTGATAATTCTGAATTGGCTCCTTTATTGTCAAGGTTACAACAGGCGGTTCACCAACATAGACACCCTTTCTGTATGACACATATTAGATCTCATACCACTTTACCAGGACCCATGTCTACTGGCAACCAAAAGGTCAACTGTTTGGTCTCTTTTGCAACCCAAGAAGCTCAGGAGTTCCATATTCTCACTCATATCAATGCTGTTGCATTAAAAGATGAATTTGCTCTCACCTGGAAAGAGGCAAAGCTTATTGTCCACTGCTGCCCTCAGTGCCAAGTTTTTGTACTTCCACGTCAGGAACCTGGCATTGATCCCAGTGGCCTAACTCCTAATGATTTATGGCAAATGGATATAACTCATGTTAACTCCTTTGGCAGACTTTCATATGTACATGTTTCTGTAGACACCTCTTCAGGCTTTATTTGGGCTACTTGCCAAACGGAAAGGTATGGCCCATGTTAAAAGACATTTGTATTCTTGCTTTGCAGTTATGGGGCTTCCATATCAAATAAAAACAGACAACACCCCTGGATATGTTAGTAAGGCTTTTGATTTATTTACACAACAATGGGGAATTTCCCAGATTACCGGAATTTCTTACAATCCTCAAGGACAGGCTGTGGTGGAATGGGCCAATCACACTTTAAAAACGCAATTGTCCAAACAGTCTGAACAACAAAAGCATAATTCGACCACTCCCCACTCCCAATTACATTTAGCATTGTTTACTTTAAATTTTCTAAATGTTCCTAAAGACAATACTCTGACTGCAGCTGAACACCATACATACATACATACATACCACACATACAGGCAAAAAATTCTCCCTAAATGAAGGCAAACCAGTGTTATGGAAAAATTCTCAGACCAATACCTGGGAACCTGGAACAATTATAACGTGGGGAAGAGGGTATGCTTGTGTTTCACCAGGAGATCATCAATCCCCTTAGTGGGTACCCACTAGGAGACTTAAACTTCGTATGAATACTGATAACGAAAACCACAAGAAAAAGACATCTGTGTCAGAGACCACCCTCATACGTGGTGAGATCTGTGCCGACTCCTCAAAAACTGGCATGCCAAATCAAAATGGATCTGGTTTGATCCTCCCTAATGGCAACGGAGACCCCTCTAACTAATCCCACTTCTCCTAATTCCCTTTCTTTTTCTCCTTACAAACCTAAAAATCTCACCATTTCTATTAACCTGAAAATAACATCCCGTTCTTCTCTTCCGCCTTCAGCACTGAATCTCGTTTACAATAGGTTTCATTTAATGATTCTCCTCCTTATACTTTCTGTCTCACCTGTTTCTTCTCACACTGATTTACCTACTACATAAAATTATTCTTATTGGGCTTATGTGCCTTTTCCTCCACTTATTTGACCTCTCACCTGGATGGATGCTCCTGCAGAAATCTATACTAAAGATAGTGTGTGGATGCCTGGAGCTACAGATCACCATTGTTCTGCTGAATCAGGAGACGAAGGCACTGCATTTAATGTTACTATGGGTTATAAAAACCCTCCTCTGTGCCTTGGATATGCACCTGGTTGTATCCATCTAGAAACTCAAGTCTGGGCTGCTTATCTTCTGGAGAGATTAGCTACAGACAGACTGGGACATTTGGTCTCCGGCCTCTCCCTTTCTCCTTCAAGAGAAATGAAAAGGGGAGTATTAGGAGACTCCATATTTTCAATATAAATCTGTAGGAAAACCATGTGTCCTAAAAATTTTGAGGGCCCATTAAAACTTTAATTTGGGAAGATTGTGTTAACTGACATGCAGTAGTATTTAAAAAATGACTCATATGGTTTAGTAATAGACTCGGCACCAAAGGGCTATTTAAAAAACAATTGCTTCTCTGGCAGAAGGGAATGCCTGGAGGCTACTTATTTTATTTCTTATTGGGAGGATGAGGAGGATCATCCTACTTTGCATAGGAGGTTCAGCTCATTCTTTCCCTTAAAATCGGAAGATAAGGGCATTACCCGCTCCCCGGTCCCGAGGCCTCCTATGATATTCCCCATTCTGAGCCCAGAACACCCAGAACTTTGGAAATTGGCTATTGCCATGTCCGGACTGTGAGTTTGGGAAGGAGAAAATTTTCTGTCTGTTGTCCCCTCTACCGCCCCTTGCATCCAAAATTCTGAACGCCATGATAAATCCCCTTTGAACCCCTTTCCTCTTTTTGATGTCAGTCCTCCTTTATGGCACTCCAATTAGCATTTTGATAATTATTCTCGGCCCAGGTATGCCCCTCTACCTCTTTGGCATCCCCAGGCACCTCGGATTGCTTCCTTACTGGGGAGAACATCGGGCGTGGCCACCGCTGCTCCTCTCCCTTAGTATCAGTGTAGATTCAGACATTCTGCTTTGTTTACCTCTGCCTGACTATTCCTATACAAAGTTATGTTAAGCCTCCTTACATGCTGTTAGTGGGAAATATCAAAATTTGGGCTAACAATCAAACTGTCCAGTGCATTAATTGTCATTTATACACTTGTGTTAACTCCCGTTTTGAAAAGTATAATGTTGGTTCGAGCTCGAGAAGGAATCTGGATACCGATAACCTATCTATCATACAAATGGAAAATAAAGAATAGCAGGGGCCACTCTTTTTATGTTAGATAAAATGACTTTAAACCAACACTATTAAAAACAAACAAATAAAGAAGGAAACTACATCAAGTTTTCTATTTTACAAGAAGACGTAACTGTCATAAATATATATTTACCCCAAACTGGAGGACACAGATTCATAAAATAAGTACTTCTAGACCTACCAAAAGACCTATACACCCCCATATAATAGTGGAGGACCTCAAAACCCACTGACAGCAGTAGAGAGACCATCAAGGCAGAAAACTAACAAATGAATTCTAGACTTAAATTTGGCACTTGACCAGTTTGACCTAGTTGACACCTACAGAACATTATATCTATCAATATACATTCTTCTCGTCTGTACATGGAACATACTCCCAGGTCAACCACATGCTCAGCCATAAAGTAAGTCTCAAGAAATTAAAAAAAAATCAAAATTATACCAACCATAGTCTCAGACCACAGTAGACTAAAAACAGAAATTGATACTAGGAATATCACCAAAACCCTCATAGTTACACGGAAACTAAACAACTTGCTCCTGAATGATTTTGAAGTAAACAATGAAATTAAGACAGAAATCAAAAAATGTTTTAAAAAAACTTTGAAATAAATGAAAACAGAAGCACAACATACGAAAACCTTTTGGATGCAGATAAAGCAGTGTTAAGAGAAGTTTATAGAACTAAATGCCTACCTTATAAAGTTAAAAAGATCTCAAATTAACAATATAATATCCCACACCTAGGAGAACTAGAAAACTGAGAACAAACTAACCCCAAAACTAGCAGGAAAAAACAAAGAAATAACTAAAGTCAACAACATTCACATGTGAAAAACCATACTGAGAATCAAGAAAACCCTAAAGTTGGTTATTTGAAAGGACAAACAATATTGATAGATTAAAAGCTAAATTTAACAAACAAAAAATAGGGAAGAGCTAAATAAGCACCGTCAGAAACAACAACGGCAATATTACAATGAATCCCACAGGCATATAAATGATCTAGACTATTATTAACATCTATATGCAGACAAACAAGAAATTCAAGAGAAAATGAATAAATTCCTGGTAACTTTCAACCTCCCAAGATTCGACCAGGAAGAAATTGAAACCCTGAATAGACCGATATGGAGTTCTGGAATTGAATCATTAAAAAAAAAACTACCAATCAAAAATGGTCCTAGACCAAATGAGTTCACAGATGAATCCTAACAGACATACAAAGAAGAATTGGTACCAATTCTACTGAAACTATTCCAAAAAAATTATAAAGGAAGAACTTTTCCCTAACTCATCTACAAAGCAACCATCACCCTGATACCAAAATCTGGTAGCACAGACACATGAAAAAAGAAAACTTCTGGCCAATATTCCTGATAAATATAGATGCAAAAATAATCACCAAAATACTAGCAAACCAAAACCAGCAGCACACCAAAAAGTTAATTCAGTATGAGCAAGTAGCTTTATTCCTGGGGTGTAAGGTTTGTACAACATATGCATATCAATAAGTGGGATTCACCATTTAAACAGAATTAAAAGCAAAAACCATATGACTATCTCAATAGACATGGAAAAAGTCTCCAATGAAATCCAACATTCTTCATGATAAAAACCCTCAACAAGCTAATCACAAAGGAATGTGCTGCAAAATAATAAGAGACATCTATGACCAACACACAGCCAACATCATACCAAATGGGCAAAAGCTGGAAGCATTCCTTTCAAGAACTAAAACAAGATAGGATGCCTACCCATGCAAATTCAAAGTTCAACAAGGCAGTCATTAAATTTTAAAGCTCCAAAATGATCTCCTTTGACTCCATGTCTCACATCCAGGTCACACTGATGCAAGATGTGGGCTCCCATGGTTTGGGGTATCTCTGCCCCTGTGGCTTTGCAGGGTACAGCCCCAATCCCATCTGCTTTCACAAGCTGGCATTGAGTGTCTGTGGCTTTTCCAGGTGGACGGTGCAGCTGTCAGTGGATCTTCATTCTGGGGTCTGGAGGATGGTGGCCCTCTTCTCACAGCTCCACTAGGCAGTGTCTCAATGGGGACTCCATGTGGGGGCTCCAATCCCTCATTTTCCTTCCTCATTGCCCTAGCAGATATTCTTCATGAGGGCTCCACTCATGCAGCAAACTTCTGCCTGGACATCCAGGCATTTCCATACATCCTGGCATTTTCATACATTCTCTGAAATCTAGGCAGAGGTTTTCAAACTTCAGTTCTTGACTTACGTGCACCCGTAGGTACAACACCATGTAAAAGCTGCCAAGGCTTATTGCTTGCACCCTCTGAAGCTATGGCCTGAGCTATATCTTGGCTCTTTTTAGCCATGGCTGGGATGCAGGGCACCAAGTCCCAAAACTGCACAAAGCAGCGAGGACCTGGGCCCAGCCATGAAACCATTTTTTTTCCTCCTAGACCTCCAGAACTACATGGAAGGGGCTGCTGTGAAGATCTCTGTCATGCCTTGGAGACATTTTCCCCATTGTCTTGACAATTCACATTTGGTTCCTCATTACTTATGCAAATTTCTGCAGCAGGCTTGAATTCCTCCCCAGAAAATGGGTTTTCCTCTTCTATCACACCATCAGGCTGCAAATTTCCCAGACTTTTATGATCTGCTTCCTTTTTAAATATAATTTCTAACTTCAAACCATCTCTTTGTGAATGTATAAGGCTGAATGCTTTCAAAATTACCAGGTTACCTCTTGAATGCTTTGCTGCTTAGAATTTCTTCCACCAGATACGCTAAATCACCTTTCTCAAATTCAAAGTTCCACAGATCTCTAGGGCAACGGCAAAAGGCCACCAGTCTCTTTGCCAAAGCACAGCAAGAGTGACCTTTGCTCTAGTTTCCAATAAGTTTCTCATCTCTATTTGAGACCCCCTCACCCTGGACTTCACTGTCCACATAATTATCAGCATTTTGGTCAAAGCCATTCAACAAGTCTCTACGAAGTTCCAGATTTTCCCACATCTTCCTGTTTTCTTCTGAGCCCTCCAAACTGTTTCAAATTCTGACTGTTACCCAGTTCCAAAGTGACTTCCAGATTTTCAAATATCTTTATAGCAGTATACCACTGCCTTGGTACCAATTTACTGTATTTGTCTGTTTTCACACTGCTATAAATAAATACCTGAGACTGGGTAATTTATAAAGGAAAGAGGTTCAACTGACTCACAGTTCTGCATGGCTGGGGAGGCTTCAGGAAACTTAAAGTCATGGCAGAAGGGGAAGCAAACACATCCTCCTTTGCAAGGCAGCAGGAGAGGGAAGAGTGAGTAGTGAAGGAAGAATAGTCCCTTATAAAACCCTCATAACTTGTGAGAACTCACTCACTATCATGAGAACAGCATGGGCAAAACTGCCCCCATGATCCAATCACCTCCCACCAGGTCTCTCCCTAGACATGTGGGAATTATGGGAATTATAATTAAAGATGAGATTTGGGTGGGGGCACAAAAACTAATCATATCTGACACTGTGGAATACAATGCAGCTGTAAAAAAGAACAAAATCATGTCTTTTGCAGCAACATGGACATAGCTATAGGCCATTATCCTGAATGAATTATGGCAGGTACAGAAAACCAAATATCATGTTTTCAGTTACAAATAGGAGCTAAATATTAGATTCTCATGCATATAAAGATGGGAAAATAGACCCTGGTGACTAACAGAAGTTGGAGAGAGGGAAGAGGAAGGAACTAACTGCTGAGTAATATGCAAACTATCTGGGTAACAGGCTCATCTGTATCCCAAATCTCAGCATCATGCAATATATCCATGTAACAAACCTGCACATGTACCTCCTGCATCTAAAATAAAAGTTGAAATTTTAAAAATAATAGAAAATTAAAAACTACATGTTCTCACTTACATGTGGGAGCTAAACAACGGATATACAGGGACATACAGAGAGGAAAAATAGACATTGAAAACTCCAAAAGCTGGGAGAGTGGAAGGTGGCTGAAAGATGAAATATTACGTATCGAGTACAATGTATACTATTTAGATAATGGGTACACTGAAAGCCCAGACTTCACTGCTATGTAATATACTCATGTAACACAACTGCATTTGTGTCCCCTAAATCTATCAAAATAAATGAACAAATAAATACATATATCAGAAAAAAAGAATGGCAATGAACACATATTTCCAATATGCAAGGACTCATATATGTTACTTTTCATATACTCTTCCTAGGAAGCCATTGAAGATGTATTTCTAATAAAACTGGAGATGTTAAAAAAAAATCTGAGAAGTTTCTATCTATTCCTCTCTGACTGATTATCAACCTCTGTTCATTAACCAGTGCTTTCCTGCCAATCTTCAGGAGTTTGACACAGCTATTCGAGACTGTATCAGTTCCTTAAATTTGCCTTAGTTTGCTAGACCTTTCTATTCCTTAAGTATTTGTTCAAAGGATTTTTTCCCCTGAGTTCTTTGGCTGCAAGTAACTAGTGCTGGGAGAGACCATGTCTCTTACATGACACATAAGATTTAGAAAAGATTGTTGCATAATAGCTACTGCATTAAATGAGCTAAAAATTCTGTTAAAATCAGCATAGGGTAGAATCTGTATTGTGTATATTAAAGTAGACAAAAGAAAATAAATGTGAAAGTTATGTGGAACGTTGAAGAGTTAAATAAAGAGATGACAGGACCATCCACTCCATCCTACTATCTAAACCATGTTTCTGTGCTTCACCGAGATGCAGACAATTAGGAATAATACTTAATGCTTCATAAACAAGATGATAGATCTGCCAAACTGATCTTAGCTATCTGACCTTTTAAGATTATATATTATCAGAGGAAAAGAAACACTAACTTGCACAAGACTGATAAGCACACATGTGGTCAAGGGTATTGCCTCTTGATTGCATAAGAAAGAATGCCCCAAAATAGATAAGATTTACTAGGTTGTATCTCAAATTAAGAGAATGATCATAAAGTTGTAATCCTTCTCAGCCAAGATAGACAGTTACGCTAATGTAACAAATAAACCCAAAACCTGAATCTAGAAAAAATTAAGTTCTTGTTTATGCCACAAGCCCAGTGAAGATTATTTGGAGGGCAGGATTCTGCCTTTTAAGTTCCTCAGTGTATTAGTCTGTTTTCACACTGCTATGAAGAAATATCCAAGACTTGGTAATTTACAGAGAAAAGAGGTTTAATTGACTAACAGTTCCACATGGCTAGGGAGGCCTAAGAAAACTTACAATTATGGAGGATGGGGAAGCAAATACATCCTTCTTCACATGATGGCAGGAGAGAGAAGTGCTGAGCAAAGGAGGAAAAGCCACTTATAAAACCATCAGATCTCATGAGAACTCATTAACTGTTGGGAGCAGCATGGTAGTAACCACCTCCATGATTCAGTTATCTCCCACTGGGTCCCTCCCACAACATCTGGGGATTATGAAAACTACAATTCAAGATGAGATTTTGGTGGGGACACAGCCAAACCATATCACTCAGAAACCCCAGATTACAAAGGTTTCATGAGCAACTGGGTAACTTGCACATGCTTTTATAGCATTCTGATCGAAATAATGTATGTCACTTCCACTCACTTTTTGTTGGTCAAAGCAAGTTGCATGACTATGTCTAACTTATAAAGGAGCAGAGAAGTGCAATCATATACATGCCAGAAACAGTGGTGAAGAGGATAGTTGTGAGAGCCCTCCTCATTGCTATATAATTGTATAAAATTCTAAATACAATGTAAGATAAATAAATGTCTAGACTACTAAGGAGAAAAAAACATGCTACGTATGGAAAATAAAAAGTAAAGTTAAAAAATTCTGAGAAAAAGTGGGCATATTTTAAGAATTGTCTGTGTCATACTGCCTTTCATATATACAGGTAAAAAAAGAATTATGATGTATGTCTTTAGACAGCCATAAAATATGTCCTTTCACCAAAATTTTCTCAAGGAAATATTTCCAGGTTTTGAAGGCCAAGTTTCAAAATAAATTTTGGAACAGAGATATTGTTGATGAAAATGGATGCTGACAGATACATTTATTGAAGAGGTCAGTAAATAAGAACACTGAAAGCAATACCTGCAGCTAGTTAGAATTATCCAAGAATTGAAGCAAACACATTAGAAAAAATATACAATATAAAAACACACAGCAATGTCTTCACAGTTCTAATTAGATTACTAGGATGGCAGAGGACTGAAAAGATAAAGATATAAAATATACTCTTCTCTTTCCCATGTATTAAATCCAAAGTTATTGTGTAGGCTATTAGAGTTATATAAAGGATTAATAATAGCTAGAGAAGTTTTAAGATGAAAAAGATGACAAGATACATATATACATATATATACACACACACATACATATATGTGTGTATAACATTAATGCTACAAATCGATTTTATTTCTAAATTTAAAAAATCATACTTAATTCAATAAAACATTAAAATGCTCAATAAAACCTATACTCAGTATCATTTATATAGTATCCTTAGTGCTTAGCAAAATTCTTGGTCACATAAGGGGCATTGAAGAAGACACACACTTCTTATTTGTTGAGATAGATAAAAGGCAAGTTACAAAAAGTAGAAAGGCAGAAACTAGACCAAAATAAAGTAATATATCTAAATTTTTTCTTACATAAAGGATGTTTAAAGCAAAATATAGTTGGTCCTTTGTATTGTGGGTTCTACATTCTTGAATCCTACCATTCAAAGTTAAAAATAATTAGGAAACAATTCCACAAAATTACGAAAAGCAAAACTTGAATTTTCAGACACCAAGAACTATATTAAATCCATGCAAATAAGTAATTTGTAGGCTTTATATTGGTACTATACGTAATCAGAGATGATTAAAGCATACAGGAGGATGTTCATAAGTTATATGCAAATACTACACACCATTTTATGTAAGAGACTTGAGCATCTGCCGATTTTAGTATTTGTTGGGGTCCTAGAAACAATCCCCCAAGGATACTGAATGATGACTAGCCAAAGTTAAGAATAAAACGCCAGACAAACTGATCTGCCTAATAATTATATTGCCACCACTGTTCTCCCACTTCCATATTTAAATTTAAGGGAAATATCAGGTGAAAGATGAAAGCAGATATATAATGATGAAAGGTGCAGACAGACATGAAAAGACTGAGTCTGTTTATATACAATAAATAGCAAGGCATTTCAATATACAAAGCAAAATTTCATTACAAATCCTAAAAATAATGAAAAAACACACTTGTAATGATATTTTTATTTAGTGTTACCACTGTGTAGCAGTTAACATAGAAAAAAAGTAGTGACAAAAAGTCAGAAATAAATAAATTATAGGATTTGATTCTATATATATGCTTTTCCTTTACTTTTATTACTTGTCTCTATTTTAGCTAAGGAGCTTAAGTCATTTGAGTGCTTTGTACATAGCAGAGCTTTCTCAAACACAGTAACAAAATTTAGCTGATAATAATATCAGTGCCCTTTTCGTGTATAACAAAAATTTCCAAAACCAGAAGTCTTTTAAAAATTACTTCAAAGCCAAAAGTGTATGTTCCTGCATATGCCCATTTAAATAGTTTCAATATTGTTTGATCAACATTCTATTCCTCTTTCTATTCAAGTGTTAAAAACATGTATTATAATCATTATTCTTTTCACAATCTGTTTACTACATTATTTGGTTCTGATCTTGGATTGAATTATTTCTTATGAGAGATCTTCTAAAAGCCTGAAGATATAGCATTCTATATTTCCAAGAAGATTACATTTTCAGGATTAGTAGCTAGAGAGCCAAAAGGCATTAATGTACTTGATGTCCCATTGTTTTAAATAGCATTATTGCTTTGTGATACTGAATTTAATCTTGGTAAATTTGCTGTAGTTTACGTATGTTAGATTCAAACTCCTCATGTGTGAAAAAAAAGACAATTAATGTACTGTAAATAAATGAATATAAACTAAGTTGTTGGGATTCATAATGAGAGATGAAATTAAGGACTTAGCCTCTTAGCAGTGAAATGAGTTCTAGTCAATTGAATAATTTTTCAGTAAAAGTTTTACAAAAGTTTAAATTAGAAAACAAACTAAGCCAGATTAGAAATCATGTACAAAATGTAAATGCAAATTTATTTTTGGAAAGTAAACTACTGTTTGATTGATTGAAAACTTAAGCATGGCGGATTATGATTTTTAATTCCTTAAATGTTATGAGTTAAACGGTAATATGCTTTCATTCCAGTGAAAAATATACTATGAACAGAAATTTTTAGGGTCCAGTTATATTTTAATCATTGTAAAGTCTAAGTCCTAATTTTTTCTATGGGCAACAGAGGCTGGGAGAAGTTACGTCCCTCCAAGGACACAGAGTCATCATGAAGATGGGAACTCCTGCTTTTACGATGTAAACTTTTTCTTTCCAAAGATCTACAGATCATTGCCATCTCTTTTTATCTGACTCATTAATCATATTTTTTACTAACATATTTTAAAACTACCTTTGGAGATACTGAAACTGTATTTTATCAGAAACACTAAATGATAAGAAAGCAAAGAGCCTTAATGCTGGTATGGAGAAAGTTTTAGTGGTCTGGGGATATCAAACCAGACACATTTCCTCAGGCCAAAACCTAATCTAGAACAAAGCCCTAGCTCCCTTCAATTTTGTGAATGCTGAGAGAGGTGAGGAAACTGCAAAAGAAAGGTTTTAAGCTAGCAGACGTTGGTTCATGAGATTTAAGGAAAGAAGCCATCTCCATAATTTGAGAGTACAAAGTGGAGCAGTAAGTGCTGCCATAGAGGTTGCAGCAAGTTATCCAAAAGATCTAGCTAAGATTATGATGAAGGTGGCTATGCTTAATGACAGATTTTTAATGGAAATGATACAGCCTTAGAATGAAAGAATATGCCATCCAGGAGTTTCATAGCTAGAGAGGAGAAGCCAATGCCTGGCATCAAAGCTTCAAAGGACACCCTGACCCTCTCGTTAGGGGCTAATGCAGCTGGTGGCTTTAAGATAAAGCCAATGCTCATTTTCCATTTTAAAAATCCTAAAGTCCTTAATAGTTGTGCTAACTCTATTCAGTCTTTGCTCTATAAATGAAACAACAAAGCCTGAATGACAGCACATGTACTATGGCAAGATTTACTGAATATTTTAAGCTTGCTCTTGAGACCTAGTGCTCAGGAAAAAGACAGTCCTTTCAAAATATCATTGACCAAAATATCACTGACCATTGACAATGGCACCTGGTCATGGAGATGTACAAGGAGATAAGTGTTGTTTTCATGCCTGCTAGCACAACGTCTATTTTGCAGCCCATGGATCAAGGAGTAATGTCAACTTTTAAGTCTTACTATTTAAGAAATGCATGTTGTAAGTTATAGAGACCATAGAGAGTGATTCCACTGATGATTCTATGGGCAAAGCAAATTGAAAACTTCTGGAAAGGATTCGCCATTATAGATGTCATTAAGAGCATTCATAATATATGGGAGGAGGTCAAAATACTAACATTAACAGGAGTTTGAAATAAGTTGATTTCAGCTCTAATGGATGACTTTCAGGAGTTCAAGACTTCAGTGGGGAATGTAAATGCAGGTATAGTGAATAGCAAGAAAACTAGAATTAAAAGTGAACCCTGAATTAATATGAATGAATTGCTGCAATCTCATGATCAAACTTTAATGGATGAAGAGTTGCTTCATACTGATGAGCAAGATAAGTGGTTTATTGAGATGAACTCTTCTCCTTGTGTAAATATTGTGAGCATTGTTGAAATGACAACAAAGAATTTAGAATATTACATAAACTTAGTTGATAAAGCAGCAGCAGGACTTGAGAGGATTTACTCCAATATTCAAAGAGTTCTGTGGGCAAAACACTGTCAAACAGCATGTCATGCTACAGAGCAATCTCCCATAAAAAGAAAAGTCAATTGTTGTGGCAAACATCATTGTTGTCTTATTTTAAGAAATTGCAATAGCCACTCTGACTTTCAACAACTGCCACCCTGATCAGTCTGCAGTGATCAACGTCGAGGCAAGACCCCCCACCAGCTAAAGTCATGACTGGCTGAAGGCTCAGATACTCATTTTTTATCAATAAAGCATTTTTAACCAAGGTGTATACATTGATTTTTAGACATATGCTATTTCACATTGAATAGACTATAGTTTATTGTAAATATAACTTTTAAATGCATTGGGAAACCAAAAAAAAAAAAAATGCATGTGACTCACTTGATTGCAATATGTGCTTTATTGTGGTGGTCTGGAACCAAACCTGCAATATCTCAGAGGTATGCCTGTAACACACAAAAATGCTTTGTGATGAAGAAAGCTGCAGGTGTCCTTTGAGGAATGTGTGGCGTAGCTAGGCTCTATGTTTGATGGCCATGCCCTAGGAAAGGTTGTGATTACAAGAACTAATAAGGAGTTAGAAGTGACATGACTAGGTACTGATATGTCCATGTAAGTAGGATTATTTATGATTAGGATAATGGAAATGAATAACAAATTTTCCCTCAGTGTTGGTAGTTTTCTGTCTTGTATTATGTGAGTTTGGGACAAGGTCTGAACAGGTGTGTCTTATGCTGTGAGATCATTGCAAGGCACTGAAAGACACATGTTTGCCTCATGAGATGAAGGACTTAATTGTTGTCTAGTGGTTTTATTGCTCTGAAGGAAACATGAAGGTTGAGGGACAGACAATAATTTTCATTGGTTGATTGACCCTCTTTAAGGAACATCAGTCACTTAAATTCCTAGAATTTGGTTTTGCCTTTTATTTTTTCTTTTCTGTTTTAGGTACAGAGCAGGGAAGAACATAAGTTTTCTTTGACTGAGTTTATTTCTTTTCTCAATTAACTGTGTCAGGCAAATAAAATACAAAGAATGAGACACACAAAGAGCGGTTCCCATAGGCAGAAAAAGATAAATGAACACCGAGAGAAGACTGCATGTAGAGATACAGACGGACAAAGAGTAAACACACACAGATACATACTCACAAACACAAACACATAAAGTCAGGGAAAGACACAACCATAGAAAGATATACTACACATCCAGAGGGAAACACAGAGACAATAGACAAAGGGTAACACAGAGGTACAAAGATATGCAGAGGGAAATGAAAGACAAAAAAAAAAGCACCAAAGAAGATTCACAGAGACACATCCACATATAGACATATACACAGGCACACAGAAAGACTCATGGAGAGACAGAGATATGCACACAGAAACACACAAAGGGCCGAGGCAACACAAATATTGAATCATACATGAAAAGATACCCCAGGAAGACACATATGGAGAAACACAAATACAGAATCACCTATATTTTACAGAAGTTGCCTTTATCACAGGCATTTATATCTGAACTTCCGTTGTTTTGAACAGTCCATAACACTGTGCATTCCAGGACTTCACTAATGCCTGCCTTATCAGAATCACCAGGGCTGAAACTAGAAACGTGTTGTTTCTAAAAACTGCATAGATATGTCTGTTATGTACCTTTAGCTGGAAGCATCTCTTATATTGTAAGGAAAATGGATGTGCTGCAGTTAAGAATTGGCCAAGGCAGATACCCAGTCCTACATGACTCAGTGAGTTTGGAGCGCAGGCACACAACTCCACTCATTATGTAACCACTCCATGTGAGGCACATTAGTTAATCACCCAGGTGAGCTTGTGCTTGGCTCAGAGCCACCATGGTCTGTAAAAGATATAATTACCCTGATAACGCTGTATATATGGTTTGTGCACAAAGCTCATGCCCAGGATCCCTCACAACCAGACAGAGAGAGTAAAGCCATGTCAAAACTGTCTACTATTCCTCGAGTGTTTTTCCAGCTACTGCCACTCGCCCATCAACTCCCCTCGGACCTCAGTTAGAAGCTGACATATATTAAGTCTTCAACACTCCTAAAGTAGTGTGCATGCCAACTTTTCCCTTACAACTGAAAGAGCCTTACTAATACACTGGAACATGGTGCTTTTTCAAAAATAAGGTTTGCTACTTTCGCCAATTTTAGGATTTTTTTACCAAATTAATTTGTAATATTTAATTATTTTCTACTTACACTTTCAATTTTATATATTTTAGCTAATATTTTAGGTTCCCTCGTTTTAACCTTTTCTATTATTATTATTTTTGTTCACATTCTTTAAAAATATTATTGCCTTTTATTATTTTAATCCTTAGGTTAGCTGTTTTTATTGTCAGGAGTTAATTATTAAATTATTAGAATGTCTTTCATGACAAGCAATGGAAAAGTCAAATCAAACTGGCTTAACCAATAAGAACATTTAGAACTCTTGTATATGTAAGTCCATATACAAGATGGACTTTAGGATTTACTTAATCTAATGACTCTGTCTTTATTTTCCCTGTGATTCTTGGGGAGGAGAGAGAGCAGATGACATCTCTATGTACTAGCTTCATCTACAGGCTGGTAATCAGGTATCTATAGTTGTCGTACTGTATTTCCCAATGCCCAGCAGGAGAGAGCTCTCCTAAGATTTCCCCTTAAGAATAAGAAAAAAGTTTCTCAGAATCCTTTTTTCAAAATTCCCCTTACATTTCAATGATCCAGATCTGGTTTTGTGTCCTTCCCAGAATCAATCTCTGTTGACAAGGAGTTCCCAAATCTGCTTAGCATACATTTGGATTCCTAAACCAATCACTGACTGGGAGATGTGATTTTGTTAGTTGACTTAAACTAATTAGATCTGGAACCAATGTCCCAAATCACATGGTTGCTACAAATCAAGAGGGTAGACACCAGAAGGAAAATTAGGATGTTAGCAGGGAAAAGAAAATGGTAAAACAGCTGCTGGTTATGCAACCAGTAATATCCATCATCATCATCATCACCATCATTCATCATCACTATTATCTTTACCTTCATTTTTCTGTAGGTCTTAACACAAACAAAAATCACAGGTGTAAAATGCTTCGCATTTGTTTTAATTGTTTTAATTAAAATGACAGCTCTATCCTGGGTTTACCTTTTGTTTTAACTAGGAAATTGAGAGATACGGTAAACCATTTTCTCTCTGTGAAATCTGCTCTGATTCTTAGCCAACAGGCAAAATTAATGATTCTTCTATAATACTTCCTTTATGTTTTTGGCATAGTGCTTATCAATTTATATTAGATTATAACAGACCATTATGTTAGAGGTGGAATGGGGCATTCATTGTTGAAGCTCCAGGACCTATTATAATGCCTGGAATACATTAAGTACACAATTAACATTTACCTAATTGATTTAACTGTCAGGCAATTGGAATGCTTATGGAGCATATTCACTGAAATAAAATATATTGCAAAGGATAATTCCAGATCATGATGATTTTGAAGAAAACTGCGTAAGTGCTATATTGTTCTGCCTTAAGCCATTTTAGAAAAATTCACTTTTTAGATTTTGACAAAAAGCCTACCAAAAAATCATATATTGAAAAATAGCTTTAAGTTACAAGAATAATATGCTGGGACAGGAAAGTGTTGTTATAGTTGTTATACATCCTGAGCCAATAAACTATGATTTTGGATTCTTACATAATGTCTCAGATCCATTTTTAAAACTTTTTATTAAAACACCTCTCAAAATGTCAGTGAGACATGGAAGATGGCTCTAAGAACCTGCTTATCAATTTATGAGCAGAAGTTGAAGAAATTATTTTGAAAAAATATGTATGATACATTTATAATTATATCTGTATATATACATATATGTATATCTTACCAAGCAATATTTTAGTACAGTGTAATAGTTAGAAAACACTAAGTTACATATAAGCAAAGACTGAGAATTATCTCCTAATTCTCACAATTATAAAATTAGAGTTTAAGACTGATTTTATGAAGCAGAAAATCGTAAAGACAACTTCAAGTAGAATTATAAATAAAACATGACCCTCTTGGAATAGATGCTGTGCACTGGCCACTCCATTTCTATCCCACCTGTCTTCCATGATAACTTTCTATACAGATCCCAGAGAGGAAAGCAATGCATTTTCCAGATTCCTTCACAGCTGGAGATTTGGGTAAAATTCTCACCAATCAAGTAAAAGTACAGAAACTTTGGAAAGCAGAAGTGAATTAAGATTATATCTGGCCCATATTTCTGTTTTAGCTGTTGGCAATCAAGAGTGTAGAGATACAGCATTCCTGCATCAGCAGTCCAGTGTCCATTCCCCAGTTTCTCAGACAATTGTGGTGGTGATGTTAGCATCAGTGGTAAGCTGTAAGGTCCGTGGTAATTCCTGATTTCCACTCCTAAACCTTGGATATCAGCTCAAACACTATATTCTTAAGCTCAATATTTCCAAAGTGACTTAAAAGATAATAGTTCCTTTGATGGATCGATTCTTTCATGTTCAAGAAATACTTCCTGGAGGCCCAAGATAATTTGTTTCTCTAGATATCCTAACAATTTTGTATCAAATGCCTTCCTGCTTTCTACTTAATACATGGATGCTGTTAGAATATGCCTATAAAAACAAGAAAACTTTAGAGCAAAAAAATTATGGGAAACAGGAAAAAAAGAATGTACAGAATTAGAAAATATTAAATAAAATAACAAAATTTAAGAGAAAACATAGGAGTTATGGTAATAAATAAAATATCTAAGTTATTTCTTCCTTTTTAAATGAAAAACACTACTATAATATGTCAAGTTAATGTATAAATGTTGATGATTATAAAAAACCTACCTATAGTTATGAAACAAAAATGGCAAATGTAGAATAATTAGCAAAAATATATTTGATAAATTAAAAAGAAAAAAGGTTGCTTGCTTTCTTGCAGTGGTTCAGTGTTTACATCAGAGAAAATAAAATTCTATTTTAAACACATTAAATAGAAAAAAATTATATCCTCAATGAAAATGAGTCATAAACATTTATGTTCCAAGTAACATTGATTTTAAAAACGTGGAGTCATGTTTTATGAAAATTCAAATCTTTAAAACTCTGCAACAGTAACTCAATACCATGCTGAAGTCAGATGTCAGGAGACAAAGTTTCAAAATGAACAAAGTTTGTCTCTTCCATAACATCCTTTCCTGCTTAATACACGTGTCCCAGTCATCAAATCAACTTTGTTAAATCAAAGTTATTCTAAAGTGAATTTCAAACATTGAAAAAAATGTGTCATTCATGAAATGGATGAAAGTACTACTGGAGATCTGCTGAAATCTGACTAAAAGACAGTGTCTTAAGAGAGTCTTCTAGAATGAGACCAATTTCAACAGTCATATAATATGACAGATGCTACAGAAGAGAATGATTTGAAAATTGAGGGACTAAAGGAGGACCTTGGAGAAACTGGCAAAGCCCTGAAATATTGTCTTTTTTCTGATATTATTGCCAATGACAGTGCCCAGGGAGGCTGTTACATTGTGCTATTGCCAAAAAAATTAAGTCTATCTCAAACTCAAGATGGTTTTTTCTTTCTTTTTTCACTTTTTGTAATACAGTTCCACCTCCATATGCAAAGATACTATGTTCTTTGTAACACAGCCTATGATGAACAGATTTCATTTTTTAAAATCAAATTGCTGTATAATTTTCAACTTTTTGTTTTTCAATGTAAGTATTAATCAAAATATTGGTTCTCAATACCTATGAAATTTTGGTTCTGATTTCAAGCGGTTGCAGTTTAAGTAGTCTTTTCCTGATATCGCTCATTCCGAGGTAATTGTGACCTTTTATCTGGTAAAGTAAAATCTCTTAAATATACAAATAAAAAATGACAGAAACACAGATGCAGCTGTATACCTAAATAGGTACATAAAGTACCATAATAACATAATTTATAAACGTAAAAAATATATGTTTTCAAAAACTTTGTTTTGTTTTGAGTTTTACAAAACAAACTTCAGAAATCACATTATTAAAAAGTGAACTGCAATCAAAATGCTCAAGTGAATTATTGAACTTAATTCTCTAAGTTTAATTAAGACTTCATATGCTTTAAATAACAGGTATCTTTAAGAAAAATTTAGTTTATTTATTATTGAATCTATCAGCTGATGTACTTTTTAAAACTATATTAATATCATTGTTTAATAACTCATTTAGTTGTCTGAACATTTTAAAGCATCTGAAAAAGCAAAAGCAAATGCAGACAATACTATTTTAAATATTAAATTAGAATAATATTATTTTCTTAAGAGAAGCTGAAAAAATGATGTCTTCAGTATGATCAAGGCAAGAAATAACATTATTTTGAAACTTATCTCTTTCATTTTTAACTAACTAAATAGCAAAATTTTTTAAAATGTGATATTTTTCCATGACTTTGTTATACATCTGTCTTTATTATATTCACAAGAAGCAGAAATGATATCTTCATTTCAAGTTTCCACAACATAACTTCAAAACATTTCAAAAACCAGAAAAAGTAGATGTCTCATTCTATAACTTCAGTGATCTAAGTAAAGATAAATAACACAATTTGCAAACTGAATTTGGGAGGACTGCTGTCAGCACAATGCAGATTAGGAAGTTCCAGGTTATGGTTTTCCCAGGAAAACACAAAAACAGTATGGTCCTGACACAAAGACAGACAAAACAACCAACACAATAAAATGGAGCTCAGAAAGAAATCCTTGTATATATTGTAAAATGATTTTTAACAAGGATTCCAAGACCATTCAATGGGGAAAGGAGAGTCTTTTCAACAAATGTTATTGGGGAAGCTGGGTATCTACATGCAAAAATACTGTTGAACCCTTATACTATTAAAGAAAAAATTCAAAATTGATAAAATTAACTCAAAATGGATCAAAGGCCTAAACACTGATAACTAGAATTATAAAACTCTTCGAAGAACACATAGGAGAAAAAAACTTCATGACAGTGGGCTTAGGGGATTTCTTGGATCTGAAAAAGCACAGGCAACAAAATAAAATAGATAAGTTGGACTTCATCAAATTTAAAACTTTTGCGCATCAAAAACATTGACAGAATAAAGAGGAAACCCACATAATAAGATAAAATACTGGCAAATCATATATCGATAAGAAATTTATATCTAGAATATATAAAGAACTTCTACAACTCAACAGCAACAACAACAACAAAAAAACCAAACAACTTGATTAAAAAATGAAGAAAATACTTGGATAGACATTTTTCCAAAGAAGACATCCAAATTTGTATCTCCAGACAATATATGCAAGTGGCCAAAAAACACACACACACAAAGTTTAACACTACTAATTTTTAGGGAAATTTAAATGGAAACCACAATGAGATATCACTTTACATTCATTAGAATGGCTATTACAAAAATACACACAGATACACACACACAGAAAATAACAATTGTTGGTGACGATATAAAGAAATTGGAACCTTTATACATTTCTGGTAAGAATATAAAACTTTCCAGCCACTGTAGAAGATGTTATGGCAATTCTTCAAAAAGATATTAAACTTAGAATTACCATATGATCCAGCACACTATTTCTGGTTATATACTCAAAAGAATTGAAAGCAGGGTCTTGAATAGATTATTATACATTTTTGCTCATGGCAGCATTACTCACAATAGCCAAAAGATAGAAGCAATCCAAGTGTCCATCAACAGATAAATGGATAAACAAAAAGTGGTATAAACGCAAAATGGAATATTATTCAGCCCTTAAAAAGAGAAAGATTCTGACACATGCTACAACATGCATGAACTTTGAAGGCATTATGCTAAATGAAATAAATCAGTCATGAAAGGACAAATACTGTGTGATTCCACTTACATGAGGTACCTAGAATATTTATAGAATCAGAAAGTAGAGTGGTGTGATTGCCAGGGATTGAGGGCTGTGGAGAATGGGGAGTTAATGTTTTATAGATACAGTATTTCAGTATTTCAAATGAGAAAAATGAAAGCATTCTGGAGATGGATGATGATCACGGTTGCACAATAATGTGAATGTATTTAATACCACAAAACTGCACCCTTAAAATGGTTTATAAGGTAAACTTTATGCTATATATATTTTACCAAAACAAAATATTACTTAGAAATGTAAAAAGGATGCTGGGCACGGTGGTTCATACCTGTAATCACAGGTCTTAGGGAGGCAGAGGTGGAAGGATAGCTTGAGCCCAGGAGTTCGAGATCTGCCATGGCAATATAGAAAGACTCCATTCTCCACAAAAAGGAGAAAAAAAGATAAAAATGAGAAATGTAAAAAGGAAAACAGATAAAGCTCTTAACTCTTAAATAAGAAATTAAAGAATAACAAAAAATATCCAGAAAATGAAGGCAATGGAGAAAAATACCTGTGGGATGCAGCCAAAAAGAAAATTTTAGAGTTTTAAATGCCTTCGAATTAAACATCAAAAATTATAGTAATTACGTATTTACCTTAAAATTATAAAATGTGTACATAACTCTTAACAAAACAGAATAAAGAATTAATAAAATTACGAACCCAAAATTAATGACAACAAAATATTGGTAGAATTAATGAACACATCCAAGACATTTCTCTGAAAAGGCCAATAAGATAAATTTTGACAAAGCAATTAAAATAATTTAAAAAATAGAAAAAGTGGTATTACATATTTCCATTATGAATGAAACCTGAAAATATATATCAATGTGGAAAAAAAAGTTGAACATTTCACAAAATGTGTCACAATATTATACACATTATGTTGTATATAATACATACAACATTTTAAAATATTATATATGACTCTGAGATAGGAAATATAAAAATATTTGTCAATAAGCATCATTGAATATACAGCATTCTTAAGGGATACTCTTTTTTAAACCCAGAAAAGTGCTAAGAGTTTTTTCCCCTATTTTTTCTTACTATTTTATATCTACTACTATAAATTGCTCCCCAAATATCAAATGTTCTTTTTCTCTAAATCAAATAGGATCTGACTCTGAGCCCTCTAATAATTTTGAAAGGTGGGAAGAGTCGGGTGGAGAGTAATTTTTTTTTCCAAGTGAGTTTTAACCAACATGACTTTAACTTCCCACAACAGTTTGGCAGAACGTTAGTCAGGTTTCTTCCTGACTATGGACCCCCAAACTCTTTTTTCTTAGAGCATTTTATACAGAAAACATCACAAATACTTTATTTGCCCCTTTGAGATATACGTTTTCTCACAGCTTCTTGCCGATATTACAAACCACAAACGCATTTCTCAAGGAGCTGAAAAAGCATTCTTTTAAAATGTAATCACTAAGAGAAATAAGAACCCTATCTCTTTCAGTCTCTATAGGAAGGTAAGAACCTAAATGCCATGAGCACCAGTTAGCAAATACAGATGGCCTAATCACATGTGATAAACTTCCTTCTTGACATTCTCCCCTATTGGAATAATCTTCAATAAAGTCTTTGTTTAACTCTGTCCTCCAAATTTTTCTTTGACGGTCTACAGCAGGAAACAGGTTCCAACATACAGCAACATAATAAGAACTAGAAAACACTAATTAACATTGTAACTTACCATGAGGGAACTGGATTTTTGTTTCATGTAACTTTTTAAAAAGGGAATTTGAGACAATATGGGTAAATATCTTTATTAAAAATAAATATTGGGATTGTTGATTCTCAGATATGTTCTAGATTCTTGGTTTAAAAGCACAGATTATTTAAAACTTACTTAAAACTAAGAAAAAAGAGAAATGAATGAAGAAAAAAGAATTACAACTCCACTATCTGATAACAGAAGACTTATTTGGCATCTGTAGGTCAAGAGTATTTAGAAGACGAAGAAACTTTCATCAAATAAAGGAGAGTTAAGCAAGAATGTTTACACATGAGATGTAAATACTATTTTAAGAAGAATTTTATTATTATAGGAATCATTAATTCTTATAATACCAAACTGGATAAAACATTTTATAGCAATATATAGCTGCCTATTTCTGCTGTATTAAGTAGTGATATAACAAAACAAAACAAAAAAAGACTTCCCAGTCTCTTTCATTAAAATGAAAATTGCATTGAATCTAAATCAGAAAGGTTTTGCATAAATTTGTAAATCAGATATTTGGGCATGTAAGGAAGAGTCTAAATATTTTAATATGCATTGTGTCCACCAACTCCTGGGTTCTTCCTGTTTACATTAAACCTTATTTTTAACATGAAAATTGATTGAAAAATGTAACCCAAACAAGTGAATACATTAGTATACTGTAAAACAAATGTCCTAGTTTGAACACAGTTCTGTAGTCTACATCTACATAAAATACAGCACTTAAATGTCAAAAATATTTTTGAAAGTTAAAGAAATGAGAACCAAATGGCATAGTAGAAGTGAGTTTGCTTCACTCCTCCACCCACAGAAAACCAAAACCAAATATATAGTGCTGAGATTATCACCCGCAATATTCCAGAACTCAAATATGAAAATGAGACAGTTTTTGGAGCCACAGAAAGGTTAAAAAAAATCATGTAGACTGTTGGATCCACAACACCTTTCCCCCAATCTGCTAGGCCCCAAGAGTGCAGAAAATTTTCCCCTGACTCACAGTGACTATACTAAAAAAAAAATGAGATAGAGATGGACAACCAGTTTACCCACCATGTTGAATTTGCTGGCAAAAGGCCTGTCCTACTGACAGAAAGCCTTGCAAGTGCCTAAAAGGATAAAAATTCCTGATGACAGCTGGAGACAAAGGGGAGATGGGACTACCGTCTCCAAACTGGAAAACCCTGCTTTATATCTCAGCCAAAGAAACCACCAAATCAGAGTAGCCGTTAGTAGCACCATGCTATAGGCACTATGTTCTACAAGTTCCCTGAACATAAACCCCTCATCAGCCTTTCCACACTGCCAGGATATTCCTTTTGGGACCTCCCCAATTCAGGATGAACAGCACTTTGAAATTTACTGGAGTAGAGGCAAACCTGAACTTAAAATGCCATCTAGTGCTGAAAAGGAGGCAGTGACTTAGCAAAAAAAGATATTCAATGGTACCTTGCAATGGTATGTTGCGAAGAAATCTCTTAACTAATAAAAAGAAAAACAAGAGAACACTAGAATAAATAACTTATACCTGCATAGAATAAATAACATATTCCTGCATGTGAAGGCATAGACATATATCCACAATAAACAATAACAAACAGAGAACTGTGATCTCTCAAAGTAGACAAAGCAAGAAACCAGTGACAGACTATAATGAGATGGTGACAGACAAGCTCTCTCGTCAAGAATTCAAAATAGAAACTTCAAGAAAACTCAGTGATCTCTAAAATTACACAGAAAAGCAACTCAGAAATCTATCAGAGAAATTTAACAAAGAGGTTTAAATAAAATAGTCAAAAATGCTGGAAATAAGAAATACATTTGCTATACAGAAAAATTTCTCAGAAGATATCCAAAGCAGACTGGATCAAGCAAACAATCAGTGAACTCAAAGACAAGCTATTGGAAAATACACAGTCAGAGGGAAAAAAAGAAAACCATGGAAAGGAATGAGGAATGCCTACAAGATATAGACAACTACCTCAAAAGAGCAAATCTAAGAATTATTGTTGTTCAAGTGGGATTAGAATAAGAGCAAAGAGGGGAAAGCTTGTTTAAAGAAATAATAACAGAAAATTTTTTGAAACTTAAGAAAGTTATAAACCTACAGGAAGGACATAGATCACCAAATAGATTAAACCCAAATGAGACTAATCTAAGGCATATCATAATCAAGCTCTCAAAGATCAAGAACAAAGAGAGAATCTTAAAAGCAGCAAGAGGAAAGAAGCAAATAACATATAAAGAACATCTAATTCATCTGACAACAGACTTCTCAACAACAACCATACAGGCCAGGCGGGAGTGGGATGAAATATTCAAAGTGCTGGAAGCAAAATCAAACCCCGCCCAAATGAGACTTTTGGACCCTACAAAATAACACTTCAAAGATGGAAGAGAAATAAAATCTTTTTCAGACAAACAAAAGCTGAGGGAATACATCACTACCAGACTCATTTTACAAGAAATGCTAAAGGTAATTCTTCACTCTCAAAGACAAAAATGCTAATGTGCAAAAATGAAAAGATTTGAAGGTATTAAACCCACTGGTAAAAGAAAGTACGCAAAGAAATTCAAAATAGGCTGACACTGTAATTATAATATGCAATCCACTCATAAATCTAGTATAAGAACTAAAGGTCATTCTTGCTATGCAAAGAGACTGGTGGCATTTAACCCCTGACCTAGAGATCTGTGGAACTTTGAACTTGAGAGAGATGATATAGGGTATCTAGCAAAATAAATTTCTAAGTGTTAAAGTGTTCAAGAGGAAGCAGAGCATAAAAGTTTGGAAAATTTGCATGATGCAGTAGAAAAGAAAACTCTGCCTTCTGGGGAGAAATTCAAGCCAGCTGCAGAAATTTGCATAAATAATGAGGAACCAAATGTTAATCATCAAGACATTGAGGAAAATGTCTCCAGGGAATGTAAGAGCTCTTCAAGGCCACTCCACCCATCACAATTCCGGAGGCCTAGAAGGGACAAATGGTATCCTGGGCCGAGTTCAGGGCTCCTCTTCTGTGTGCAGCCTTGGGACTTGGTGCCCTGTGTCCCAGCCACTTCAGCTGTGACTAAAAGAGGCCAACCTACATCTCAGGCCATTGCTTCAGAGGGTACAAGCCCCAAGTCTTGGTGGCTTACACATGGTGTTGGGCCTGCAGGTGCACAGAAGTCAAGAATTTAGGTTTGGGAACCTCCACTTAGATTTTAGAGGATGTATGGAAATGCCTGGATATCCAGGCAGGGGGGTGCTGCAGGGGCAAAGTCCTCATGGAGAACCTCTGCTAGGGCAGTGCTGAAGGAAACTGAGGGGTGGGAGCCCACACACAGAGTCCCCACTGGGGCACTGCCTAGTGGAGTTGTGAGAAGAGGACTACCGTCCTCCAGATTCCAGAATGGTAGATCCACTGACAGCTTGCACTATGCACCTGAAAAAGCCACAGACACTCAATGATAGCCCTTGAAAACAGCCAGGAAGGGGGCTGTACCCTGCAAAGCCACAGAAGAAGAGCTGCCCAAGACCATGGGAGCCTACCTTTGCATCAGCATGATCTGGACATGAGACAAGGAGTCAAAGCAGATCATTTTGGAAGTTTAAGGTTTAATGATTGCCCTGCTGGATTTTGGATTTGCATGGGGCTGTGGCCCCTTTGTTTTGACCAATTTCTCCCATTTGGAATGGGTGTATTTACCTAATGCTTGTACTCCCAGTCTGTTTAGGAAGAAACTAATTTGCTTTTGACTTTACAGGCTCATAGGTGGAAGGGACTGGCCTTGTCTCAGATGAGACTTTGGATTTGGACTTTTGAGTTAATGCTGGGATGAGTTAAGACTTTGGGGGACTGTTGGAAGGATATGTCGTGTTTTGAATTGTGAGGACCTGAAATTTGGGAGGGGCCAGGTGTGGAATAATATGGTTAGGCTTTGAATCCCCACCTAATTCTCATCTTGAATTGTAGCTCCCATAATCCCCATGTGGCATGGAAGGGACCCAGTGGGAGGTAATTGAATCATTGAGGCAGGTTTTTCTCATATTGTTCTCATGATAGTGAATAAGTCTCATAAGCTCTGATTTTATAAGCATTTTATAAAGGACGGTTCGCTTGTACACGCTCTCTGCCTGCTGCCATTTAAGACGTACCTTTGCTCCTCTTTTGCCTTCCACCATGGTTGTGAGGCCTCCCCAGCTATGTGGAACTGTGAGTCCATTAAACCTCTTTTTCTTTATAAATTACCCAGTCTCAGGTATGTCTTTATTAGCAGCATGAGAATAGACTAATACAGTTATCACCAGTTTAAAATAATCTGTTATATCTATAACATAGTTTTATAAGCATCATGATAACCATAAAACAAGAACTTATAATAAATACACTAAAAAAGCAATGAATTAAATCATACTCCCAGAGAATACCACTTAAACACAAAGGAAGAAATGAAGAAAGAGGAGTTACTAAACAACCAGAAAGCAAGTAACAAAATGATAGTAGTAATTCTGTACTTATCAATATTAATATTGAATGTAAATGAACTCAGTTCTTCAAGTAAAACACATAGAATGGCTAAACGGAAAAAAAAACGAGACCCAAATATATGCTGCCTCACCTCTAAAGACACATAGACTGAAAGTGAAGGGGTGGAGACAGCTATTTAATGCAACCTAAAACCAGAGGAGAACAGGCGTAGCTATATTTTTATCAGTTAAATACACTACAACCCTAAGATTGTAAAACTACATAAAGAAAGTCGCTATATAATGATAAAGGGCTCAATTCAGCAAGAGGATATAACAATAATAAATATCTCTGCACTCAGCTCCAGAGCTCTCAAATATATGAGGCAAATATTAACATATCTAAAGGGAGTGATAGACTGCAATACAATAGTTAGGGACCTCAAAACCCTACTCTTACTGATGGACAGATAATCCAGACAGAAATCTGTAAGAAACATCAGGGTTAAACTACATGCTAGACAATGTTAGGCCTGACATTTACAGAGCATTTTATCCAACTGTGGCAGAATACACATTTTTCTTATGATCATATGAACATTCTTTAAAATAAATTTATTTAAAGCCACAAAACAAATCTGAACACTTGTTTCACACTTCAAGCCTTGATTACTACTTTTCAGAAAAGTAAAACTTATATAAAATATATTTGCTGACCACAATGAAATGAAACTGGAAATCAATAACAAGAGGAACCTTAGAAACTACACAAACACATAGAAATTAACATGCTCCTGAACAATCAATGGATCAATGAAGATATTAAGAAGGAAATTTAAACTTTGTTAAAACAAATGAAAGTAGAAATAAAACATACCAAAATGTATAGGGTATTATATAAAGTAGTACTAAGAGTGAAGTTTATAGCAGTAAATGCCTATCTCAAACAAGTAGAAATACTTCAAATTAACAACCTAAAATTTCACCTCAAGGAACTAGTAAAACAAGAACAAACCAAACCAAGGTTAGAGGGAAAGAAATAATAAAGATCAGAGCAGATATAAATAAAATTGAGACTAAAATAATATAAAATCTCAACAAAAATAAAGTTTGCTTTTTGAAAAGATAAAGGCTGAGCATCGTGGCTCATGCCTGTAATCTCAGCACTTTGGGAGGCCAAAGTGAGAGGATCACTTGAGCTCAGGAGTTCAATACCAGCCTGAACAATATGGTGAAACCTTGTCTCTACAAAAGACACAAAAATTTGCCAGGTGTGGTGGCGCACACCTGTAGTCCCAGTTACTTGGAAGTTTGAGGCAGAAGGATCACTTGAGCCCTGGAGGTGCAGGTTACAATGAGCCAACATCATGCCTTTTCACTACTGCAGCCTAGGTAACAGAGCAAGATTCTGTCTCAAAAATAATAATAACAATAATAAGATAAAATCAACCAAACTTTTGCCAGATTAAAAAAAAGACCGTAAGAAATAAAACCAAAAATGAAAAAGAACACATAAGGCAAAGACCATGGAAATACTGAAAATCATTAGAGACCATTATGAACAACTATACACCAACTAATTGGAAAACTTAGAGAAAATGAATAAATTCCTGGACACGTACAATTTAGAAACAACATATACAAATAGAAATCCTGAACAAACCAATAACTAGTAAGAGTAGTGATATTAAAACCATAATAAAACATCTTCCATAAAAACAGCCCAGGACATCATAACTTCATTGCTGAGTTATATAAAACATCTCAAGAAATGATATCCATTCTTCTCAAACTTTTCAAAAAAACAAAAACAAAAAACAAAACGGGAGGGAATACTTCCAAACTCATTCTATGAATCCAGAATTACTCTGATACCAAACCCAATCAAGAACACAACAAAGAAAGAAAACTACAGGCCAATATGCTTGAAGAACATTGATGCGAAACCTTAGCAAAATACTAGCAAACCAAATTCAATAACACATTAAAAAGACTAGTCACCATAATCAAATGAGATTCATCCCAGAAATGCCGGGATGGCACACCATACACAAATCAATAAATGTGATATACCTCATTAACAGAAGCAAAAACAAAAATCATTTGATCATTTTAATAGATTCTGAATAAGTATTTAAGAAAATTCAACATCTCCTCATGATTAAAAAAAAAAACAACAAACCACTCAACAAACAGCGTATAGAAGGAACATACCTCAAAACAATACAAACCATATATGACAAATCCACAGCTAATATCATACTGAATAGGGAAAAATTGTACGCCTTTATTCTAAGATCTGGAACAAGACAAGGATGCTCACTTGTATCACTTTTGTTCAACATAATACTTACATAGTTGTAAGAAAGAAATTTTTACAGTATTGTAAGAAAAATACAACTACCAAAAGTGACATAAGAAAAAATGAAAAATCCTAAATGGTTTTAAAAATTAAATTTATAAATTAAAAAAAAACTTATCACAAAGAAAACTGCAGATTCAGATTGCTCATCAGAAAATTATAACAAATGTCTATGTAAGAATTAGTGCAAATGTCAGTTCTTCCCAGAGCTGACAAGAGAAAGAAAGAGCATTCAGATTGGAAAGAAAAAAGCCAAATTTGCTTTGTTTGCAGATGACATGACCTTATTTTGAGAAAACACTGAATACTTTACCAAAAACTGTTAGAATTAATAAATGAATTCAGTAAACTTGCAGAATACAAAATCAACATACAAAAATCAGTAGCATTTATATAGGCCAACAGGAAGTAATCTGAAAAATAAATAAAGAATGTGATCCTATAGACAATTGCTACAAAACATATGAAGCTTAAGATTTCTACAAGCAAAATTATAAAACTCTGATGAAAAAAATGGAAGAGGATGCAAAAATGGCATGATGTTCCAAGCTCATGGATTGGAAGAATATTGTTAAAATATCAATACTATCCAAACTGATCTATGGATTTAGTGCAATCCTGTCAAAATGCAATGCCATTCTTCACGGAAATAGAGAAAACATTCTAAAAATGTACATGAAACCACAAAAGAAAGACTTTATTTTCTGAAATAAATAAACTGAAGACTCTGCCTGTTCATTTTTTAAATATTATTTTCAGGTCCTTTGCTTACCAATCCTAAGCAAAAGGAAAAGCTGGAGGCATCACACTACCTGAATTCAAAATATACAGTGCTGCAGTAATCAAAACAGCATGGTGCTGACCAAAAACCAGAAACATAGTTCAGTGGAACACAATACAGAACCCAAAAATAAATCTATGCATTTACAACCAACTCATTTTCAACAAAGTCGCCAAGAATATACCTTGAGGAAAGCACAGTCTCTTTAATAAATGGTGTCAGGAAAACCAGATAATTACATGCAAAACAATGAGACTTGACCCCTATCTCTCACCACATACAAAAATAGAATCAAAATGGATTCAAGAATTAAATCTAAAAAAAACGAACAACCCCATCAAAAAGTGGGCAAAGGATATGAACAGACACTTCTCAAAAGAAGACATTTATACAGCCAACAGACACATGAAAAAATGCTCATCATCACTTGCCATCAGAGAAATGCAAATCAAAACCAAAATAAGATACCATCTCACACCAGTGAGAATGGCAATCATTAAAAAGTCAGGAAATAACAGGTGCTGGAGAGGATGTGGAGAAACAGGAACACTTTTACACTGTTGGTGGGACTGTAAACTAGTTCAACCATTGTGGAAAACAGTGTGGCGATTCCTCAAGGATCTAGAACTAGAAATACCATTTGACCCAGCCATCCCATTACTGGGTATGTAAACAAAGGATTATAAATCATGCTGCTATAAAGACACATGCACACGTATGTTTATTGTGGCAGTATTCACAATAGCAAAGACTTGGAATCAACCCAAATGTCCATCAGTGACAGACTGGATTAAGAAAATGTGGCACATACACACTATGGAATACTATGCAGCCATAAAAAAGGATGAGTTCGTGTCCTTTGTAGGGACATGGATGCAGCTGGAAACCATCATTCTCAACAAACTATCACAAGAACAGAAAACCAAACACCACATGTTCTCACTCAAAGGTGGGAATTGAACAATGAGATCACTTGGACACAGGGCGGGGAACATCACACACCGGGGCCTGTCATGGGGTGGGAGAATGGGGGAAGGATAGCATTAGGAGATATACCTAATGTAAATGACAAGTTAATGGGTGCAGCACACCAACATGGCACATGTATACATATGTAACAAACCTGCACGTTGTGCACATGTACCCTAGAACTTAAAGTATAATAATAAAAAAATTAAATCTAGGACATGAAACTATTAGAAGAAACCATTGGGAAAATAATCCAAGACATTGGTATGCGCACAGATTTTTTAGTAAGACCTCAAAAGCACCAGCAACAAAAGCAAAAATAGGCAAATGGGACTAAATCAAGCTAAAAAGCATCTACACTACATGAGAAACAATCAGCAAAGTGAAGAGACAACCTAAGGAGTGTGTGAAAATATTTGCAAACCATTCATCTGACAAGGGATTAATAATAATATATAAGTAACACAAAAAACTCAGCAAAAAAAAAAAAAAAAAATCCTAATTTAAAATGAGCAAAAGACCTTAATAAACATCTCTCAAAAGGATACATACAAATGACAAAAAACGTCTATGGGGGAAAAAGTGCTCAAAATCACTAATCTCAGAGAAATGCAAATCAAAACCACAATGAAATATTTCGCCCCAGAGAAACTGGCTTTTATCAAAAAGACAAGAAATAACTAATGTTGGTGAGGATGTGAAGAAAAAGTAATGCTTGTACACTGTTGTTAGGAATATAAATTATTACAGTCACTATGGAAACAGTATGGAGGTTCCTGAAAAATCTACAAATAGTACTACCATATGACCTAGCAATCCCACTACTGGGTATATATCCAAAAGAAAGAGAATCAATATATTGATGAGGTATCTGCTCTCACATTTTTATTACAAAACTATTCACAATAGTCAAGATATAGCATCAACCTAAGTGTCTATCAACAGATGAATGGATAAAGAAACTGTGGTATATATACACAATGGAATATGATTAAGCCACAAAAAATGAATGAAATCTTGTCATTGCAGCAACATGGATGGGATTGGAGGTCATTATGTTAAGTAAAATAAGCCAAGCACAGCAAGACAAATGTCACATGTTCTCACTCATATGTAGGAGCTATTGAAATGGGAAAAGTTCCTTTGTCCCCCTCACAGAGCATGTGACACGGGGAGTGGCTCGCTTCTTCAGTGCCTCTTGCCTGGCTTTGGATCCTTCAGACCTGATTTTTCTTCCTAGTCCCTCAGCCTGAAGCTTTGAGTCGAGTTTGAGATTGAAAAGGTAATTTTAGAGGCTGTTTGTATCTGTTTAGAGTGTACACGTGCCCTGCCAAATTTGCAGTTACCAGCCAGCAAGGGTTGCTCCTCCGTTAACTTCCCTATCAGAAATAAGAGTGCTGGTAGCTGGGGAGTCCTCTCATTTAGAACAGTAAAAAGAGAGAGAAAAACAGTTTAAGGGTCAAAGTGGGGGACCCTGGGGGAAGAACTTATTGCTCAGTGAAAGTGGGCCCCTTTAATCCTTATATCTTTTCCCTGGTTCAGACCAGGTTGAATTCCTTGGCCAGGGGAGAAACGTCCTGTTGGCGCAGTAGGTAAGAGGCAGCCACCTGTTGGCCCGGTGGAATCGCGGCTACCGCTGTGGCTTTCTCCCACCCCGCCACGTGGCTGTTTGGCTTGGCCTTTGCCTGCTGCAGGCACGCCCAGGTGCCCGAAATGGGAGGGGAAAAGATAAGGAGAGGTGTCTTGAGCCTTGCGTGCCTGCGGCTGTCGAGGTGGAGGCATACGTGGTTGCTTTTTAGTCTCTTGTTTTGGGGATTTGGCAAGAGTACCCTTACCTAGGTTGATGGTAAAGTTAGAGATGGGCACAGTTGGTCTGATTTGCATCTTTGGTGGCTGAGGCAAATGCTCTTTTTACTTAGTAACTTTGCCATAGCCTGCAGCAAAACTTTTAACATTATAAAGGAAGAGATAAGGGCGATTTCAAACCCTGAGAGAGAGAAGAGGCCAAGTGTGGAATTTTGACCAGCCTGATTAGGGCAGTTTAAAACTCCCTGAAGGGAAACAGAGCCTATTACCCGCAGGAAAGAGAGAAATGGCAGGGTTTTGTTAGAGAGGCATACCAGACAATTTCGCACTGGCTCATACTCAACTTCTGCAATCCTAGACAAGCCCCAGTTGAAACTAGAAAAGTTCACTTGTCCCCCTCGCGTGCGACAGGGGAAGTGGCTTGCTTCTTCAGTGCCCCGCTGCTCAAACCTCTAGGGGGAACAAGGAGATGGGCAGGTTGTGGGGCTCTGACTACAGCAGCATCTAGGGTTGAATGTTTACAGCTCCTGAATCCCCAGTAGGCGTGTGTTACAGGCTACTCTTCTAGTTTTGCCATCCATAGGTGGCTTGTGTTAGTCAGCTCAATTAGACCCCTTTCTTATCTCAAAAACAGAGGGTTCTCTGTATCCCGGGGTTCTTGCTTTGGTATATGGGAAGAATTGGATCACAGGTGGGCTTGGAGAATGAATGCAAGGTTTTAATGAGTGGAGGTAGCGCTCAGCAAATGGGGGAGCAAGAAGGGAGATGGAATGGGAAGGTGGTTTTTCCCTGGAGTCGGGCCGCTCAGGGACCCGGGCTCTCCTCTGACCGCCCCAGTCAAACTCCGTGTGATTCCACCGGTCGGTGGCCTGACGGCCTGCTGGTGCCAGTCAGTGTGCTCTTCTGCGGAGGTGCTCTTCTGCCGAGGTGCTCTTCTGCCGAGGTGCGCCTCTGGACATCCTCGCAATGTCCAGTCGCTTGTGTGTTCTTCCGCTGGTGTATTCCTCCTGACGTCCAGCCACTTATGTGCATGCCCGCTAGGATCTAAAGGTTTTTATAGGCACAAGATGGGGGTGTGGCGGACCAGGTTGGTCTTGGGAAATGCAACATCTGGACAGGAAAACAGAAATCCCTGTCCTCACCTAGGTCTGCGGGCACAGGCCCAAGAGTGGAGCCCTAGCCAGGGACCTGACTTTCTCTACCCAGCACTTCCCTGCCCTCCTCCAGTATCACTATGAAAGTGGATTTTATGAAGATAGAGAGTAAATTAGTGATTACCAGAGGAAGGGAAGGGTAGTGAGAGGGGAGTGAAGATAGATTAATGAATACAAAGATACAGTTAGATAGAAGAAAAAAGATGTAGTGTTTGATAAATCAGTACAGTGACTATAGCAAAAATCATGTATTGTACGTTTCAAAATAACTGATAGAGAATAATTTGAATGTTCACAGGATAAAGAATAGATAACTGTTTCAGGTGATGGACATTTCAATTATTCTGATTTGGTTATTACACATTATATGAATATATCAAGATATAACTCACATATACCCTTAAAATATGTGCATCTATCACCTATCAGTAAAAAGAAAGAGAGAAAAAATGAGTTTTAAGAAATAAGCTCTAATTTTCTATCTGTTTGGCAAAGATATTATAGTTTGCAAAGATTTGGCAATGCTGTTGTTGCAGAGAAAGAGACCCAACCATGAGCTGTAGACAAGAGGAAAATCTGGTAAAATTGTAATGAAAAATTATTGAAAATATCTACGAAAACCTTTAATGAACCCAGACTTTACCCTAGAAAAATATTAATGTGCATGCTCCCTCATCTTCATCCCAGTACTTTTCATTAAAAGTACATTTTATCAACACATTATGTCTGAAATGTAATGGAAATCTATGCAATCATTAAAATGGGGAATAAGAATATTTAATAACATACAAAATGTTCAGAATGTATTGTTATTAAAGCTGCAAGTGAGTAAAATAGTACGTGTTGTAATTTTTGGATAAAAATGCATGCTTAAATTATTGCAAATTCATATATATCTCAAAACGCTAACAGTTGTTATCTGCCAGATGAATTATAGATAAGGCTTATTTTAGACTATATTGTATTCCTATAAGGAACTCATTGCTTTTATAGTCAGTCAACAATAATTAAAAAGAAAATACTGGGAAACTATATAGAATTTTTAACTTTTTATTTTTGGATTTAACTCTTATTTTCATCTTCTTTTTTTATACCTTTCCCCAAATTTGAACATCTTCTTTTTTTATACCTTTCCCAAAATTTGAACAATATTTGCATTATTTTCATATGAGAAAATTTGTTTCAAAAATCACATAGGATTAACATTTCACACATTGTCATTATCCTTTATGGTGACCTTATTAAGAAGTTTTTAGCATTCTTTTCCTGAATAATTTAAATAATGCAATTATATTTTTCTATTATGTTTTTATTGTCATTCATGGCTTAATTTGTTCCAGCTTATATGCCTTTAGGACATCATTTCTAAGCCTTCTTGCTCAGAGAGAGGGAATGAAAAGGTCTGTAGACTTTATAAATACAACTTAAATAATATATTTCTGTATCTCCATCCCTCCTTCCATCCTTTGACTATGATTTTTTCAGGTTGAATGATTTTTTAAAATACCTTTTATAAAATTAAATTCCTTATTGACCATTCAAACAATTAAGAGTGAATGTTAAGTATTTTTCACTTCTCTACATTCTAGCTAGACGATTATTTTCCTGTCACACTGAGTTTATATTCTCTCAACAAGATCCATGCTACAACCCAATGTCTTGGGAGTCATTAAGGCCCCTTGAAAAAATTCAAGACTCTCCTTCCGGCATTTTGTAATTATAATACACAGGTGACACATGCTCACAGTTCTCCCTCTATCAAAGCTACAAGCCTAAACACCACTGCACAGAACAGACAGCAAATGTAAAATTTATTTTGATTCAAATTTGTTTCATACCATCTTGGTATTTTAAAGTTTTTAATATTGATATAGCAAATAGACTATATTTAAAGATAGTTAACATACTAAATATATATGTATTTGGAAAGGGGAGAAGAGAAATATGATAATCTCTCTGGAGGACTTTCACAGTGAAGAATGTTTTGCAGTTGTAGAGCTGCAAATTTGGTGAGCAGAAGGTTCTCAGGTATTTACTATCGGTTCATCTTAATTTTTAAAAAATAATCCACAATTTTGTTAAAATTCCTTTCAAATCAGTGCAAGAATTATCAAACAAAATGTTGCAAAGATGCTTTTTATTTTCTTAATTTTGTAAGCAATCAGGTAGCTAAGTAGAAGACCTTACTTAATTCCCAAATCAGTGCAGGAATACCTTGGAGATATTGGGGGTTTGGTTCCAGACCACAATAAAGCACATATTGCAATAAAGCGAGTTGCATGAAGTTTTTGGTTTCAAAGTGCACATGAAAGTTATGTTTGTAGACTATTCTGTAGTGTACAAAGTATGCAATAGCATTATTCTATAAAAACACTGCAATACCATAACTAAAAATAATTCATTATTAAAAGATGCTAACAATTATCTGAGGCTTGAGCAAGTCATAATCTCTTCACTGGTGGAGGGTTTTGTTTCAACGTTGATGGCTGACTTTTCGGGGTGGTGGCTGATGAAAGCTGGGGTGGCTGTGGCAATTTTTAAAAATAAGACAACAATGATGTTTGCCCTATCAATTGACTTTTCCTTTCACATAAGATTTCTCTGAAGTGTGCAATGATGTTTGATAGCATTTTGCCAACAGTAGAACTTCTTTCAACATTTGGCATCAATCCTCCCAAATCTTGCTGCTTTATCAACTACATTTATGTAATATTTTAAATTCTTTGTTGTCATTTAAATAATGTTCACAGCATCTTCACCAGGAGAAGGTTCCATCTCAATAAACCACTTTCTTTGGTTATCTATAAGAAGCAACTCTTTATCCATTAAAATTTGATCCTGGGATTGCAGCAATTCAGTCACATCTTCAGGCTCCACTTTAAATTCTAGTTCTCTTGCTATTTCCGCTATATCTGCAGTGACTTCCTCCACTGAAGCCTTGAGGTCTTCAAAGTCACCCCTGAGGGTTGCAGTCAACTTTTTCCAGACTCTCATGTTAATGTTGATATTTTGGCCTCCTCCCATGAATTATGAATGTTCTAAATGGCATCTGGAGTGGTGAATCCTTTCCAGAGGTTTTCTTCAATTTACTTTTCTCATATTCATCAGAGAAATCACTATCTATGGCAGTTAAACTTATTAAGTGATTTTTTTCAGAGATAAGGTCTCCCTCTGTGTGCAGTGTTACCATCACAGCTGCCTGGTACTCTTGAGCATTCCTCCCACCTCAGTATCCCAAATCACTGGTACTACAAGCATGCACCACTACAGCTGGCTACTATTTTTTATATTTTGTAGAAACAATCTTGCTTTGTTGCCCAGGCTGGTCTCAAGCTTCTTCAAGTGATCCTTCTGATTCAGCCTCCGGAAGTGCTGGGATTACATGCATGAGCCACACTGTTCCCAGCCTGAAATGTATTTCTTAAATAATAAGATGTAACAGTCAAAATTACTCCTTGATCCATGGACTCCACGATGAATGTTGTATTAGAAGGCATATAAACAACATTAATCTCCTTGTACATCTCCATCAGAACTCTTAGGCGTATTGTCAATGAGCAGTGATATTTTGAAAGGTCTCTTTTTTCTGAGCAGTAAGTCTCAACAATAGGTTTAAAATATTCAGTATATCATGTTACAAACAGATATGCTGTCATTCAGGCTTTGTTGTTCAAACTTTATAGAGAACAGGCTGAGTATATACAGCATAGTTCTTAAGGTCCCTAGTATTTTTAGAGTGGAAAATGAGCATTGGCTTCAACTTAAAGCCACTAGCTTTAAGACCCTAACAAGAGAGTCAGCCTGTCCTCTGAAGTTTTAAAGCCAAGCCTTGACTTCTCCTCTCTTGCTATGAAACTTCTAGATGGCATATTCTTCCAATATGAGGCTGTTTAATCTCCATTTAAAATCTGTTGTTTCATGTACCTTCATCAATGATCTTAACTAGATCTTCTGGATAATTTGCTGCAGCTTCTACATCAGAATTTGTTGCTTCACCTTGTAGTTTTATATTATAGAGATAGATTCTTTCCTTAAACCTCAGGAACCAACTTCTGCTAGCTTCAAATATTTTTCTGCAAGTTTTCTCACCTCTCTCAGCCTTCACAGAATTGAAGAGAGGTAAGACTAAGACTTTGTTCTTGATTAGGTTTGAGCCTGAGGGAATGTTGTGGCTGGTTTGATCTTCTCCTCAGACCACTAAAACTTTCTCCATATCAGCATTAAGGCTGTTTTGCTTTCTTATCATTTGTGTGTTCCCTAGAGTAACACTGTGAATTTCCTTCAAGAACTTTCTCTTTGCTTTCACAACCTGGCTAACTGTTGTAAGAGATGTGACCTTCAGCCTGTCTTGGCTTTCAGCATGCCTTTCTCACTAAGCTTAATCATTTCTAGGTTTTTTGTTTTTTTTGTTTTTGTTTTTGTTTTTGTTTTTTTTTTTTTTTTTTGCTGGAGTGCAATGGCGCGATCTCGGCTCACTGCAAGCTCCGCCTCCCAGGTTCACGCCATTCTCCTGCCTCAGCCTCCCCAGTAGCTGGAACTACAGGCGCCTGCCGCCTCGCCCGGCTAATTTTTTGCATTTTTAGTAGAGACGGGGTTTCACCGTGTTAGCCAGGATGGTCTCGATCTCCTGACCTCGTGATCCGCCCGCCTCGGCCTCCCAAAGTGCTGGGATTACAGGCGTGAGCCACCGCGCCCGGCCTCATTTCTAGGTTTTGAATTACAGTGAGAGACATGCAACTCTTCCTTTCATGTGAACACTTAGAAGCCATTGTAGGGTTATTAATTGGCCTCATTTTAATATTAGCATATTTCAGGGAATAGGAAGGCATGAGGGGAAAGAAAGAGGTGGGGAATGGCTGGTCAGTTGAACAGTTAGAACACACAGAACATTTATCAATTAAGTTTGTCAACTTTTATGATGTGGTTTGGGGTACATTTAAACAATTACAATAGTAACATCACAGATCACTGATCACAGATGAACATAAGGGATATAAAAATAATGAAAAAGTTTTCAACATTGTGATATTACCAAAATATGACACAGAGACATAAAGTAAGCACATGCTGTTGGAAAAGTGGCACGGATAGACATGTTCATCACAGGGTGGTCACAATCCTTCAATTTATTAAAAAACTGTAAAGTGCAATAAAGTGAAATGCATTAAAGTAAGATATGCCTTTTCTTGGAGGCAATTGAAACCATAATTAGAATTCACATGGATACCAAATAATCCATGAAATTATTGTATGGCAGATCCAACATTCCACCTCAGTTTGCACCTCAGCCATCAGCATAAATTAAGACAACCAGAATCTATTAAATAATCCAGACACACTTAGGAAGAGAAGTACAGCATGACTAAAATCTTCAAGGAGTACAGATTACTTTCACATTGTGTTGATATTTTTGATGCATCATTATCAGTTAATATTTGGAAATTTGGGAAATATTCTTTCATCCTGGAGAGCAAAATGCCTAAAAACAACTCTCCAAAAAATTTTTTCACCCGAATTCCAATCGGAACCATCAGCCCAGTTAATTCCAAGTATTCCTCTCCTCTACACTCCACATTGGGCACATTGCATTGACAAAATTGTGCACTTCTGAATCCTTCCATCAATTCTGATTAGAACATCTTCTTTGTGTATTCTCTTTTTACCTCTGAACCTCCTTTATGTTCCTAATTTTACTTGCACCCTCCAGAACTACATTTGACCATAATCAAACTCCCCTTCTACAGTATATCTGATTATTCATTTATTTATTTTACTCCTGTGGGAGTGGCATACTTCTTCACTCTATTGATATTGGACTTGTCTGTCTGACTTGCTTTGGACAATGAGATCTTAGTGGTCATATATAAAGCAGCAGAAGCACAACATATACTTTTTCCACTGGGCTACTGTTCCCTTGCACATCTGGCATTGCTCTGAGAACAGCATACTTGTAACATAAGTGCCTTGTACCATAGGTCTGTCATTCTCTGTCTAAGGGGGAGGATAATATACATATGGTACAAGGATGTCCTATATAAGTTGACTGAGCCACGTCCAGCATAGATAAGCCAACCCTATCCACCAGAGGCACATATATTAAATAAATCCTTACTAATGTATACTTTTAGATTTTTGAAATCCATTGTTATTCAGCAATAGCTAATTTATTCATCTACTCTTAACTCTTTCTTTACCATCTGGCCTTAGGTGACACACATTTCTTACCTCAATGATACCACTTCTGCTGAAGTGTTCTGAAGTAAAAACTGATTTTCCTAATGTGGATGATGCATTGATGGGTGCAGCAAACCACCATGACACATGTATACCTATGTAACAAACCTGCACGTTCTGCACATGTACCCCAGAAGTATAATAATTTTTAAAAAGCCCCCCCAAAAAAACAAACTGATTTTCCTTTGGGTTGTATGCTACAGGGAAAGAAGGCTCATTTAGAGTTCTTGAAGTCCAATGTTAATTCTAGATAATTGAAGTTTTTCAGTCCCTTGCAAAAGCTCCTCTTCCTTCAAGTCTTATTATTTGTATTGTGTCCTTTGTCATACACACAATTTGCTGCTGCTATGAAGAGGGCCAGCTCATTCTCAGTTACTCATTACAACACTTGGCATATGTTACAGTCTTTCTCTTTCTCTCAAAATCCTGCCATTGTCCTGGGTGACTTTGGCATCAAAATGAATAATTTAGCCACGTTCCTAGATTTCAGTATCTTAAGCTCCTCATCTTCAGTGGCTAAAACAAAACAGATACACAATAAATATGAGTTATTTTCATTTTCCTTTTTATTTCTTATAATAGCCTTTATTTCTACTTTACTTGAGCTACCCAATCCTTGATCCTTAACCCTATTTTCTATATTCCTAATATGATTCTCTGTTTCTATCTTTGCTACCAATGGCACCTGCCCTTCCAATCTATCAAGAGCTCCTGTCTCTATATTTACTCCTTTATCCACTACTGTCAGGCTCCTGTATCACTTCTTTCCCTGTTCAGCCTGGAATACATGTTTTATCACTTCAACTGTCTCTTAATAAGGTCCCTTTTTCTCTTTTTCTTTTCTATTATACCCATTCCACATTGCAAATGCTCATTTGTAAACCCGGATTAAAGCACACACACTCACTGCCTCCAGGAGAGTGTTGGCAGAAATCACAGAGGCTTAAAGATTGGTGACATTTCAAGTAAACAGTTTCGAACCTCTTCTGGGTTTTTAAATCCTTCGGTAATCCTGTTACTTGCACCTGATCCATTTCTTTACTCCTTACTATCACCAGAATTTCTCAATCTTTTTCACATTCTCAAGTCTTTCCCAATCTCAGTTGCCCTCACTTTCAAGGGAGATGATTTTACTGCCCACTTTATAGAAAATATATCACTTTCGTCAGGAGCATCCCCATTGTCCTTCCCATGCCCCAATCACCAACCTCTCCACTGGACTATTAGCTTCTTAGGGGCATAAATGGGGATTAATAATCTATGTGTCTATGCAGCTGAAAACAGTGGCCTCACACTTAGCCTCTTAATACATATTTGCTCAATTGCTTTGAACTCAAAAACAGGTTCATCTTTCTGCATATGTTTTATTCTATCCAAGCATAGTTGTTCTATCTATTCTTTGGATCCCATTCTCTTACATCTCTTCCAAATTTGCTTCATCTCCTATATTTGCAAAGAGCCACTCATGCTTACTCTCCCCCTTCCCACAATGAAAATACTTGAATTTTCTTCATTCTAAAAATCTAGCCCATTCTTGACCCTACATCTCTTTCTATTAACTATCCTGACCTTTCTTCTTGCCTCCTTTCATTAACAGCAAAGTTTTTCAAAAAAATATTGTATGCTTGAGGACTTCAGCTCTTGTTATTTTGCTCACTTCTCAACATAAAGGAAATCCAGTCTCATCCTTAATAATCCATGAAATCTCTGGCTAAATTCACCAAAGGCTACCTGATGGATAAATACAAAGGTTGTATTTATTCTTCCTCTTATTCTGTCCTCAGTGTCTCTCCGCTACTCTCTTGGTCTGGAAAATTCATTTTTTTCAGCATAAACATGAGTATTTGTTTCCATTTCCACCCCCACCACATCTGTCTAATCATTAATTCTGGTATACCTTGCTGGATCTTCTCTCCCTCTCACCTTTCTGTCACCATCTTGTGGATCTCACCCTCTAAAGCTGTAAATGGGCATCTCCAGGGCATCTAAATAAGGCTGTTTACTTTTCCATTCTAACTCTGTATATTCTTCCTTGGTGATCTTGTCTATGTCCATGGTTTTAACCATCATCAACAATTCTTAAATAGTTACTTCCAATCCTGCATTCTCCTAGCATAGTTCAATCCACTTGAGCATTCAGTGGGAACATTAAGCATATTACAGAAAAATTTTTTACATTTATTAGCAAAACTTATCATTTTAATTAAGATACTGCCTAAATTTCCATCACCTTTTAGGAGGGAGTCAAGTGCTGGTCAGGTTCATTTTTCCCATAGAGCTAAGGGACAGGAAATGAGATCAGAGTGCCTCTACCAGAGTCATGTGTAGGACCACATAAAATAATTCAGAAATTTTAAATATTAAGATGAAAATGATAGAAAAAATAGGCAAAGAAAAATTTGCCTACATACAAATAATCTCTAAATACGAAAAAATTAATATCTCCAACAAGTCAATAACTGGAATCAGAAACAATGCTAATCATTCAATGTGGGTAAGGTGGCAGTGCAATGTACAGACTCAAACTTGGCTACTAGAAGTGTAATTTGGTAGAATATTTCATCTTCCCATGGCTTATGTCTATTCAATAATTTCAACTCTTTCTTTTTCTCTCTCCTCCTTCACCACAGTCCTAATTTAGACTCATTATTTCTTCCGTGAACCGCCACAGTAACCACTTTCCTCCTCGTTTCCATTCCTCTTCTCTCTCAAGTCCATCCTTCACTTCTCCAGGACACTCTTTCTAATATACAAATCCGATTATGCAGATCCCTTGCAAAAATCCCCCATCAGTGGTGCCCCATTATCTCCAAGCCAAAGACAGATTCCTTAGCATGAAATTTATGCCCTTTTTGATTTGGTTCCTGTCTGACCTTTTCGGCCTAATCTCCTACCAGATTATCTGGGTTCAAATCCTGGCTCCTGCCCCTACCAGCCATGTGACCTTTGGCAAGTTGCATAATATCTGCCTTACTTCAGTGTCATCTTCCTGTAAAATAGGATTTTAATAGGACCAATACACAAGCACTCAAAGATTGTATGTGTAAATGTACCCAACATGATCAATAGCAGTGCAGGGGACATAGTCAGCCCTATGGCAATATTTGTTATTATTTGACATTATTATTATTGTTATTACAATCACTCTTCTACAATGACTCTGTGAGATAAAGCATGTGACAGCATGTGAGATAGACTTTTTTTTCTTTTTATTCCTAACTTTGTCTACGCTGTTAAGCACTCATTCTTCATACTTTTCCTTGTAAATTTGTGTGAGAAGGACAGTTCATTTTTCCCCTGCTCCCAAGGGACTCATTTTCAAGTGAGAAGACAAATAAATAAGAAGTTAATATATACTTTATATTTTGGAATAATAATTGCTATGGAGAAAATAAGAGCTTGTTAGAAGAATTCACAACTGTGTAAGTGACTTCTTTAGTCCAAATAATACATTGTTAATTATTTTTTAACTAATTTTTCTGTCTATTATAGACTATGAGTTGCCAAGTTTACTTACTTCTGTATCTCCAGGGCTTGGCACTTTGCTGAATGTATGAAAAGTATGGGAGGTACTTAATAAGGACTTACTGGTCAGATGTAGTGGCTCATGCCTGTAATCCCAATACTTCAGGAGGCCAAGATGGGTGGATCATGAGGTCAGGAGTTTGAGACCAGCCTGGCCCATATGATGAAACCACTTCTTTACTAAAAATACAAAAATTAGCTGGGCATGGTGGCCAATGCCTGTTGTCCTAGCTCCTCAGGAGGCTGAGGCAGAAGAATCATTTGAACCTGTGAGGCGGAGGTTGGAGTGACCCAAGATCATGCCACTGCACTCCAGCCTGGGTGACAGAGCAAGACTCCATCTCAAAAAAATAAATAAATAAATAAAAATAAGGACTTACTAAATGTGCATGTGAATGCATGAAGAAAATGATGTCTGAGGGTATTTGTAATATTTATCTCTTTTTCATTTATACTTTATCTCAGAATACAAAACCTTGTAATTACATTGTCATGATGTTTGTCTTTATTGCAGAGATAGTAGAAATTTAAATTCACATATTTGATATGTACAATTCAGTCTGAAACCCCTGATTTACAGATATATTTTACAAAACTATAGCTGGGAATCAACTGCATATAAGCACTGAGAGAATTCCCCTTTCTCTTCAGAGTTGGAATGCCTAGGGACCTCTCTGCCACAACTAATATGTCCTAGTCCTTCCTCACACATCAAGAATTGTTAAAACCTGAATCTGCATGCTGCGGTTACCACAGCCTTTTTAAGAGGTGGGAAGAGGGATTTCTTCCAGCTCATGGAAATCCACCTAAGTTGGCTCTATACCTGGTGTCCTGAACTGTTGCAAGGCATGAGTTTTGTAAAAAAAAAAAAAAAAAAAAAAAAAAAGCTACACATGATCAAACTTGTTTTTGTGTCTAATTTGTCATATTTTATAGAGAACTGGCTTTTTTTCTAGGTATCCTGGGCACATCAACCTATTCAGAATGAGGTTTCTGTGGAGTAAACTATTGCAACTGCTAACTAGCCAACTTAAAAAAGGGAATTTGGAATTCTGCCTGTTCATAAATTGGGGTTTGTCTTCACTACTGAACCAGACTTACTTCAAAACATTCCTGCTCCATTCAGTCCTCTCTCCAATTATATAACTAATTTATCTTCAGAGACTTTCACATTGCTCAGATCAAAGTGGAATACATTCTATAGCAAATGTAAATTAGAATTAAATATCTGAAGACTCTTTCTTTTTAATAGTATAACATTTAGGATTCCTATTGATGGTGGTGGCCACCCATTGGGAGTAGCTGCTGCCAGGATGAGAAAAGCACAGCTGGAACTCTGCATTCCATGGAGCCCGTCAGGGCTGGCAACAGGTGGGAACCCTGCCTCCTACCAAGTTAGTGGCCAGGAGCCCTTCACTCTATAGGGGCAGCTGCAGCCACCCAGCCACAGCTCCAGAGCTGGGCATCCCTGCACTCTTGGGGGCCCAGGAAGCACCTCTTGGCCCTGCAGGCTCAGAAGTGCCTGCTCAAACTCCCTGGCCTCTCCCCACACCTGGTACCTGCTCCAGCACAAAGCAAAGTAGTAGCTGAGCCCAGACACCGTCTCAACCCCACTGAGTGGAAACATGCTCAGGGAACTGCTAGCATGCCACCTCAAGCCCCTCTGGACTTTGGGTGCTAACAAGCTTGGGAGGGAGACTGGGGAGGGGGTGCTGAGGGCAGCTCAGTGCAAGCCTGAAGGTGCCCCTTGGCACCAACAGCCTGAGTGTCATGAATGGCATGTTGATGGCAGGAGGCCAACAGGTTCCTGGGTGGAAAGGGGCAGGTCCTGCCCATCTTCAAGTGAGGGACAACCTGAAGCATGGGGACAAGCTGCCAGTTCCAGGTGGAGTCCATGGCCCTGAGTGAGAATGTATGGTATTTTTTTCAGGCCCACCTATGGCCACCCAGGGACCAGTTAGCATGTACTTCCTTTTGAGTTCATAAAAACCCCAGACTCAGCCAGACACAGAGATGACCTGCCTGCAGATGGGAGCTACCCACTCTGTCTCCGCTAAGGACTACACAGACATCGGGATGACCTGCCTGCAGATAGGAGCTACCCACTCTGGGTCTCCTCTCCACTGAGGGCTGCAGGCTCAACCAGGATGACCTGCCTGCAGTTAGGTGCTGCCTGCTAAGGGTCTCCTCTCTGCTGAGAGCTGCATACTCATTGGGATGACTTGCCTGTGGAAAGGAGCTACCCACTTCAGGTCTCCTGAGAACTGTACTGTTGCTCAATAAAGCTTCTCTTCCCCTTGCTCACCCTCCAGTTGTCCATAAGCCTCATTCTTCCTGGACACGGGGCAAGAACTCAGGACCCACCAAATGGCAGGACTGAAAAAGCCGTAACACAAACAGGGCTGAAACATGCACCCCATGCTCCTGCTCACCACACTGTGGGCAATGGGAAGGAGAGAAGAACTGTGACTCTTCTAGGATCCCAAACCTAGGAGCTCCCTGAGCCAGGGCTGTGACAGCTTCTTGGGAACTCTGCAGTTTCTGGCATCTCCAAGCTTCCAGACGCCACCAGGTTCCCCTTATCCAACCACAGGCTGCGTGAAGCTGGTGCTTGTGCCAGTGCCTGGAGCTGCCCGCCCCACTGCAGCAGCCAGTGTGCCTGGCTGTGTGCAGTGGCCAGACCTGCCACTTGTTCGCTCACACGCCCTTTGCTGCTTTGTGCCTGGCTCACTCTTGGCAGGCATGAGATCTGGACCAGTAGCATGAGCTGAACGCAGCTTCCCAGACCAAGTGAACAGAATGAGCCCAGTGAGCCTGAGCAAAACTCAGGCAAAGGCACCACTGGCCACAGAAGCTTCCAGCTGGAGAAGTCAACACCCTAAGGATCTTGTGACACTATTGTTACAAATTATAGCAATGCTTTTCAAATTAATTTAGCAATTCTCTTCTCAGAGATAATTTTTTTAAGAGGCCCAAGTAACCATGGAAAGGGATGCAGTCATTTATGAGGGACTCAAGTGCTACCAGGGCTTTCTCTCTCCATCCCTCAACTCCATTCCTCCCTCTGTGCTTGCTTCTTTCTCTCAAAACAGCTTGCTTAAATTTGAATGGCATGACACTGTCAGCAACCTCTGTGTCACCAAAACAGAACTGGCCATTCTCTCCTTTATTTTGTTCCTAAAAGAGGAATCTCATTTGCCTATATTGGGTGATATGCTCATCCCAAGATCAATTATAGTAATTGTTCCTAAACATGTGTAATTGCTTTTTCTCTCCCAATTCCCAAATTTTCCTTTCCAGTTGCTTATTATTTTCAAATAAATGAATGACAACTGTCAAATTAAAATCAGTATGTTCAAACCCAAACTCACTTCTCTTCTTACATAATTTCTTGCTCTTCTGCCTTTATTATCTATTAATAATGTGATTAATTTAATAGTCTTCTAGGCATCTGGACTTGAAACTTACCCACTTGTCCTAAATTCAATTAGGTATTAAGTAATTAGCTTTTGCTTCTACCAGAACTTTCTTTATCTGCTTTCTCATTTTCCTTCTCATTCTTGCCTCCCCAATTGAAGTATACTTTCCCCTCTTCCTAGACTAACGAAATAACTTTCTATGTAGGCATCATACTCCTATTCTTTATCCTAAACTAGATTTCACATTGCTATTAGAATTACCACTTTACAATAAAGCTTAACATCACATCTGTTTCTTATTTGGGGGCTGCCAGGGGCTTCTAATAGCTGCAGAATGTAATGCAACCTCATCATCTTGAATTTAACATCCACAATTTGAATATGTACCTGCCAGTTTCAAGAAGCTGCTCCCCCATACATCCATACTCTTCGCTCTTGCACAGTTTCCTCAATTTCAAATGCTATTTCCTCTTCCCCAACCATAGCCTCTTTCTACTTGTGAAAACCCTATCCATCTGTTTAGGCTTATACCAAATGCCATATTATTTTTGAAATTTTTCCCATTTCCATCTGATTATGAATTTTCCTTCCTGATGATTCTTATACTTATCCTTTACATTCTTCATTTATACTTTACTTATCACACTTGATCTATAGTCATGTATATGCTTTACTTATTTACTTCAACTGGCTAAGTAGTTCACCTGAAAACAGAGTATGAGTCTTATTTATCTTCATAAATCATTCTGTAAAATGGCTACATATGCTTGGTATACCCACTTTAAACTTTTATAAAGATGGATAAAATCACAAATAGCAGTAACCCTGTATATTAAATATATGGAAAAACTGCCCAAATCTGAGCAGAATTTCTAACTACTACTTATGAATGAAGAAACAATGAGGAACACCTTCTTAAACTCTGCACTCTGTGATGATCTAAAGCAAGTCAGAATTTACTAAAGAAGGTGAAGAAACACTGACTCACCCCTACCTGGTTTCAGGATTTACAACCTACATGCATCATAAAAGGAGGTTATAACCTCCAACACAAAAAATCATCTTGTCTACCAAACTAATTCTGCAAATTGTCTTTTCTGGGATGTGTAAATTCCTGGCCCCTTTGATACTCTCTCTCTCTTTACTTTCACTCAGGGATGCCCAACATAAAAATGGCAGAAAGTATGGGACAGCTCAGAGCATGTACCATTATGAGATGCTTAACTACTTAGGAAAAACCATAGTGATACTAATTTTTACTGTCAAATTAGCAAATATTTCAAAGCCAGCATTCAATATTAATGCAGGTTTAGCAAAGTGGGCATCTACTGTACTGTAAGTGGAATGTAAACTGGTATGAGAGTCCTGGAAAGAAATTTGTAATGTGAATCAAGAGATTTTTTTAAATACACATACTCTTTCACCTCATAACTTGCCTTCTATGGAATAGTCAGATACACGAATGAAGATTTAAGGCTCCTCTGTATAAGACAGTATAATAATAAGAAGATAAGGGACAGAATCTTGTAAATTGTGCAGTCTTAGAATATATGAGAAAGAAGAGGATTTGGGGGGAGGGTCTGATAGAGGACTTCAGATAACAGGATGCATGGGAAGTCAATGGAAGAGAAAGTTTTAAGAAATTATAGTGGTCAAATGTTAAATACTACACTAAGGCCAGATAATATGAAGACTCCGTTCAGGCTATTTAAATTTAGTTATTAAATAAAATGACTGCATTTTTAAATAAAATAATAACATATTTTGTTGTAAAGAGATTGTAAGTTTGGAGGGCAGTTTCACTGAGGGCAGAGCTGGATAACAAGAGGCTATAGAGTAAGTGAGTGTGTGTTAAAGAATAACAGTTATGAGTTGTAAATCGCACTTCCAAATACTTGACAGTGAAGAATTCTGCCAGTAATCATTTAAGGAGAACGTACTCTGCGAATGGCGGTGAGGGGCAGTGAGGACACAAAAATGAATGAGACTCACCTCTTTCCCTCAAGGGGTCTGCAGTCTGCTAAGTCTCTTGGGAGGCTGGCTTTAGTGAGGGCAATGTATTGCTCAGTAGCCTCCTTTGTATCAATGGTTAAGGTTCTCCATTTTCTTCCCAATATGGAACACACATATATTTATTTTCCTGAATTATTCATTCTCTAGTGGTCTTCTAATCCATTGCTGCTTCTACTTGCAGAATTTATAGCTAAGCTGTTTCACTAAGTTCTCTTGCTTGTGCAAAGCAAAAAAAAAAAGCAAACAGAAAACTAGTTTGATTTTCTGGACATCCTGAGTTGCTATGACACCTTGAATTAACAAACAAAGACTATTCACCTATGTGGTTTTTTTATTTTGCTTTGTTTTTGGTTTTGGTTTTGTTAAAAAAAAATAGTCAATTCATCTCTCAGACCTGAGTGGTGAAACGTGAATTTAATGACCCTGTCAACTCATAAGTGTGTGACTTCATATGACAGAGTCTGGCATGAGGCATGAGGCTTATTTGCTTTTCCAAGAGACAACAATGATTTCACGAGAGGCCAGTCACACTCTCTGTCTAGTTCTTCTCTGATCATGGTTTGCACTTAAGAGATAATAGGTATGGATGGTCAAAGTTTTAAAACCAAAATATCACTTCATTTCACACATAGGAGAAATGGGAATAGCCATTATCACTACTGATAGAAGCAGCCTTTGGTGAAAGGGACTGTGGAGGGTATTTATCTGAGAGAAGTAAAAGTCATCCAAGGTTAAAGAAAGTTTCCTGATTTCCCAAGGCTTACACTCTAAGAAGGAAAGGCCTGTAAGGCTAATTGTAATCCCTTGACAATAATTATGGGAAAGAATGACACATTATAATTTGGAATCTTCGAACCATGTTGCTTGTGCTTTGCTGTTGCTTTTCAGTGCTGTTGGGAGTTATTTCCTTGTTTGCCTGAGCCATTCTGCCTGCCGTTTCTTTGAAACTAGCCCTTGCACTCATTCTATTCCTTCTACACTTTTTTATTACTGTGAGAGAACAGTAATAGGTTTTATATAAAGGCTGATAGGTTTACTTAATTGCTAATTGTGCTATTCCCGTTATTTCTCATCTACAGAGCTTGGCAAGCAAACAGATGCCATTATCAGAGCTATTTCTTTGTTACTCAAGGTCTATTGTTGCCATCATTCCAAAAGTAACGCTTTAAGAGCAGAGCCTTGGGTTCTTCTAATTACTGAAGTCAACACAGTTTTCAACTTCTTCAAATTACTTTTGGACTCATTCTTCCTCTTACTTTCTCTCTTTTCCTTCCTTCTTCTCTCCCTTTTACCACCCCATCACTCTCACACTTGCTTATTAAGTCCTGGGTAGCATGCTAAATGCTGGAGACACAGAGATAAGAAAGCTTTGTTACGGTAGGGCATAGTGGCTCACACCTGTAATCCCAGCACTTTGGGAGGTTGAGGCGGGCAGATCACAAGGTCAAGAGATCCACCCAGACCATCCTGGCCAACATGGTAAAACCCTGTCTCTACTAAAAATACAAAAATTAGTTGGATGTGGTGGCGCACACCTGTAGTCCCAGCTACTCCGGAGACTGAGACAGGAGAATTGCTTGAACCTGGGAGGCAGAGGTTGAAGTAAGCCGAGATCGTGCCACTGCACTGCAGGCTGGGCAACAACAGTGAAACTCTGTCAAAAAGGAAAAAAAAAAAAGAAAAAAAGAAAAAAAAAACAAAAAACTTTGTTACTAAGTCTGAGGGGACTTGGAATCCCTGGGTAAGAAGTCATTACACTTTTGATTTCTTGTTCAAATTTGGGTGTTTTCAAGAGGCTAAGTACTGTGGGTATGTGGAATTGAGATTGATAAACAGGTCTGTAAAGAAATGGAAGCCTTCATTAGAGAAATAACATTTAAAATGTGACCTGAAGGATAAAGGGGTCATATTTATATGTGATTATAGTAAGAACAGATGTTGTTCTCATGACTACATTTTTAAGTCTCTTGCTGCCTCTATTTCTCTCTTTTAAAAAAGCCTCTGGCCAGACATGGTGGCTCAGATCTGTAATCCCAGCACTTTGAGAGGCCAAGACAGGTGGTTTACCTGGGGTCAGGAGTTCGAGACCAGCCTGGCCAACATGGGGAAACCCCGTCTCTATTAAAAATACAAAAATTAGCCAAGCGTGGTGGTGGGTGCCTGTAATCCCAGCTACTCTGGAGGCTGAGGCAAGAGAATCTTTAGAACCCGGAAGGCGGATGTTGCAGTGAGCCGAGATCGTACCACTGCACTCCAGCCTGGACAACAGAGCAAGACTTCCACCTAAAAAAAAAAAAAGCCTCTGCACAGCAAAAGAGACAACCAACAAAGTGAAAAAACAATCCACAGAATGAGATAAAATATTTGCAAATCTACCCATCTGATGAAGGATTAATAACCAGAACATATAAGGAGCTCAAACAACTATGTAGGAAAAAATCTAATAATCTGAACAAAAAATTGGCAAAAGATTTTAATAGACATTTCTAAAAGAAGACATACAAATGACAAACAGGCACATGAAACAGTGTTCAACATCATCAATCATTAGAGAAATGCAAATCAAAACTATAATGAGATGTCATTTCACCCCAGTTAAAATGGCTTATATACAAAAGACAGCCATCAACAAATGCCAGTGAGGATGTGGAGAAAAGGGAATGCTCATACACTGTTAGCAGGAAAGTCAATTAGTACAACCACTATGAAGAACAGTTTGGAGGTTCCTCAAAAAACTAAAAATAGAACTACCATACGATTCAGCAGCCCCACTGCTGTGTTTATACCCAAAAGAAAGAAAATCAGTATATCTAAGAGATATCTGCCCTACCACGTTTGTTGCAGCACTGTTCACAATACATAAGGATTGGAAGCAATGTAAGTGTCCATCAAGAGATGACTGAATAAAGAAAATGTGGCACATATACACAATGGAGTACTATTCAGGCATAAAAAAATGAGATCCTGTCATTTGTAACAACATGGAAGGAAATGGAGATCATTATGTCACGTAAAATAAGCCAGGTGCAGAAAGACAAACATCACATGTTTTCACTTATCGGTGGAATCTAAAAATCAAAACAATTGACCTCATGGAGTTAGAAGGTAGAGGGAAGGTTACCAGAGGCTGGGAAGTGTAGTGGAGGTTTGTGGGGGAGGTGGGGATGGTTAATGTGTACAAAACACAATAATTAGAAAGAAAGAATAAGACCTACTATTTTATAGTACAGCAAGGGGACTATAGTCAAATAATAACTTAATTGTACATGATAAAATAACTAAAAGAGGTTTGTAATAGAAAGGATAAATGCTTTAGGGGATGGATACCTCATTCTCCATTATGTGATTACTATGCATTACATTCCTGTGTCAAAACATCTCAAATACCCCATAAATATATATATATATATCTACTATATACCCACAAAAATGAAAAATGAAGGAAAAAAAAAAAAGCTTTAACCTTAACCATCTAATGTGCTTGTTACAGTGCTTTGGGACCAAAGGAGGATTCAGGGATTTAGAAAGAAACCATTAACAATGGTTAAAAAAAAAAAAAAAGCAACTACCACAATATCAGATATACATTAGTTAAACAGTCAAGAAACTACTTATAACATGAGTGTACTGGCTCAGAAACCCTGAGGAACTTCTGCAAAAATGATACCACAATGGGCCTAAACACAGAATTAATTGACCAATGAGAGGCAAAATGAATATTAAGAAAGACATAAGATAATTTACCAATCAGAAAAAAATAATACCAAGCACCATACTGTGCAAGTTTCTTATAGAAACAAACAGGATGTGAATTTTTAGGGAAATAATTTTTTAAAATCATGGATGGCACACGAATGTGGGGCCTTTGGTCAAAGTCTAGAATCTCTGTGTGGAAGGAAGGGAGGACAAACTACAGGCAAGCTGTGGTATCTCCACTGAAAAGCCTTTTAAAAAGTAGACAGACGTTTTGTCAGCTTTATGTCCTAGGAATGTCTTTCTGAAATACCTGGGAGTTATCCCTTTGAAATGTCAGCAACGAGAGAGAGAGAGTAACCCTATTTCCCAGTTTCTGTGGGAGGGTAGAAGTCTAACTTCAGTAGGCACCTTATTCCAAGTTGCAAAAATACCTCCTGCCATAAAGATATGAGAAGTTTGTTTTTTTCCTCTGGATGAAGCCAATTAGTTAACACAGATTGTTGTTCCAATTGCCATAACAAAGTTACGATGAACAATGTGTAACAAATGGTGCTGTCAAGTCCTCTTACTTAAGGATTTATTGTTTATCTTGAAAATAGGTATGCAATGAGTTGTATCTGCTTGATTGTGTAAGAGGGAGATATTCTTTTCTATTTTTGCAATCTCTTAGCACATTGCCTGTGATGGGCATCACATTGATTTAATGCCTATTCAGTAATAAATATATTTTTTTCTACTACCTTGGTGGGAGGAATACTGGGTGGAAAGAATGTTTTGTTTTTCATAGTATTTCCCTGACACTCTGTATACACAGTCAGGCCATTACACTGTGCTCTTTATTTCTGGTCTATTTCCCAAACCCAATTCATCCTCCACACTGCAGCCAGAGTGAGATTTCTATAAGATAGCTTTAGCAATGGCATTCCCTCCTAAAACTTTTTACTGACTTACCACCTGCTCTGAGAAAAAAACTATATTTAATGAGCTTTTCTGTGTCTCAGGTACTACAGTTAGGGCTCACATGTATTAGCTCACTTAATTATCACAGTAATCCTGTGAAGTAAGTACTATTTTTACACACAAGTGGATAGAAAAATGGCCCTAGTTCCTACAGATGACATGGGTTTCAGTTAGGCCTGGAAGCCAGGTAGCATGTATTCAAAATACTTCTAGATTAGACTGCTCAATCTCTGGTCTCTCACGACCTTTTTGTTCTATACTTCATAAATGTTGAAGTGTCTATTCTTTACTTAACCTATCTGTTCTTTTTTTTTTTCATAGTATAGACCTCTCCAATTTTAAAACTATATAAATAAATGACACAAAAGGTAGAATTCAGAAAATATACTGACATATACAAAAATACAGTATGTTACTTAGAATACAGAGGATAAGTGCAATATTTTAAGAGATGTACAATAAGAAACAAAGAACTATTTAGTAGCACCTGTTATCATTCAATAAAATTCAAGAATCATTCTAAAATTTGTCTGTGAGAAGAATATGTAACAATAGCTGATTTTTTAAGAAAAAATTGAGATAACTTACCCTACTAGATAGTATAATAAAATGTGTGTAAAGTTGCAATGATTAAAACACTGTGATATAGTAAATGAAAAGAAGGATTTATAAAATCACATAGAGCCTGATATTACCTTACATATATTTGAGATTAGGATATAGATAATTTTAACTAAAAAGCTTTCTGCATAGTAAAATAGATAATTAACTGAATGAACAGAAACTGAATGAACAGAAATTCTCCTATAGAATGGGAGAAAATATTTGCAAACTATGCATGTGACAGGGGATTAATATCCAAAATTTATAAGGAACTCAACTCAACAACAAAAAAAGACCAATAATCCCATTAAAAAGTGGGCAAAGAACATGAATAGACATTTTTCAAAAGAAGACATGAAAATGGTTAGCAGAAATATGAAAAAATGCTCAACATCACTATTCATCAGAGAACTGCAAATTAAAACCACAATGAGATATCATCTTACACCAGTCAGAATGCCTATTATTAAAAAGAAAAAAATTAAAGATATTGTCAAAGATGTGGAGAAAAGGGAATTCTTATACACTGTTGGTGGGAATATAAATTAGTACAAACTCTATGGTAAACAGTATGGAGATTTCTCATAGAGCTCAAGATAGAACTACCACTTAATCCAGCCATCCCTCTACTGAGTAACCCAGAGGAAAAGACATCATTATATCAAAAAGATACCTGTACCTGTATATTTATCACATCATATTCACAATAGCACAGAGATAAAACCAACCAAAGTGTCCATCAATGCATAATCGGATAAAGAAAATGTGGTATATATATATACTACTCAAGCACAAAAAAGAATGAAATAATACCTTTTGCAGCAACATGAATGGAACTAGAGGCCATTCTCTTAAGTGAAAAAAATGAGACAGAAAGACAAATATCACGTGTTCTCGTCTATAAGTGGGAGAAAAATAATGTGTACACATAGACATAGAGTATGGAATGATAGACAATGGAGACTTGGAAGGGTAAGGTGATGGGAGGGGTTGGATGATGAGAGATTACTTAATGGTTACAATGTACATTATTTGGGCAATGAGTACCCTAAAAGGCCTGACTTCTCTACTTTTCAATCTATGTGTTTAACAAAATTATACTCGTACCCCATACATTTATACAAATAAATAAGTAAATGTGGAAGGAATCGACTTTTTTGGTTCAGCACCCCTTTAATCAAAGTCTCTATTTTGACTACTAATCATAATAGGCATTTTTTTTTTCATAATCCCTGTAAGCACTAAGACATGGTACGAAATGATGGATAAAGATCAGAACATTCTCTGGAGAAGTCACTCTTTGTTCATTTTCAATCTAGACTCTGAGCACCCAATTCCTTTTCTCACAATTAATTTCTGAGGCAAAGTGGCATTTTTATAAGGGTTTTCATAATGAAAACCTGGTGAAAGATTAGTAATAGCAAATGGAAGAGGCATTGTTTTATTAAGAAAATCCTGTCTGTTTCTCTGTATCTGTTTGCTTTCAGAAATGTTTTTAAATCAAAGCATAGAGCACATACATCTAAGGGGATTGAGATGTTCTTTGAGGAAAGAAGAAACCTTAAAATTTAGAATAATCAACTAAATTTTAAGATTACATCATTAAATTTAAAGTTGAAATTTACCGTACTTCTATCTTACAGTCCAGAGGTTCCCAAACTTTCTCAGTTCATAACATTCTTAGTATCTCAGTATTTCTTTTCATGACATTCTCAGTTTTTTATTAAATAATTAGTTTCCAACTACTTAATAAATATCTATATCTTAACAAATTTGTAGCTATTTGAAAAGCTAATACACATATATTCAAAAAACGTTTTATTTCATCCTTAATAATCATGACAACATACTGATGGAAGGTGTGTACCTGCTAGTCACTGTAAATTTTTCAAATTGGATTCCATCACACCCTGCCTCGTTTCCTCTTCCATGTTAGTTTCTGTATGATATTTGCTTTTTCTTCCCTATGCGCCTAAAATACTACCTGACATAAAGAAAATGCCCAGTAAATGGATCAGCAGAAGCATTCGAGTTGGAGAGAGCTGAGTTTCCCTTCTGGCTTTACTATAAACCATTATATAACTTTGGACTTAGCTTCTGTGAGTCTCAGTTTTTATTTTGTTTAAACAGAGATAGTAAAAGTGAATGACTATCTGGATTACTTTAATGATTTAATGAGCAACTAAAATGCTCAGCACAGTGTCTGACATGTTTTACTGCTTTTAAGTGATACTTTTTAATACTATCACTACTACTCCAGAGTTTTGCTTTCACAGTTATAAAGTTTTCTAGAAAGCAAATTTTAAAATCTGACAACCATAAATACCTATCATCAAAATGCTAAAAGGAAATAGAGGATTATAATTAGATTTAAGGATTATAAGAATTATAATTTATTCCTGCAAGTTCTGTTCCAGATAAGAATTCAAAGGGGTTATAGAAATAGCACAGAAAATTTGGCTTAAATCAGACTTCTGCTTCTCATCAGCTTTGCTGCTACTTAGAATTGCTAACCCTCAGCTTCTCTTTCTGTTAAGTAAAAGAAAATAATACTACTCAGAGCGATGATGTTAAGAAAACTGGAAGAAATATTCTCCTTTATCTCCATGAGGAGAAGAGGCTACAAATTTCTGCCTGGTAAAATTTTGGGTTCCAAGGCTGACAATTGAGTGGTCTCTCAACACCATATATTATAGTGTGTGGATAAAATTGCTTAAGTGAGTATCCAAAGGGGTTTCCTAGTTAGTCTTGACATATACTATCTAAAACTTGGCTACATTATTAATCAGAGTTTGGTCTGGAAAATTAAAATCATTCTAAGTATTTTACCCAGAAAAGAATTGAATACCAAGTGTCAGAGGCTCACAAAGCAATTGGAAGAGCTGTTGGATGTTGGAGAGTAAAAGTCAGGACAGCCTCTGCTAGCTTTCAGCTAGCTGAAAGCACAAGAATTGCGGGGAACCAGCACTGCTGAATCATGTCTGGACATTCCCAAACTACTGTCAAAACCACATAATTGCTGCTTGCTAGAGCCCATGTTCCTGCTGACCACTGCTGGGGAAATAATTGCTTCTTCTCTCCAACCTTCTAAACATCATGTGAGAACCTCTCATTGATTCCTACCCAAATCAGAAATCTGCTAGCAAGGAAGCATAGGAAAAGTATTTTCTAGGCTTCTAGCCTCTGAAATATGAGAGAGAATGTAGAAGAGAGCAGAAATGCTAACGAGAAGCCCAAATCAAAGACTAACAAAAAATAAAAATAAAAAAAAAATCATGCAAGCAAACAAAATGACTCATAGGGCAAGGAAAAAAGGATAAGACAAGAGCATTAAAATATATGACAAGAGCATTAAATAAAGGAAACTAAGGCAGAGCTATGGTGAAGGACAAAGCTAGGACAGCCTCCAGGATATTTTCTGTGCTGGTCAGAAAACTCCTTTTCCCTTTTGGGGACACCCAGGGACAGCCAAAGTGGTGTCTTGATACACAGTGCAGTTAGGTGAGGGGTTTTCCAGATAATATGTACAGCCACCTTACTTGGTCAGCCTGCCCAGTATTTCATATCTCCAAGGCAGCCCCTGGGTTAACCTGGATCTTACTGTGACCATGTTGCTGAGATCAGAGCACCCTGGGGAAAGGCAGCAAGCATTGTAGCTAGAAGGTATTCCACTGTGAACACTCATCAAACAGGGTCACTCTGCTAGTCCCTGGTGTATCAATATTACGCAGAAATAAAGGAACAAAACTATAAGTTTCCTCCATTTATCCATATCCACAGTGGCAAAGTTTCCCTAAAATCTGAGTTAAATTCCATTTTATAGCATTGAAATGCCTCTTAACTCTCCTCTCACCATATATTTAAGGATCTTTTCCTTTTTTTCAAGAAAGCAATAAATGGTAATACCTTTTCTTCAGAAAATCACATCAAGATTTGTATATACCTGTTTTCAGAAGGATAAATTTCCTGTTTTGTAGCAAATGGAATATATGTTTGCAAAGTTCCTTGGAGACCCTTAGTTCAAAATCCTGCCAGCTTACTTTTCAATGCCAACCTCAAAAAAGGGAACCGCTTACTGATCTCGACTTATTTCTTTCCTCGGGAATAATAAAACAAGTCAGAAAACGGTTTACTTAGAATTATCCTATGGTAGACAAGTTTGTTTCTGGGTTTTCACCCACAAATGCAGGAAATGAGCAAACTCATTTTCCCTTTTGGGAACAAAGGAAAACCTGCTAGCACTTTTGGAAGAATTCACCTCACATGCAGTGAGCTAAAACCAATGTGATAATACCCGAGTGTTGTGTGATGCTATTGCGAATAGAGAATAAAAGGCAGCAGAATAATTCCTTGAATGGCTCCCAGATGCACTAAAATTTCTGTCTCATTGCTTATCCCAAAAGAATTTGGCCTAGTCAAAACAAGGGACTTACTTACCCCTGCCTTTAGCAAACTCCTAATGAGTCTTCTAAGAGTGAAAGTTCTCTATCCGATCTCTCAGCTGAAAATATTTGCCTTCCCAAGCCGCTGTTAAGGGAACAGAAATATAGTTAACATAAATTGCACCAGGAGATGGTAAAACACAAGTGTTTAGCAATGGGGGCTATTTAATGGGCTTCAGCTGTTCCAGCTCTACTCATTGCCATGACCTGAGGGTATAGGTACCATGGGATCCTTTAATATTCATTGCCAGTCACTGTTACACATTTCTAATACTTTAAACAGGGCTATAAATATTGTTAGTGTTATTATTTTCATCTCACAGTTGTGACAACTGAGGAACAAGGCAGCTAAGTACCTTGCCCACACAGATACTAAGTGGGCAAATTGGGATTAACACCCAAGCAGTCTGACTCCAGAGGCCATGCTGGGACCCCTTGGGGCACTTGCCCAGGTTGTTAAAGCAGCATGCACCCACCCACAAACTTAAGGCAGGTGCTATACATCATTTGCCAAAAGCAAGTTCCCCACCGCCTAGCCTAGGTACTTGGTAGCAGCTGATGGCAGGCTGTGAATGATGATTTGCTTTGTGAGATGAACTCCAGAAGACTTCTGGTAAAACCCATCAATTCCTAAAGACTCGAGACCTGGGTCCACATGTATTCACTACCAGACAACTCCTCTTGTTTAATGTACTCAGTAAGTCTCCTGACCTATTTTATTACAAGTAAGATCAGAACATATTGTAGCAGAGAGGCCAGTGATGCTGCCAGACTGTAGGTAGTAGCATGGCCCATGTTCTACAGAGTGCTCTTTGGGGCAATCTAACCTGCTCTTTGCTGACACCAAGAGGTCCAGGCAGTATGTAAAAATGAAGCTACCCGGCTGGACAGACTGCAATGCTAAGGAGATCATATGTCTCAGTTTATCTGGGAGTCTTGGTTTAGTCCTGCTATCCCAGTGTAGTTATGAATAGCGTTTCCTTTCACTTTCAAGTCTTCCAGTGTGAACTGTGGATAGCTACATGACTCTGGGCATCTTCCACCTCTTCATACCTATAGCCAGGCGGAGCCCCAAGAATCTGGCTTCTTTGAGAGAGATGAGCTACTGGTTTAATCTTCTAGATTTCAGGGACTCAGGAGTCCCATGGATACTCACGCCTAATCAGAAAGCCTGATGACATCAAAGAGTTCATCAATTGTGTGTCGATTTTTGTCTTCTACATTTTTTTCAGAGAGTTTCAGATTAAGTATGAACCATTCAGAATAATTTTTGTATATATATTTCTCTCATCACACATGCAAAGCTGCTTTAAAAAAACCACTATTGTTTACTCTCTTCTTCAGGAAGTCTTCATAGCATAACATGAAAAGGACATGCACATAGCCTGATTATATATTCATATGAAAAGTAAGTCACTCGAGGAAATTAGGAACAGATTTTATTGACAGGGATAAATAAAAATAACACCTGAGCCTCTCCCCTCATCAGTCACAAGTCTTAGCGGCCACTGGCCAAATGTATCATCTGTTACTAGCAGTCATTTGACTTTTGACATTCATTTCTTTCAGTATAGAAATCTTTGAAGGAAGATCTCCAAGCATGCCTTACTGACATTCTGGAAAACGTTGCACCTTAAACCATTATCTAATATCTTATTCATTTTTAGTTAGGTAAGTGGCAAAAATGATACACTAGGTTAGAAGGAGTAGAAGGATGACAAAGGACAGGCCAGTTTAAGAAAGGCTTTGTTGTTAGAGAAAAGTAGAAGAGACCAAATCTAAGCATTGTCTGTTTCAAAAATGTGATTAAGCTCATGTGTGCCAGGCACAATCTCAGTCTCAGCCTACAAATTCTGTTACTGACTCCTGCACAATGTCAACCCCTCTCCTCACCTTCCAGCCTGCATCGGAAGTAACCTCTATATCCACATAGTGTCTAGCTCCTACTCCACTGGTAATGTGGAGGAGGTGTCGAGCAGCTTTCCATCTGGATGCCCAACCAATGGAATTTACTCACTCAGACATTTAAAAAGCCCAAAGCATCATTGACCAGCTTACATCAAAAATCTTTTGATCTGTGGCTTTAGAAAATTAGTGTAGGTGTCAAACCCTGAAGAATGACTTAAGCATGCATTTGATTTAATTTCTACAACCCTCAGGTCTGAGACTAAGATGGACAAAAGCAATAGGCAACACCGAGTCTCACCAATATGTACCACTGGGGTAAGAAGCCTTCAGCACTTACCCTGTCTATACACCCCTAGCACTGAGGCCATCAATCCCTTGGGCTTCACTTACCTCTGCTTTCCTCACCTCATTCCACCCAGCATTCTGTTAAACACCCTGTGAAGCTCCTCCAAAGAAGCCCGAACTCTGGATGCTTTTGCTAGGAGATGCTCCTTGAGGAGGAAGCCAGGACTTTGATTCTGGAAAAAAGGGAAAAAAAGTCTTCCGTATACTGGAGTTGGTGCCCAGTACTTCCATTGCCTCAGCCAGACTTTATGGGACATTGCTTTTTCTTTTATCCTAAGACTGAATTTTAAATCTGACTTGTGTAAAGATTGGTGTTTTTATCAAATGTTCTATCCCTTTTTGACCCACACCAGAAATCATTTTCCATGTTCTTACTGGAGAAGTTTATGGGTCTTCTTCCTTTAGGTTTAATGGTGAGTAATAACTGTGAGGCCCAGCTGTTCTCCAGTCCTTGTTGCCCAGACTATTTTATTTCTGTAGCAATCAGGAAGAAATGCTTTCTGTTCAAGCTCTCTTACTCTCAACTCAGATATGCAGGAGATAAAGCACAGTCAATACATCACTGTTAATTCCTCTCTTCTAGAATAGCCCTCACTCATACCTTCTAGCTTCAGTGTGAGAAACTCCATTAAATTCCAGCCATTCTTGCTTAATGTCCCCACTGCCTCTTATTCCCTAGGATGTGTAAAAGAATTAAATACCTCCATACCTTGAGGCACTGAGTTTTTCTTTTCCAGTTTGAAACTGGCTTGTCCAGTATTTTTTCATCAGGTTGACTCTAAAAGGCTAGAAATCATAAGACAAACCTGCCCCTCAACTTCTAAGAGGACTCAGACCTTGGGGCTCCTCATTGGTTTCCCTGCTTTTCCGGGGACCAACATCCCTTTTGAACATCCAAAGCAAACAAAAATGTACATGTTTTACTCTCATTTGAACAAGAAAATAGCTATATATGTAGAAAAGATTTCTCATATGAATGTGCAATTAAAGATTAAGGGATTAAAGTAATATTTCATGAACTTAATATTTAATTTGAGCTTGAGCCTTGAGGAAGAGGTGGTGTTTCACTCTATAGTAAGAAATAATTTTGCCTGTCATTTGTTTAAAATAATAAAAAGAAGAAACAAATTAGTGAACAATTTTCTTTAGTTTTTACAAATATATTAGAGTCTATTGTTTCTGAATATGAAGTATACTGATTCTGAATATGGAGTATGTTTCTGCAGCAGCAGCTGTGACTGTCCTGCTTGTATTCAGCCTTTGAAGAACAAGTGGCTATTGTAGGTATTGATTCTATGAAGCTATATAATTTATGAAACCCAAATATTAAAATTATGACAATAAACTTCAGTCTACACTTGACCCTGTGCCCATTAACAATAAGATGGATGAACTGAAAATGAATGGAGGAAACCTGGGTCATTTACTTTCCTACTACACAAGGAGCCTTAATCCTAGGCGATTTGAACAGAAAATGCTCTTTGCAACTCTTCTAGTCCAAATATAACAGCTAGGTTTCATTTCACGTTTTAACTTCTAGGGAAGGAAGAAGCAGAGGAAAAACATTTAGGAAAAAGTCATTTACTCAAAAAGATGGTTTGCAAGGGAGTCAGATTTTTGAATAATCGTTTCATCAAATAAAGACAGAACATATGTTTAAAGGAAAAACAAAACTGCAAAATTATCAGGTTATCAAATTTACAGTTAGTCTGTTTATGGTGGAAAAAAAACAATGTTTTCCCATTATTATCATATCCAAGAATATCCTGACATGGTGTCAATTGTCAGCATTATGAAAGACAAGGGTGAAGGTGTTTGCATTAGGAAGTCAAAACTTAGGAAGCCAAAACTTAGGAAGTCAAAAACTCAGTGAATATCTGAGCTTTCCCTAATTTTGAGACTAGAATTAAACATAATAACTCGGTTATTATGGCTTGTGTTGAGGTGCAAACTTTTGTTTTTGTTTGGTTGGTTCCCTGGTCTTGAGATGTGATGTAAATTCTTACCTAATATGGAGGCCTGCCAAGAAGTCAATCTTGCTTTCACCCTCCAGACTATCAATGACAGTTGTTCAAGCATGAAAGATTCTAAGATGCCTCATTTGGGATAAGTATATGTTGTAATATTTGAACAGAATTTTCTCCCATAAACATGAAAAAAGTTAAGCAGGACCATTTCTACCATTTTATTTTTTAACTTCTACTCAATTTGAATGCCCTTCTTTTACATATAAGAAGGAGAGGAGTAACCTGGTAAAAATCATACATCAGATAATATAACTCTGACTTGAAACTAGGTGTTCTAATAAGTGGCCCAGCAAACACATGGTAGAGAGTGAGGAGGAAAGGGACATTTATAAATATTTGTAGGATAAACAAATTCTCTTTTCATTTCACCAAGCTGAATGCACTACAAAAATTAAAATTGCCATATCACACTCTGGAGCTTATCCATTCAGAGTAATTATACCTACTCTACTGTAATGATTTCTTTTCCAATGTAGAGAGAATTGATTTTTGTAAAATATCAAGTTGAATGATCCTTGTGTACAATATGATCATTGAGTGTTCGCTGTATGAAGGAACTCATGTGGTTTGCCAGAAATCTCAGTGTGACTCTGGCTACATGGTAAGAGGTAGAATGCATGAATTATGTGAAGTAAATGCTGTGTGCTCATTACATGATTCCACACAAGGTTGCTATTTCTGTCCGACTTCTTATGTAAAGGGTCATTTTTTTAATTTCCAAAATTTTGGTTTTTTATTTCTATTTGGTTTCTTGATAGTTTTTTTTCCCCTGTAATGCATCATTAGCTTAGCCAAGAGTTTTTAACTAGTTTTGCCTCAGAGTGCACAGATTTTCCTGAAAATGCACTCAAATAACATGTTCCTTGCATCTTTTCCTCAGAGATGAATTGCCTTTTTCAGTTTGAGTCTGGCAAACCTAGGGCTTCTTACTCAGCTCCAGTCCCACCCCTTAGCAGTGGAAAGGGGCCAGAATACATATTTTGCAGACTCTTGCCAAATCAGCTGCTGATGTAGTTCACTTACTTTTCAGGCCTCACCACAGATGGCAAATCCTACAGCAAAGAATGTGTTGAGACCAGAGGGCCCACAATAACTGGCAATTCACTGTAGTGTACTCAAAATCAACTGTGAACCCTGAACATCCTCTGCATGAAGTAATTCTATTTTTAAAGTATTACTATGAGATTTAAGAACTTTAATGCTTAACTCCTTTTGCACATTAATATTTAAACATTAAATAATAATTGCATTCAAAAGAAAGCCACTTCTAACAAGAAAAATACACTGTTTTGAAAAGGGGTAAGAATCTCTTTGGAAGAATAATGAGAAAATGAACAGGAGTAAGAGAAAACTGTAGCCTGAAAGCTAGTTTCATTGACTCTGCATGAGACTAGAACATACTTAATGAATTTCTGTTTCTTTACAGACAGCTAATTAAAGTCCATTGACAGATTATAGCATTCTTGATGTTGGAGTGAACATATATAAAAAAAATTATATAATGGACTTCAAGTCTACTATTTTTTTCTTTAAAAATGTGTAAGAAATTAAGGTAGCATTTTTTTGCTTTGCTAATACCCATGCTATTTTAAAATGTAATAAAAAATTAAGAGAAGAGTTTTGCTGCACTCTTAGAAGACATACTCTATTTTCTAAATATGAATATAGTGGTTTGTTCTATAAATTCTATTTCCATAAACAAATATTTAATATTTATATGTGAATGTTTCATCAAAAAGTCCTGCATTTGTGAGGTCCTGGAAAAATATATAAGAAATATCTTCTCTGAATCTTTATTCTCATTATAAAACCCACTGAAAAATGTATTGTTCATTGAGCTTTTCATTTATTATTAAAATACATACTATATGTTAATTTATGTAAAAGATGACATTATGAGAACAAGACTGTGACTCTCAACCTGTCCCCTATGATGACTGGAATTAACAAAGGGATATTAAAATAAGAAAAATTATCTAGCTCACTATGATGAAAGCATTCTATGAAGATTATGTCAAAAGACTGAGGAGTAAATGCTCCCAAACCAGGCAACACTGTGGATTAATTTTCCTCACAGAAAGTATTTTTAGTGATATGAAAAATGACTCTCAGCTCACCAAGATTTTCACCATTGTGACTGGACATTCTCACCACAGAAACAAGGTTGCAGAAAATTAAATCAGCAATGTGACATATATTCTGGGAATGCAAAGAAAGATCAGAAAGATGCAATAATAACCAAAATTAACACATTAGGTCTGAAGGCCAGAAATTGAAGCCCTATTTTATGGAGACTTCATTTTTCTAAACATGAAGTCAGAAAAAATGAAAGATAAAAATATTTCAAGATAAAAATAATAGACTGAATTAGCAGAACAAGTAGGGGTGCTCACGGGGGAAGACGAATTCTAAACTCAAAAGGCATACTGAACACTTGCAGAAAATAATAAAAAGAATAACTACATATATTTTGGAAGAATTCTTTAATTATACAAATTAAGAAAAACCCTACAAATATTCATTCAGAAAAAGTTGTATATAATCTAGGAAAGAAATTTCTTCCCACCCTCAAAAACAAATCTAAAATACCATACGACAATGGAGCAACATCTAAAGAGTTTTAACGTGGAACACTTTTTCAAGATTTTTCTTCATGTGTGCAAGCACAAGAAATATCTTCCTCGTTCTTACATATTTCAGCATGTCTATTACTCTTACATCTTTCCTAATACACATATTAAACCCTGCAAGGAAAACTAAAGAAAAAAGAAGATGCAATGATTTCATCTATTCAAAATAAATCACCCTCAAACTAAGCAAATATATTTAATAAAAAATACATCATGACCAAAAACACTAACTACTTTAAAATAGGTCATAAAAGAAAATTATGTTATCTAAGTCAATGTCAAAATAATTTTAGAAAATTTAATTCCCATGCTGTGTATAATCGAAATGAAAAAAGTTATTTCTTGACATGTTAAAACATAACCATTCTGAATTGGATCATCATATTTAATGAAGAAATTATTGAAGCATTTTAATTAAATTTAGTAAAATAAAAAATAAAACCAAACCAAAACATAAACATAAAGTTACTCATAACTAAATCATTAGTAAATATTTTTCTAATAATACTAGCCTAAACAAAAAATAAGAAAAAAATGAAAAGGTATACATTTTGGAATGAGTGAAAGGAATTCATGAGCGAAAGCTTTATCTTGTATCAAAGGAATGTATCCCTCACTCCACAATTGTACCCCTTGAAAACCTATTTCATGGCATAATTTTTATTCTATTACTAGAATGAAATAAAAACATGGAAATAAAACCAGTCTCAGACCATTATTTTTTGAATATGCTAAGACATTTCAGGACAACCAGTAACTAAGCAATGCCTAAAAATAGGAAAAGATCATTAAGGAACAGCAACTGTGTATTTCTGGTATTTCATTTGCCACGGGTGGGAGATTTTCCAGCAGGCACATGAAAGAGGAAGGAAAAATGACACAAGAACTATAACTGCCACCTGACCCAGAAACTTTATGAATTATTCTGAGAATGGTTCGTGGGTTATCTTTTTAAGAATGATTTAGGAACATGTAGCACGTCACTTTTAAATGCTGAGTGAATCTGACATGATCAATTCTCAACATTAAGAAAAAAATTATATTTGGACAAATTGCATCTCATCTACTGCTTCTCAACAGTACCGGCACCAGCAATATTAAAGCTTTTAGCAAATTGACCTACAGTCCTGTGTCAGTTACCTGGCAGACATCAGAATGGAGGCCAAACAGTGGCCATTGTTTTATGTATTTTGACTTTTTAATCCCTGTGACTGTTTTGTACAAGAAACTTGAGTTATGTCCCAGGTATTTAATGTTAATTCCATAACCATAACCCTTCTAGATCAGCGTGCAACAAATGTCTAATATTTTTTACTTGATAGACTCTAAAGAATCAAGTACCTAAATAAATTTAAGCTGATTTTGCTAACAGCAACATCAGAGAAATTACCTTGTTTCTTGGCAATTTTAGTTTATTATAAAATATGCCCAGTGCAGTAAACCATTTTACTAATTTTTACATCAGGCTGGTACTGAAGGGCAGCCTCATCTCCTAAGCCACGATGATGAGCTAGGAACTCAGGACTCTTAGATGCACAGTTTTCTACAATTGGTGGCTTTACTGAGGTCATCACAATCAGTTGAGAAATCCTCTGGGTAAGCTTGCTTTGATACAAGATTATAGATGCAAGAAAAGTGGGATTTGTGTACCTATCCTTACTCTATTGTACTTCCTCTAAGAAGGTCATTTGCTGGTTTCCTGGGCCATCTACATCCAATTAGATGAAGGAATTCTTCATATTCAATTCCTTTGGGTTCTGTTCGATTCTGGGTCAATTAGTGTTTTTGCCATATTAGGCATAGACAATTGTACTTACATCTAGAAAGTTTTCTTTTCTACACTGCATGTGTCTAGGCTGAGATTTACACATCTTTTGCAGGATGTGCTTTTTACTTACTTCCTATTACAAGGCCAGATGTTCTCATGTTTGCATAACAGATTAGGTTCCTCATAGAATTCCTGGTATTCTTTTCTGGATAGATGAATTGAGTCAAATAGAAATTCCCTTAATGTTGATGGTTCAAGCTGTTTTAAGGCTTACGATGCAGTGACATATACAGTAATATTTTGCAAAGTTAATTTTGATATAAAAAAAATGAGGGACAGAGTGGTTAGGTGGCTTCCCAAGGTCACAAAATCAATAAGGAGGACAGCAGGAATTAAAATGGCATGGTAGTTTAGAATCTATATGCCTAAATACACTGAGATTCAATGAGTTTTACTCATCATGTCTTTGTCATCATTCCTTTATCTTGTACTATCTTAACATATTTTTACCAGGACTTTCCTGGGGTTGTGTAGGCGGGATCATTTTGTTTCTATTAAGCACAAAAGATATTTGGCAGGGACACATTAAGGAAATAATAAGTTAAATAATGGAGAATAGTCACCCAGACTTGAAGCAGGCAGAATAGGTATATCTCAAAGCAGATGTATCCCATCAAGTATCAATTTCATCGATCTATTCTATTGATCGTAAATAGGCTAGACAACATTTCATTGAAGGAAATTGGGGGATGACACATTACATTCTGGGAAGTAAAGTCCCAGCAGATAAAGCACTTTGTGAAAACATATTCAAAAAAACACTAGTAGCAATTCATGGAGGTGATCATTCTTATAAATTATTTAATGTGTTTGTTGTATCACAGAAACAGAATGTAGGAGGTGAAGAAATTCCCATCAAAATCTATCAATGCTACACTAAATGCATTCCTGTTAGAAAGTGTAAATTACCTTGAGAGTTGAACTCATTATCTTGCCCTTCAGCTATTGGTATGAGAAGGAAATTACAATATTGTGATACTATAGCAAAGACAGAGTACCTGCTCAAGATGAAGTTCCAGCTTATTTATTGGTAGGCATTGGGTCTGTTTGAATCTCCTCATGTTCTAGGACAAGGATGAGTATGTAAGAAGGTAGGTATATTGATTGATACATGATAAATTAGATAGAAATTAATAAATAAGAAAAAATGAAAGTTAACATGTACATTATTCTAAAGAGTTAGAGAAAATAAGTATTAATACATCGGGAAAGAATTTGCTATAGAACAAAAGGAAATCTTTAAGCATACTCACACACCTTTGTTAGGAAGTTAGAAAACAGCATTCAATGAAAGAGTAGCAGAAAGATGAGATAAAACTGGATTACAAGGAAACTCAAATTTAATAACAGAATTAAAGAGTTTATTTGAAGCAAAGAAGAGTACATCCAGGTAAAAATGAAATCAGTCATTCAGAGGACAAAATAGAAATAATTCTTCCATATCATTTTAGAGTGCTTGTGTTTTTGTTTGTGTGCACAAAACTGTGACTGCACAAAATAAGGCAGAAATGTTATCAGTGATGATGAAATCATTCGTGGGTTTTATTTTTCCCTTTTTATACTGTGTTTTATTTTATAAATATTTTGAAAACAGCCAGTGCTATTCAAATAATCAAAATAAATACACATTATAAAAAATGTGATAGTAGTGCAAACTCATAGAGATCAATTGTCAGAGCAAAACACATGGAACAGATTTTAGTACAGCTGTAAGAAAAAACTGCCAGCTAATGAAAAACTGCATACGTTTTTTAATGTTCAGAAGAAAATTAAGTTAAATTATTATCTTACCTTATACATGTAAATACATAGTAAATGAATCAATTAATTAAATGGACATAAGCTAGAATAAAACATATTATACTATTTGACTAATCACTCTTGAGGGAGAATTGTAAAGCATAAATACAGTAAAAAAGATGGCGTCAAGCAAAAGGAAAAAATATATATAAATATATATTACATATATTTTAATAAAATAATATATCGTTAAAACTGCTAAATATAGAAAATCAGAAATCATGATAATCATTAACAAATATTATAAAATTAAAGAAAATGATATTAACATGAAATATTAATATTTATGTATGATATTGGCAAAAATTTTAAAATCATTTTTCAGATATTGGGCATAAAGCTTCTAGTGGAAATGGATATTGGTGAAACCATCTAGAAAAATAAACTGGTGAAATGTATAAACAGCAATTAAAAATTTCTATCATTTTGAACCAGTAATCCAACATTAAATGTTTTATACTTAAAAGATATTAAGAGGTATCCACAAAAATTTATATTTTTAAGTGTTTATACAACATTATTTATGATGGTAAAAAGTAAAAATAATATAAATGTCCAAGTATAAGAAAATAATTACCTGTTAGTATAGTCAAATGTTGGAATCAGGTAATAATTAGAAACTAATTTTTCAAAGAATATTAGGTATAAAATTTTTATAAGGTGATATTACATGACAAAATAGCAATATAGAAACAGCAAACAGATGGTCCTCCACTTACGATGAGGTTATATCTCCATTATAAGTTGAATATACAGTTAGGTTGAAAATGCATTTAATACACTTGCCCCACAAAACATTATAGCTCAGCCTAGACTACGTTAAAAGTGCTTGAATACTTACATCAGCAAAATCATCTAACATCTGTTTTTTGATAAGGTATTAAATATCTTATATCTTATGTAATTTATTGAACAGCCAGGCGCGGTGGCTCACGCCTGTAATCCCAGCTCTCAGGCAGAGGCGGGAGGATAGCTTGAGCCCAGGAGTTCGAGACCTGCCTGGGTAACATAGTGAGACCCCGTTCTCCACAAAAAGGAAAAAAAAAAAAAAAATTTATTGAATAATGTACTGAAAGTGAAAAACAAAATGGTTGTATTGGTCCTCAAAGTACACTTTCTACTGAATGTGTATCACTGTAAAGGTAAAAAATGGTAAGTCAAACCATCTTAAGTTGGGGACCATCTGTGTAAAATACAGTAGTTCTTGCTTATCTGTTGTTTTACTTTTTGTGGTTTCAGTTACCCGTCGTCAACCACGACCTGAAAATATTAAAGGAAAATCCCAAAATAAAAAATTCACAATTTTAGATTGTGGATCTTTCTCAGTAGCCTAATGAAATCTCTTGCTGTCCCTCTCCACCCCACCCAGGACATGAATCATCCCTTTGTTCAGCGTATTCATGCTGTATACACCGCCTGCACTTTGGTCACTAAGTAGCCATCTTGGATACAAGATCATCGGTCATGGTATCACATTGCTTGTCTTCAAGTAACTCTTATTTTAGTTAATAATGGCCCTGAAGCAAAAGAGTAGTGATTATGGCAATTCAGACATGCCAAAGAGAAGCTGTAAAGGGCTGCCTTTAAGTAAAAAGGTGAAAGTTCTTCACTTAGTAAGCAAAGAAAACAAAATCATTTGCTGAGGTTTCTCAGATCTAAAATAAGAATGAACTTTCTATAAAATTGTGAAAAAGAAAGAAATGTGTGCTAATTTTGCTGTCACACCTCAAACTGCAAAAGTTACAGCCACAGTGTATAATAAGTGTTTAGTTAAGATGGATAAGGCATTTAATTTCTGAGTATGAGGCAGCCAGGTACGTACCAGCGGGTGCCGGGAAAACTCCAGCCGGCCTGCGCACTGGGGGCAGCTTTGGGAAGTTCCTGCCCTTTGCCGCGGAGAAGAGCCTGGCTCCTCCTCTTCCTGTGTGGAACCTGGGATTCAAACCGCCAGGCAAAGCGCCCTAGCAGGGACTCTGACCTAGTGAGTGTCAGTTTCCCGCTTTTCTTTCTTTCCACCCAATAAAACCGTGTCTTACTCATCATTCAAATTGTCTGCGAGCCTGAAATTTTGTGGCCGTGGAACAAAGAACTCCGTCTTTAGCTGAACCAAGGAAAAGCCCTGCAACAATTTTGGCGCGCAACGTGGGGACTTGAGAAGCGGTGAGTGAAATAGAGACTCAAACACTCTCACTGTGGTTTCTAAGCCTTTTCATCCTGGGACTTGTGAGGGTGGGGGAAACCATCCCCCACCCCCTGTCACTCCAAGGCCTTTTCGTGGCCTTTTCCTTCCTTTTTCGAGTCACATCGGTGAGCAGCGGCTCCCCTCCACCCTCCCATCCTTGCCACGGCTGGGACTTAGGGCCCAAGGGTCCCACACAGCTGGCGGGCTGGCGTTTTCCACCACATCTCCTGAGGCTTCCCCTTCCCCAGCCAACGGGTTTTACTCCATCAGACAGTGATTAAGCTTTTCTCCTGGTAGAGGAAACAGTTGTATAAGAATAAGAGGTTCTTCTCTAGGCATTTTTAAACCTTTTTTTTTTTCCCTCTTCTCTACCCTGTCAGCAGTTAACCTTATTTTTTCCTTTTGGAAGACATTTTACTAGGCCAGGCTCCGCAGCTATCACTGTTTGTACTCTCGGCAAAGTTTTGGTTGTCCTACTGTGTGGTAAGACATAGTAAAATTATAATATTTTGGTCTGAGACAGCATTTGAAAGCCCAGGGTGGCCAGGCGCGCTGGCTTCTGCCTGTAATCCCAGCACTTTGGGAGTCCGAGGCGGGTGGATCACGAGGTCAAGAGATTGAGACCATCTTGGCCAACATGGTGAAACCCCATCTCTACTGAAAATATAAAAATTAACCAGGCCTGGTGGCACGGGCCTGTAGTCCCAGCTACTCGGGAGGCTGAGGCAGGAGAATCGCTTGAACCCGGGAGGCGGAGCTTGCAGTGAGCCGAGATCGCGCCATTGCACTCCAGCTTGGCGACAGCAAGACTCCGTCTCAAAAAAAAAAAAAAAAAAAGCCCAGGGTTTAGATGGCACTTTTACTCTAGTTCAGGACCTTGTAATAGACAACTCAAGGGAACGAGTGAGGCATTCTGCTTCCTATGAGCCCTCAAGAATGATGTCCTTCTAACATTCACAGTTCCACTGTTTTGTGGGTCTGCCTCATCATCATCAGACAGTTTTAAATGTTTGCTGCTTCTTCTACATCCTCTTCCCACATCTGAATTAAACTATCCTTAGTGCCTCTTCCCCTTTCCCTTTGGCGAGACAATACTTTTTTTCTTCCTTGCACAACTTTACCGTCGTCTTCTAGGGTCATCTAACCCCATGAGTGTGGCCAATGACAGCACCCCATCCCCTGAGCCATAGAGGCAGACCTGTGCCTGAGATCTGAGCATTCATGGGAATGACTACCGCCCTTGCTTTTTTGATGGGTTCAAATGCCAACAAATCAATCAAAACACTTCACTGAAATTTTTCTGATTGAAGTGAATGGAGGAGAATTTCCCCACCCACCATTTCTGGGTGAGTTTGAAAATATATAAGCATTGATTCTATACTCCTGAGGTTATTCCATGTGAGAGAACACAGAGGAAGCACAGATAAACAAACAGCAAGAAAGAGACTGCTGACAGCTTTTGGAGGCTGGAACTATTTATACCAGGGTTATCTATCTCATCTTTTTCTACAGATTATTTCCTTAGATCAGTTTTTTGTTGTTGTTGTTTTACTTAAGCAGGTTTAAATTTTCAAATGAATACTGTCCAGTATAACACACAACCTCATCACGCTTAATTCTACCAAGTTGTGTATGTTAACTATGGCTATTCTATTTAGACATAGGAAAGTTTGAAACTCACCCTCCTAGCCCATGCTGGCAATTTTTCCAATATAAATAAACATTTCTGCTCTCTCTCTTTAGCCTAGAGAATTTTCATAACCAGAAAGAAATGTTCTTTTGGCTATAAAGTATCTATAGGTTATAATGGCAAGAACAGTATAAATAATAAGACAACATATGTTTATTTTCAACAGTAGTAATCAGAAGATTCAATATACATTTCTAACACTTTGGAGGATAAATTATAATAAAATGGCTAGGGAGAATGTAGATGATACATATAAATCTAGTGAATAAACTGCATTAAATATTATAAATTGCAAAAAGATTTGGAAAGTAACTTCTTTTCTAGTGCCCATGGATCACTTATAAAAATTGATTGTGTATCAGAGAAGAGAGAACTCCTCAGTAATTACTTCAGAGCAGGTTTTAAATACTGAGGTTTATGCAATAAGTAACTACTTATGAAATGTAAAAATATTCAATCATTTATATATTTTGAATCACTATCCTATATAACTCTTTGTTCTAAAAGAAATCAAAATGGCAATTCTTGGCATTAGGATAAGGATAATAGTACACAACCAAATCTGTGGTTCTAGTAAAAGCAAAAATCTATGAAAAAGTACACCATTAAATACATTAATATTAGCAAAAAAGAGGAATTATCTAGATGTTCAATTAAAATTATTTTTAAGTAGAACAAAGTATTATTGGAGATAAAGTAAGGCTGATGAAGTGGAAAACAGAATTCATATAGTTATTTGCTCCCACTCATATACCTAACAATAGGCAGGGCCAAAACATCTTCAAACACCATACTTTTGGTGTAATGAAATGCTTCATTATACCTCATCTAGTACAATCAGCAAAAGAAAGGGTACATGTATACAAAGACAGTCATGGAAAAGTCAAATGAAGAAAAATGTTTGTTGATTTAAAAAGAATAGGCTCTCCTTTACAACATATAAAGAAGTAAATTCCAGGTAATTTTTTGTATTATATATATAATTATATACAATTATATATGATTACATATACAATTATGAATGTAATCTATAATTATAGAACACATTAAATATATATAATTTAGAAAATAATATTTTCATACATTAAGCTGAGTGAAAATTTCTTATGGAGGGAATAAAATCCAAAAGTCTTAAATGAAAAAAAGGAATATTGTGTAAAAATAAATATTCTTCCATGGCAAAAGACATTGAACATGATTGTTAAGAAAAAAGGAGCTGATATAATGGGGAAATTTTTTGACATGTATGTAGACAAAGGGTTAGCAGTTCTATACACCAACTGTAAATTCATTGTAAAAGAAGCAACTTCAAGAAGTATAATTGGGAAAAGAAAATAGAAAACAAATTCATGTGAGTGGAAATGTAAATAATGGAAAGGGACAATAAGTAATGAAAAAATATGTTCAGGCTTGCTGATAATCAGAAGAATGCAAATTATAAAATGAGAATTTGTTTTTTATCCATCAAACTGGCAAAATTTAAAAGTATGGTAATATTAAGATTTAATATTGGATATAAGGAAATGGACAGTCTCAGACATTACCATAGTGTAAATGAAGTATCTGGCAAAGCATACAGAAATGAAGACAATTAAGTGAAAATATGTACATGGTAGTAAAAGCTGGAAATTCCTACAAACAGAATGTTAGATATGTAACTAGACATATAAGTCATAATATTGAGGAATGGCAAAAAAACAGCAATCACCTACACACAATATATAACCTAAAATATATGATTTTACTGGACAACTTTATGGTAATACAATGGAAAAATCTTCCCAAAGGATAACTTTCTTGGAAAATGCAAATAATCATTTTAGAAATATACACCTGAGCAGATGAATTAATGAGAGAATAAAATTTAAAAAGACTTTATCAAATAATTAGTTTTATAAGAACATCTAAGTTCAGAGAGTTGCATGAATGGATTTGTCATATCTTCAGGGAATAGTTACTTCCCATGGGATTTAAACTGTTCCAGGAATTAATAAACAATGTAAATATTTTAAATTTTTTATGATATATATACACACATTCAGAAGAGTACCTGTATCCTAAATGATAAATATTAAGTGAGTGCCTCTGTAACCATTAGACAAGTCACAAGATGGAATGTTTTCTGTACTCCTGAGGCTCTCCAGGTATGTCTTCCCCTCATGGTCTTTTCACTCTCCCAAGGCCATAACCAGTATGGTAACTTTTGAAAATAACTTTCTTCCATTTGTTTATGGTTTTAACTTATAAGAGTGTCATCAAATGATATAGCTTAGTTTTTCATCATTTTAAACTTTATATAAATGTATGCATTCTGACTGAATTCTTTTATTCCACATTTTGTTTGTAAAATATATTTGCATTGTTGTTATTATATGTGGCCCTAGTACATTCACTTTTGTCATCTAAAGGACATTGTATGGAAAGTCTACAAGTAAGCTATCCAGTTTATTGTGGATATTTTTTACTTTTTTTTTCTGTTTTTAGTTTATTTCAAATAATATTGTTATGAACATCTTTGTACATGTTTCCTGGCATATGGGCATATATTTCTTCAGGGCATACTCTCAGATCTGAAATTGATCAGTTATGAGATATGCCTGTCATTAAACTTACTAGAGAATGTTATGTTGCTTTCCAAAGTTGTATTCCAATTTGCCTATTATGTAGTACGGTATGGAAATTTCTGTTGCTCTGCAAATTCGTCAACACCTAGTATTGACAGACATTTTTTATTGTTTGGCAATATGGTGGTTGTGATTTTAAATTTGACTTACTATTGGGATTCAGTATTTTTACCTACATTTATTAATTATTTGGATTTCCTCTTTTGTTAAATCCCCATTCAATTATTTGGCCCAGGAAGGAGCCAAGATGGCTGATTGTACACAGCTAGGAAGAGTGTCTCCCACTGATATACTAGACCATCAAAAAACCTGGAATACTCCAGGCATATCTTTAGAAGGAAGGCATTGAGAACGAACAGAGGGAGGATACAGATCCTGGACTGAAGAGTAAGGCAGCTGGGAAACATGCACAGGGCTACTGTGTACCGGGACTCATTCCTGGACCTCAGTGGTTCCTGGTGAAGAGGTGAGTTAAATGAGTAAGGAGAGAGCATATTATATTATACTGCCAAAGATCTCCAGAATCCTAGCTGCAGGAGACCTAATAACCCCCACGGACACAAGCTGAAAGGGAAAGCAGTTTGGAGAGGTAGCAGGGACAGGACTTTAGCCTGTGCGAAGCCCAAAGGGTGTGGCATGGGAATGGCTGCAGTGGAGCATGAGCTGGAATAGCCATCCCCAAAGGCTTGCCACACTCTTCTAGGTGGTTTTGGCCTTTGTTGATGGTTGGACCTGGATGGAGTTGGGCTCTCTTGCCTGTGAGATGAAGCCAGTCTGATGTGAACTCCCTTCCGTCTTCCAGGCTCTCATGGAGTCCCTGCCTGGCCACACCCACTTGTAGCCTCAGGTGCCCAACAAGGTGCTTCCTAGCAGCCAACAACAAGGCTACTTCACTGGCAGACTGCACATGACCATCATAGAACTCCATCAGAAGGAACCCTGTCAATGCACAACCACCCACCCGTAGCCTCCCCCCACCATTTTGTTGTCACGCACTCATCTGCAGCCCTTGTGCACTGCATTGCTGTCATGTGTGCAAGTAAAACACACCACCCCTCCACCACCAGCACACAAGCATGGCCCACCACCATTGACACACATGTACTCCACTGCCACCCCATCTCCCTTTGGAACCACATGCCCACTGACACATGTGCACCCTGCCATGCCACTGCCACTACTGGCATGTTCATATGAGCTCAGACCCTCTGCCACTGCCCCAGTGAAGCATATTAGCTTGCACTCCCCATTGGAGTGTTGTTGCCAGTGGACCAGGAATACCTCAGCCCCTCCAGTTCAGCAGGTGCTTAACCTTGAGGGGCCAGGGAACAAACCCATAGGCTTGGTACCAGCCCCCACGGTTAGAATCCACAGCTCATGAGTGCCAAGCAAAGCCTTGGCCCTCTGGAATCTTCCAGAAACAAAGCTAGTCAATTCAACCTACCTTATACCACAGTCAAACCCTCAAGGTAATTAAATAATAGAAAAAAAAACATCCAAAGAAAAGCGATTTCAAAGACCAAATGACCATCAGCCCACTCAGATGAAAGAGAAACAGTTCAAGAACTCAGGGAACTTAAAAAGCCATAGTGTCTTCTTATATCAAAACATCCACACTACTCCCCCTGCAATGGTTCTTATCCAGGCTGAAATGGTCAAATGACAGACATAGAATTCAAATTCTGGATAGGAACAAAGATCATTGAGATTCAGGAGAAAGTTGAAACCCAATCCAAGGAATCTGAGGAATCCAATACAATGATACAACAGCTGAAAAATTAAATAGCCATTTTGAAAAAGAACGAAACTGATCTGATAGAGTTGAAAAACTCACTACAAGAACTTCATAATACAATTGGAAGTATTAACAGCAGAGTAGACCAAGCTGAGGAAAGAACCTCAGAGCTCGAAGAACAATTTTACAAATCAATTTAGTCTGATAATAAACAAAAAGGAATTACAAATAATGAACAAAACCTCAAAGAAATCTTGGATTATATAGGGACAATCTATGACTCATTGGTGTCCCTGAAAGAGAGGGGGAGAGAGCTGCCAATGTGCAAAACATGTTTGAGAATATTGTTCATGAATCTTTCCACAATCTCAATAGAGAGGATAACATTCAAATTCAGGAAAACGCTGAGAATAGGTATGAGATACTATACAAGATGGCCATCTCCAAAACATATAGTCATCCGATTCTCTGAGGTCAGTAAGTAAGAAAAAATATTAAAGTCAGTTAGAGAGAAGGGGCAGGTCATCTACAAAGGGAACCCCATCAGGCTAATAGGAGACATTTCAGCAGAAACCCTACAAGCCAGAAGAGATTGGGGGCCTATATTCAGCATTCTTACAGAAGAGAAATTCCAACCAAAAATTTTATATCCAGTCAAAGTAAGCTTCATAAGTGAAGGAGAAATAAAGTCCTTTCAGGCAAGTGAATGCTAAGGGAATTCATTACCATCAGACTGCCTTACCAGAGGCCCTTATGAGAGTGCCAAACATGGAAACAAAAGACAATTACAAGCCACCATAAAAACACACTTAACTACATAGATAACTGGCACTACAAAGCAACTACCCAATCAAGTCTTCATAACAACCAGCTAACAAAATAATGACAGGATCGAATCTGCATATATCAATATTAAAATTGAGCGTAAATGAGCTACATATCCCCACAGAAAAGGCACAGAATGGCAAGTTTGATAAAGAAGCAAGACCATATGCTGTTTACGAAACACCCATCTCATATACAAGGACACCCATAGGTTCAAAGTAAAGGGATGGAGACAGATCTATAAAACAAACAGAAAACACAAAGAGCAAGGGGTTGCTATTCTAATTTTAAACAAAACAAACCTTAAACCAATAACAATGAAAAAAGGACAAAGAAGGGCATTATATAATTATAAATAGTTCAATTCAACAAGATTTAACTATCTTAAATATATGTGCACCCAACACTAGAGGAGCCCAATTTATAAAATAAGTTCTTAGAGACCTACAAAGAGATGTACATAACCACAGAATAGTAGTAGGAGATGTCAACACCCCATTGACAGTGTCAGACAGATCATTGAGGCAGAAAATTCTCAAAGATGTTTAATACCTGAACTTAACACTTGACCAAATGAACCTAACAGTCACCTACAGAACACTCCACCTCCAACAGAGTGTACATTCCTCTCATCTACACATAGGACATACTCTGAAATTGAACCCACGATTGGCCATAAGACAGTTACCGACAAACTCAAAAGAACTGAAGTCGTGCCAACCACACTGTCAGACCACAGTGCAATAAAAATAGAAATCAATTCTTAGAAACTCTCTCAAAGCCATATGATTACATGGAAATTAAACAGCCTGCTCCTGATGCTTTTGGGTAAACAATAAAATTAAGGCAGATATCAAGGAATTCTTTGAAACTAATGACAACAAAGATACAGAACACCAGAAGCTCTGAGACACAGCTAAAGCAATGTTAAGAGTAAAGTTTTGCTAAACGCCAACATGGAAAAGTTAGACCTAGCATCACACCTAGAGGAAGGAGAAAAACAAGAGCAAACCAGCCTCAAAACTAGTAGAAAACAATAAATAACCAAAATTATAGCTGATCTGAATGAAATTGAGATGCAAAAAGGCATGCAAAAGATGGATGAAACTAAAAGTTCTTTGAAAGAATAAATTCAATAGAATTAAAAGAATAAATAAATAATAAATAGACTAAAAAAGCAGAAGTAAGTTCTTTGAATGAATGAAGAAAAAATAAATAAAATTGATAGACTGCTGGCTAGACTAAAAAAGAAAAAAAAAAGAGAAGATCCAAATAAACACAATCAGAAATGACAAAGAGGACATTATTATCAATGCAACATAAAAATAAAATTTAAAAAACCTCTCAAAGACTAAAGACCTACATGCAAACAAATTAGAAAATCTAGAAGAAATGAACAAATTCCTGGAAACATACAATGTCCCAAGATTGAACAAGGAAGAAATTGAAACCTAGAATAGACCAACAACAAGTTCCAAAATTGAAGCAGTAACAAAAAGGCTACCAACTAGAGAAAGTCCTGTACCAGACAAATTCACAGCTGAATCCTACCAAACATATAAAGAAGAGCTGGTACCAGTCCTGCTGAAACTATTCCAAAAAATTGAGGAGGGTCGCTTCCCTAACTCATTATATGGGGCCAGTGTCATTCTGATACCAAAACCTGACAGAGACACAAGAAGGGAATATTTTAGACCAATATCCCTGATGAACATAGATGCAAAAATCCTCAACAAAATCATAGCAAACCGAATCCAGCAGTATACCAACAAGCTAATCCACCATGATCAAGTAGCCTTTATCCCTGAGATGCAAGGTTGCTTCAACATAGGCAAATCAATAAATGTGATTCCTCACATAAACAAAGCTAAAAATAAAGACTATGTGATCATCTCAATAGATGGAGAAGACTTTCAAATCTTCAATAGCCCTTCATGTTTTAAACCCTCAACAAACTAGGCATTGAAGGAATATACCTCAATATAATAAGAGCCATCTGTGACAAACCCACAGGCAACATAATACTGAATGAGAAGAAGCTGTAAACATTCCCCTTGAGAACCAGAACAAGACAAGGATGCTCACTCTAATCAATCCTGTTCAACACAGTACTGAAAGTCCTAGCCAGAGCAATCAGGTGAGAGAAAGGAATAAAAGGCATCCAAATAACAGAGAACATCAAACTATATCTCTTCACTACATCTCTTCACAGATATACCATATCTTCACAGATAATATGATTTTATTATACCTAGAAAACCCGGTACTCTGCCCAAAAGCTTCTAGATCTGATAAACAACTTCAACAAAGTTTCAGGATACAAATCAATGTACCAAAAGTCAATAGCATTTATATCTACCAACAATGTCCAATCTAAATGCCAAATCAAGAGTGCATATCCCATTGCAATAGCCACAAAATATAAAATGCTTAGGAATACAGCTAACCAGGGAGGTGAAAGATATCTACAATGAGAATTACAAAGCACTGCTGAAATAAATCAGAGAGAACACAAACAGATGAAAAAAATATTCCATGCTCATGGATAGGAAGAATCAATACTGTTAAAATGACCATACTACTCAGACCTATTACACTCAATGCTATTCCTATAAAACTACCAATGACATTTTTTACAGAATTAGAAAAAAATTCTAAAATTTATATGGAACCGAAAAAGACCCTGAAAATCCAAATTCAAAGCAATCCTAAGCAAAAAGAATGAAGGCCTCACAGAAACCAAAACAGCATGGGGTACAAAAACAGACACACAGATCAATGCAACAAAATAGAGACCCCATAAATAAAGCTACACACCTAAAAACATCTGATCTTTGACAAAGTCACCAAAAAGCAATGGGTAAAGAACTCCTTATTCAATAAATGGTGCTGAGATAACTGGCTAGCCATATGCAGAAGATTGAAACTGGACCTCTTCCTTTCATTATAGACAAAAGTCAACTCAAGATAGACTAAATATTGAAATTTAAAATAGAAAACTATAAAAATTCTAGAAGAAAACCTAATAAATACCATTCTGGGCATAGGCTCTTGCAAATATTATGAAGATTCTAAATGCAATTGCAACAAAAACAAAAATTGACAAACGAGACTTGATTTAACTAAAGAGCTTCTGCAGACCAAGAGAAACTATCAAGAGTTAACCAACAACCTACAGAATGGGAGAAAATATTCACAAAATATGCATTTGACAAAGGTCTAATGTCCAGAATCTATAAGGAACTCAAACAAATTAACAGGCAAAAAACAACCCTATTTTAAAAAGGTCAAAGGACATAAACAGACATCTCTTAAAAGAAGACACACACACATGGCTAACAAGCATATGAAAAAAAATATTCAACATCACTAATCATTAGAAACATGCAAATCAAAACCACAGTGAGATACCATCTTATACCAGTAAGAATAACAATTATTAAAAATTTAAAAGTAACAGACACTAGCAAGGTCACACAGAAAAGGTAATGCTTATACACTGTTGGTGGGAATGTAAATTAGTTCAGCTACTGTAAAAAGCAGTTTGGAGATTTCTCAAAGAACTTAAAAACAGAGCGACCATTTGACCCAGCAGTCCCATTACTGGGTATGTATCCCACAGAATATAAATCATTCTGCCAGAAAGACACATGCAGGCATATGTTTATTGCAGCACTATTCAAAATAGCAAAGACATGGAATCAACCTAGATGCCCATCAGTGGTGGACTAGATAAAGAAAATGTAGTACATATACCTTGTGGAATACTATGCAGCCATAAAAAGAACAAAATTATATCCTTTGCAGCAAAATGGGTGGAGTTGGAGTGCATTGTCCTAAGCATATTAATACAGGAACAGAAAACCAAATAACCACATGTTCTCCCTTATAAGTGGTAGCTAAACATAAGTACACAGGGATGCGAAAAAGGGGACATTAGACACTGGGTCCTACCTGAGGATGGAAGGTGGGAGGAGGGTGAGGATTTTTAAAACTATTGGGTACTGTGCTTATTACCTGAGTAATGAAATAACCTGTACACCAAACTCCTGTGACATGCAGTTTACCTATATAACAAACCTGCACATGTAATCCTGAACCTAAAAGTTGAGAAGAAAATAAAGAAAACATTCTATCTAGCCAAAAAAAAATTTTTTAAGCAAAAAATAAAATTTTGTGCACATTTCTATTGTGCTTTTTAAAAATAGTGATTTGCAAATGTTCTTTACACAAATTTTCTATTAATCACATATAAATATTCTTCCTCATTCTTTGGCTTGTATCTCTTTGTGGTATCTTCTGTGATTTAGTATAGTTGGATTTATCATTTTCCTTAATATACAGACATTTTGGTCCTGTCTATGATAGCTTTTTATCCCCTAGTTAAGGATATTCTATATAATCTTCTAAAAGCCTTGTAGTTTGCCTTTTCCATTTAGGTCAACATGTATTCATTGGTTTTTGTGTATTGTATGATGTCTAATGCCATTTTCTCTATATAGAGGTCTTATTGTCCAGTATCACTTATTGAATACCTTTGTATATAATGAGTATGCATGTAATCAGGATCTATTTCTAGTCCCTTTATTCTGTTGTGTCTAGCTCTGCACTGTCTTAATTACTGGGACTTTATAATAAATCTTGAAAATTGTAGGAAAAGCTCTCACACCTCGACTAAGCTTTTTTAACCTTTTACATCTTCATATAAATTTGGATTTTGATTAGGATTGCAATTAATCTTTAAAACAATTTGTAAAATGAAATACATTAAAAACATGCATCTAAGGTATCTTCTTGTCTTCTGAGGAATTATTTTATGAAAAGAATGCTTTCTATTGAATCTTATGCTTTAAAGATTCTCCGTTAAAATGATCCATCCATTTCAATCTTCATGTATTACAAGTCTATGTTTCTCAGACTCATGATTTATATATAAGAAACAGATGGAATTTTATAAGGCTATTCTAATATTGGCACTATAACAATATTCATCATGTTTAGAATGAATTATTTTTATGTAATGAGGCTTTTAGGGGAGTTTTTCTTGGTTATTGACTCTGTATAAAGAAACTCTGTGTGCCAAGTTCTGCAGAATAAATTTAGTTCCTTGATTTTAGATAAATATATTTAAATATTACATGAAATTGAGAACTGGTGCAAACTGATATTTTGAAGGCACTTACAGCACTTCTGAATTATGTAATGTGGGAATTTATATCCTTCATTAATATGTTTTAGCATTTTTTTATAGATATAATATGTTAATTATAGATAATTTAGAAAGAACAGCATAGAGAAATAAAAAAGAACAATTAAAAAACCACCCAAATGGCTTCACCTAAAATTAATATTTTTAAATATTACAATAAACCAAATTTCCTTCCTGAATTTATATACAGCTATATACCCCTATCTCCTACATGTCCATATATCTTAAAATCAGTATAAAATAATCATTTCAATAAATTGGCACCAAAGATCCTTTGATAGTTTTAAAAACAATATTTCATATTTTCAAAAACAGACGATTTTAATTCTGTATAATTTTCTTTGGAGCACAGGAAAAGATGAAAGACTATTCAATTTATTTTCTGAAGTTAGAAAAACCTTGAAGTCAAAATATGACAATCAGTGCAAGTAAAAAAAAGACAAAATTCTTTTAAGAATTTAGAAGCAAGTATGTAAATGAAGTACCAGAAAATACATTATAACATCATATTAAAAGACCAATCTACCATAATCAAGTAGAGCTTATCTTAGTGATGAGAGGATGTTTTAAATTTAGGAAATTTATAAAAATATTTTGCAATATCACCAAGTCAAATAGGAAAACAAGAGAAACATTGGCTAATAGTGAATAAAATAATAAATCACAAATACTGGACAAATTATACAATTTCATCACTCAGCAACTGTCATGATTATATATCAAAAACTTGAGACAAAAACCAAGTATACTTAATACAAGAATGGACTCTGAATGAAATCTATAAGACATGTAGGAATCAATAACTTTTCTATGTCCTAGAAAAAAGTTTATAATATGTAACCAAAATTTCATTTATAAAAACGTAAAAATTATAAGACATATATAACTAATGTTAACAAGAAATGTGGATAATCCAGATAAAGAAAATTAATTATTCAAGCCATCTTTTATGTCTGTTACTTAAACTCTGTAGGAAAACATACCATGTTCCTGAATAGTAAAGTTGAATATTGTAAAATGTTGATTGTTCTTCAGTCAGTTTTATTGGTTTAATTTAATGTGAAAAATAATCCTATTATGTTTTTGTGGTATTTTTTGAAATTTATGTTAATTGACAAATAATAGTACATATTCATGGGGTACACAATATTTCAATACATACAATGTGCAGTAATCAGATTAGGGTAATGAGCACATCATTTATTTATTTGTGTTGAGAAACATTTATTTCTTTGTATTGAGAACATTCAGTATCTTCCTTCTAGCTATCGTAAACCTTGTATTATTGTTAACTATATTCAATCTATAGTGGTTTAGAACACTAGAACTTATTCCTTCTATTTAGCTGTCATTTTGTGTCCTTTAACAAATCCCTATATATTTTACCCTTTCCCCTTCCTTCCTAACCTGTAGTATCTTCTATTCTACTTTTCACTTCTATATCAGCTTTTCTTTAAGTTTCTACCTATGAGTGAGAATATGTGTTTAGCTTTCTGTTCCTGGTATACTTTACTTGACAATAATGTCCTCTAGTTCCATCCATAATGTTATGAATGACAGAATTTCATTCATTTTTATATCTGAATAGTATTCCATTGTGTTTATATACATTTTCTTTATCAGTCTCTTCATGGACACCTAGATTGATTCCATATCTTGGCTATGGGGAACAGTTCAGCAATAAACATGGGGCTGCAGGAATTCATTTGATATATTGATTACTTTTTGGAGGGTAAATACCCAGTAGCAGTGGGATTGCTAGATCATATGGTAGCTCTATTTTTGTGTGTGTGTTTTTTTTTCCAGAAATCTCCGTACTGTTTATCACAGTAGTTGTATAATTTGCATTCCCAACACCACTGTATTTGAGTTCACTATTCTCTGCATTCTGACTAGCATTTGTTATTTTTTTGTCTTTTTAGTAATAGCCATTTCCACAGGGGTAAGATATCTCATTTTGATTTTCATTTCCCTGATGATTAGTAATGTTGAGCATTTTTATATGCCTGTTGGCTGTGTGTATGTCTTCTCTTGAGAAATGTGTATTTATGTCCTTTATCCACTTTTAATGGGATTATTGGTTTTTTATTGTTCAGTTGTTTGAGTTCCTTGTATATACTAAATATTAGTCCCTTGTCAAATGAATGATTTGCAAATATTTTCTCTCATTCAACAGATTGTGTCTTCACTCTGTCAATTGTTTCCTTCACTGTGAAGAAGCTTTTTAGTGTAATATAGTCCTATTTGTCTCTTCTGTTTTTGTTGCCTATGTTTTTGAGGTCTTAGCCATAAAATATTTACCTGGACGAATGTACTGATCTAGTGGTTTTATAGCATCAGGTCTTATATTTAAGTCTTTAATTTATCTTGAGTTAATTTTTGTATATAGTGAGAGATGGGTACAGTTTCATTCCTCCGCATATGGATATCCAATTTTCCGAACAACGCTATTGAAGAGGATGTTCTTTCCCCAATGTATGTTATTGGTGCCTTTATTTAAATTCAGTTGGCTGGAAGTATGTGGATTTATTTCTGGGTTGTATTTTCTGTTTCATTGAATCTGTGTTGCTGTTTTTATACCAATACCATGCTATTTCATTACTATGGCCTTGTAATAAATTTTGAAGTAAGGTAATGTGATGGCTCTAGTTTTGTTCTTTTTACTCAGCATTGCATTGGCTATTCAGGCTACTTTTTGGTTTCATATAAATTTTAGAATTTTATTTCTGTGAAAAATGACATTCATATTTTGATAGAGATTGCGTTAAATATGTAGATTGCTTTGGATATAGTTGTCATGTTAACTATATTAAGTCTTTCAATCCTTGAGCGTGAGATGTCTTTCCAATTGTTTGTGGCCTTCTCAGTTTCTTTCATCAGTGTTTTGTAGTTTGCTTTGTAGAGTTTTCTAATCTCTTTAGTGAAATTTACTTGTAGATATTTTAATTTTTTTGTAGATATTGTACATGGGATTGCCTTCTTTCTCTGCTGGTTCATTATTAGTGTATAGAAATGTTACTGATTTTTGTATGTTGATTTTGTATCCTGCAACTTTGTCGAGCTGATTTGTCGGATGTAAGAGTTTTTTGGAATTTTTAGGTTTTTCTAGATACAAGATCATGTCATCTGCAAAAAAGGAACATTTAACTTTCTCTTTTCCAATTTGAATGTCTTTTTTTTTCTCTCTCTCCTGTTTGATTTCTCTGGCTAGAACTTCCAGTACTGTGTGGAATAGGATTGGTGAAAGTGGGCATCCTTGTCTTGAGCCAGTACTTAAAGAGAAAGCTTTCAGCTTTTCCCAATCCAGTGGAATGTTAACTGGGGGTTTATTGTATATGCCCTTTATTATGTTGAGATATGTTCCTTCCGTGCCTAGTTTGTTGAGAGTTTTTATCATAAAGGATGTTGAATTTTATTAATTGCTTTTTCTGTATCTATTGAGATTATCATAGAGTTTTGTCCTTCATTCTGTTAATGTTATACATTATATTTATTGATTTCATTTCTAAATTTATTCATTTGGGTCTTCTCTCTTTTTTCTTGGTGAATCTGTCTAGCAGTTTCATCAATGTGGTTTATCTTTTCAAAAAAACAACCCTCATTTCATTTGTCCTTTATATGCTTTATCATTTTCTTTAGTTCTGCTCTGATTTTATTATTGCTTATCATCTGCTAATTTTGGCTGTGGATTGCTCTTGCTTTTCTACTTCTTTCAAGTGCATCATTAGATTATTTTAAATGTGTCTACCTTTTTAGGGTAGACACTTATTACTGTAAAATTCCCTCTTAGCAGTACTTTTGCTGTATTCCTTAGGTTTTGGTATGTTGTGTTTTTATTTTTATTTGTTTCAAGAAAATTTCTTATTTCCTCTTTAATTTCTTCCTTCACCAAGTAGTCATTCAGAAGCATGTTGCTTAATTTCCATGTGTTTGTACAATTTTCCAAGTTCCTCTTGTCGTTGAATTCTTGTTTTATTCCACTGTGGTTTGAGAAAATACTTGATATTATTGAGATTTTAAAAAAATTTTGAGACTTGTCTGGTATACTAACATATGGTTAACCCTAGAGAATATTCTCTGTGCTGTTGAGAAGAATGTGTGTCCTGTAGCTGTTGGATAAAATATTCTGTACATATCTATTAGGTTTATGTGGTCTAATGTGTAGTTTAAATCCAATGTTTATTTGTTAATTTTATGTCTAGATGATCTATCTAATGCTGAGAGTGAGAGGTTGAAGTCTCCAACTATTATTGTATTGGAGTATTTTCTTTTAGACCTAATAATATATGCTTCATATATCTGGGTACATATGTTTATAATCATTATATCCTCTTGCTGAATTGATCTTTTTATCATAATAAAATGATCTTCTTTTTCTCTTTTTTACAGCTTTTAACATAAATTCTGTTTCATCTGATATAAGCATAGCTGCTCTTGCTCACGTTTGGTTTCTATTTGCGTGGAATATCTTTTTCTATCCCTTTACATTCAGTCTACATGTGTCTTTAGAGGTGAGATGAGTTTCTCGTAGCAAGCATATAGTTGGGTCATTTTTTATCCATTCAACCATTCCATATCTTTTAAGAGGAAAGTTTAATCTGTTTACATTTTAAGATTATTACTAATATGTGAGGGCTCATTCTTGTCATTTGATTAATTGATTTATGGTTATTTAGTATATCCTTTGTTTCTTTCCCTCTTACTGTTTATCATTGTGGTTTGGTAGTTTTCTTTAACATTTGAGTTCTTTCTCTTCCTTTGTGTGTTTTCTTTACCAGTGGGTTTTAACTTTCATGTATTTTCATAGTGGCATATATTGTCTTTTCACTTCCAGGTGTGGACTGCCTTAAGCACTTTTTGTAAGGCCCTTTTAGTGGTTTTGAATTCCATCACATTTTGCTTGGCTGGTAAATACTTTATTTCTCCTTCATTTATGAAGGATAACTTTGCTGTGTATAGTATCTTGATTGACAGTATTTTTTAATTTTTATTTTAGATACACACACACACACACACACACACACACACACACATACACGCACACACACACAGCCCAGTCTCTCCTGGCCTGAAAGATTTGTGCTGAGAAATCCACCATTAGTCTGATGGGTGTTCCCTTATAGGTGACTAGATGTTTTTCTCTTGCTGTTCTTAGAATTCTCTTTGCCTGTGACTTCTGACAGTTTGACTGTAATGTGCTGTGAAGAGATTTTTGAATTTTCTGTCCCTTTCACTTTCTCTTTACCTTCTGGGACACCTAAAATTTTTATATCGGGTGACATTTTGAGTCCCATATGTCACATAGGTTTTGTTCATTCTTTCTTATTCTTTGCTTTTTATGTTTGTCTGGCAGTGTTGTTTCAAAAGATTTGCCTTCAAGTTTTGAAATTTTTTCTTCTGCTTGATCCAGTCTATTGTTGAGGCTTTTCAATGTACGTTGTATTTTATTTTACAATTCTCAAGTTCTACAATTTGTTTGGTTCTTTTTTATGATGTGTAACTTTGCTAAAGTTTTTATTCATATCCTGAATTGTTTTTATAATTTTTTGTGTTTTTTTTTATATTATATCTCACTGAGCATCTTTAGTGTCATTATCTTGAATCCTTTTCTTTCCTAGAATTATAAAATTTCTTTTTCTTTGGAATCTGTTTCTGGAGAATTATTGTGTTGCTTTGGAGGTATCACATTTCTTTGTCTTTTCATGTTTCTTATGTCCTTATGTCGATATCTGCACATGTGATATATCTTTTTCAATTTTTTTATAGTAGCCTTTGTAGGGGAGGATGTTTTTCTGAAGATATATTTATAGTGTTGGTTAAGTAAGGCACTAGATTCTGAGTATGTCCACAAATGCAGCCTCCATATCATTTATTTGACTGTAAGCAGCATCAGTGATGTTTGTTAGGGTGCTGTGGTTAATGGAGGCTGTGGTGAAGTTTTGCTGGGGACAGGGCACTAGATGGGCCTGTACTCATGCCCATTGGTGGCAGTAGTGGGCCAATTATGCCAATTTTTTGGCCCTAAAGTGTCATACACTGGCACCAGTGTTAGAGGGTCCAGTCAGGCTAATTCTTGGGCCTCCAGGTAGCTCGTTCAGGCATTGGTAGTGACAGTGATGGGCCAGGCAGGTGGGCATGTTCTTGGACCCATGAGCAGTGGATGTGGAATGGATAATGGCAACGCAGTGGGAGGGCAACCCTCTGGCTTCTGAGTAGTTCACTCTGGTGTTTACAGTGGCTGTGACAGGCTGGGAAAGCCAGTCCCCAGGCTCACAGGTAGCTCATGTGGGTGGGTGTCATCTGTACCAGTAGCAGCAGATTGGATGAGCCTAACTTCAGGTACCCAGGAGGAGTGCTTCAGTCCAACAGGGGTGGACTGGGCTGGACATTCCCCAGGTCTCTGGATGGCATGCTTGGGCTGTAGGTAGGTGGATCTGGGCCAGGTAGACCTGTCTTCAGGTGCCCCAGCATTGCATGCATGTCCTGCCCATGGTAGGTAGTGGCGGTGTAATCCCCAGGACCCCAGCAGAATGCTTGAGTAGCGGCAGTGGCAACTGCACTGCATTCTGCTATTGGTGAGGGTGGGGTTGCTTTCAGTGGCAGCAGTTGGCTGAGAAGCATGCACTCTTTGCTGTTGCTTTGGCCTTAGCTGCAGCATCCTGCAGTGGCAGCATCTGTTGGTAGGAGAGTTTGTCCTTGGGGCATGTAAAAATGTGCACTGGCTTTGCTGCTGGAGAGCAAGAAGGCCATTGTCAATGTTTTGTGCTTCAGTTTTTACGGCAGCAGCCAGCTATGGCAGTGTCTTGGGTGAGGATGTCAATAGAGCTCCAGGGATGTGGAGATGCAGGGGTTGTTGGGCCCCCCAGGCAGGATGCAATCTGGTGTGGGCTGGGGTCTCAATATGGCACCTTGCTGTAGCTACTTAGAACTCAGAGAGTGTATGGGACCCAGTGTAAGTTTGCTCTCTGGAGCAGTCTGTTGCACAGTCTCCAGGTACCACCGTATGTTAGTCTCAGGACCTCTGAGGGCCCAGGGGCTTTCCTGTGGCTAGGATTGTAGGGGTCTACAGTGAAAATGTAGACTACTTGGGATCTCGCACTTACCCCTTCTTCACATTGGGGAACCTCTCCAGCCTCCCAGCCAATCCTGGCTGAACAAGCTGCCTTGCTTCCCTCTCCTTCCTTGTGAAAGGTGTTTTATTGTCACTTCTCTGTGAAATTGCAGTGTTTTCTCTTAGATTATTTGAAGTATGATTATCTACTCACTATTTTGGTTTTTCTTTGGAAGATCAGTAACAGATTCCTTTAGTCAGTCATCTTGAAGCCCGTTCTAAGCATGCTCAACATTTTCTTCTTTCATATCACAAAGTTTGAATCAAAGCCTCTTTATACTTAGAGACTAAATTTTTGTGAATCACTTTGGCCACAGGCAGCAATATCAGCATCACAGAGGCTTGCTCCTTTTCCTATTTCCTCATCAGGAGTTTGGCCCTTTAGGGCCCTTTATGCTCAGTGGTGCAAGTTCAAGAAAAAACAAAATAAACTGGAATTTCAAGTCCGTTTTAGAATTTATTGAAGGCCTGGGACAATTTTGTTTGTTTTGTTTTGTTTTATAATTGCATACCAATGCAGAACATTAAAAAGCCTTCCCTGGAAGCCTGATAGAAGATTTTGACAGATGATGTTTGGCACTGGAGTGACATCTATGAAAATTCCAGGATCCTGTTTGATGTAATAATTTCTACTGTCTTTAATTGTATCACTGTGTGTGTGACAGGGTTTGCAGTATAAAATAACTTTTAATATCAACGTTTTATTCCAGCATAATCTTTCGGAAGATAGTTTGGCAATATTAAAAATGCACATTTAAATATTAAATGCCCGAGATAGTACAAATGAGCATAATGGACCTGCTAATTGGTCAACAAACTCCTTTTATGTACTAGAATGTTCTCATACAGGCAGGTAATCACAACTACGTCTCAACTCACTCCCTTGCTTGGTGGCTGCCAAAAATCTTTTGACATATGTCATAAGACACACCTGATTTCAGAAATTTGGACGAAACATGCATTTGAATTAGGGATTTTCAGAAATAGAGTGTATGCACACTTTATATTATTTTACAAAAGTGATGTTTTCATAAGACATGCTGTTTCACTTGGGACAATTTATTGGGACTGTTTTTCAATGCCATTAACTACTGCTTTCAAATATAATTATTTAAGGAGAGAATAATATTCATTTGTAGTTATGACATTTTTAAAATACTTTTTATGGTTATATTAGTTGTTTATAATTCTATGTTATTGTAAATGACAGTGAAATGTAGCTAAATCTTTGTGAATACCCAGAACCATTTCTCCGGATAAATATGCAGAAGCAGAGTTCTGGGGTCAAAAGATATATATATATCTTTCTAAAGGATTTGAATGCAAAAGCTTAAGTGCTCTACAGAAAAACCATATGCTGTCCTTCAGTCCTCAGAATGCATCATACCACCTCCTGCCTCTGATTTTCATGGTGCTGTTGGTTTTGGTACAACTAATTCCTGGCACTATTGATTCCTCACAGAGAAAGGGCTTTCATGGGGAGACCGCCACATCCTCTATCTTTGCAAATTAAAGGCAGTGTGTGGCATTTGCCAGGATCTCCTCTGCTTACTTCTTGTATTACTATAGCCTCTTCTCCAGGAAGGAATTGTAAGAATTAACCAAAGGTCTGTTTGTTCCATCTGGCCCCATCTAGAAGCTAACTAGCAAGAGATTTTCGAAGTCCATGACATGTGGGGAGCATTGATCTTCGGCTTTTAACTTCGAGATCATTTATCAATTGATCTCTTAATATCCTTTGGAAATTTGGGGGTTTTAGATAAGAATGTTTCAACAAAAGTTTTAACAAAAAGTTTTTGGTGGTGGTTGGCTCGCTTTATTAAAGTGTATGAATATAAGAAGTGACATATCTATAGTAATAAGGTTAAAATGAAATAACTGGAGACCTAGAAAATCAGTATTTATCCTTTTTCTAATAGCATCTCCTAGGTCTTCTTTGAGCCTTTGTAACTCATTTTTCCATGCACTGTCAGTGCCTAATCCTCAAGAACATACATGGTAACACTGGCAGGAAAGTGTTCCTGAAAAGGAAATAAGTGTCCTGTACAAGGGCCAGTGAAGGAGACCGGATACACACTTCTAGTGGATACCCCTCTCACAGATTCTCCCACAGAGCTGAACCTGGGTGGTAGTGGACCCTGAGGTGTGATATTTCCTGCTGCCTTTCCACCTTTATCTAAGGTAGGACATATGACCATCTGATGTTCCATAGATGCTGCCCTTATCTTGCCCTCAAATAGCAATTTTATAAAATGCCAAATCAAGCCCTGCTAATAAAGCAAGAGATGAAATCCTACTAACATTATTACAGGGTTCTGATCAGTTCCCAAAAGGAAATCACTGGCAACACCATCACAAATAAAACCCCAAATTTTGTTTTTTCAATTTTTAGATTTCAGAAAGGTCATGTTTATTGTCAGCAGATGCATTAGAGCAAAGTTCTCTTATTCTCTTAGTCACGTCTTTATCAAGTAGCACTGGATGAACATCAGCTTTCAGTTATGATGAATAAATTGAAATTCTAGAGATCTGGTTTAGCACCTCAATGAATAAGATGACTAAGTTCTAAAAATCTGGTTTACAAGCTTGTTCCTATGGTTAACAATACTGTATTGTGCATTTAAAAATGTGTTAAGTAGAAAGACCTCACATTAAACATTTTTTTTTTTTTTTGTAAAAAAGTAGTATTGGATGGTCTCATGGTATGATCACAGCTGCTTCTGCTTGCCTCAGTCAGTCTAGGCCAGCAGTTCTCCACCCAGGAGCATGTCTCCACCCAGAAGCATGTCCTACAGAGATTTGTGAAAGTGCTGATCCTCTGGCCCCACATCCAGAGATTCTGATTTAATTGCTATAAGCAGGGGTAATAAACTTAAAACTTAGTCACGTGCTTAAAACTCAGTCACGGGAATTAAAAGAACCAAAAAGAGAATGGTGTAGACACACGGAAAACTAATTAGATGTTAAATAAAACAGATACTCAATTTTACACTCCCTTACCAAACCACATAGCAAACCATATTTGTGGAAATGTAAGCAATTTAATTTCATGCTTTGTGCGTTTCTCTCCTTTTCACCTTCCTCTTCCTCCCCTTCCTCTCTTTCCTCTTTTAATTCCTCCTCCCCTTCCTCCTTTTCTTCCTTTTTCTTCTTCTTTTTCTTTTCATCTAATTGCTACAGATTAGATTAAACTTTGCCCCCTTTTGAAAACCTTCCTTATGTTCCCAAAATGATTAGATGACCCTGCTTTTGTTCTTTCATATCGCATTGACCGTAGGGCTCTTACAAATTTCTTCTCCCTGTGTGTGTGCATGTTTATAATCGTCTTCATTCTAAGCAGGGTTTGAGTCTGTATGGTGTGCTTAATTATTCATTTACACTTTTGTGCTTTTACCTGGACTCAGTTCTGACTGCCAAGGTCCCTGGATTATTAATCTTTGTATCCCCAGCACCTAACACTCCATAAATTATCTGTAAATGCTACTGAATTAATTCAGAAGAAAAAAGTGACTGCTTTTGTTTGTTGTTTGTTTTTTAGCTAATACATAGTTTACATCCTGTTTCTTTTTCTTTTGAGGCTTCCTGGGATTTTAATTGACCTAGGCACATTAATTTCAAAAAAGAAAGAAAAATAACTATATAGCTTCAATGTTCTAACCTTCAACATTAAGTTAATGTGCTCTAACAGTAACTTAGCAATTGCTATTGGGCTAACTGAAACAATCAGAAAGAAGGAAGAAAATGGTTATATATACTTGAGTTGAGAAACTTGCATTTATACTTAAAATATCAAGGAAGATATTTTCCCCCAGAAAGCATCCATTTATAGGAAATGCACACAGGATTGAAGTTCTTATCCCCAGCCCTTTTCCTGAATTAGAGGGCAAAATTATTCATCACCATTAAACTGTTTACATAAAAATATAGAACTGTGTTTAAGAGATGAACGTTTTTCTTCCTCATGTGGTTGTGAGAACACCAGATTGCCAGTCCATTCTTTTGACAGGTGTCTCTTGGAATGAGCCATTGAGAGGCCTGGCATGATTTGACGCCACTTTGACAGGACACTGTCTCTTATGCATGGTCGCTGAGCAAATTGGCTTAAGAATCTCCCTTAACAAATTCTAAGTCAGAGTGATTTGAGGCAGCACGTCAGTTTAGATTATTCTCTCCTACAGCCTCCAGAGAAAACATGGCTTCCCTGTCAGCTCTCTGTAGACATGCTGCATGGTTAGCTCAAATTTTAAAAAGTAAAGGAAGTGAATTTACTTTATTAAATTTCAAAAAGCAAAAGGATTTTCATAAGCATTCTTCATGGGAGCACTGGGTTACTTGAATCTAAATTCAACCTCTTCTGTTTACTAGCTACTGAACGTAAACAATGTACTTGATTTATTTAAACCCATATTTCTTCATCTGAAAAATGGGGATGATAATAATATCTACCTCTTGGATCTACTGTGTAGAAGAAATGAGCTAATTCATATAAAGTTCTTAGGATGTTGCCTGGTCCATAATTAGGGCTCAATAATGTCAACTATCATTATTCCAAAGCCTTCCTTACCTTGTGGCAGTTGGGAATGATGACCTTTATAGTCATTTGAAGAATCATTTTGTATGTAAATCCATTACCACTTAGGCATAAAACATAATGCATCTACATCCTAGCAGAGCCCCAGGCAATCTTAAGAGAATAAAAACAAATATGCATGGAAATTCTTCCTACCTTGCCATTCTCAGCTTTATTATACATGTATAACATTTATAGAGGTATCACTTTTTATTACCAAAGTAAAATATATTTCTTATGAAAACTTGAAAAGCACAAAGAACCTTGAATGTGCACATAACAGTAATTCCATGATCCAGATACAAACGCAGATAACGTGAAGGTATTTATGTTACCCTTCTAGTATTTTGCGAATGCATAAAATGTACGCATATAAAATGTTTACATAATTAAGATTATGTTGTTCTTATTTTGATTATTTAATATTACTTTGTAAAAATTTGTTAATATCTTTAAATATCCCTCTAAAACTCTAGCTACACAAGTTTATTTCAGTAATCTATTGGCATTTATGTTATTTCTGTATTTTTTTGGAAACTCATACTTTATTTTAAAAACAATTATTTGGTCCTCAGAGATTAAGACTTCTAAAAATTGAGAGATCATTAAGAAGTTGGGGTAGTCATTTATAACTTTGTGTCTTTCTTAATTTCCATGAGTTTATTTTATTTTCATTAATAATACTTGGTCAATTGTCTCCTAAAAAGCAGATTATATCACTAATGTCTAAACACCAAGCTAAAACTTCCTGAATTTTTTAAATTAACTAATTCAAAAAATATCTATCAAGCAATGACAGTGTGGTAGGCATAGTTTTCAGAAGTGGAGATGCAATAATCGTCAGTGCAGATAAAGCCTTTGCCTGTGCAACTTACATTCATTTTAGAAATAAGATTAAATTTTCATATATAAATCTAAATTTAGAAATAGTAATAGGGAAAGATTGATCTGAAATTTCTATTAGTGACAAATGATATTTTTAAAATATATAATGGCATATTTATTATATTTAATACATCATAAATAAATAAAAATTACATAATACATTATAAATTAAATAAAAATTACAAACTATAAATGATTTTCTTTCTCAGTAGACCCCCTCTTCCATCTGCAATTTCTTCAATGGTATATGTATGCTGTTGTTTTTCCAGAGAACTCTGATATATTCTGTTAACTGCTTCATGTCAGACCATACATAGCTTGTTTCATTTATGAACCATAGCTCTCTTTAGGAATTTTTTCTTTTCCGAATTTCCACTTATGTTTGTTTATTTGTTTTTTAATTTTAAGTTCGAGGATATATGTGCAGGATGTGCAGGTTTGTTACATAGGTAAACGTGTGCCATGGTGGTTTGCTGCACAGATTATTCCATCACATAGGTATTAAGCCCAGCATTCATTAGCTATTCTTCCTGATGCTCTCCCTCTTCTGCTGCTTACTCTCTGACAGACCTCAGTGTGTGTTGTTCCACCCCATGTGTCCGTGTGTTCTCATCATTCAGCTCCCACTTATACGTGAGATCTGATATATGGTATTTGGTTTTCTGTTCTTGTGTCACTTTGCTGAAGACAATAGCCTCCAGCTCCATCTATGTCCCTGCAAAGGACATGATCTTTTTCCTTTTTATGGCTGCGTAGTAATCCATGTTATATGTGTACTACATTTTCTTTATCCAGTCTATCATTGATGGGCATTTAGTTGATTCTGTGTCTTTGCTATTGTGAATAATGCTGCAATGAACATACACACATGCATGTATCTTTATGATAGAATAATTTATATTCCTTTGGGTATATGCCTAGTAATGGGATTGCTGGGTCAAATGATATTTTTGCCTCTAGGTCTTTGAGTAATTGCCACTCTGTCTTCCACAATGGTTGAACTAACTTACCAACAGGGTAAAAGCATTCCTTTTTCTCCACAACCTCGTCAGCATCTGTTATTTTTTTACTCCGTTCTGACTGGTATGAGATGGTATCTCATTGTGGTTTTGATTTGCTTTTCTCTAATGATGAGTAAGGTTGAGTTTTTTTTGTTTTTTTGTTTTTTTTCATATGTTTGTTGGCCCCATGTTTGTCTTCTTTTAAGAAGTGTCTCTTTATGTGGTTTGCCCATTTTAATGGGGTTGTTTGTTTTTTTCTTGTAAATTTGTTTAAGTTCCTTGTACATGCTGGATATTAGACCTTTGTCATATGGATAGATTGTAAAAATTTTCTCCCATTCTTTAGGTTGTCTGTTCTTGCTGATGATACTTTATTTTGCTGTGCAGAAAGCTCTTTAGTTTAATTAGATCCCATTTGTCAATTTTTGCTTTTGTTGCAATTGCTTTTGGCATCTTCATCATGAAATCTTTGCCTGTGCCTGTGTCCTGAATGGTATTGCCTAGATTGTCTAGTAGAGTTTTATAGTTTTTAATTTTACATTTAAGTCTTTAATCCATCTTGAGTTGATTTTTGTATATGGTGTAACAATGGGGTCCAGTTTCAGTTTTCTGCATATGGCTAGCCAGTTTTTAGCACCATTTATTAAATAGGGAATCCTTTCCCCATTGCTTTTTTTGGTCAAGTTTGTCAAAGTTCCAATGGTCATAGGTGTGTGGTGTTATTTCTGGGTTCTCTGTTCTGCTCCATTGGTCTGTATGTGTCTGTTCTTGTACCGGTACCATGCTGTTTTGATTACTGTAGCCCTGTAGTATAGCATGATGCCTCCGTCTGTGTTCTTTTTGCTTAGGATTGTCTCGGATATTTGTACTCTTTTTTGGTTCCATATGAATTAAAAAAATTTTTTTTTCTAATTCTGTGAAGAATATCAATGGTAGCTCAATGGGAATAACATTGAATATATAAATTGCTTTGGGCAGTATGTCCATTTTCAACAATATTGATTCTTCTTATCCATGAGCATTGAATGTTTCTTCATTTTTCTATCATGGCTGATTTGTTTGAGCAGTGGTTGTAGTTCTACTTGAAGAGGTCCTTCACTTCCCTTTTTAGCTGTATTCCTAGGAAATTTATTCTTTTTGTGGCAATTATGAGTGGGAGTTCATTCATGATTTGGCTTTTGGCTTGCCTGTTGTTGGTGTATAAGAATGCTAGTAATATTTGCACATGATTTTATATTCTGAGACTTTACTGAAGTTGCTTATCAGCTTAAGAAGCTTTTGGGCTGAGATGATGGGGTTTTCTAGATATAGAATCATGTCATCTGCAAAAAAAGAGAGTTTAACTTCTTCTCTTCCTATTTAAATACGCTTTATTTCTTTCTCTTGGCCAATTGCCCTGGCCAGAACTTCCAATACTATATTGAATGGGAATGGTGAGAGTGGTGTCCTTGTCTTGTACCAGTTTTCAAGGGGAATGCTTCCAGCTTTTTCCTATTCAATATGATATTGGCTGTTGGTTTGTCACATATGGCTCTTACTATTTTGAGATATTTCCTTCAATACCTAGTTTATTGAGAGTTTTTAATGTGAAGGGATGTTCAATTTTATCAAAGGCCTTTTCTGAATCTATTGAGATAATCATGTGGTTTGTGTCTGTAGTTTTAATCTATTCTAAATTATCACTAAACATGCTTTCATACACATCTTTACAAAATGAATGAAATTAATGATCCTTAGAATAGTATGAGATTTTCATAAATACAAGCAAATATCTCTAAGTATTTTTAATAGTTTATACTCAGAGCAGCAGAATATAAGAATATCTTTCTCACCTCTGGTAGCATTGAATATTAACATGTAAACGTTTTGTGTGTCCTTACATATTAAAAAGATAAAAATTTATTTCCTGCTCTGTTTTGCATTTTAAAAAATCTAGTTTCAGTGGATACTTTGTTTCTGCAATTTTGACTTAAAATATATATTGAGTGCCTATTTGTTGCAAAATGTATTGCCAACAAGATATGCCATTTACTTATTCATTTACTTACTTATTTAGGTCTTGCTATTAAACATTATTTGTATTTTTCTTGTTGTGGTTTCCAGTTTTTTTTTTTTTTTTTTTTTGAGACGGAGTCTCACTGTGTCTCCCAGGCTGGAGTGCAGTGGCGCGATCTCGGCTCACTGCAAGCTCCGCCCCCCGGGTTCACGCCATTCTCCCGCCTCAGCCTCCCAAGTAGCTGGGACTACAGGCGCCCGCTACCGCGCCCGGCTAGTTTTTTTTTGTATTTTTAGTAGAGACGGGGTTCCACCATGTTAGCCAGGATAGTCTCGATCTCCTGACCTTGTGATCCACCCGCCTCGGCCTCCCAAGGTTTCCAGTTTTTTGTTGCACTTTTTAATTAAAATATTTGTCTTTTCCTTGAATGTTTTGTAAAAATCCCTATTACAGAATACCAACTCTTTGTCCCTCATACAGGCTAGCCTGCCATTATGTTTCTTGTTTTGTGTGTTTTTCAGTAATATTTGTATGTTAATATTTTTGTTTTTTAAATTTCATGTTTTTAGAAAGTTAAACAATACAGAAAGCTAAATAGCACAAAATAAATTCCCTGAATTCTCTATGCCTAGAAATTTCCACTAAATTTGTTTTAATTTTAACTTTTAAATTTTGTTTTTTATTTTTTGTAGAGTTGGGGTCTTAATATATTGCCCAGGCTGTTGCTGACCTCAAGGAGCTCCTGGCCCCAAGTGATCCTACTGCCTTTCCTCCCAAAGTGCTAGAATTATGGGCATGATCCACCATGTGCAGCCTAGAAATCTTTTTACAAATACGTTTTATACACATTTACCTATGTAACACATAGGTAAATTTAAATTTAGATTACATTTTGCTCTTAAGTAGTAGACACTGATACTCTTTTTTATGGATAACTTTTCCCATTCTTGAGAACTTATTTTAAATCATCATTCCATTACCTGAGATGCAACGTTTAGTAATTTCTATATGAAGCATAGAATTGTGTATTTAACATTATATTGCTATTGTTTTCATATATAAATGACCCGTGTTGTTTACGTACATAAGATCGTATGTCATTTTTCAATATTTTATAATAAATAACATGTTTTGTGAGTCTCTCCATTTCAAGAAACATAGATCTTCATCTTTATAATGACTGCATTGTAATATAGACATATGTCATACTTTGCTTAGTTAATTCTTTAATAATGAATTTTAGGCTGTTTCTAATTTTTCACTACAATAAGCAACACTACCATAAACTTCTCAGCACATTTATTATTTTTTGTACTGACCTGATTGCTTCACTGTTGAGCATATAATTAAAGCAATCCATAGAGACTTTGATCAAGATTGAAATTGATAACTTCACTGGGAATTAAAATTTTGAGGTTAAAGACTTTTTATTTGAATACAAGCATAATGTCACATTTTAAAAGTCTGTCAGTGAATTTCATATAGTTTTCTCTTCATAGCCCCAAAGTATCATGGAGATAATTTTCCTTTTTATCTTTCTGAGCCAATTTTTAAAGTTGTGTACATTTTATCATGTTATATTAATGAAGAATATTAATGTACTAATAACAAATGAAGAAATTATTACATGTATTATTAAATTAACATAAGTAATAATAGTAGCTAGTACTGTTATATTATCATTTTCAACATTGGAATTATATTTTCAAATTACTAACCAAAAAAAAATCAGTGCAATTACTCTGACCTGCATCAACTGAATTCAGAAAGTTACTTTTTCACATCTTTATTCTCTCAGCTATTGTTTTATTGAGAGATACACAGTCTCAGATTTTTTATTTGTTTTTAATATTTGTTATGTGAGTATACTCTTTTTCAGGACTTACGGCATTTGGATTTTTAGTTGTAATTATATTTAAAATTAGATTACATTTTGCACTTAAGTACTAGACACTGATACTCTTTTTTATTGATAACTTTTCCCATTCTTGAGAACTTATTTTAAAACATCATTCCATTGCCTGAGATGCAACGTTTAGTAGTTTGTATATGAAGCATAGAGTTGTGTATTTAATATTATATTGCTGTTGTTTTCATATATAAATGACAATTTGGGTAAAGCACTTTCTAGCCACAGACCTTTTTTATTCTTTTTTTTTTTTTTTTTTTTTGAGATGGAGTCTTGCTCTGTCACCCAGGCTGGAGTGCAGTGGCCAGATCTCAGCTCACTGCAAGCTCCGCCTCCCGGGTTCACGCCATTCTCCTGCTTCAGCCTCCGGAGTAGCTGGGACTACAGGCGCCCGCCACCTCGCCCGGCTAGTTTTTTGTATTTTTTTAGTAGAGACGGGGTTTCACCATGTTAGCTAGGATGGTCTTGATCTTGTGACCTCGTGATCCGCCCGTCTCGGCCTCCCAAAGTGCTGGAATTACAGGCTTGAGCCACCGCGCCCGGCTGCTTTTACATTTTTTACTCCTTCCTTTTTTTTTAAATTATACCTTAAGTTCTAGGGTACATATATACAACGTGCAGGTTTGTTACATAGGTATACATGTGCCATGTTGGTTTGCTGCACCCATCAACTCGTCATTTACACTAGGTATTTCCTTATTTTTAATGATGTAAATTGACTGAGGATGGTCTAGTATTTCTTCTTTTAATAAAACTGCTTTTTGCGGTATAGAGGGAGTGACCAGGGGACTCAGTGCTCCTGAATGCTCATAAGTTGGGTTTTTAAAATAAAATAATAATAATTATTAATTATTAATAATAAATTATCATAATTATATAATTAACATGTAATCAATAATGATAATGTTTTATAATTAACAATTATTGGCTATAATTATCATATAATTGATTAATTATACTTATTGTTGTTTAACATATATATGTATGAGCCCTGCTTATTTAATTTTTCTGGAACTACTGCAAGCCATTTTAACTTGGCAAATTTATCTTCACAGCAGAAAACCTTTCTTCCAGTACATCTTAGATCATTTTCTTGTTTTCCTTTTGCTATCTCTTCTTCATGACTCCTAATGTTGGATGTATTGATGCCCTTTGCCATATATACATATAATCTCTTCTCATATTATTTTTACCTCTCTCAAATTTATATTCCACATCATTTCTGAAATTTTATTTGGTATAAGTTTTTCTTTATTCATGTGAATGTTATTTAAAATTCTATTTTTAAGTTATTATTAGTTCACCTTCCTTAACTACAGTCATCTTCCTTTTTATTTTATTGTCATTGGTATGAATTCTTTTTCACTCTTTTTTATTAGAGTTAATATTATATTCAGTTTTACAGTTTTATTGATTGCACACAACAGGACCTATTTATTCTAGATTTTTAGTTTTGTTTAGTTTTGCTGGGTGGTTGGTTGGCTTGTGTAAAACATTTCCAGAAGATCATATATGCATACTGAAGCTTCCCCCTTTTTCATTATAGTAATTTTTGAGAGACAATAAACTCCATGCTATACATTCTTTCCACTCATTCTTGCACAAAATCTCTAGGCAGGCATTGCATTCATGGGAAAACTATATAGGTGGATTCTCTTCAGTCATGCTCACTCTCCTCCTAAATGCTGCCAGGATCTTCTTGAAGCTTATGTGTGAGAGTTTGCCACTGTAGCACAAAGTAGCCACACGATGAATTTAGCACCCTACAGGAAGTGGGGTGTGTGTAGAGGGACAATGAAATAACTTGTTTTTTTATGCTTTCTCCTCTGCATATGATAAAGCTGTAGCCAAGAGGAAATTTTCCCATGGTACAGTTTCTCGTTTCCCCTGGTACAGTTTCAGCTAAGGGAACAGCTTGAAGCTAAGCTCCCCCTTCCTCCTGACTCTATTTCCTTTTTGCTATGCTGAACTTCAGATGCCTACATGCATTTTCTTTTCTTTAATTTTTAATTTTTATGGGTACATAGTAGGTATATACATGGGATAAATGAGATTTTTAAAGCAGGCATATAACACATCAGGGTAAATGGGGTATCCATTTTTCAATAACTAAAATAGTATATTTGGAATGTTTGTAACACAAAGAAATGATAAGTGCTTGAGGTAATGGATACTCTATTTACCCTGATGTGATTATTACCTGCATTTTCTTCAAGTGGCATTTCCTAACCCTGAGAGAACAAATACAGATGCTTCGGAACAATCAAAGAACAGTAAAAGTGTTCCAGTAGCTCATTTGACTCACGAATCACCTTGGTCCTTAGCCTTCACTCTGAAAAATGGAAAATGTTAATACGTGTTTGCTTAATTTCTTCTGCTTAGATCTGTGGCATTATCCAACATGCTTTCATAGAAAATAAATGTACTGAAATCATCTGTCATCCTTATATTTAATAAAGTAATGCATTGTGAACAGTGGAAGCCTTGTTTCAGAATTTCTCTTAGAAATGGATATGTACTCTTTTGTAATAACATGGAGCCCATGGTCAGATTATGAAGTATCAGGCTGGAGGCAGAATGCTTTATTTGAACTCAGAGGCGAATTTACAACAGGTATTTTGGTAGGTGTTAAATAGAAAAGCTTCAACATGATGGCTGTCTGCTGTCACGTAACAGAGTCTAGTAGGAAATATAGATAAATAACTTATTAATTAAAGTTCTATGTGATAAATGGTAAGGTAGGGAAAGTTTATTCAGTTATACTATTTAAAAGTTCCTGCTGTCTAAGGTTCAACATAGGTAGTGATGGATATCTTAATTAATTTGATTATGGTAATCATTTAACAATTTATATGTATATAACATCACTACATTGTATACCTTGAATATATACAATCTTGTAAAAGTTTTTCTTTACATTTTTAACATAAGTAAGTATTTTTTAAATGTAGGAAAAGTTTATAGTGCAATGACAACATAGCATAGAAGTGTTAGAGAACACAGTGGTTCTATGTGTTGGAGTGTAAGAGAACATAGAGAAGTTTATAGTGCATAGAGAATATATCATGTAATTCAGATTTGTGACATCAAAAGAAGTTTCACAATTTCAGACCTGATGAGTCAAAGGTAGTCAAGTTGAGCAGAGTAAGGGTGTTTTAGGATGTGACAAACAGGCCTTGCAAGGTCTTACCACAGAGTTCTGAGATTCTTTGTAGTAATTATCCCTTCATATGCAAATGTTGGACATAATAAAGAGCATATTCTTAAGAGTCTTGGTCCATTCCATCACAAGAGAAAATGTATAAAGCTCTTACATTTTTATTACTTTTTTCTTTTCTGGAACTTCCATAAATTCTTTTTTTATGTGATTCAGGTATCTGATGAAATACTAAACTGTGTCATATAATTTCTTAGACATGCTAATTATGGTCATTTTAAAATCAGTCAAAGTTTTCTATGGATATGTTTCTATTTTCTCTTGGTTTTTTGCCAATTGTTCTTTTCTCCTGGCATGCCAGGTAATTTTCCAGTAAATGCTGAGCACTATAAATTTCAGAAAATTACAGAGATAATTTAAGCTCTGGGTAAGATCATCTTTGCTAGAGAAGATGTGTTTTGTTTCTGGCAGGCAATTAGCTAGTGGCAGGTAATCTTAATCCAGTCTGGGATTGAGCTGATTTAAAGCTTAGTTTCACTCTTGAAGGGTGCTAGTCTATTTCTAGTTTATCCACATTCCAATGGATTCCCCTTTGTTTGCCCAGCTGAAGCCTGTACTGTTTTCTATGGTTTCTTCTAGTTGGCCTTCCCAAAACTCCAAGTTTTGCTTTCTCTCCTCTGTGAGATTGCCAGCAGTTACTGCTCAGTGTCTTAGTATCTAGATTACTACTTATAAATTGGCATATATTATAAAGGGAAAAATGTAGGTGAATATCAAGTTTAACTTAACACATGATTTAAGCGCTTTCAAACATGCAGATTTTAATATTCTCCATCCAACTTTTCTAGTGGGTTTTAGTAGTAGTGTTATTGGTGAAGGAAAAGTCACAGTCTCTTCCCCTTATGGTTTTTCAATTAACATTGATTCAATTAAGTATTAACTTATTGTCCTTTTTATATGGGTCATTACACAGTGGAAGTCCAGGATCCCCTCATTCTGTTTCCTTGAACCATTGGTTTGGATTCTACTATGTCCTCATCCCCATATTCCTGGTTAACACTATGAGATATAATGCCAAAGTGTGAATAAATGGAGATATCCCAACACTAGAAAAGGCACGAATGTAGCCAATGGTACCTCCCTTCAGCAATCTTCAAGATCACCATTTCCATCTCCCTAATCTGCCCTACTGTCTACCT